>NC_142426.1:2728851-3343851 GCF_059516105.1 Syngnathus floridae | reverse complement strand
GTGGCACTCATCAAAGAAGGACTGAGCTGTTTTCTTTGTCAGGGATGGCTACCAAGTGTGATGGCAAACATGGAAACACTGCTCAATATTGTAAGAGAAATGCAATTGGGTTAGGCACATTGATTTGACCATGTGATGAATGGAGCATGGGGGCAAATGACTAACACAGAAACAATAACCATTGTGATAGAGTTCAAATTTACTCCCCTGAAATCAGTTTCAAGTCAGCTCCAAAAGGTCACAGTAAGCCCCTGCCAAGTAAAACACCTTTCATTGTAGTGTGTATATGTTTTACAAAAGGGACGGTGTTTAGCATCAGTCTTCCAGTTCCTAATTTATCCCTTCGGGCTTGGGTGAAAGCAATTAAAAGAGGATATGTTTTTATCTGTCATTAATGATACAAGGTGAATGTACGGAAAAGAGAGCACAGGAACAATGTTAAACAAACCATTGCGGAGATTAGCAATTATGTTCGAGATGGTCATTTTTTTGCACCTGGGACTACGTGTGAAATATTCCCCCCCCCACAACCTCCCCCAGCATTGTTCCGATTTACTGCAGCCCACAAATCAATCGGCTTCATTATTTGCAGTACATCATCATTTCTGTGACCCTTCGGTTCTTGTGGGGCATAAGGTCAGGAAAAGAAAGGGGCATGGGGTGGGCAGGTGTCAATGACTCTCGAGGGATGTCCGGGGGGGGTTATGGACATGTGACCAGTGGAGGGAAGAAAGAATTTGCAAGTCAAGCGAACTTCAACATGCACGTTTGGGCCGTTGGAGTACGTAACAGAGGTTGTTAAAAAAAAATTAAGTTCACTGGCATCCCTATGAATTTCTTGAAAATATTGCTTAAAAATCTCTTGGCAACATGAAATTTGGTAGGCGCGTCTATCACGAGTAGACCAACATAATTTCATCCTACTCGTCTTTAAAAAGAATCATTCACATTCACTTTTTTTTTACCACAAGGAGAAATAAACCGTTTATTTGACTGTTTTCCTCTTGCAAAATAATAAAATGTCAACAGAGTTCTGCGGGTGCTTTCCAAAATACACCCAGTAACATTTCATACTCAATCTGATGATTACAAATAATAAAAAGTAGTAACAATAAAAATAAAACAAAATAAAAAAAAAAGTAACAGAATATGTTACTCACAGGATTTCGCTTTGTGTTTTAAATTAGTGGAATCATTCAGAAAATAATCTACAGATTGTGTTGTAAGAAAATAGAACAGTTCTAAAGCCTCAACTGTGCTTCAACCTGTTGATCTTTTACGTGGAATGAAGAAATAAGAGGGGGGGCACAGACAGACCAACACAAGATGGGATATTTGCGTATTTCACAAAATAGTGGCCTTAAAAGTCAAGTAGAAATTATGTCATGTTAAATGGGAGCTACAAAGAAAATCATGACATCCATCCAGAGAACCGACACGATGTACTAAACAAGCACACACAAAAGTTCAATTTATCATAAGACTTTGTTTACCTGCCTCGGTCAGTGTTGCTGTTTTGGTTCTCGACAGCTTTAGTCAATGATTTTAAAGTAACCTAATTTTTGTTTCCTTCTTGACAGAATATCATTATTACTGCGGTAAAATTCCACACTTTTTTGATAGACTGTTTTTGGTGGTAAGTGCTTATTTATATTTATTTTATAGGTGGCAAACAGCCACTATGAGAAGATACACTTTTTTTTTTTTTTTAGATGTACATGTACCAGAAATGTGGTTTTTTTTTTTTTTTTTGTCGTGGGTGACTGTTGAAGTCTGACTAATGCGCTACGTTTGTTCACAGTATTTTAGCTGACTCAACTCCAGTTCCGATCCTCAGGCTGCTCACGGACAACACACGTCTGTAGTTAAATAAAAAAATATATATAGTTTTTCATATTTAGAGTTTTGAGAAAGAGGCGTGATGAACGAGCTTAAAAAATACAAAGGGGGCTAATGTTAATCAACAGCAGTTTTGTATATACAATTAAAATGAGTCTGTGGACAGTAAGTACCTTGGAAGAACTTGGTAGAGAGGCCCCCGATGACACAAAGATATCAGTGCAGTTTAATATTTTTACATTTGTATTTTTATATAGAGAACATACAAAAATAATTCATAAAAAGAAGACTTAAGGACAAGTGGTCAAAACTGGCAGAGCGTGTAACTGCCTTTGGCAACAACAAAAACTATGAATGATGATCTCGTCGGGTCGCCTTTGGCAACAACAAAAACTATGAATGATGATATCGTCGGATCGCCTCGTAACCAAGCAACGTGAAGACACTGGAACGTGTGTAACTGTGTGTAACTGTGTGTAACTGTGTGTGCGAATGTGTGTGCGTGTGACTCCCTTCATACACACTCCTCAGCGGACATCAGCAGCGGGTTGATGTACTCGAAGCCCTCAAACTCGGACTGATCGATCTTCTTCACCACATCGCTGCACACAACAACAACAAAGGACAATCCATGGGTGAATCGATTCATTCAAAGAGCCACTTCATTTCACCGATCAGCGGATCTTACTCGTCGTCAGGCGTCAGCTGGATGGGCTCATTGGTGAACTGTGCGTCAAAGTTGTCCAGGCCGAATTCACCTGAGATGTTGGGCTTAAAGGGAGGGACCACCTGCTTTTGCTCCAGCTGTAATCACAATTACATAGAACAATGGGAACTTTGAAATCTGCAGTAAATCCAGTGATTGCCTAATCGCAGGTCTATTTAAAAAATGAAAAGAAAATAATCTGGTAACTGGTTCACTTGCAAGGTGTTTTCGTTTCAACATTTTCACCAATAGGATAAGGTGAATTAGTTCATGACAGAAGGTGCTCTCCCAGGCCATGGGTCGCACCACAGGGCAAACAGATTTGTCTTGAAGAGATGGAGAGTTTATTGGGAAGGAGGGGGGGGGGTTGTGCACCGTAACCTGAATCCTGCAGATACATAAGTTGACCAGCTGGTTAGCCCCGTGCTTGCCAGACCAAAACAGGGATAGTAGACAGGAAGGTTGTCAGCACGCTTGGGTCATATGTCCGTCTGCCAGCTGACATCAAAGCCTGCCCTCACGAAGGTCATTACAATTACTTCATAGGGTATTATATTCTACACCGTCATTAATTATGGCAGAATGCATTTGTTTCAAGTTTCCTTTGATTTGACAGCTTTTAACTAGATAACAATGAGGGAAGAGGTCATTATTTTCATAAAATGAGGTCAATCTAAGGTGCAAGTATTTTAGTGGTTACAGTAAATTATGAGGTTAGTTCAGCATTGGCTGGCAGTTGGGGGCGTGTTTAGATGTTCTTTTATTCACTTGTTGGCAGTTTTTGATTCAAGACGTGTTTTCAAAGTCAGTGACCTGTGCTACCAACTCCTGACAAGTGTATAAAGGAACAAAGACAAAAGTCAGTGGCATGTGCTACTTACAAAGATCCAAAGATAATTTAAGATACGAGTTCTTTGGAGTTACTGCGCAAGCTTGTTCACGAAACTTGAATCTCAAGGCACCACCGTACTTACTAAATCAATAAAGAAAATTAATTCCACATAGAACCAATTTGATGTAAAAATAAAAACAATTCCAAAATGGATTATTTCTTTGTTATAGGTGTTAACCGGCTTAATGAACGACATGAAAGAACACATGGACCTTGGGTTTCATTTCACCGCTATGCTGTCACAACACAGGAATGTCACTCCCTAAGACATATGAGACTTTTAGTCATCATTATGACTCGGGAACAGGAAGCTTGGTAAAACAAGACTGGTCTATTTTTAGTTTGCGTCGGACTCGAGATGAGATTCCTGTCAGTCGTTTTCGGAGAACCCAAAAAAGCCCATATGACTCTTAAAAACACAGATTAAAAAAAATAGGGCGTGGTTCAGATTGTCTTTTGTGGTTAAGACTATTTCCTCGCTCAGCTTTCCCGCTTTTGTGACCGTCTGCTCGTCACTCTGTGGCTGCTGACTTGTTCTTTGTCTACTTTTTAAAGTCTTCTCTCTGGGGCGTGGTCTCTCTTCCTCACCGCGATCAATACACGGATTGCTTTGCAACTATTTGTCATCCGGCACGCTTTGTTTCCTTTTGACGATCATCGGGCAGGGGTGATGAATTGCAAAGCAGTCATCGATACATGTGAAAAAGATGTATTTCTAATAGAGGACTTGGCCTATATTGCCGTGAAGGGAGTGAGTTTTTTTTTTTTTTAACTGATCCGAGTCAAACGCAAACTTCTCCAGCCAAGCGTTATCAAGCTCATTCTCTTGACACCAAGAGTCAAGTCCTGGTGTTCCACTATCAGTATTTTCAATGTGACATTTTCCATTTTCAAAAAAATTTGCATTTGAAAAACTGTTTACTCGGGAGAAAAAAAAAAAAAATCTCTATTTGACATCCTTTTTCTATCCGTGCGTGTCTTCATCTGCCAGTATGGCTCTGGGTGATCTTGTAGAAATGAGCGATCGAAATGGAAAATGTTTCTGCCTAAGCTGACGTTTACATAATGGAATTTAAAAACGCTGAAAAGCAAAAAAGGGGGTTGAAGATGGTGTCATATTCGCCAGTAGTTGTTGATGGCATGTGGGACAACTACTGCCCAACCTCCCTTTGAGTAAATTGCAACAAGGAAAAAGACTCACAAGGTCCCAGTCGACGTTTCTGAAGAAGGGATGGCCCATGATGTCAGCAAAGCCTGTTTGAGGGTGGCAGCCCAGACGCTCCTTGGGATCCTGGAACAGACGGAGCGGGTGGGAAGGTGAGAGTCAGATAGAAGTGTGAGCGAGATAAATAACACGGCGGTGAGGTGAAAAGCTGCCATGTTTGTGTTTGGATAAAATATATATATAACAGGCTTACCTTGTTGAGGAATCCCTTAAGGACGCTTGCAGCTTTGACCGACAGTGAGCGGGGAATTCGGATCTGTTTTTCCAATATGACTGAGATGCACAAACAAAAAAACAGGGATGAGGTGAGATGCTTTCCAAATTGAAGAGAGTTAAGCAGGTGTCTAAACAGTGTGACTTGATATCTTCTCAATTTGCAATTTGCTTGAAAGTGGCTTTGGATCTTCACCCATCTTAGCTTCTAGGTCATGGATGGAGACATTTGCTATGAGCTAATATGTCAATTTAAAAATTTCACACAAGTGTGGACTTTCCTTTGACCCTAAAACGCTGGCTTTCCGTTACCTTGGAAGAGGTAGTCCTCTGTGTTCTGGTCGGGATTGTCGGAGCTTCCCACAATGTCGAAGGGCGACCGGCCTGCCATCATCTCAAACATTAGCACGCCAAGCGCCCACCAGTCCACGCTGAAGCCTGCGTACAAATTAGAAGCGGCGCTTCAGATCAGTCTTCTGACACTCCGGTTTACTTGTAATCCTTCCAATACTTGAACCCACTGTTACTATGGCAACCTGTCCAGTGAGGAAACGATCATACTGTAAATGTGTTCTAACTGACTGCACCTACGAGTAGTAATGCATCAAAATGTCTTACGGAAAGCTTGGATTAGAGCAGGGATTCCCGAGCTGTGCCACTCGCAACCCCTGGAGGGTCGTGAGCACCCGTCAAGCAGGGTAGAACTCCAATTTATGTTTTGCATGCTTTTTCTTTTTTTATACACATACTATGCCTTCTGCAAATGATATCAAATATTTTGTGTGGAAGTATATTTCTTGGACAATCATTTGGGGTGGGGTCTGTTTTATTTCTATTGTGAGTAGTGGGAGTTAAATTGGTTGTCCTGTGCATAGGGGGCGATATGATGGAGTAAAAACAAAAGTTTATTTATTTCCAGTTGATTAAAACCCTCGCGAACTATTTGCACTAATAAAGGTACTCAAAACTCTAATTGTGTATGCTGACCTTTTTGAATTTAATTTCAAAACGTTTTAGCAAAAATATCTAGCAGGACTGACACTATCTTAATTAAAGCAAAAAAAAATGTGGCCTGTATACAAAATGAAAGCACTCGAGCAAGCAAGGTCTTGTTGCTATGATACCACTCAACTATTTGTACCGTAGTGACACTGTAGTCATGCAGAAACTGGTATTTTTAGTTTCTTTAATTTACTTTGACTATGTTTTGATTGGAAAATAATGAAGAATAGTTATTGTGCCCAAGTTGCACCGCACGTTCAGACGGCAAACTTCTTTTTAGCTTTTGGTTAATTCAGTTTCTTTGTTGGTTATATTTGCAGTAACAGTTTTGTATTTTGACAACAACATGCCAAAAAGGTTAACTGGGAAACTGTGTTGGTGGCAGTGAGTTGTTGTTTTTACCGTAATCTTCTCCTCTGAGTATTTCGGGAGCGATGTAGTTTGGGGTGCCGCAGAAAGTGCTCGTCGTATCGCCGGGTCTCAAGCCCTCCTGAACCAAAACACAAATATGACAGCGGCTCATTTTGCTTTTGAATGTGCATGAGCACAGACGCTCACGCTAAAGTTCACAGCCACGCGCGTGCTCGCACATAAATACACACACGCACCTTGCACATGCCGTAGTCTGTGAGTTTGATGTGTCCCTCGGAGTCGAGCAGCACGTTGTCGAGTTTGAGATCTCTGTAGATGATGCCGCGCTCGTGAAGGTAGTTGAGCGCCAGACTGATTTCAGCAGAATAGAATCTGGGGGAGGGGGGGAACATTCAACCCTAAAGCCACAAAATGGAGGAAGGCCACCAAACGCCTACCTGGCGTGCTCTTCTGGAAGCTTTCGTTGTCTCTGCATGTGGAACATGAGGTCGCCGCCATTCACATATTCAATAACAAAGAAGAGTCTGGAGAGGAAATATTTACCAAAGCTCAAAGTTATATGACCAGTTGTCAAATGGGACATTTATACATTGCCCCCCCAAGTGGCTGAAAGTGGTGGGAGGGGTGACCTGATTTTGGAATGACGGCTTGTCCTCTCCAAATTGCTACTTGCTTTTTAAAAATACAGGTTGCCGTTACAAAGTGCCTCCTACCTGCTTTCTGTCTGGAAGCAGGAGTGCAGGCCCACCAGGAAGGGATGATTGGATGCTTGCTCAAAGACGTGTTTTTCTGTCTGGACCCAGTCGATGTCCTGTAAGGGGGGGGTTAGGGTTAGGGGCGACTCCTTGCATCAACTCCTGTGGGCGATGGCAGGCGAGGCAGAAAGGGCTACACCAGAAAAGCTTGGACACGCCGCTGACGAGGCCCGGCGACAATCGGAGCGCTCGGCCATCGACCGGCTGTTACGTGCCACTTTATCAATCGCGCCAATTGCGTTGAATCAAGGCTAACTACTCGCTTCTTGCGCAGCGTACGCCACTGATCGATTCTCAGGAACACCGTGGTTAATCCACACCATCTCCGAGGTACAGATGGGTTCAGAGTATTTGACGAGATAACAGATGGGATGCTGGAGCTATAAATAACAGCGCCCACAGGTTGTGCTAATTGCATTCACTACTCTTAACTTGGTCTCACATCTAATTAGACGAAGCCTTTGTCTTGGCAGCATAATTTGCTTTTTCCTTCTCTAGGCTGGATTTACACAACATGCGCGATGATTATAAAGTATTTTGACATCGAGGCGAGCCGATGCACGCTGTGGCTCACCTCGTCATCGTTGACCAGCTCCTTCTTGACCACCTTCATGGCGTAGATGCGCTCAGTCTTCTTCAACTGCACAAGCAGCACTTTGGCATAGCTGCCTCGGCCGATCACCCGCAGCAGGTCGAAGTCGGCCAAGCCGAGGCTGGAGGGTGACTTCCCCGTGTCTCGGCTGTTCCGCGCCTGGTCGGAGGAGAGATGGCGGAGTTCTTAGTGAGTCGAGTTGAGTCACTCATATTGCCATTATTTACTTTTGGGGAGAATACTGCAAGCAGGTGGCGATTTGGATGTTTTTATTTTAAAAGGCATTGAAGCAAATAATTGGACAATTACGATAGCGGTTGATAGGGTGGGATTCACACATGGATGTGTGTTTTTTTTTTTTTTAACTTAAAAAGCTCACCTCTTTCTCCTCTCCATCGTAAGTCAAGCTTTCTCTGGAGTCTTTATTCTGGGGGCCTGCAAGAGAGAGTGGGAAAAGGAGGGGGAGAGAGAACGGGTAGGGGGTGTCAGACAGGCAGCAGGAGGAGGAGAGGGGAGAGGAGGAGGCAAGAAAACAGGAAGGAGAGAGAGTAGGTGAGAGACAGTCACGTTTTGTCACTTGTTTAGCAGTCGTTTTCTACATGCATATACGTAAGGGAAAAAAATGCATGCTCCAGTTTTCTAATCCAACCCTGTTTTGCATTAGGTCTCCCAAAATTGTAATTGTGCCAAACCTTTAAGCTTATAGCTAAATAAATGAGATTTGAAAATAAATTATGAAAATACAGTCCTGAATATGTCACTGAACTGATACATTGATATGAGAATCATTTATTGCCATTAAAATCTTTATAAATGTTTTTTTTATTGTATGCGCATCATTACCTGACTGTTCCGTTGGGTCTAACTGATTGCTGGGTGGTTGACCGGGCATAATTGGCTCCTAAAAAAAATATTAAAAAAAGACCCACAAATCACAACGAGTGTCGTGGAAGGCAACTAATAAAAAGAAAATGGGCGCCACATCACCTGTATCATGGGCCGGCCGCATTCCACAGTGACCATCTTGTGGCACTTTTTGTGCACCAGCAGTTTGCAGTTGATGCACTTGTAGCCCTGTCGGCCGAGACCCCAGATGCGGTCCGTGCAGATGGCGCAATGCGCTCTCTGTTCACATGGGCGAGAGTAACAAATTGGCATGTTGCTTTCAAATTAAACATCAGGCCTGCTGCTTGATTTCCTTTCTAGGAAGCTTTGAGAATTGTGACAGTTAGATCTTAAGAAAAAATAAAAATCAATTGTTGAGATAGCAATGCTTCCCATTTGAAAACATGAAATCAGAACAGTGTCGTGTCGCACCCTGTTGAAGCGTTTGGCCTGAAAGGAGTGGCCGCTAGCGAAATAGAGCTTCCTCCAGCGCCGCGCTCCCCGCCGATATATGGACTCTGCGGGAGACAGCAACTGGTTGATTGGTTGCTAGCAATTTGATTTGATGTCATGCAAAGGTTGAACTTACTGTCTTCTCCAGGACATGGCATGCCGGGTTTCTCTGGTATACATGGGAACACTGTTGGAGGGGAGAACAACGACATTATTTCAGGTCTAATGATTTTCATCAACTTAAATGGGACCGCTTATTGGAAAAAGGAGTTCTTAAATTGGCGGGTGGGTCTCTGGAGTGCCTGTCCACCCATCAAGTGTGAAATTAAACAACCAAGTCAATCTTTTGTTAGTTGCCCATTTCCCAGCTTGTGCTGATCCTGGTTGTCTTGGTAACGCAAGGTAATCCAGGCAGTCTTCTGGACTACGATCTGACACACTACATCAAAGCCAAGCGCTAAGCAGACGCTAGACCATCTACGTGTATCCCGATGTAGATGTTGTACCTCGAATGCTCCTCTGACTTAAGAATGTTGAACATCGCATCGCAGCAGAAGACCACCCGCAGCTGAAATGTGGCCTCTGACAACGGCATCGGTGCGCTACATGCTGGTTTGGCGATGCGCAGGGATGACCTGAGCCAAGCTGACAAATGTGTGTATTTGTGGGCTGCTGCGTGCGAGACAAAGAGCTTGAGACTGGAGGCAGCGCGAGTCAGAAGCGAGGCGTGGGCCGCGGCCCAGAGGCTCGTTAGCGGGGGACCCGGTGCTCCCTCCCGCCGCGTCTGCTCTTCTTCCGCCACCCTCTCTTTGCACCTGTGAACCCACTCCTCACCTCTGATTCAAACAAGACCCACACCCTTCCAGAGGCCTGTCAATCAAACGTCGGTCACGCGTACGCCCATCACGAATATCTGTTAAATAGCCGGCGGGCCCGCAGACGTCAGGGGCAGGAAAGCGGTCTTATTCACACTTCGGTGCATCAGCAAACATATGCTCGATATTCCTCCTTCACCTTGCTGTGAGCGATGACGCTCACACACAAATTGTAGAAAATAAAAGAGGAAGCATATTGACTAGACAAATGATAGAGCCTTTTTTAAAACAAATAATTGTTTGATTTGGGTGTTCTTTTTCTTTATGAGTAAACTAATAAGTCAAATTTCTAAGAAAATATGCGCAACAACAAACAATCGACTCAGCTAAGGTTTCCTCCGTAATTGTTATCTTAACGCAATTGAACTTTGCACGATCTAAGCAGCTTGCGCCATGAGTAAAAGGTGTTTTGCTAAGAAAGTGTGTTCAGGGAAATAAGAGGCTCACCGTGAATGATGAGCTCAGAGTCCTTGTTGAGTTCATAGAGGCGCAGTGCTTCTTCCATCTCCAGCTGAGAAGATACAGTGCATGGGTCACCTGTATGAGAATCCAGATGTTATGTCATTCATTTATATTTCAGCATTGGTTCCACTTTAGTTTATCTGATGTACGACATTTCAGATTTTCTGTACGCTATTTCAAATTGTACCCACGCACACACAAATGTGCCTGTTGTGTTTCGTGTACATGTTTTTGTTAACAAATGTAGTAAACATTGTACTCATTATGTCAAGGATGGCAACCTCCCTCCCGCGTGCTCCGTGGATGTCAGGAGAGATGCTGTCGTACTTCATTACGAGTATCAAGCAGCTTTTCTTGCTCAGACAGGCTAATGACGGCGCTGATTATACATGGCGGCTGAGTCTAATTGGTTTTGTCATGGTGACCTTCGGGCTGAGCGGAGAGATCCGACATCTTTGTTTCGCCTGTGACCCCCGTCCGTCCGTCCGTCTCTGCCTGGCTAAATAAGTGACGAGTGGTGCGCTGCAATACTACAACGTACTGTCAAAAGTTTATATCTTTCAAAAATATGCACGTATGCTGCTCGTGTACTGCATCGGGTTTTGTATCGACGACAGACCGGAGGTGCACAAGTGTGAATTTGTAATAATTGTCACCATGAGCTGAACACACACCTTCCTCGTCAATCCACTTCATGGTGAAGAGCTGGTCATTGTCCATGGAGCACATGTCTCGCACTTCGCCGTACAGGCCCTCATATGAGATGGACGGCTCGAAGTGGGTGATCATGATGTCCCTGCGGAGAACACTGCTGTTAAGAACGCAGCCTTTACAAGATAAAACACAACAATTGAACATTGAGATATATTTAATTTGATGTTGGAAAAAAAAAAAAAAAAAAAAAAGACTCCAAAAAAAGTGATACATCACCCCGACAAGCCACCTGCCGTCACTTGCACTTGAGTACATCAGACACGCACGAGGCAAAACCAAGGTAGTAGAAGTGACCAAGACCGTTTACCCCTGTGGAGGCGAAATGGTCTTTCCCTCATTTCATGGCCTTGTCTCATGCTCGCCCCCAGCGGCTGATCATGTTGGGGTTTACAGCCCGGGAGATAGTAGCCAGAAGATTTTACGCTCCAGCAAGCCCCTCAACATGCGAGGGCGGGAAGGGAATTGTTTAAAACGTGGACATTCATTACAAAAAAAGTGGAGTCGGTCAGGGCTCTCTGCAGGCCTGAGAGTAATGTACAAGGACAAGGCTTTTACTACCATCCTACAAAATGCAGCCTGTGGTTCTTCATTAACTTGGGAGTTTTATGGCTGGGTGACAAAGAATAAATGACCCCAACTAAACAAGGACACAACAGACCACAGGGTCAAGGTCGACAGTAAGCAGGTTGAAGTATGCTGGGTTTGGCCTGGTGCAAATAAATACCACTGGATTGTTATGTGACAAAAAATATGATGGCATCTGTAAAGCTGTTAAGTTTGTCATGTGAGTGAATAAAGCAAACATGGAGTCAAGCAGCGCCGCCTACTGGACAAGTGGTTAAATTGTGGTTACAACCATTTAACACACAAAATATAAAAACTAGTTTAAACTTAGCATTCCTTGTATCAAAATCACAAGTCACTGAATAAAAAAAACGGCATTGTGCAACTTCACTTTGGCAGCTAGCATTTTAGCACGCAACATAATACAGTACGTTCGGGAAACTTAGCAATTTCCCGATAGCCACCCCCTGTTAATGACTATAAATCCTTTTTTTTTTTTTTTTTTTTTTTTTTTTTTTAATTAGAATAGGAGAGAGCGTCGTAGCCCACACGATGTGTCACTCAACTCGAAGTGCTAAAACACAGGGACAGCGTCACACTAAATGACAGAGGGCTGGAGGCACCAAAAAAAGGAAGAAAAAATAAAGAACGTAAGAATGGCGCCATTGTGGAAGCTCTGTCTGTGCATCAGTGGCATGTTGCCGACTCCGCCTCCCAACCTGCCGCTATTTTCTAACCCTGCATCCTCCAGTCTGGTAGTGTTAATCATTGCCTATGAAGGAGGAAGGGGAGTGTGGGGGGGGGGGGGGTCCAGGCTGACATTTACAATCCCACACTCTGATCCCTCCTGTAGGACCAACATGGCAGCGACATCCTCCCTACAGACGGCAGCGGCTCATGTTGAATGTGTTGCGTTTGACTGGATCTGAGACGTGGGTGTCCACTGACATAGTTAAAGCTCATCTCCAAAACTCTGTAACCCAAATCGTGACAGGCAGTCATGGGAAAGGAGAATTTGGTGGCAAATTATAGGCTGTGCCCAAGTTCTTGGGTGGTCTAAACAAGATCCCGCCCCCCCCCATTGCGTGCATCCTTTGATTCCTACTTGCTCTATCAATTTGGTTGATGGCGAAGCGTGTTCTTCGCCGCCGTTTGATGTTGATGAGCTTGGCAATTTCAAGCCATCGCTCTGTGTGCCAGTGTACCTCAATCTTTATAGGACACATTTTCCATTGATTTCCCAGTGCAGCACTAAACACAAAAATGTCACAGAAATATACACAGCAGACGGCAATAATGGTCATCTTGCCTCAGTACTAAGAGTGAATTCTGTTGAGTTGAAGACAAAGCGGCTATTCTGTTGTGTGAACGGCAACAGTTAAGGTTACCGTAATTGCCGGACTATAAACCGCACCGGATTATAAGCCGCACCAGCTAAAATTCAGGGATATTTCTTGTTTTTTCTTACATAAGCCGCACCGGACTATAAGCTGCACGTGCACATGAGTTTTTTACAAAGAGAGACAGTACATAGAAAGCGTTTTTAACGTTTTAATAACATACTTGAACATGTCTTTCTAAACATTGCAGCAACGCGGAAGTGTGCACGCGAGTTATTAGCAAAGAAAGACTGGACTCAGAAAGTTTTTTTAAAGCTTTAATAACATACCTTAACATTTCTTTCCAAACAGTGCCTGTGACGCGGCAGTAATACCGCAGCAACACGGAAGTAACACAGCAAAGTCACTGAGACGCGGCGGTAACACAGCAGCAACACGGTAGCACAGCACGAACAGGCCTGGTTAAAAAAAAAACATACCAGTAAAAGTAAAAAAAGAGCCGTCTTCATCTTCCTCCTGTGCACTGAAACCATCGAAGTCTTCCTCCTTAGTGTCCGATTGGAATAGCGCTAGATATCCTTCGCCTCACACTTTCTCAGTCTCTCTTTCGTCGTCGGTTTTATGCATTTCTTCGAGTGTGAAGAGGGTCTGTTCATGCTAATCTTATTCATACACGAAGCGCTAAATTACATTAAACTAGCGAGCGACACGTATAGCTTAAAAGCGGCATCATATGCATTTCTTTTATCCCCCATAATGACGGTTTGTTTATAAAAGCTTACTGTCTTTGTGTGAATGCGGGTGTGTGCGTGATGCGCGAGACGATCACGTCTTCTTCGGCGCATTATCTCTTCTTCGTCTGTCTCGCTCTTGCTTCCTGCTAGAGCGCTCCCTGGAGACCGGAGGCCATAAAAATTCATAAGTACGCTCCAGAGTAGATACAAGATAATGTCATCAACATCGACTGCCTTTGGCTTAAAAGCGGCATCATATGCATTTCTTTTGTCCCCCATGATGACGGTTTGTGTATGGTTTGTGTATAAAGGCTTCCTTTCAGTAATGTCCGTCTTGATCACGTTCTGCATGATGCGCGAAATGTAAACACAAACTAGCGCCTCTTCTTCGGCGCATTATCTCTTCTTCGCCTGTCTCGCTCTTGCTTCCTACTAGAGCGCCCCCCTGGAGGCCGGAGGCCGTAAAAATCCATAAGTACGCCGCGCCGCCGTTTAAGGTTCAAAGTAACCTTCTGAATAAAATGCATTAAAAGTTCACATTCATTACAACTTGTTTTTGGTGAGCAAAATGTCAGAAGAATTGAATTTAATTGCTGATTGATTGGGTTTTAATACAATGCAGATGGTCCGAACAGCGCCACTGCTTTGTGTAATCTCTGAGTGATATGGCAGAGTAAGAGAAAGGGTTTAGAGCACAGGTGTCAAACTCAAGGCCGGGGGGCCAGATACGGCCCGCCACATCATTCTATGTGGCCCGCGAAGACAAATTGTGCATCAAATTCGTGTGTCATTACTAGAATTGCAAATTGTCTTCACTTTTAATAATATCTTTTTTTTTTAAAATATTTGACCAGTTTTTACTCGTCTGATTTGAAAACGAGTTATTTGTCAGTTTGTTTTGTAGCTTTTACTGTATATAATATGAGGTGCTCAGACATTTATTTGGGTTGACAGTCATAACGGCCGTCCGAAAGAAGCTATGTGGCCCGCGAAAACAATGAGTTTGACACCCCTGCTTTAAAGCATTAAGAGTTTGTTTTGTAGCTTTTACTGTATATAATAGTGTTAAGAGTAAAAGTGATCAAGTCATCACAAAAATCCCCCAAAAAAATCTTATATAAGCCGCACCTGACTATAAGCCGCAGGGTCCAAAATTTTGGAAAAAAGTTGCGGCTTATAGTCCAAAAATTACGGTAATTGTACCTTCTGCCATCTAGTGGAACAGTCTGTCACTAGTTTACATTCCGCTGGCATAAATAAAGGATACATTCTATGCATAGAAATGAATACACACGAATGCATTATGGTAACTCTGTATAGTCGTAAACTAAAGACTCCTGTACTAAAGACCTGTGTAAGTCTAGAAAATAAAAAGAGCGTGTAAAAAGACAGTATGTGGAGTGATTAATGAAGTCCAAGTGCTCATTGTCGGCTGCCGTGGCATTATGATGCACGGACGTGGCATTCTTCCCTACCCTACACTCAAATTAGACAAGAGTTGCGGTGCTGGGGGGTGTTCTAACCCGCGCCTAAGTCGGACTCGGCGGTCCCATCTGCCCGCAGTGAAGCCATTCGTCACTGGTGAGTTCTCAAGCGGGAAGAAGGGTCAGAGGGGCTCCCTGGGCTTCCGTGCGCACCTTGGAACATCCATCTTCACTGTCAAGACCACCGCACGTACAGCAGGTAACGCCCACTGTGACACCCACGTACTATCACAGCGAGTCCTTGAAATGATCAAAGTTTGCCGCGATCCTTCCCCCCCAAAATTTATCAGCACAGGCCTCGTTTGCAAAGTTCAACCAGAAGCGTCGGTCGGAGTTCTCGCAACAGACGAAAAACTCCCCCTCCCGCCCCCCGCCAAAAGGGAGACGAAATACCTCAACCTAATCCCGCTCTTTCCTGCTCGACAACATGCCTAACACAGCAAGCCTCAAGCTGAAGTAGAAGACTTGAGCGAGTCGCTTCTGACAGACTTCAAAATGTACAATGTGATGAGTGAGGGTAATAGAAGAAATGTTTGCCAAGAAGCGAGACTGCCACGGGCCGACACCAGTCTGCTGATGTCATTGGTGAAGAATGAGCACACGAACGATGAATACCCAGCCTTTGATAGGACCAAATATAAATTGAAATTGTAGTGATGGAGCAGCAGAAGGTGCTACATTCAAACGTAGAATGAAAAGAGGCAGCTCGCCACTATTCAAGAAGGCCAACTCCTGCTAAGAGATGGAAAGATGACATTTCAATCACGTAGAAGTGAAACCAACATGCGTACGGGTGGGATTTTTTTTTTTTCTCAAACTGCATGAAGATGGAAGGACGTTGAGGGTCGTTATCAAATGTGGATTAGAAAAAAATTAAGCTAATTGATTTGGTCAAAGGTGAGCGTCAATGATCCTTGCTCATAGCCATGGCCATCCGGTATGTAATTTGGCTCCATTTCCTCTTTAGGGTTGGCATAGCTGACATTCCTGAGCAGCATGCTTGGGATGCTTGCTTGAGACATCACTTAACAAAGACACAAATGAAAAGCCTTCCTGAGGTGTGTCGCCACAGCAGCAAAGAATATCAGCTGGTGCGGGCGCAACTCGTACGACACGTTTTTCAAGTCGCGCTCCAATTGCAAGGAGGGGGTTGGAACCATCGCCGCAGTGATGATCCTTATCAAAAATGCAACAAATAGTACAAGGGGAACAGCTTATTAGAGGGTTTCTATTAATATCAAGAGCAGACCTGGTGATGGTGTGAGACTGTCGCACCTATTAGGTGCACTTATCTGATGATTTCACATCACCTTCTTTTAATCAACAGCGGGTGAAATAGCAAGTCTGCCTCACACGTTTGAGGTTGCAAGATTTCAGGCCTTGCCCTTCCTGTGAGCAATTTGCATTTTCTCCCCAGTTTCCTCCGTCATCCCAAAATGACAAACATTTTTTCCTTTTTTCTGACATCTTGCGAACCAAAGCAGTAACTGGATCATATTAAAGTCATGTTTGTGTATTTTCAGAACTATCAAGACTAAATAAAGTTCTCTTTTGAAATGGAGATGGAAATTATTTTGTTGTATCGTTCATTGTCTTCACAAGCACAACCTACCATCCCAATTTTATCCTGCATTGTTGTGATGCAATATATTCTCTGTTGTTACGCAACGCTGTGACATATTTGCACCGAAAATGGATGGATGATTGTATGGCTATATGTGACTAGTGACCAGCTGTCGCCAAAAAGTCTGATGGGATAGAGGAGGCCAAACTGCCTCAAAAGCTTTTACATGCCCAAACATGGCCCACGGGCCACAGGTTTAACACCATTGTAACTAAGGGAATACAATAACAAAACGGTTTGGCTCAAATTAATGTATTTTAAC
Organism: Syngnathus floridae; assembly: GCF_059516105.1. Lineage (NCBI taxonomy): Eukaryota > Metazoa > Chordata > Actinopteri > Syngnathiformes > Syngnathidae > Syngnathus > Syngnathus floridae. The sequence goes on along the minus strand of NC_142426.1, from coordinate 3,326,858 downwards.
AACATGTTTTATTTAATTGTTGTGCGTGAATAATCTGGTGCCATAAATCCTCAATAAATATAATTTCAACGAAATTGAGCCTCACTGTAACATCCTATTGACAATTAGCTCCAACGGCTAACAGTTCTTAGCACGACATATTAGCCAACTCTCTCAACTTGGCCGTAGTTAGAGAGAAAAACAAGCCTCAGATCCCCAGCAAACTGCCCTAAAACCCCGCGTGTCGTGGTTTTTGAGAGATATGATATACAGCGTTAAGTGTCAAGCACAACTCGTCCACTGGGTTCACGAACAGGACAGTTTCACCTGTCTGTCAAGTTTAACCCACACTGGGCTACACTAGCAGTTAGCTTCGTTAGCTTAGCTGTCTGGTTAGCTGTCTTCCGCGATTGTAGAGCTCGTTAGTAGTGGAAAGAGGAAGAAAGAAGGACGGGAACGGTGGTGTTTTCTTACCCTTTGTAGTAGGCTTTCACCCGGACTTGGTGGGAATTCTCGCCGGGGTGGGACATGGTGCTGTCCCGCAACGTCGGCATCATAAGCTCAGCCGCGGTCAGCCAGAATTTACTGAAGCTCTCCTTCCGTCTCCGGCTCTTTTTTTCTTTCTTTTTTTCGTGTTGTGTACCACGCCCCGAAGGCTGTATCTTTACAGCCGAGTGGGGTTTCACGAGTGAAAAGCGAGGCGAAATGGATTGTAAAAATTAAAAAACAAACGCGTATGTAGAAAATTATTAAACCACATGTAAAGTAAAGAAAAACTCACGGGGTCCTCCAAACAACTCCCTACTGCATAGGCCTAGTCACGGATGACACCACAGTTGGAATGTTCGCAGGGGTGGCGCACAACTTAAAACCGAAAGACGAAACATTCACTTTACGTTATACAAATATTTACTCACGTATAATATCAATACAGTCATAATCAACACAAACCAAGGGGATAACAGCTTCAAAACTACATCAGATCGCTATAAAATATCGCTCATATTTAGGCTGTGTACCGGTATTTGGAGCGGACCAAGTTGGAAGTTTCATGTGGATGGAGTGATTCAGGCACAGGTCTCTAAGATCGGACATTACGTATACCCCGAGGACGTGGCTGCATTCAAGAGCTCTGGCTCGGAAGTAATGGCAACATTAAGCTGAAAACAGCGTGTTAGAAGCGAGGGTGCAACTTTAAAAGAAAAAAAAAAGTACACAACATCAACACACGCGGGTTGTGAAATGGGTTTCAAACCTTCCTGATGGCTTTGAACGTCCCAAGCTCAATAGAATTCGGGGTTATCAGCATCCTCTTGATTACATTCTTGTATAATGTTATTTGTTTTGTGAAGCTCTTTTTTTAACATATAATAATATAAATTTGGGGCCAGATAAGTCGGGAAAAAGGTGCACAATCAAGTTTGCTTGCGGTTAATTGGATACTGAAACCTCTAAATGTTTTCTCTTGGAAAAGGCAAGACCAAGTAATAGACAAGGTCAAGTTAATAAGGCAAAACCAAGCCTCCAGCAGCCAGCATATCCCAACAGAGCCACAATGCTCCTGGGAACATTTTCAAATGTTATACTGTTGTTGTTTTTTTCTCCCAGGCCATATTTTACACCTCATTAATCATTTTTTTGCTGGTGATGTCCAGAAGCAGCTTGCCTCCATTTGCTGCTGTCAGCACTCAGCAGTCTATTTTTGTAACGCCTGCAGCTACCAACAGCAGTCACCTTCCCGTCACCTACATACTCCCAGGTGCCATTGTGATCAATAATAAAATGTAAAAATGAATGAAATGAAGTAAAGATGCCATATCAAAATATATATATTATACTGCTTGTCTTTGCCGTTATACCGAAGTCAAGTAATAATAATAATGCTTTGAAATCAATCCTGGTAAAGGCTATCTCCTGGGACCTTCGTTGCTTTATGACAGCACCTAGTAGTGTGTGGTTGACCCCGATGATGAATGAATAAATGAATGTGTGTAGTTCCATGGAAGGTATTCTACGTAGTAGACTGTAACCAAGGCCCAGGACATGAGATGTTTAGCTGAACAGAAAGTTATGTAGATGTTAGTCCAGGTGTTAAGACTGTACAAAAACAATTTACAGGGAAAACATTTTATTTGAAAAAAGTTGTCAAATGTTTCCAGCTTGTTTACACATATACAATAAAAAATATATTTTCAAACACTGCTCTAATCATAAGTGCCAATGGGGTAAAAAATATGTTTGTTCTTTCTATACAAAGTATGGAATGTGTAAAAACAAAAAAAAACCAATGAAAAAACAATGGAATGTTGGGTAACTATTCAAACTGCCATCACTCCTGCCTGTTTGTCTACTTAGACACACACATACCTGTTCTTGCTCTGTTCCCGTTTACTGATTGACTTTGTAGCAAAACGCCCGCTTGCTTCCCGCCTGTTTTTCTTTTTCTGTTAGCTCTGACCTTCGACCTCTCACTGACTACAAACTTGCCTTGCCCTTGTCTGCACGCTCTGCTCCGTGCACCTTCTCTGCTGGAGTTCCAGTTTCCCCTTTTTCCCTTTACCCTAATTAAAAAGTTTATGTTGCACATGGTTGCCCTGCCTCATTTGTGACAAGCTGATGTTAATAAAAACAAAATAATAAAAAATTTAATGAGCGAGTAAAAATGACAGCCCGTTCAAAAAAAAAAAAGGAAAAAAAAGTGTAAAATAATAAATTAAAGGTGAGGAGCGTGTTGAAACGCAGCCTCAAGGTGCGCTCTCTTGCCGGTCCTTGTCTGCGGCGATGGAGCGCACCAGCTCCTCCACCCAGCGCACCTCATGTGCCACCTGCTCGGCCAGCGCCTCATAGCGGTTCTCCAGGCGTCCAAACTTGCGCTTGAGCGCACCGGCAGCCTGCGCGGCTCCCCGGGCATCTTCCTGGCTCTTCTTGCGTTGCGCTTGCGTGCGTTGCAGCTCCTGGCGGACGGCGCCCAGCTGGCCCGAGATGCCTCGGCTCTCCTCCTTGTACCAGCCCTCCTTCTCCTCGTAGATGGACAGCAGCGCCGCCACGTCGTCGCGGCACGAGCGCCGGTTGCGCTCTAGCTGGCGAAGCCCCTGCTCGGCCGCCGCGATCTCCTCCAGGACTTGCGAGAAGCGCTCGAAGTTGACGTAGGTGTTGTTGGGCGGCATGCTGGAGTGGGACTTGATGGTGTACTCCTTCAGACGTGTGGTCTTCAGGCGCCGGCGCTCCGGCTTGTGGTCGCGCTCCTCCTGACGCACGTTGCGCCGCTTGATCACCTGGATGACAGTAAAGCAGCAATGTCCATCTTGTAAACTCATACCACAATCTCGTCTCGTATCAGCTGGGACAAAACGCTTTACCGATAATCTGTGATAGTCTTTTTTTACAACAGTGAAAGAAGCTGTTAAATCACCTTAATCCATGGATGTTGAAGACTGTCGTCAATTGTCATTCGCTTCCTGCAATGACAAGTCAGTCAGAACGAGACAGCAAAAATGTGAAGAAACCAATTGAGCTATAGTCTGCTACTTGGGATCTTTGACCAGCAGGCGTCGTATGAAATCTTTAGCCAACTCGCTGGTGTTACTGAAGTATTCCTCATCAAAGTCGTAGTTGACCGCTGAGATGTTGGTCAGTGTCTCCTGCTTGGTCTCGCCAAGGAACGGTGAAGCGCCGCTCAAGCTGCAGGGAAACGTCATGACAATTTTGAGAATGGCCGAGTGAAGCTGTTGACAGCTGTTGTGTGAAACGACACTTACAGGATGTAAGTGATGACGCCGATGCTCCTGTGCAGAAAGAACAAAATATCGCTTGAAAATGTCACATGGGGAAGACTCACGATGTTTAAATAGGCTAATAAAATAATTATCGTAAACAGGTTAAAACCGGACTACTGCCAAAGTGTCTCACGTTACACGAAGAGCAACGCAGATGTCAAACGTTTGCAGTATGTTGTCGAGCAGGGTCACGGAGCAAAGAAGTTTGTTGTCTTACCACATGTCCGCCTCCAGTCCCAGCGGTTCGTAGTTGACTATTTCTGGAGCTGCAAAGTGCAGAGGAACCAAGTCGTCAATGTGAAACAGATGTGGACCACAAAAAGGCGCTCACTCGGCAAAAAAACGGAATCAGTTGTGGAGGTGGTGTTGGGCAGCGAAACCCACCTACAAACTCAGGCGTTCCAAAGATGTTCTTGAACTCGTTGCCGGCTTTGATCTGATGGGCGATGCCGAAGTCAATGAGCTTTATCCTGGGATTGGGAACGTTTTTGTCCAGCAGCATGATGTTCTCGGGCTGCAAGGAAACATGACAACAAATATTTTATGTGATTTTCATACAAATATGAAGAGATATACCGTATTTGCCGGTGTATAGGTCGACCCCCTAAAATTCGACGGAAATTTACGATTTTATGATATATCCTTTGTATAAGTCGAGCTCAATTGTTGCATTATATTAAACTTCAAAATTCAATCAGAAATATGCGAAATTTATTGACGAAATGTGTTCAAATTCCGGGAGGCCGTGCGCATGCGCAGTGGCCGCAAATAACTCCAGCCGAGCGGATCGGCTGTTTATAAGCACCGTGGAGGAGATCGCGGAGCCTCGTTCGACTTCCAGCGGCCGGCGAGCTCGCGCACGCCGCCCGGCACCAACGGGAGGCCGGAAATAGCTCCAAGCCGAGCGGATCGGCACTTTATAAGCACCGCGGAGGAGATCGCGGAGCCTCATTCGACTTCCAGCGGCCAGCGCACTCGCGCATGCCGCCCGGCACATCCGGGAGGCCGTGCGCACGCGCCAAGTGGCCGAAAATAGCCCCCGCCGAGCGGATCGGCTGTTTATAAGCACCGCGGAGGAGATCGCGGAGCCTCATTTGACTTCCAGCGGCCGGCGAGCTCGCGCACCCGCCTGGCATATCCGGGAGGCCATGCGCACGCGCCAAGTGGCCGAAAATAGCCCCCGCTGAGCGGATCGGCTGTTTATAAGCACCGCGGAGGAGATTGCGGAGCCTCATTCGACTTCCAGCGGCCAGCGAGCTCGCGCACGCCGCCCGGCACATCCGGGAGGCCGTGCGCACGCGCCAAGTGGCCGAAAATAGCCCCTGCCGAGCGGATCGGCTGTTTATAAGCACCGCGGAGGAGATCGCAGAGCCTCATTCGACTTCCAGCGGGCCGCGCACTCGCGCATGCCGCCCGGTTCAAATTTTCTAAGTGCAACGCACAATGAGATGCATGAGAAACGGCCTTGGTTACCATCACATTTGAAGCGATGAATACAAAGTTACATTTTATGACTCGGTGTATAAGTCGAGGTCGATTTTTTTCGGTCAATTTTGGATCGAAAAAGGTCGACCAATACACCGGCAAATACAGTAATAAAGCACGGGATTGGTTGCTGCTGGTGTACCTAATGAAGCGTCTCATGTCCGTACCTTGAGATCAAAGTGTGCGATGCGCTTGAGGTGCAGGTAGTGCACGCCATCCAGGATCTGCTTGAGGAACTGCGTGGCCTCCTCTTCGCTCAGCGACTCCTTCTCGGCGAGAAAATCAAAGAGCTCGCCGCCGGACACCAGCTCCAGGATGAGGATGACGTCCGTCTTGTTCTCGAAGATGTCGTGCAATGTGATGATGTTGCTGTGCTGGATCTCGCGCAGGATGTTGACTTCACGCTCGATCTCCTCGCGGCTCACACCCCGTCGGCTGGATGACAGGCGGCGCTTCTTGATGAACTTGGCGGCATACTCGTTGCCCGAGCTCTTCTCTTTGCACTTGCGCACGATGGCGAACTGACCGCTGAGGAGACGAGACACAATCAGAGTATGCGTGAGTGTTTTTTGTGTAATGCCACCAAACAAGCGTTTTAGGACCACCCTCTGGAGATATCTGCTTATGATATACCTGCCCAGCTCCTCTCCCATCTCATAGTGCAGCTCCACATCCTCTTGCCTGAAGCCAGCCATGACGTGTCGGCTGCGCCAAAGCTGCTGGCTCGGCAGCCTTCCTTTTACGTGTCAGTGTGCGTTACACTGCAAAGGCATGATTACACACATACAAGAAAAGAGTTGGCTCGAGGCAACTACATTCAAATTGACATCACATGCTCTTTCGTTTCTTTCCTCCTTATTTGGACAAGTGTTGAAGATGATGTCAGAGAGCCCCCTGCATTCCAGTCCTACTTACATCATCTCCTTGCCAATGACTCAGTTAAAGGGACTACTGTACTAACATTTTAACTCTTTTCTACTTAGTGATAAGAAACACGGAGATGGAAAACACACAGGAAAACAGGTTTGATTTATCACAAGAATGACAGTCACTCGCAACTTTGTATTGGACATATTGTGACATTAGGATAGGAGCGGAAAAACAAAACAAAAAACAGCACGCACGCATGAAGCAAAAATATGCTGAAAGATTAAGAAAGAAAAAAAAAGTGATATTTGGATTACAATCGTTTTTGGGGGGGAGCATAGGAAAAAAGAATCAGTCGGCACTCGAGACGGTGTTAGCTTAGCTGACCAGCTAGCTCAACAAGCCGTTGTTGAAACGCTTGACGATTGTTGAAAAACAACTAATAAAGACCGGTTTGCATAAAAAAAGTCACGTATTTTAGAGGGAGTACTTACGTTTCTGTTGGTTTACTAATGCCGCATTCCGATCCTAGTAATTGTCCATTTGAGTAGAAACGTAACGCCAGTGAACGACACCCTGACAGAACTTCCGTTGTGATTTGTCAGAATAAAACTTTTGGTTAGGGTAGTCGGAGAGTACAGGCGGCGAATGCCTTCGATAATACAAAAACAAAAAACAAATTAATACTCCCCAGTCAAATAAGTGGGATTGTAATATTTACGCATGCAAATTTGTGGATGTTCTCTTATTTATCGTATTTTCCTGAAAAAACAAAATATGCCAAGTTCCGGTGCTGCCGTAAACTACTAACGCAGATAAATACGCCTCCCTCCAGAAGGGAAAACATGGAATGACGTCATATCGAGGTTTAACTTGCCGCAGTGGGTCAAGAGGAGCACGCGACGCTAAGCTTCAAAAGCACAATACACCGATAATAATAGTTTACTATAACATAACAAATAGAAAGACATATCAAACCATTGGGTTGGCCCAGTGACTTATAATGACAAATGCCATTTAGATATATACACGCATGCACATTGGACGTGCTCTATAAATTTTAAGTAGTTATTAGTGCTGCATATTGTAATAAAAAAAAAAAACTGCAGTCTTCCGGTAGGAATAGTTTATTCTCTTTTTTAAATTTTTTATGTACGTACCATGGAACATTTCCGGGTGTGACGTCATTGAAGGGGCGTGTCTTCAAGCCAGTTAGTGGTAGGCTGCTTTTCTGTTGGATAGGGCTCAGAGCAGCAACATACGAGCCCGGACTCACAATGACGGTTCCCGGCCTCGGAGCGCTAACCTGGGCCGCTCTTTTTGTCATCCATCAGGTGGGTGGGCGATACTTAAATCGACATTTTTTCTACCTAAAATCCCCTCCCCCGCGGTGGGCTTTTCCTGTTGAGCCCGGCGACGAACATCTTGCTAACCACAACGTCACCGCGTTGATCAAAACAAAACAGAACACTCACTTTTCCCTCTTAATAGCTTGGTCAAATATGTCACTAAATGACAACTTAGTAGCATCATGTAGCTCAACTGTAACAGTGTTAAACTGTGTTTTAAATGCTTGCACGTCCGTACTGGAGTCATTTTGGATGAGAGTGGGTAAAGCTAACTGCTAGCATTCGCGCTAAAACTCGTCACCGCGGTGGAAGCGTGACATTTTACCCCATTAGATTCATACGTGTATTAGATGAATCATTCCACAAGACCTTTTGGATTTTAATCTTACTAAAATGTTTCACGTCAACCACGCGTGGGGTGTCTCGGTGTGCCATCACCACCTTTTGTTACCTAGCACTAATGCTAGTAAGATCCAGTCATGCTTGGAACATCAACCTGCTATTGTCAAAGATGAAATGTCTTTAATTGGTCTTGTTTTGACTGTTCCAGTGTATTAGTGTACCTAATGATGTGGCCTGTGAGTGTACAAGGTTATTTTCCATGAGTCATTTCCACGTAAACGGCCATTTTAGGTGAATAACACCAAAAGTGGTTATAAAACAGGACCTTGAGATACGAGTCGAATTAGTCCCTTGAAAACTCTCGCATCTATTTGTATCTCAAAGCACCACTGTTTTGATCCCCGTCCATGGATACAGGTGGCAGCAGAGCATGGCATGGCTCATTTCAGCGATGAAAGCAAAGGGAAGGACTACTGCATCTTCTTTAACTCACAGTGGGCACGTCTACCTCAGGATCTCAACAAGGCGGTGAGTACTCAACTAGTACCCAGCTTCCATATATATACACACAGGGAGAGCACCATTTGGTCCCTCCCTTGTATTTGCAGTCGCGTCTCCAGATCTACGACCTCACCTCCTCGGTCCTGTGCTCACCCACCGACGTCCCAGAGGGGGGCTTCCCCAACCGCATCGCCATGGTGATGAGGGGTAACTGCACTTTCTACGAGAAGGTCCGCCTGGCACAGATGAGCGGGGCCAAGGGTCTGCTCATCGTTAGCAAGGACAGACTGGTAAGTTGTAACATTCGGATCGAACGGTTCCCATTGAATGTGGTGGCATCTGGCAATTTGCTTTGAATCCAGACGCCGCCAGCGGGAAACAAGACTCAGTACGAGGAAATTGACATCCCCGTCGCGTTGCTCAGCTACTCTGACATGCTGGAGATAAGCAAGGTTCTTCCTTTTTAAAATGAATTTTCCCTTTGCTAATGATGCTTGAATGTCACACTTGAGTTGACTGATGGTTTCCGTGGTAGACGTTTGCCAAGGGCAGACAAGTGGCCATGTATGCCCCCAAAGAGCCGGTGCTGGACTACAACATGGTCATCATTTTCCTCATGGCTGTGGGAACTGTCGCAGTCGGTGGCCATTGGGCTGGTAGCAAGGACCGCAAGAAGTAAGCCGGAGGAGGCGGGGGGCTTCCACTGGTATCTACCTTGTATTCCTTCTTCCGCACCCAGGCGCTACATGAAGCACAAGCGTGACGATGGGGCGGACAAGCAGGACGAGGAGACTCTGGACGTGACGCCCATCATGATCTGCGTGTTTGTGGTCATGTGCTGCAGCATGCTGGTGTTGCTCTACTTCTTCTACGACAGCCTGGGTAACACACACGTGCATACTTGGAACAAGTCAAGAAGTACATATGAAGAGTTGTTCCTACACGTTCTTCTCCTTGGTTGCAGCAATATGGGTGATAGGCATTTTCTGCCTGGCATCATCCGTGGGCCTCTACAGCTGCTTGTGGCCTTTTGTGCGCCGCATTCCTTTCTGCAAGTGCAGGTGAGACAGTTGACGCCTTACTCCAAATGCCATCAATCTTTGTGGGGCTTTGGAACAGAGGCCCAGCACAAATAAGAACCCGAGATACTGTTTTTTTTTCCATTCCCTCTGCCCGACACAGAGTTCCAGAGAACAACCTTCCCTACTTGCACAAGCGTCCTCAAGTACGCGCCCTGCTGCTGTCAACACTGTGCGTGGCCATCAGCATCACCTGGATGGTGTTTCGCAATGAGGATCAGTGAGTGTAAAAACGCTGTTATTTGTTGAACAAAAAGTCACCGAGGGGTTTTTTTTTGGGTCCAAGGTGGGCGTGGGTGCTGCAGGACACCCTGGGCATCGCCTTCTGTCTCTACATGCTCAAAACTGTCAGACTGCCCACATTTAAGGTACGAGAACACAAACATATCTTTAAAGTTATGAACTGAAGTGGTGATATTTCTTCATTTCCTCTGCGGCAGGCTTGCACTTTACTACTGACAGTGCTCTTCGTCTATGACGTCTTTTTTGTATTCATCACGCCCTTCTTCACCAAGGTAGCTTCACAGATGCCTCTTCATTCCAAGTTGTGAATTGTCTGTCATTTCATGCGGTGCATTCTCTCTGCAGAGCGGTGAGAGTATCATGGTGGAGGTGGCGGCAGGCCCCTCCGACTCAGCCACGCACGAAAAGGTGAGTGGTGTAACGTTACCCAAAAAGTTGGTCCCCAGCTTGATTTTGTCGGGGTGGTCCGCAGCTTCCGATGGTGCTCAAGGTGCCGCGCTTGAACTCCTCACCCCTCGCCCTGTGCGATCGGCCCTTCTCCCTGCTGGGCTTTGGCGACATCCTGGTGCCAGGTGATTAAATGACAACTACTAAAGCTAAGTCTAGACATACAGCAAGGCGCAACTCTTCACAAAAGTGACCCCTAAAATTTAAATAATAAATACATAAACTGCTATTGGCATTATTCCACCCCGCTCCCCCCCCTCAGGACTGCTGGTGGTGTACTGCCACCGCTTCGACATTTTGATGCAATCTTCCAGGATCTACTTTGTGGCCTGTACAATCGGTACGTAACGATGAATCAATGGGCCGTGTTTTGGGTTTACGACGGAGCCGTCCGTCTCTCCTACATTTAGCGTACGGCGTGGGCCTGCTGATCACCTTCGTGGCGCTGGCCATGATGCAGATGGGCCAGCCTGCCTTGCTCTACTTGGTGCCTTGCACTCTGCTCACCAGCTTGGCGGTGGCGCTATGGCGCAGAGAGCTGCCTCAGTTCTGGACCGGCAGCGGATTTGTGGTGAATACCAGTTTGATATGAGTGTGCACCTACGCAATATGCTTTTGGCCCCAGGAAACAAAAAGATACTTTAAATAGAATAAAGATAACCTTTTTTTATTTTATACATTCCAACTGCTTGTTTATCATTCTCTCGGGTTCTATCTACTCTGCTGCTGAGGAACTATTGGATCAATTTCCTAAAACTGGAGGCACATGCTTTTTGTGGGACAGCAATAATATACTGTCAATCAATACATGAATTGGAAATCGGAGTCTTGACGTTTAAAATGTGTGACAGCTTCATTAAAGTCACCCTCATTTCATTTTTATCCCTCACAGCCTGCCATAGTTCTTGCGCCCATCAAGTGTACACAAACAGCGGGGACGCAACCCAAAGTGCCGCCAGGCGCTGACTCAGCCAATCAGAGCCAAGACCCCGGTCCGCCTCAGGACGTGCCCCTCGCCGAAAACGAGGAAAAGCTCAACTAAAAGTTTATTTTCCACAGTGTGTTGCACTACATGGACATTAAAAGAGGCACCTCAAGTTGTTTATACCTCACTTTGAAAGGGAAAGATGGATAGAAAGAGGGAATATGTTCCTATCCAGGCCCACCATGCCCAAATGTTTGCTCACGACAGCATTAGCGCACACGCGTAATTGCTGTCCAACAAAAAGCATGGATCTCCACATTTGAACTGTATTCAAAATTGAAACACGAAGAAAACCAAACTGAATGTTTTAACATCAAATGAGGAAATGTGCAGATGCATGCTTTTGGTTGATGACAGTCATGCGTCTCGTGACACAAGCACGAGTTGGTGCGATCGCTGTACTTTTTTTCTTTAATTCCCTTTTCTTTATGCTATATCTATTTTTGGTTTTGTTTTGCATGCTATGATGTGGATTTCCTACCTAGTATTACAACTAAAAGCTGTAATGAATACTTTATATTAGTGGAGCAAACCTTTGAATAAAAATACTTTGGATGCCCACAGGAGCCACAATTCAAGTTAGGAGTCAAGTTAGTTGGTATGAAACATTTGCACATCTCATATGTTATACAATTTTTTTTCCTGTGTTTTTAATGTACATAATGTGTCTTGTATCTATGATGTGCTCTCCTATGCTGTATAGGTTTTAAGATCAATGTATACTCCTTTTAGTTGTGTTCAGTGTCTCTATTGAAGACAACAGAATGAAAAATGACTTTTGCAATTGAGTAAATAAACACTGAACACCTTTTGCGGAAATATCTGTGTTGTGGATTTTTATTCTTCCTCTCCTACCATACATTTAGTTAAGTAAATTGTTTTTGAAAAACGGAAAAAGAAACAGCATCTACAATTATTGAGTTAATTTTTCTCGATATATATATATATATATATATATACACATCCATCCTAAGACAATAAATATCAATAAAACAGTGAAGTCTTAATTATTCCGTAGACTATTAGCTAGGGAAAAATATTTCAATATTGCAGCTTTTTTTTTTTATCAAAAGCTGTGCTTGTTCTGAACTCTGTTTTGCAGTAGCTTCCACACACCATTAAATTAAAAAGGTCATAAAACATAGCATTCATTTGGAATAAAAAAATACACTTGTCAAAAAAAGTGTTTGGCAATCTAAGAACATCAGTACATTAATTTTTTTTTCCACTGTGCAAAATGGCTTCTGCCCTTCCCCATCTCACGCAAAAATGTTTTGAGAAAAACATATTTGAGTCCAATACCTTGAAGTAGACATAGTCCTTCCACTTCTTAGTCCATAATAGCATGAATTAAAGGAATATCACCTTCTCCTTTGGCTTCTCCAGCACTTCCTTGGGGAATGGGGGTGGGACTGGGGGCTGGGCCTCCACATGACTTCGAAAATGCATGAAGGACTGCGACGTTTTCACGTCACTTCTGCCTTGTCCAGACGTGTCATCTAAGTTAAATGCAACATTGAAACAAATTAGATAAGTCACTTCTGATCGATGGAGCGATTGATAGGTGTCATCTTGGGCTCACAATGTCAAAAGGTAAACAGGGCGGAATCCTAAAAACATCTTGTATTATTTTACCCGAGAGGGAGACGGCTCTCATACTGCCTCCTTCCTTCCCCGTCACTCTGATGGGCACAAGCTGGCTCACGTCGATGGAGGCTGCGAGCACAGAGACGTCAAACATGGAGATAGGACAGATGATACGATAGATAACAGTAAATATGAATAGATGATGGTTGGTAGTGGTCCACCATGAATGGAAAGCAGACGTGTCATGGAGGACGTCGGATGATGATGATTACCTGCGCTGTGGGCCCTCTGGTGCGACGCCTTCATACGGAAGCCCTTGTCCTTGGCTTTGGTGGCTAGCTTGGTGGGGATTTGCTGCACCACGCCGGCCGCCTTGTGCACCTGGTTGGTGGTGCTGACCAGGTGCACGGGCAGCTCGGGCTTGGCCGCCGGAGGGATGCTCATGCTCTCCTTGCGCGGCGGGACTTTAGGCGGCGTCTCCTTCTTATTGTCGCGGGCGCTGGCCAGTAGGACATGCGGACGTGGGGCGCCTCCGTTCGGGCTGGTGGCGAGGCTGCCCCTGAATGACTGGTAGCTGGACAGACTGACGTACTGGGGGAGGAAACATATCGCACACATGAACATATATGTATTTGAACTTCTATAGCACGCCACAATTACCTTACTACGTGGTTCAAACTCACCACATCATCATAGTTGACGTTCCCCGCGTTCAGAGCCTCCGTGTACTTCTTCAACTTCTCTTCCAGACGTTCTTTCTCCTGTTTCAGGCTTTCTTTTTCCCTCTCCACGGCTTTGGTGGTCTCCCTGAGGCGCTCCAGACCCTGCTGGTAGTTCTCCCACTGCCTGTTGTACTCCGCCTTCTCCTGGCGGAGCCTCTCCTCACGCCTGAGGCACTCGTCCTCCCGCAGCTTCAGCTGGGTCTCCAGCGCCTCCATGTAGACACTCTGGCGTTCTCGGTCCTTCTCCCAGCGTTGCTGCGCCTCGCGGTGTTGCGCCTGCATCTTGTGCAGGTTGGCCAGGTCCTCCTTGTGCTTCTCCAGATTGCGCTGCTTCTCCTGCTCCAGCAAGGTGCTGCTGGAGAGCCGCGAGGCTCTGCCGCCGTCTGAGCGCAGGATGTGCTGGAGCTCGATCTGACTGTCCTGCTGGGCCACGATGGCCTGGTGGGCCAAGGTTGAAAAATAATCATGTTCACAAACCATTTGTTTCATGGTGGTGGCAAAGCAGTTCACAACTTACCTGTAATGTGTACAGCCTCTGGGCTAGCAGTATGACACGGTCATGCACCTGCAAACCAAATGATAGTCATGGGAAATGAGACCTCTAATTAAGAGTCATAAGTGACCTTTGGTTATTGTACGATTTGTTTCCCACATTTCCACCCATCCTTCATAGGGAACATACAGTACGTATTCTGAATTTAAAAAAAAAAAAAAAAAAAATCCCAGAGGAAAAAAAAATCCAAGCTCCACCAGCGATCGTATGACTCAGAGGATAAAGTGTCACCTCAGCTTGGAAGTCGCTGGCGGCTGAAGCCCAACTAGGCCCCCACGCGTAGCTGTTTGCCTTCAGGAGACCGCAAAAAGAAGGTTTCATATAACGTGCCAGACGATGGGCCTAAGCTTTACGTTGACGTCACTCACAGGCTGCTCCCGGCTCTCGGAGTACAACTGAGCGTCATTGGCTTCAAAGCTGCCGCCGCTTAGCCTGTCGACCGCATCCCCATCGGAAGACGTGTGATCTGATCAACACAACGAAGGGGACATCTTATCGTGAGGGACCATGCCTGAATTTAATGCAGTGGTTACAGTTTGACAGTTTTTTTTTCCCCCGACTGCTACAACAGTTAGGCTTATCTGGGAAACTATGATAATTAGATTCATCATTCCAGTGTGTCCAACGGATCTTACTTGCAGATGGGTTCATGTCGGCCGGCCCCGAGGCCTCGGCCCTCCCGTGTGACCTCCACGGTATTACGTGATCGCCCACCTGGATGTTATTGGGGTATTTTCTTGTGCTAAAGAGCAGGTTTTGAAGACTTTCCACTGTGGAAAGGCGTCCAATAAAGAACATAGAAAAAAAAGGAACCCCGTCACCATCAGCACAAGTCAAAAGACATAGAAATGTGAATTTTTTTTCCTACCTTCAGTGAGGGCTCCTTTGAGCAATGTTTCGCCCTGCTGGAGATCAGTGGGGTCTCCTCGCAGCAATAGCCTTCTTGCAGGGCTCTCTTGGCCGGTCATGTCTTGATACATAACGCTGAAAATGTGCAACTTCTCGGACAGGCACAGCTCGATGTGCTCATCTCTGGCCTTTAAACGCTCTGCCCATTAAATAAATAAATAAATAAACTAGCATTATTAATATGAATAAGTACGGAAACACAAAAAATGTCTCTACTCTTACCTCGATATTCTTGCAGTCTACTCTTCAGTTCCTGGAAGTCTTTGTCCTCCTCTGCGTAACTGGACCGCAATAACAGTCACCATTTTGAAATGGACGAAGCCATTTCAAGAGCAAAGCAGCACGTAGACCCAGGAAGCTTTCTCACCGATTTATGGCGTCTCGTATGCGGCCCATCCAGGCAACGCGCTCATCCTTGGAGCCAGTGTGCAGCTCGTACATCTCGTACACCTCCTGCGGTGTGGAGACGAATGCGCAGATGAGGAACATGGCCTTATCCTCATGGGCCACCTCCCTCAGAATCAGGTTTTGAAGGCTGATCACCGGCGGTTTATTGTCCTGCGTGAGAAAACACCAAGGTCTGTGGTTTTTTTTTTTTTTTTAAATCTTAATTAACCAGAGATGCCCCCCCCTGACATGTCACTCACTACAGCAGCAAAAACAAACTTCTGATCTTTATCTTGTAAGAGCAGGAGCACATCTGACAGCAGCACAGCATGTATCTCTGAGGAAGATCAAAGAAGAGTCAGTCCACACCCTTTGTCAAGAATAAGAAATGTACCTTTCTGTCTGCCAGAAGACTTCCAGGTGACAGGGCCTTCGTGTAGCAGAGTCCGGTTGCCCTGGATCAGATCCTCCCGGCGGATGAGCTGGCCGTCTTTCAGTCGCCCCACCGACTTGGGCTCCAGTCGAAAATAGATCTCACGGAGGCGGGAGGCCTGCTCGTAGTGCCTGACGCTGTCGTTCACTCGGGAGATGGTGTCCTTGATGGCCGCCAGGCCTTGGAGCAGAGACTCGTGCTCGTCGGTGTCGACTGAAAGGCGTACCGTATATTAGGGGGGCGGGGTTTGTGAAGAGTATGTACAAGAAATTGCAAATGAGAGAATAGTTCCACTTATTGTTTACCCTCAGTGTTCTGTATGAGTCGCTCCACCAGGACGGGGTACTTTGTGATGCGCTGCGTCACCAGTAGGAAACACTCAGGGATACCCAACCTTCTCACCAGGGCCAGCTGACCAATTTTCTGGTGGAAGACACGCACATGAAATTAAAGTGAAAAACTCTAAGCACCCCCCATTTAAAACTCAATTATTTTCCATCATCTTCAGCAGTAAACTGATCCATCTGTGGCTCGCAGTCCGGATAGGTCGGAAAATGAACGAGGCTCCCTCTCAGGTTTCAGCTCTGGGCCGAGAGTTGGTGTCTCGCTTACCTTCATGAGGCTTTGAAACTTCTTGTTGCTTTGTAGCTGCTCCTTGTAAAAGCTGACAGCTTCGGTGTGACGGCTACAGAAAAGTCCGTACCACTCCTTCATTTTTTTACCCACCGAGCCAGAAAACTAAGGTAAAAAAAAAAAGTAACATTGTTCAGAAGCACAAACATTTCTTCACTCACAGTTTTAAAAAAAGGCAGCCCGTTCTCCAGCATCTGCCCTACCTGTGAAATGAGTATGTCTCCCAGCTGCGTGATCTGGTAGCCGTTGGGACTACCCCGCTCTTGACACTGACTTTGGCGCAACTTGAGGCTGTCCAGGAAGTGCTGGTGCAGCGTGAGCAGGGCGTCCAAGCCGGGGAACAGCGTGTCCACTTTGTCTTCGTTCAGCAGCTGGGACTGGCGCAGCTCGTGCATGTAGACGTGCCGGAGGATCTTCAACGTGCGTACATGGTGCATCTCTGTCTGCATCAGCTCTAGGAAATCGCAAAACAAATAAATTGCAGTCACTGCTTCTGAAGCAGCACATCCATGTGTAGCTAGTGCGCACCATAGATGACATCCTGTCTTTTGATGGCCTCTCGGTCCAGAGTTTGCATGTAGTCTGGGTTGACTGCCGCGCTCCATGATTCTGCTTCCAGGTTCTGACTGTCAAACTCCAGCCCGCCTCGCAGCACAGAGTAATGGCCATCTGGAGGAGAAACATTGACATTAAAACAAACATTGACACATTTCTTTCTGCCAGAAGACAGAAAAAAAAGCCACTTTGTGCCAGAGAAGAGCTGACCTTCCAGATTGATGGGCTCTGCCAGGGAAATGGCATCCTCGACGACAACCCTCCCCCGGATGCCCTCCACCTCATCCATCCGTGCCGGGTCGGATCTATTTGTAGATGTGGAAAAACAGTTAGAGTGGAAACATTGCTCAATACCAATACCAATATTCACTTCTTGCTAATCACACACAACCTAGCTTAGCGTTTGCCCAAATGAAGCAGTGTTTGTTTCTTCAGCCGTTTTGTGTGGGATGTGAAATGTGAGTCAAGTATGAGGAGAAACCAGTTGATCAGAGTCATTGCCGCCGGCACACCTGAAGTTTCTTGCAGCGTCCTTGTACGAGGGTGAACCGGGCTGAGCTTTGTCTTGGGTGGGGGTGACTGTCATGCCTGGAGCCAGGAGGGAACCAGGGATGCCATCTGGTACACTGAGTACAAAGACAAAAAGAAAACAACTTGAATTTTGTACATGAGTCTTCCGTGGGGCTTTTCATGAGTCCTGTTATGATACACGTGTCGACCCAACTTACGAGACCAGCAGTGTTGGGGGCAGTTTTTTTTTTTTTAGCTTTCCAGAGAGCGCAACTGAGTTTGTTTGGAGACCCCTAAAATAGATTCTTTGCACAAGAAAAGTGGGTTTCATGAGACCCCCCCCACAATTAATGGGTACATGTTGAGTTATTTTGAGGGAACAATAAATTTACACCGTTACAGTCAACAAGCTCTAAACTGCCTACTTGACATTGTAGCATTCTCATTTCCTCGGTGTTGCTTAGCAACGCGGTTCAAAACGGGCTCAGAGGTTAACAAGTTATCTGAGAGCCGGTCGGCCATCTGCCTACAGCCGTGGGTTGAACCGAAAAGGACAACAGAAGAGAAGGGTTGAATGATTAAGAGCGTTGATAGTGTGTTGACACAGCAGCTCCCTGCAAAAGAGAGACAAGAAGGGAGCCTTCGAATCCAAACAACACGGCAGCGCAAAATCAGTGAAGCCTGCCAGGAGCTCAGGTCGGACCAGATCCCTGACAAACACTGCAAGCGCACTGTGGGAAACGTCGTCACGGCCCAGATGTGATGGCGGCAGTTAGCTTTCATCTGCTCATACCTGCCGAAGGTGCAACATGCAGATCTTAATATCATCATGTCCAGCACAGTAAAAACAAAAACAAGCCACCGCCGGCTGACATTCACGTGACGTGGAAGATGCCCCGCTTTCAGCAGGGTAGAACATCATAGCATTAGGAGGCATCGAGCTATTAAGAGCCCTGACATTTTTATTTGGAAGGGGTTGGAGGTGAATGTCTCAAAAGTTGCAGGTCAAAGCAGCTTTTTCGCTCAGTTTTTTCTTTCAATTAGGCTACCAAAAATCTGAACATTAAAACTGACCCCCAAGCCTTCCTCCTAGGGGCGAACCCACACCTCAATAGACTGGGTGGAAGTCAGTGTGAAATACGGGGTCATTCCCACACATCACAACACAAGGAACTCGACCAGCAAGTCTGCCAGGTGGCCTGCTGCACAGCCAGTGCACACAGCAAACGCTGCACCATCCTCCGCACAACTCAACATTGTCTACGCAGTACACAACATATACGCTAAACTCAAATCAACATACACGCCTATGCACAGCCTACTACTTACTACAGTTTTATTTGTCACATAAGATGCAGTTTTCTTGTGAACTATAAAAAGCTTTTTAGCTATGGGTGCCTGGCAAGGGGAGTCAAATCATCAATATTCCATGTGCTTGCCAGCAAAGATTCAGAGGATATATAAAGTCAACACACCTCCTGTTCAAAGGCCAGTATGAGATAGAAATAAAATAAAACCAAGATAAATCACAGCAATAACTTTTCCAACATCAATAACTAACCTCAAGGCACTCTAATCTTCATAGTTCGATATTTTGCCTAATTTGAAATACTTTGTTTTAGTCCAAAACAATGTTTTTACTTTTTCCTCAGTTATCACACGTTCTTATATTTTTGACTTTGCCACTTATATTTCTCTTTGCCAAATTACATATTTTTCTCATAATATTGAGGTGTTTTTTCAAATAGTCTTGCCAATATGCATATATATATATATATATATATATATATATAGTGTATTTTTGCCACTTGTGCTGCCAGCCTACCGCACTATTTTGTCTCAATCTCGCTTTTAAAGTATCAATCCGCGCGCAACATGACAGATGAAACAGGCACCAGAAAAGTACATTAATCAAGTAAAACTGGTCTTCAGTCACCATCACACTGTCGACAATTAAAGTTGTGAATAAACAAATACGAGAAATAAACAAGAAAAATGCAGTAAGACAGCAGGGTGTCGCTTGAACTCAACAGTTTCGGGCGAGGACACAAACAGGTGCAGTGTGACTGCGGTCGGCAGGTGACTCGGCTACCTGTATGCTACCGTGTTGACTTGTTAGTCATTCACCCTAATTCAAATTCCTTAAAAGTTACCCTTCAAAAGCCCCCCCCCCCAAGAATAGGAGGTCAGTTATGTCATTTGTAATCAAATTAAAGTTTCCAAGCACGTCAAGTTAGCTAGTTTAGCTTATGCTGCGCAATAATTGCTCCCCGCCTCCAAAAAACAAAAAGTACAATATGTTGTCCGCGCTAAAAACGTCAGTCTTACCTGTGGGTACACGTACGGGCGAAGGTTTTATAATGTTAATTTTCGAGACAGACAATGCGGTTGCGTTTCCTCAGCTTGACGATGACAGCAACGGAGAACTCTAATGAGGATTCCTGACGAACAAGTGGAGAGGGAGAGAAGAGGGAGGCGGTAAATACGACGGAACAGCCTCCTGTGGACGAGCCGACAGTCCTACTTCCGTTCAAAGCGCACAATTTTTAAACGCACAAATAAATTCTAAAACATTGAGCAATAAAATGCATATAAATATTTAAATTGGAATATAACACCGTACCAAATATTAAGTAAAATAAGTATACAAGATGCGACCGCATTATCTAGTTTTCCAAGAAAATATTTAGAATGAAAATAATTGATTGTATCCCATGATATTAACATGTATTTTAGTATATTCCTGCCTTATATTTAAATATAAAATAGTTTATTGCATGATTATCAACATATCTTTAAGGTCGATTTTAAAAGCAATAGTTATGTAATTTACCGTATAAAAATACTGTACACTCCTTCAATACAACGAAGAGGAAATCATTTGTCCAGCAGGTGGGGCTATTGTCCCACCATCACCCCAAAAAGTGTATTTGTTGTCATATTTGGTATTGAGGCTACTTTTAGAAATCATTCCAATATTTCGAGCATTTTTGTTCGGGCTGCAAGTGTACCTCATGTTTTGTTCTTAGATAAAGACAATCCCATTGGGTTGTGTGGAAAACAAGGAAATAGCAAACTCAGGTTGAGATTCTCCTGAAGGCAGGATGCAACTTGCTGCATTATGAACATTTTATTTGCTCTCGTTGGGGATAACGAGGATGCAAAATAACAAAACAAAACACCCCTTCACTTATCAAGAAAAGAAAGAGGACCAAGTGCTGTTGGTTGATCTTGAGTTCACAAGTTTGGATTAAAAACAAAAAAAAAAAAAAAAAACTAAAATGAGCGGAACATTTAAAACCTTTTTTTCTGCAACATGAACTATATACAAAAAACATCAATCAACCATGGATATGCTGTGTATATATACACGATATATTAATAACAAAAACAGTATACATAGCATAATTTTGAACACCCGCTTTGAAAATAAAAACAGCTATTGGTCAACGTGAGGAGGTCTTTTTTTTTTTTTTTAAATATCCTTCAGCTGTAGATGTGTAACGGGAACAAATAAATAAAATCAGACAACAAAAGGTGTCCTCCTGTGTGCCATTTCTGTTTGGAATACTGCAGAGTGCGAGGAAGTAAACAACAACAAAAAAATATCACCATGAATCAGCTGAGCTCCTTTCATCAGTCTGTTCAAGAGTTTCGAGAAGGTCACTTCTTTTCCTTCTTTTTCACAAGCTTTCACAAGCCTTTCGACACAGGAGTGGGGAGCCCTTTTTGTGGTTGCTTTTTTTTTCTCAGGGGGGGTTCCAGTTTCTCAGAAGCCTTGGCGGGGTTCCGTATATGTACAGTGATACCTTAAAATACGAGTTTAACTTGTTCTGTGACCACATTCATGCAGAAAATCATAATTCCCCAAAAATCTGAAAAAATGAAATGCCTTTACTCTGTTCCGGCCTCCCAAAAAATAAACATAAAAATCGGGGTATGTTTTTTAAATGAAAAAAAAAATAGCACGCTCTACTTTTGCACTTTACAAAAGAAAATCTAATGAGCATTGTGCTACTCCTACTGGTTTGTGTGCCAATACCAGCGGAACGCAGTCAATTACTGCCATACAGATATTTGGAGCCGATCAGTTTCACAGTAAGCTATTTGAAGTGTTTGTTAACATAACGCAGAGAAAACTTGGCAATTAATTTGAACATGCCTGAAATTCTCAACTTTTTTGTTCAGCTTGCATCTCAATGTCTTGCTCTCAAGCCAAAGACAACTCGTATCTACAAAAACGTGCGTTGGGTCACTCGTATCTTAAGGCGCCACTGTAGTCCTACTCTTATTTTCAGAACAACCTTCCATGTGGCAGTGGGAAACAGCTGTTTTTTTTCTTTTGGGGAGGGAGGACACTCCACTTCTTCCAGTGGCTTGGCAGGGCTCCATATCTGTGGTTTCCATCTGATTTTCCCCCCCACAATAACCAGAGAATCAAGCCTTTCAGCATAGGAGTGGGGAACCCATTTTTTTTCCCGGGGGGTTCTTCAGATGCCTTGTCAGAGGTCCGTTTATGATGCTTCCCACCCCTCGCTTTCATCCAAAAGTTTTTGTTTCTTTGTTTGTTAGCAGCCTTGTTTCACAGTTGAATCCTTTCTCCACAAACTTGGCAAAACAAATATTTCTCTCTCTATTTAAAGTATGTACAGAGGTAAGATGCAGGAGATCCTACGTATAAAAAGCGCTGTAGTGTGTGTGTGTGTGTGTGTGTGTGTGTGTGGCAAAAGTAAAAATCCTGAGGTATGCATTGAGGGTTCTCTGGTGAGAGTGTGATTGTTGTTATGTCTAAACAAAAATAGATTCTGTGGAAGGAGCGGTTCCAGTTAGGAGGGGGGGCTGTGGCGCGGTAGCGGCAGTATGCGTCCGTTGGTCTTGCCGCCATTCATGTGCGCAAAAGGGATGTGGTCCTCCTCGAAACTTCCCCCGCCGCTGTCCCGGTCGGGGCAGCAGCGAACTTCCTGTTGTGAGTAGGACGAGGGGTCCAGGGGGATGCTCTCCATGTTGTCCACGTCCAGGTCCAGGTCTTCGACACTCTCGGGCGGCTTGTTGTCTTCGCTGTGGAAGAAGGAGCGATCGCGGTAGGACGGGTGCAGGTCGTCTTGCAGCATCTCGATGATCTCCTGGAAGGACGGTCGCATCTTGGGGTTGTGCTGCCAGCACATCTGCATCAGGTTGTGTCTGGAAAAGAAAATAGAATGTAAACAGTAAATTGTATTTGTATCTAATGTTCTGTTTTGTTGTGATGCTTGAGAGTTTGCATTATTTAGGGTGATATGGCAGCTCAAATTGATTGCCTTATGAGCCTTTCTAGTTTTGGTGGTTTGGCGCCGTCTTGTGGCAACAATGTGCAATTACAATTCCTAAAAGGCCACATCAATTGACAACCACCTTCCAGGTGCCAATATTTACAGTTTAAACTGTAATACATACCACAAACTATTATCCCAAAACACTCCAATACAATTTATAAACTGAGATGGTTGCAATTTGACACTGTTGACATTATGTACTCACAGTCTGTCCGTGCAGTACTCTGGTCGGTTCAGGTGTCCTCCGTCCATGACATAGTTGAGCACCTGCTCGTTGGAGAGCCCTTGGTAAGGCTGCTCGGCCAGTGTGCTGATCTCCCACAAGACCACCCCGAATGACCTGTGCGCAAAGCAAAAAAAAATAAAAAATGCTGCGATGCAGAAACCTTTCTTTCATATGAAGTTCAAAATCAAGCAATCACCAACCAGCAGTCCGAATGTGCAGTGAACACCCCGTCCTTGAGCGACTCCGGCGCCATCCACCTGACGGGCAGCAGACCCTTCCCTCCTTTACGGTAGTAGTCTGTCTCGTAGATGTCTCGGGTCATGCCGAAATCTGAATGGAGGAAAAATAAAGCTTATTGAGCAAAAGCTATAACACTCAAAATATTTGATTTAATAATAGAAGTTCATATTGTGAAAAAAATCTGAAAAAATTCATTCAGAGGAAAAGAAAGCCAAAAAATAAATTAAAAAATAAAAGGATATTTAATAATAATTCAAAAAAAATCTGGAAAAGAATACAAAACCAAACATGTAAAAAAACATTAGCCAAAAAAAAAAAGAAAAAAAAAAGACAAGAGTTTCCACATCTTCCCAAGTTGAAAAACCGCACCTCCTATTTTGACGGTGAAGTCTTGAGCCACCATACAGTTCCTGGCAGCGAGGTCCCGATGCACAAACTTCTTGGCGTTGAGATACGCCATGCCGTCGGCGATCTCGGCCGCCATCTGGATGATCTCCTTTAGCGTGGGAGGCGGGCGGCCCGGGTTGTTCTGACAATGACATCCTTACATTTAATCGCCGAGCACACTACGGTCGAGCGAACGTGCGAGGGAGCGTTACCTCGGCGTCAGGGCGTAGGGCGCGCAGGTAGCTCTTGAGGTCCCCGTGGGTCATAAGCTCCATGACCACTAAGGTGGGCTGACCTTTGGACACCACGCCTAGCAGACGCACCTTAAAAAAAAAAAAAAAAAAAAACAGAAAGGAAGTCATTATAGATTTGGTGAGCACATTTCAAATTGCAATTGTCATGATGAGCCTATTTAGTGTTTCTCAATGTTGAATAATTCTTTTCTTTTCTATTATTGCAGTAATTCATTACATGGTGTATTGAAGTGGTTGTTGCCGGGACGCTTACCACGTGGTGGCCAGTGAAGGCCTTCATGACCGAAGCCTCGTTGAGGAACTCGATCCTCTCGTGCAGGCTGGCCGACTCGTTGACCGTCTTGACCGCCACGCGCGTCTCGCTTTCGCCCTTGATGATGTCCTTGGCTATGCCTTCGTACACCATGCCGAAGGTTCCCTGGCCCAGCTCTCGCAGGATTTTGATATTGTCGCGGGGCATCTCCCACTCGTCCTCCTCGTACACTGAATGTAATCGCCATTGCAGTCAGCCAACGAGGATGCACAAAATTTTTTTTTTGGAACCATCCAAAAAAGTATAAAAAAATACAGCTTACCGTCATTTGCGCTAAGGTACTCAGGGTTGGACGAGGTGTAGATGTTACCGCTGGGCCCTTGGGTTTGGCTAAAAGGAAAACAATCACGTCACTTCATGGAATAAGAGCGGCGCTTGAAGATGAGTAACTGAGGCCGCCTACTTTTTCTTGAAGATAGCGAATCCGACCAACGCAGCAAACACCACCAGCCCGCAGATGATGGGTCCGATGACAATCTTTGCAATGTTAAGAGAATCTCCTGGTAAAAATAAAAACACCGGACGTGAGACATCTAACACATTCCCGTGATCGCATCACGCCAGCGGCAGCAAAGACTTACTCGCGTCCTGAACATAGAAGTACGTGGGCTCTGTCCACGAGCCGTTGCCAGCCAGGGAGGTGGCTCGGATCCGCACCGAGTAGTTCCCGGAGTGCATGACTCGCACCTTGCAGCCGCGCGCGGTTTTGTACATGCTCCTGGACACGCAGTGGTGTAGCTCCTGTGGCGCCACAACAACACATCATTCAAGGGCTAAGTCTCGTTTCTTCATCTCCTCCGAGATCTTGCCGGAAGCCAGCTCAAGAGACGCAAATATTTCCATTTGGTTCATATCTGGTATCCACACAGTCAGACAGGCCCCGATGAAGAAACTGGCCTGCCTTGCAGGGAGGGGCTGCTGTTTTGGTTAGCAGCAGACGACGCTTGTGCTCACCTCGCTGTCGCCGATGCGCTTGTAGTTGATCTCGTACAGGATAATCATGCCGTTGGGGGCGGTGGGCTCCTGCCAGGTGATGTGCGCGGTCATGTCGGACACCTGACAGGTGATGGGGCCTGCGATGTCGTCGGCTTTGTCTGTTGGGGGACGTGAAGCACATACTATTTGCTTGTGATCGGTTACAGTACCGTACGTACATCGTTACCTGATTTTTCAGGTATATTTACATCACTTGTGTAATTTATATTTGACCACTTTATACTTTAACTCAACTCATTTTGTAGTTAAGTGTGCGAGCATAACCTTCAGGCATGGTGCGGGCGCTGACGTAGGCCGCCATGCTGCAACGGGCCGGGTCAGTTGGGTGGTTGCAGGCGTGGATTTCGATCTGGTAGCTGGTGAAGTGGCGCAGGTTGGAGATGACCGTGGACTCCTTGGCCGGCACGGTGACCACCGTCTTGGTGCTCTCGAATGTCTCCTCGTCCTCTGGGATGGCGGTGCTCGACAGCCTGGCGGTGCTCGACAGCCTGCCTGTAGCGGTGGTGGGGCACGTTGTGGTGGCCCCTCCCATCGCAGAGCGCCGTTGTCTTGTGCGTCTGAAAAGTGAAAATAGATTTTTTAATTTTGTCCAACAAGTGTTTGAGACTTGACGGCCCCTTTAAATCTTAATGTGGGGAAGTCTTACCTCATCTCAAAGACTTCGTTGTGGAGGTAGTTCTCGAAGGTCTTCCGGTATTCCAGCTCCTCTTTCTCCTTCTTCAGCTCTTTGTCGGTCTTGGGACAGGGGCAGCATCCCGTGCCGACGCCCTGCTCCTCCATCTGGTTCCACTTTTGCTCCTCGTTGCCGTCCACCTGAGTGGGTACCCGCGAGGGCAGCTTCATTCCTGGGGAGATGAAAAGATATGGTCACAAAAAGGGGACCGGACAAGCCACTGACTTCAATCCTAACTGTTGCAGTCATGTAAGGCAACCTTTTATTATTTAGCATCATCTACTCGGGATAGCCTTTATTTGTACCGTGACCACGCTCGTTTCCTCTTTGAAATGAATAGGAGTACTATTAATCCATTCTCAGGGTCTCAATCACGACAGATAAACGCCTCACCCTTCTGACAGTAGTCAAACTTGTAGAGTTCGCTGGCTTCGGCCTGCCGCTGACAGAAGACGAGGTAGTGTGTGATGTTGCCGTTGGGGTCGTTGGGGGGTTTCCACTTCAGGATGATCTGGGAGGATGAGTTGGACGATGAGAGGGGGTCAAGAGGGACTGACGGTTCTGTGGACAGAAAAACAACAACTCAATAGGACTGTGGAGGAGCGCCTGTGAGTGTGTTTTGCAAAAAAATGCATTGGAGTCCAACTTTTTGTACTGTTTGACAAGGAGAAGCAAAAGTGATGATTAGCATATCGCGCTAACAAGCTGATATATGCTAAGAGGTTCCACTTGAAACACAAATTGATGGGTCATGGCCGACGGTGACAAACATGAAGGATCAAAGTCAGGACGTGATGAAGGAGGGCAGTCTGCATTGTCAGGGTGAAGGCCAGTGCAGACTATTTATGAACCAAAGCACCTTGTCACCGGCTCATGCTCATACGGAATGATGGGTCTGCCCTTGGGCCCGGGACCAACAATCTGGCCAAGAAACCTTGGGGTGCGATGAGAGAGCACCAGTCAGGCTGCTCTTGACGTGGCTACCGAGCTATCGCAGGCATATCCAACAATCTCTATTCCAGTGTTTCCATATGGTATTAATAATATAATATAACGTATTTCAGACTGAAAAATTGGCACACAAGCCTGTCCTCCCTTTTTCCATCTTTCCACGATGAAAGGATTTATTTCAGGAGGTGCTAAAGATGACGGGTATCAGAATCCTCACGGCTCCCGGGAGAGCACTTAGTAAAAAGTGATGATCCAGGCTAACAAAGTCACACTTGGGCCATACGTTGCTAATATTGCGCTTGGCCGGCATTGCTGTGTGAAGTTCACTTTACTAACCCCTAAGCCTCCCTTCATTTCAACACTTCAATCGATAAGCGAAGTCGACTTACTGGTGGCGTCGGTGCGCACGTAGATGATGTCGCTCTTGGCCCCGTGGACCTGGTGGTCGTCGGAGGCGGAGAGCTGCGTCTTGACCATGATGGCGTACTGCGTCCAGGGCTTGAGGGGCAAGATGAGGTGGCCCGGCTCAGAGTGGTCCCTGCTGCCTTCGGTGGAGCGCGGCGGCGGGTCCACGTCTGCGATCGCCCAGCTGTTGGAGCCGCACGCGTCCTGACCGTCAAACTCGGTCACGTTCTGAAAAGGCCTGAAAAAAAAGAGCAGTGTGACGTGAAAATGCTTGAAAACAATCGACACTCCAGTGGCACCGTAACGGGAAAAGAACTTACGCCTCTTTGTAGAGTACCATGAAGCCCAGCAGGTCTCTGAAGTCCGGAGGCCAGAAGGGTTGCCACTTCACCATGATCTTATCGCTCATGGTGCGGACCTGAGTGAACCTCAGCACGTGATTCTCGCCTGGAAAAACATATTTGGACCATGAGATGAAGAAAGGGCCAGAAGATGTTCACCAGTGATAAAGGTGTCTGCGGGAGATGCTCTTTACACCCTCAATCATTTTAATGTGCTGAAAGAGGTTTTGAAGTTAATTGAATCTAAAACGCAATGTTGTGGATCGGCCATCCATCTGCCGAAGCCGATTTCATCCTAACACGACACGGAGGAGTGGATCGTCCATCTGTCGAACATGTTTTTGAATCAATATTTTCATGGTGGGTTGCCACGGCGACGGCCACTTACACGAGGCCTGGTCGCCGTTGTTCTTCAATGCGATGTCGTTCCTGCGCTTCCGGGTGCCGGTGACCTCCTCCATTTTACGGATCTCGGACATGCACAATTTGGAGTTGTAGTGGAAGAACATGCGTCCCTGCATGATGCTTAGTCTGTGCTTAGACCAGTCCCACAGCTGTCGCAGGTTCTGGTTGTCCAGGGCGTAGAAGGAGTAATTGCTAGGGAAGGCAGGAGAATAGCATGACTCATGCATGACAAAAAAAACCAAAGTTTGAGATCCCTCTCTGCAGGTAGAGGACGCCTCACCCAATTTCCATCTCCAACCCACGGATGACGCGCAGCTTGCGGAAGAAGGAGAGCGAAACCAGGGCGTAAGAGCGCCGCACCATCAGGTAGCCGGTGATCTCCTCCAGCTGGCCCAGGCTGGCCTCCAGCTCTGCCGCTATGTTGTCTGTCACACACAAAAAAAAAAAAAATCGGTTTGTCATGTTGCCTGGTCAGACTTTGAGTGCGGCCATTTTGGGGGGCTTACTTCCTCTGCGCAGGTTAATGACCAGGCTGCCATTGAGAACGGTGCAGCCTCTCAACGCCTGAGCCGCCGTGACCGAGTCCACGGTTTTCAGACCCGTGCACACTTTTGGGCAGAGTCCGGCACATGGAATGCAGTTCAGCCTGTGCAGACAAGAAACAAAAACGGGTTGATACACTTGCAGGGAAAAAATGGGAACTGTCTTCTTCTTGAAATTCTCCCCAAAAAAAAAAGGTCTGTTCATTTAACATGTGTGGCAAAGTTTATACAAACAGCGAAGAACGCTCAAGTCATCCGGGGGTCACGGCGGTAACAATGACAATGCCCTTTATCCTTATCCTGCCTTCATATCTGCTTCGCATCCTGAGAGAAATATCAAAACCATTAGCGGATAAACGTTCCCGCCGCTAAATGTGCTTGTCTGACATTTTCTTTTTTTCCTTCCTCCTGTCTTGAGTCACTTCACCGCAATTAAAGAAAACAGTGAAGAGAAGTGGACGATAACAAAACAGCTCCATTTATACCTCTCGAATGAGGCGAACCCGCTTCTACAACCCGGCTTGTGCAATGTTTTCGTAACAACAACTCTTGCCATAACAGATAAGCGCAGCTGTGTGCGTCTGCTGTATTCAATTATTTCCCTGAAAAGCAATCTGCACAATGCCATCATTCATAATGTGGTGGTGGTGATGAGTACAGAAACAAAAACAAAAAATTACTCCGAAGTCAACCGCAAGGGATTCACTCAGCAGACCCACCGGAGGTATTTATTTTTCCCTAGAGTGATTAAGGTTGTGATTAAAGCGAGGATTAGACACCAGAGATGGACGTTATGCTCGGGGGTCATCGGTGTGATCGGCGCCGCATTGCGAGCTGGCGGCTTTATGATGACAGAACGGTTTCGTTTGGCAAAAAACACAAAGGCAACTGCAAAAACAAAATGTCAACGCTGCAGCAAAGAACTGAAACTTTGCAGTCCGTGCTCCGCGCACACATAGTGACGACCCAAGTTCCTCGCGGTGTAGCGTCTACTGACAGGGCGTCAGCTAATTGGCCGCATTATTCATGGTGGCAGGGGAGAAAAAAAAAAAAGCAAGTATTGCAGCCACTTGAAGATTAATGACAGATTAATTTGGTTAAGCAAACAATCGAAATCACTGCGACACTTAAAAAAAAGCCTCAGGAAGGACACGGCCAAGTATGTGGGTTCCGGCGTCAGGGAGGAAAAGAAAAAAACATCTTTAGCTCACGATCCACATTGACCTCATTCCCTTTGCGTGGTGCCATATGTGCAACTTTTGAGTGTCGGAGTTTATTCTGAGCGACGGCGGCGGCGAGAGTTGAGCTGAGGGAAACTGCTGAGATGCGACAGTACGAAAAGTTGAGGTCAACGTCATCTGCAATACATGATTGACAAAACAAAAGTACAAAACAAGGCTTCGGATAAAAAAATAAACAGATTGTAAATATTACCGCAATCTCGAGAGATCAAAAACAACCATTTGAATTCGGTTACAAAACAGCAGCACTTTCTGAAACGCTCCAACAATCCCAGATGCATTCGCTTCAAATTGTTTGTCTACAGGTTTTGCTTCACCGTTTGTGCTCAAATATCCTTCCTTCGAAAACTGCAACTATCGTACGGCAAGGCTCATATGGCGACGGCGACAGCTGTCAATCTGTCTCTCGTCATTTTGCAACACGAGACGAGACGTGCTCACGACACCCCGCTGCTTTTTCTTGTCTTCGGCCTGTCAAGAACGATCAGGAATGTTTGGAGCTCAAGTTGGCTGGTGGGCACGCCCAAAAAATAAGCCAATTCCCTGTTGAGGTCCGCGAGGCTGTCGGAGAGAGATGTGAAGAAGGTTGTCGGGAGGTCAGCGCGTTTATAAATCTTCCATCCGGAGTGGAAAATCGGTGAGATAAATAGGACAAAAACTGTAAATGGAGTCAAGTGGAGCAAAGGGGGAAACACTTCATGTCTGAGTCACTTTGTGGCAAAGCAAACTTTTGTTGGCAGGCTCGAAACCATCAATTTCGTGTAGCAAGAAAACACGTAGAGTGAATTCAGCCTAAACCTTTTCCGGATTGCTTAGAACATCAGTGAAAAAAATCAATTGCTTCAAAAAATGCAGAATAGGGCGGTTTAATGAAATGTAATTTTGTCAATTAAATAATGACTGAGTCTGTCTATTAGCGAGCGAGAAGACAGTTTTAGAAAAATGCGAGGGCGACGGTGCACTCACGCGGACGATTTGACGGTGGTGTAGCCGGATGGACACTCTTGGATGCAGCCGCCGTTGTGGATAACGTACTCGTAGCACTTGGGGTTCTTGCTGCGCTCCTTCTCAAGCCTGCACCTGTCGTTGAGTTCCTGGCAGAAAGCGAAGGAGACGCAACGCCAGCCCTTGAAGGTGTAGTAGCCTTCGGGGCAGCGCTCCACGCAGCTGCCCCGGTGCTGGAGGCCCTGGCAGGCCACGCAGTGCTCGGCCGACTGGGGCTCCAGGCAGCCGCCTAGGCAGCGCTCGTGGCAGCACTGCTGGTCCCGGGTGCAGGCGCGGTGTTTGCAATGGACTGGGCACACTGCAGACACAATCAGGGCAGGATGGTGAAGACGTTACTCTGAAGCGGCCATTGTTTGGATCAAAGGAGATTTCATCTGGGTTGGATTCGCAATGTAAATACCGCCTTGAGTCATATGGTAGGCTTTCCTGTGTCTCTTAATCATGGGTTCACTTAAAGGGCAAATATATCCTGGCTCTTAAGTGTTTATTTCATAAAAAGTGTTCCACTGGATAAAGATCAACTTCTATTTGATGTCCCTTTCTTAGGGAGGCCATCTAGCTCACAAACCAAACAGATTTATAATGCCGGACCTGACAGACCAGAATTCTGAAAAAATACTATAACAAATATTACAAAAATAATTGTGGCTCATCTTCCACACAGAGCCCAACAAATCGTTTTCAAGAGATGAGCCGCCCATCAGCTGTTTTTTTTTGTTTTGTTTTTTAACTTGGGAGGGCAAACTGGAGCTATCATTTGAACCCCAAACAAGTCAGATATGCAAACACATCTTCCCGTCCCCACACTATCATATGCCCTGGAGGAATTAAGAGGTTTAGATCGCTTTATTGCTCCAGAGAAGCGCTCACAGGCCAAAGTGAAATCCCTCACTGGGCCAGTCAGCAACCAAAGGGATCATCTTGCAGCCGGGTAACAACAAGTAATTGTATACAAACAGTCGGGGGCCGGGGTGGCGGACATTTCTTCGACACCAGACAAACGTTAATGAGGAAGGGCTCTACTTTGGCCGGCAGGAAGTAAACACGAGCGACGGTTGACATCTTTTGCAAGACAGACACTTTTGTAACATGAAACGATGAGTGACGGGTGACTCAAGAACACACGACAACAACCAAAATGTGTGGTCTTTGTGAACACTAACGGAGCAATCGGTGCGTTACCCGAACAAAGAAGGACGGATAGCGAGGCGCAAGGTGTCTGTTTATGCAGGCGTCTGCATATGTGTTTGTAATAATAAGCCTCTTATGTAACATTAGATCATGTGTGGAGGCACATGCGTATGTGCGCGGGCATTTGGTTTTGACAAGGACAAAAGGTTCTTTGAGGTAAACAGGATCTGCCTAAAATAAAATACACTGACCCCACTTATGAGTTGGATTAAGCAGCGGGAAGGGGTTGGCTTGTGTGTTTAGAATAACCCATGCAAGGGTTACATTTTGCTTCATAGAGGTCACCTGAGTGGTTCTCACAGTTCTGAGGTTTGGGGTTGGTTTCTCAGCTGTGGCTTTACTATACAAAGTTGTTCATTTTGAAAAAGTTGTAATGATTTTCATGCTTGTATCTAAGGTTGTAACTTGCTATTTCCCATTGACACTCAGCCCTTCCCCATGTCCTCCTGCCACCTCTGAAGGAAGCATGTGTGGGCTTCAGCAACATGAGAATGGCAGTGAAAAGGGGGAATGTGAGGAGGGGCTGGGAGGCACCATGCGTGGGGAAAATGCTATAATATAACCGCTGCTTCTTATCTTTGTGGTTCAATCACCTTTAATGACTTCACAAAAAAAGCCCAGGACGCTTGAGATCCCAAACATAGCACCCAAAGTTTGTCTCTAAACCTGTCCTTCAACTTTGACGCACACGGTGAACAGATCACCGTGGCAGGATGCGGACTCCCGATCCCGCAGCAGAGCTCCATGACGGAGTGTCGCGGCCACAAAAGATCCACCCTCGGCCTTAGCCAATGTGTTGGCTAGCTGCGGAGGCTAGCCATTCAAACGGCCTCTCCCCAGCTCCGAGGAAGACAGGCCCCCAGTTTTAACCCTTTCGGAACCCTCTTTGATGGCAGCTGCTCAGCATGAGAGCAAGAGGGAGGAAGGTTTTCGACAAAATATTATACACACACTGAAGTTGCTTCACATGCTTACAAACTTTCAACCAAAAAAAAAAAAAACCAACTCAGACGGAAAGTACCACTACAAAAAGGCCCTGCAGCATAAATCTTTGGCTCTATAGTTCTGAGGCACATTCTAGAAATTCTCACGGGTCGAAATTTGAAGTCGGCAACGTCTCGAGTGCTGAGTCCACCACCTCTTAGCCGATTTGTAAACTTAATTAAGGTGTCTGAGGCCTACTCCGGCTTGTAAGTAAGACCAAATTAGTTAATCGGCTTGACTGCTGCTGCTGCTGAGATTTATCCTTTTCAGGAAAGACCTGTTGGAATGTAACATTTGGAAATAATTACACTGGGTTTATGTGTCCGAAAAATTATGTACCGTGCACTCTCCGATTCATCGCTGGGGAAACATTACAGACAAGCTCAAAATCTGCACTAGAGACCATCTAAAATTGTATTTAAAAAATATATACTTTTTTACCTGCTCCCACACAAATTCAACTTTGGTCCTCTGATGCGGAGGCAGAAATTCGGCAGCCAGTGGAGCTGCTTCAAAAACGTAACAAGCCGGAGACCAGCGTCATTGACTTTCCAGAGAGACAATCAATAAACGCAGTTTAATGTTTAATGAACCAGTCAATGGTTGGTTTGGATGAATGTAATAATAAATAAACAGCGGCAGTCTACTTGCATTTTGTTTGAGTAATCACCTCGAGTTGGCGTTGAACAGCACAAACGTGACAATAAAAATAGGAAAAACACACCACCCTGGGACTCAAAACGCCATGGCAAGTTAATTAAAAAAAAGCTAACGCTATGTTAGTGCCACCAGGAGTTTCTTTATGCAAATATTTACGAAGGAATTATCGCGGTAGCATAATATAATGATAGACTGCGGCATGTTCTGATATTGACGTATAAAATTAGGTTACTACGTCAGGACTATTTCATAAACTTAAGACGCCTGTTGTTTGTTAGTATAGGTAGCTAGCTACTTATCCCAAGGATGAATGATATTATAAGAGAAATTGCTTTGATTGACATTGGTGTATTAGCTAGCTCACAAGTTACAATTGTACCTTGACTTTTGGGTTGACTTCATTGTGTGACCAAGCGCGCAACTCATTTTACTTGTACTGCAAATTAAGCATTGCTTATTAAAGACTGCCTACATACTGAAGAGCCTTTCTCTGAGGCAGAGGCACCGCCATCCAGCCATTAAATCATTCCATGGCATCCTTTCAATTTGGCATGAAACAACCACTTATTCAGGCCTCATGCATCAAGTTCATATCGAAAGGGCAGAAAATGCAAAACGGTGTGAGCGGCGGTGTGCTGGATGCTAATTAAAATTCCACTGCCATGACAAGGGCCAGTATTTAGTTTCTTCTTCTTTCCCCCCCCCCCCCCCCCCTCCAAAAGCCCAGAGGAGACAAATCCAAGTACGGACAAATATAAACGCTGCCTTTCTGAGGAGGAAGGCAACACGAGTAGCAGATCATTTCGAGGAAATTGAACTATCAAGGTTTCTAACACAACAGTTGACGTCTGAACTGTGAACCGCAAACATCTCGCCTAATAAACATAAGTGACATTTATCGTACAACTACTTCACTCACCTTCATCCTGCAGCTAAAATGAACCATTATTCAAGCCTACAAAAATAAAGTGGTGTAATTCACATATCACTGTGCAGCTGAATCTCACTTTGCAATTCGGAATATTTATTCCGAAATCCGTAGCATATTTTGACGATATTTCATGTTCTTTGCTTTTCTAAGCTTTTATTAACTGTTACTGACCACAGATTCGTGGGAAAACAAAGGGCACCATGCTCTCGTGCAATTTTCAAATTGAACTTATCCTTGAAAGGTGAGGAAAGATTCCAAACAAACAGCCACTTGTGAGACCTTTTAAGGATAAAGACAACTCAAATTATCCGCAAGTCTGAACAAACATGCCAAGAATGTGTTTGGCTGATTGAGTCTAGTGAGTTCAGGAAAAACAAAACAAAGAGAAAAAAATCGTGACTAATGCGAATGAGGAGAGTGCATTTGTTTCGTCCTTCCTGCTATGCCTCGCTTATGACGTGTTTTGATTTAGCAGCCGAGGCGGCGGGCTTTGGCTGAGCTCACGGGGGTGACAACAGGTAAACAATTTCATTAGCGAGCTCCGCTTTCCACTGATGGAGAACATAAAAACAACACGGGGTGGGGGGGTGGTATGGCTCTTTTTGTTATGAACGCCCCCGCTGTCGTAATCGCCACCTGAAAGCAGGATATCCAATTTGTCCGTGACTGGAATAGAAATGATAAACACACATGCGGAGCAATGGTGACAGGTAATTAGGGCCCCTGCTTGACAGGCAAATGACGCATGAGATGCCCCGTGTGTCTTCGCAGCCTTTCGGACCGCGCTGTCAATCGGAAGAGCAAGTCATTTGCACGCTAAATGTTGACTTGGACAGTCACGCAAATATATTTCAAAAAGCTACAGGGACGCTAAGAGCTTTTTTTTTTTTTTTTTTTAAATCAATTGTATTACATGGTGGATACAGCAAAAGTCTATAAATGGGCAAAATTTGATTTGCGGGGACTGCAAAAGCCAATACTCCGTTCTTGCTTTTTCTGCATCGATTAAATCCAACCACCCAACTCAATCTGGAGTTCAAGAGTCAAACTTCCACACAGATCGGAAGGCTATGATGAAAAACGCCTGTCTGTCCGGCTTGTGCTGGATGCCTGAAATGTCTGGGATTCCACGGGGCTGGCCCCAGTAGCTGTTCGGCGAAGAGTTCGCAGGGTGCAGCTTCTGGCAAGTGCCACAGTGGTGAAGTCAGCATGTGTGTGTGTGTGTCTGTGTGGCGGGGGTCGCTATCAGAATCATCTGCCGCACACTTAAGAGAGCGAGACCAAGAACTTTCTGCAACAACTTCAAGACTCTCAAATGTACCGATTCAGTTCAGTGGCATTGTTTTTATCTTACTCAGCACACGCGGGTACACTTAGGCTTGATTTCAATTTAGAGTGAAGGGAACAAAAGAAGAACACATCATTCTTGCTTAATTATCATGCCCTCCAGCGGTAGGTCGCTGGACTTGAAATGAGCCACCAAGTGCATCATTGACTAGGCGGTTATGTTAGTAGCGTGACGTGATGATGTTTTGTTGATACAAGTATTGAGAAATAAACGGGTCTGCTACTTTGAGGTCGGGCAGCGTGAAAGAGACAAACGCCGTCTTTGTTTCTTCAGGTCACCAAGTCCCTTACATCCCATATTGATTAAGCGTCAGAAAGTCGAAAATTTCCCAAACCAGCTTCTTTCTATCCTTTCATCTACGAAAAGTGTCCGGTTCCGCGTCCGTTCATAACCCGGCGGTTGAAATGGCACAACAAAGACGGGAAACAATCAGGACGAGCACAATCATCTGAAGTGGGGAGCGGTGGCGCCACTGAGGATGGCAATAGTAGCCCCGCCCACATGGGAGCAAGGGGGCCAGAATTCAGCAGGCTCGTGAAGTGCCCTCGTCCGTCTTGACTGCTAACTTTGCGATTCCTTCCTCCGGCGAGTGATGGATGGCTTAATGTGCAGTCACACTGCACTGTTACTCTTCCTCTGTCTCCTAGCAACAGCAGCAAACAATAACCCCCCCCCCCCCCCCCCCCCCCCACACACACACACACACACACACACACAGTTATGTCCATGTGCGATTTCTACGGCTCATCTTACGCACACACTCGGAACCTGGAAAGCTTATGTCCGTACATGATGAACCTCTTCGCCTCGTCTTCTTTTGTCCAGAAGGTACTAACCAATCAGGAGAAAATCATTAGTTATGCAATATGTATCGACTCCAACCTAAGAAGGGTAATTAAAATGGGTTTTAATAATAATAAAAAAAACACACACACAGAGGGAAATGGGCCATAATTGTCCTCGCAAAGATTGCAAAGATTAGCAGAGCAAATAAGAGGACAGGTGTTGGAATAATTTTAAGTGAAGCCTTGGCCTGCCAGACCTGGAGGCCTTGCCTTTATGAGTTTATCTTTCCTTTGATCTAGGTTCTTCCTTTTTAGTGATAGGGATGTCTTTTGATCCCTGTCAGCCATTTGTATCCTTCCTGTCCTTATGTTGTCTGTGTGTTTTTGATACCGTAAGAGGCCTTCACTAACAATGAGCAGGGCTTATTTGCATAGGTGACATGTTCTTTGTTTGATTCACAGGAACTTCATTCCTTTTATTTAGCTGTAGGTTTGGTTCATAGATTGTAGTTTATCAGACCTGTTTTTCTTTGTTAAGGGTTATATACAGTTAGAAGTAGTTGCATAAAAGTTATCCCATATTTACTCAATGTTTGTTTAAGGAACTGCATACCAGTTACCTCACGTTTGCTTAATGTTTGTTGAAGTGTTTAGGACAAGTTCCTTATTATTATTGTGTGTTAATTTACCAAGTAGATAAAGTTAGCAAAGCTTTAGTTGCATTTGTTCCACAGCAAAGCGGCAATCAACGTGCTTCAAGGTATTTGATCACAGTCGAGGACGAGTCAGCCAACTGTGAGGGAAGACGGCTGGTTGAGGAAAGAGAACGGCCTCTGCGGGGGGTCACGAGCCAACAATGAAGTGCTAATTCACACCACACTACATTCTTTAGCTAATCAGCGTTGCTACAGACACAATCTCCCCTCCCTTAGTGTAGCAACGCCTCTGTAACCAGGGCAACCATAACATTAAAAAGAGGGGCACGTGGAGTAAGGACTCAGAACTGATGGAGGTTGTAACTGAGATTGCTTTCTCTATCATTCTCCTCGCGAGTAAACCTGTTCTGGTTGTCTTCTCCTCTTCATTCCAGCGAGTGATTTAATGTCTGATCATATTTAGACCTGACAACAGGACACATTGCTAGGAAACCCCGGAAGTCGTGAGTGGAGTAACCAGAGAGCGAGATATTACTCATAAGCAGAGTATTTTGCTGCAGTGGAAGTTGTTAGCAGAAAGTTATTACACTACAAAAGTCCATCAGGGATTCATAACTCCAAAAATAGAGTGCTATATGGAATGGAGGAAGAAATGTATTTGTCTGTCTAAACTGAGAGGTTACTAATTGACACAGTCCAAATAAACCTCACGGGTTGCCTTCAACATGACCGAGTAGGTTGTAATCAAACTCAATCAGAGTTGTGACTCGCGGGGGATCACAAGTAGAGTCAACAAGGCCGTTTCTCATCATTAGCTGGCGTGGACGTGACACAGCACGTGTTCCGGCAGGCGCGGACGGCCAAATCAAATCAGTGCGGCTAACCGCAGCCACCCTCAAGCCGGCTTTGTCCAAAAGGATGTGCCAAAGTGAAGCGGGGCAACCTGTTGCGGTCGCTACGCTTACACCTAAAATTACCCTTCCGGGGGTGGGGGGGTGGGGGGGTGGGGGGGGGGGGGGGGGGGGCAGACAGCGTGAGGAGGGTGACAAGAGGTTTCAAACACGGGCGCTAAGCCAAGTCAAGCCGCAGGGGATCTGGAGTCAAGTTGTTTTGTTTTGCGAGTGTAACCCAGTGACTCTTACAACAGCTGCCTAATCTCCTCATTGTCGACTAAGCAGTCACATTGAGAACAAGCAAATCTGTTTTATAGACATGGCTCGAAAATCATACCATTTGGCAGTGGAGCTTTTGTGGAAAGATATCTTGACAGTCTTCCCCGTAGAACGTGTGACAGTGTGCTTGACGAGCATGTGACCCGGGGAATCGGTGCATGTGGTTCAACATCTGGTCTGGACCAATTGTTGCTGGAATAAACCCTTGATGCTATTTGGCGGATAATATCCACGCAGGTTTGTTTAGTGAACCAAAGACAATCAATCAAATTTCATCCACTCTCCAACCTGTCAACTTGGGGGGGGGGATTTACGCTGCCGCTGCTTTCGAAACGTGAATGGGCAGCAGCTGGCTTCTGCTTCGCTGAACAACTGCTGAGCGACAAACGCGAGCCGGGAATAATTGGATCAGCAACTTTGCAGATGTGGGTCACAAGTGCCTGTCGATCTCAGAGGCGGGGACAATGTCAAGTCAAAATGGTGACTTGGCCTTTCACCGAGTGCACAATGACGTCGCAGATACGGCCAAGGATTAACGCCGCGGACGGCCGACGCAATTATTCCAAATGACTCCAGAAGGGGATTAGGGTGTTCCAAAACAACAATTTATGGCTCCTCTCAGCCAGCAGGTTTGTAGACTCTCGTTTCTTTGGAGACGCTCACACGAGATACACAAGTTTAGTTTGCATCGTGCCAGGAAAACACAAAGTGTATTGGCGCTCTCGCGGTACCGAGCGCTTCGAGTACTCGGAAGAATCTTGCACGAGGGTGCTTGCACCCTTACGCAACATGGCGGCCTGCACTTGAACAGCTCTCGAAAATGTGCGTGTGTTCTACCTGTGTTTGTGCTCCCTGCTTTGTGAAGACTGTTCTTTCTCCTGCTAAGTTGTATAACAATATTACTGCACCACAAGGATGCCAACTTAGCATCAAGGCTATGAAAACAAACGTCTTCATGACTTGTTGTCGGGCGTCTTCAAAGGGCAGGTTGTGTTTGAGTTGTGCGAGAGTTAAGAAGACTTACTTCTCTGGCAGTGCTTCTGCGTCCAGCATCGCTCGCTGAAGTGTCCGTTGATGGTGGTGGTTTGGCAGGTAGTCTTTCCCACGGACGCCCCGGGGCACAGGTCCCCGCACTCCCCGTCGTTTTTGTTGGCCATGATGTAGTTGTCCTCCACCGAGTCCAGCACCTTGGACCAGTCCAGCGTGGACAGGTAGCAGAGGTCCGGGTTCTTCTCGATCCTGACGGCTCCACGCGTGATGTTCATCAGGCTGTACAGGCCCAGCTCACGCAGCTGCAGCATCTCAAAGACCACCAGGGCGTAGTTGAAAAACAAGTTGTTGCCGCGGATCACCGTCAGGTTGGGAAACAGCTCGGTCAGGCTCTCCAGGCCATACACGCGAAAAAGCAGCAGGAAGTCGGTCACCACCGTCAGCTTGGGGAACGACAGGCCCCGGAAGTCCTCAGGCTTGCTCCCAAACATGAGGAGGATCTTGAGGTGGCCTTCGATCACTGTGCAGTTGGCCAGCAAGTTGAAGTTGGTCACACTGTTACGGATGTCCTTGCTTCGACAGACTAGAAATATGGAAAGGGAGAAAATTGCAAAATTTATTTTCAGCAGTGGGCTGTGCACTGTGGCTTCCTCTAACTGTACCAGAAATGACTTTCTCTACAGCATCCAGCTTAAAGCTCCAACAACACGTCATGCGGGGCTAGCTGAAGACAACATTGGAGTCCTGTGGTGGCAGACTTGCAGATGATAGCGCCAATGGGCAGATAAAGAGCTTACATAAGGCTCAGAAAGCAGCAAAGGCCAATCGCCTGGTGAGAGTAAGCGCGCTACGCCCGCCTGCTCTACACGCACACACCATTTTTTCCAATAGTGAATAAGACCTGATCCATCCCGCTACTTCTTCTTATTCATTTGCTGTGCAAGTGCAACTTGGGGCATTCCAGGGTCAGCTAATAGTTCACGAGTGTGAGGCACGCAGCTCTGTATTTGTTTACCGAGGCAGTCACCGGTGAGCTGGGTGCACAGGGGTCGTCCGGTCAGCTGTAAGGTGGCGAAAGGCATGCATGCGCCTCTTTATGGCCCAGACCTCCTTTGACATCTCTTGCGTAAGTTTGTTGGGTGTAAACAAGAACGGATATGGATGAATGTTATCGACAAAATAAATTGGGTACCAAAAAAAAAAAAAGTTGGAATCGCCTCAGTTATTGACATAGCTACTTCTTAAAAAGTGTTTTCCTTCTAATTTATCCGCAAATAAGAAGCAACAACTATGTGACTGAGTTGGAACTAGAAGGGAGGGAAAAGAAATTCTGAAAACAGCAAAGTGAGAGCCACGAAGAGCTCAGCTTTCGTTTCTGTGGAGTGAACGGACAATCGTACAATAGGAGGGGATGCCGCTGCTCATAAAGAACGCACCGAGTGACCCCGCGCACCAGGCCAGTGAGTCGTCGTCGCGCCTATCAGCGGTCACTTTCAGCCGCCACCATATTTTTAGCGATAGCCGAGCTAAGCCATTGATAGCTAAGCCCGCTGGAAACGGCAACGTGGTGCGAGATGGGAATTTTG
Source organism: Syngnathus floridae (assembly GCF_059516105.1). Taxonomy (NCBI): domain Eukaryota; kingdom Metazoa; phylum Chordata; class Actinopteri; order Syngnathiformes; family Syngnathidae; genus Syngnathus; species Syngnathus floridae. Next base: position 3,285,922 of record NC_142426.1, on the reverse strand, counting down.
GAGGAAGACCGAGCTCGTCCATGTGCGAACATTTAGCCGCGACTTTTGCCAGGGCTCGTAAATCTCAAAGGACGTGCCGGCAAAGGCACAAAATGGCCGCATCGCAGGTTGTGGCAACGTGACCCGCCTTGAGCAAAACAAACAGAGAACTCTTGCACGAGCGAGTGACAAATCCATTTGAGCTGTCATACAAGTGTGAAAGATTAACCGTTGTACAATAAAACTCAAATAAAGTACAAAACCACTAGCCCGTTAATGACACAATGCGATATGTGGTTAACGACTGAGTCGATCATTTCGATGCAAGCGGACAGATGTCACTGTAATTCCCTGAAATAGTTTTTTCTAATACTACAGGCGGAATCGCAAGAAAAATGACTTATTTCGTGTATTTTTTTATTCATAATTATTGGACAAAAAAAGTTATGATCGGACTGATGTCAACCAAAGTGGACTGATTACAAAAGCAGCCTCAAGTCTTTTACACAAAAAAGTTGTTGTCGAAGAAAAATCAAAACCAACAGCCGAGTTAAACTTTTTTTCCTTTTTCAGCAGAATATAAAGATAAAATAATCGACAAGACAATTGATTTTAAAACTACTTGTTCGCGACAGCCTTCATTGTTCAACTTTTAGGACGTTTTTCCTGCACGACACAGGTGTGCTCACAAAAGGTTCCTAAGGCGATGGGATGAGATTGAAGAAAAAAAACAATAAGGCCTTGTCGGTGCTGCCGAGAATCATCAATGAGCCATTAGCAGGTCACAAGACGAAGCTAAGTTTGAACAGACTGCTGCAAGCGAGCTATTCCGATCCCACAAGGGGTTGTCGGGGGTAACACGTTGTTAGGCTGGTACTGTGCTTGGGGGCAAGGGTGAGGGTGTCTCCGAGAGGGCCCCCAATAACGCGGGAACACAAACAGTGATTGCGACACTTCCTTTTTCAAGGTTTCACCGTTCTTTGTGCTTTCTGTACAAGTCAGCGCGATTGTTACAAAAACATGTGATGTAATCGTCTTCGGCGAGCTTGTAAAGAACTGCGGCCGATGCTTCGCTTCACCCTTCCGTTTACTTGCTGCTTTCCAACGACGGAACCTGACGGGTGTCACACCTTTGGGGCGATATGGCCTAAAATAATAATAGACAAACTTTTTCACAAAAAAAATTCACGATGTACTTTTGTTCCTCCGTCAGTCCGTTAAAATATCACTTGAGCTTATGCATTGATCGCCGGATGTGTGTTTTGTTTTGTTCAGCTAGCCACAGACAAATGGCCACATTGCACGAAATACAAATTACGCCGTCTGGCTTTGAGAATTGTGCAAGGAAAATAAAGGCGGGTTGGTTTTGATGATGCTGTCAGCAAGGTGTTAATTTAACAAGTTGCTTGTTACCGAAGCTGGCGTTTACAGTGGTACCCGACAGGCCCGGACACATTTCACTGACAGCTGATTCCATCCTATTTACATAATAGATAAGAGGTGAGATTCGTTTCTTTCCATATTCGAATAAAAACCTAAGCGGAGTTTTTTTTTTGTTTTTCGTTTTAAACCCACACATGGAATACAACAAACATGTTTGCCATGGCATCATATTTTCCGAGGCTCTGGAGTGGAGTGCATGATGAAAAGTGATGTTGAGGATTAATAGGCAGCTTTGTTGTCGTGCCCGGTACGCTGCATGTCCTTAAGACAGTGGCCCAAGAGAAAAGTGAATCATTTGCAAAAATAAAAACGTCAATGCTTATTTTACATGTGTTTGCTCTTTTTGTAATGCTCAAAGCTGCTGCTGCTCAAATTGCACTGCTCCATAATATATGCTAGCATTAGCCACGAGGCTGGTGTGCTCAGGAAAAAGTCAATAGCCTACGGGATCTTTTTGGGGGGGGGGGGAATTGCCGAAGACAACAGGGAAAACGTGAAAATACGAACACACAATGTTTACTTACTTAAATTTCAAACGTATTATTTTAATGTCGGCCAAATGCTAAAAAAAAAACAACAACAACAACTTTGCTTGTAGTATTTAGCCTACAAGTACGCTTGCAAATACTTTCAAATGTATATGCCAGTCAAAAAGTTTTACTTGCACGCATTCATTACAAATTTAAAATTATGTCAAGTTAAAGTTAAAGTCCCAATGATCATCGTCACACACACATCTGGGTGTGGTGAAATTTGTCCTCTGCATTTAACCCATCCCCTGGGGGAGAGGGGAGCAGTGAGCAGCAGCAGTGCCGCGCTCGGGAATCATTTGGTGATCTAACCCCCCAATTCCAACCCTTAATGCTGAGTGCCAAGCAGGGAGGCAATGGGTCCCATTTTTAGGTATGACCCGGCCGGGGTTTGAACCCACAACCTTCCAGTCTCAGGGCGGACACTCGACTACTAGGCCACTGAGCTGGTTAATTAGGTAAAGTTGGAGAAATTGCGTCAGTTGGAAATCACTGCACAAACGCACATTGGTTCAGTTATTCATTTAAAAAAAAAAAAAAAAAGAGCTTATAATGTCACATTCCTTTACCGAGAGTTAGAAACACAAAACAAAAAGTTTAACTTGGCCAGCAAGCGAGAGCTGATTATCCTCCAGCATTCTCAGGCTTCTTAGCCGGGAGGAGCGACAGCGACAACAATTTGTTTACGGACACAAACAGACGATAAGTTGACGACCTTTGTGCCTTTTATGCGCACGAGGCGCCTGTGACTTACAACATCGTCAATACGTCGTCGTGGCCAAAACAACAGCGCTTACAATCAAACGTCTACTGGCAACTCTGCGGTCTCTCACTGGAATGCTGACTTTCATCAGCAATACTGCATTTCAATGCATTTCCTTTTCAATTGCTTCAATCCATATACACGTCTCGAAACAGTGCATGTAAAAGTCTACACACCCTTGCCCAGAATGAAAGTTTTTTGTGAACGAGACAAAGATAAACCCTTAGACACTTTCATGTGACCGAAAACCAGTACGGTTCAATTAAAAAACTGAAATGTTCAAAAGGCGAGCTTCAAAAATGCAAATATTATGCATGCATAAATACCCATAACTTATATTTGTACATTGTTGCAGCAGCCTTGGCAGCATTAATCAGTCTATCAGTAGTTGTACTAAGTTCATCTTGTTTTTCCTTTTTAATCACTTCACTGGTTTCTTTTATATCAAACAAATTATTTTAGGTGCATTACCTGACATGTTTCAGCGGTTTCTTCCGCAGAAACCAGTGAAGTGATAAAGTCTATCAGTCTTGGTGGCTTCCCTGGCCAGTTTTCTCCACGTCTTTTCATCAATTTAGGAGAAACATCCAGTTAGTGGTGATGTCACAATTGCACTATATTTTATGTGACTGTCTTCGTTCCACGTTATATTGAATGCCTTGCAATAGTTTTGCAACCTTCCCCTGACTGGTGCCTTTGACTTGCGAGTTTCCGTTGATGCTGAGGATACACGTTGTGCTGCAAGACGCGACCACAACAGAACGTTCAGAAAAGCCTACTAAAATCAGAAAAGCCTACTAAAATATCTTAACTTCATTTGGCGTTAGTGGTGCAATTGGGTCGGTTATAAGTCACAATTAATGGTGGTAAAAAACTTTTGTTTATTTTCGATGTTTCCCCCCTCCAACACACTTAATTCTAATGACCAAGCTTGTTCAAGTTGTACTGTTTATTTCCAAGAAAATTATATATATATATGAGGGGTTGGTATTAAAATTAAAAGGCTACTTACTTTCCGCGGTGGTGGTCACGAAGCAGGCTGCGGCCAAAACAAGAGCCAAAGGCCGGAGCCACATAACGGACATGTGCTCGAGCAAACTCCAGAGTAATCCTTGTGGCGAGGCAGTTGGAGACACAAAAAGAAGGGGGCGAGGACGAGATAGTTGTCCGGGGATGTAATTCTTCTTCAGGAAATTGTTTTGCTTTTGCAGCGTGAGCCAGCAAGTAAACAAAAATGACCCCGGAAGATGGGCGGAGGCACGAATCCAACGTGTTCACTCGGCACTCAAGCTGGCGCGGCGGCTAAAGCTAATGTTAACGTCTGGCTTCTCCGCTGGTTTGTGGCTTGAACTCCCCCGACCAAGTGAGCCCATAAACAGCTTTACCTGGCAGCTAACGTTAGCAACCAGGAGCTGACGAGCTCGTTGTCAAAAGTAGCCAAGCCCAGACAGACAACCAAGACCACACACGTCAAAGTTTGCCTCACCCAGAGTCACCTACAAAAATGGGTTGTTCCGTCCAAATGGCAAATGGATGTTTGGTCTAATTCCGTTTCGTTCAGGTGCTGTGAGTCCAGGTCGCTGGAAACCCGCGTGGCGCAACGTTTGCGTGAGTTTCGGAAAAAAAACAACTCGCGTGAGTTTCGGAAAAACAACAACTCGTCCCACGAATGCGCGTCAACCGTGGGCCAAAGCATGGCAAAAAGTTATCCTCGTGCGTTGTTTCTACTCCGAACTCCGACGCAAACTCCAGTGCTGAGATTTCCGAAATTTTCTGCAGCTCCGCGCGACAGCAAGTGGGCTCCACGGTTTTTGTGGCTTTTCACGTGAACGTCACACCATCCAGTCGCGTTGCTCGTGTAAAATGACAGACGCGCCACAAACCAGAGCAAAGTCGTACTTGTCTTCTATTTTGGAGCTTTTTCAAATCTCGTTTGTTCTTCTTGTACGGACAGAAAAAAGATAGTTGCTCTGTCACCCAGGCTTTGTGTGTTGACTGTCTTTTTTCTTCTTCTTCTCCCAGGCAGTAAACAAACGCTGCCAAGGGAGGCAGATGGGTTCCGAAGGAAACACGGACTGGACCTTATCGGATTCACAACTGAGACTGTCGAGAAGATCATTTCAAAATCCACTTCTCATCTGAATTTTGCATTTTTACCACTGCTACTCCTAGCACTATTGTTGTTGCTATGAACTACAGGAACCCTATTGTTTTTGTAGAAATTCTTATAAAAATTATTTTTGTCTTTTCCATAAAGACTCCCATTCGACATGTTTAGGATGAACAATTTTTATTTCGTCGCACACGGTTGCCGTGATGACACGCTATTTACATAGAAAAATGATTGGGGAAAAAATGAATGAAGAATTATGAATATGGGCAAAATTTAAGAGTTACTGTCCTATGTTCAAGCATGATTATTAATAGTTTCACTATCATCATTATCTTCTTTTTATAACTGTCTTCCTGGTGCTCGTTTTCCACGCTGGTTGTGCGTGTCAAATTCCACGCATTTCCCACTGAGGACACGCAAAAGTTAGATGTTGAGGCTTCCTGAAAAGGCCGTTCCCAAACTTTTTTCAACTCTATGTCCTCCTGTCCCACACATAGGTCTAAGAAAAGCTCTTTTATTAGCTCATGGCACTAAAAGACCTCAAGAAGGAAGTACGCATTGTTGACCATGGAAGCAGATAAAAGGTCACGAACAACACCGTATCCAAGTGACAACAAATAATGGTCAAAACAAATCAAGATGGAGGCTAACACATATGACTAAAACAGTGTTACAATGATGTTGGCTCGCTCTGAATTTTCAATTACAGTGGTAACTTGAGATGTGAATCTACTCACAAATGTCTAATCTTCTTAGCTTAATGCTAACAAACAATGCAAATCAGTCACCACCTATAATCACAGTTTTCAAAGCAAAGGATAATTGAACACACGGTGGAGCAACACAAGTAGACAGTCCTGGATGGATAAAAATTATGCAACAAAGGTACCGCCATTTTTGTCCAGGCCTATTTCATGAGGTCATTTCTAAAAATTCTTTTGAACCATAATTCAAAAGCAATGTCTGATCTTCTTTGGTTTATGTGCAGTTAATATTTTATTACTACTTTTCTCAGAGTCAAGATATTTCTGTGACCAGAGGCGTACCAACACCTTTGGATTAAGCCCAACACCCTCATCCCCTTTGAAGCAAAAACAAAGGTGCTCCCAACAGGGTGGTGTGTGCTCATGAGTCATTTGTTTGCGTGCAAGCCACAAAAACACGTCAATAGTTCCGAAGCCATAATGAGTCTAATCTGAGGCGCCCGGAAGCAAGTTCACACCGGGACTCCGTGTCCTCACATAGTGCACGATCGTTCACCCGACCTGAAGGCAACACGTGTTTTCAAAAGTCCTTCACTAAAGCTGGCGAATTAGCAGTTCGAGCTGATGGAGGCAAACATAACAAAAACAGCTGCGTGAGAAGAGCTGAGATATCGTTTTCCATGTTCCTGTCTTGGTTTCCGTTATTCAACAATTTTTTTTAGTGTCCTGTGAGAATCTTCACAAAGTCCGGAATTTAGTGTGGCTCCAAAGGGAAAAGAAGACATCGGACCAGGTAGTACAACAAGTAAAATACAAATTTAATTTCATTGAGATGTATCAACTCCTCTCAGCTCATCAGTGTTTCATGAATACTAGTCATTCTTCACACAGGATAAAGAATATATGACTAATTTTAAAACGAAGAATACGATACGAGTGAGGTCAACAATGTCGAGGCCTATCTTTTAGCAGACTTTTGTCCTCGGGGGGACAAAAGTAGCGTGCGGGGACATCGTGGCATCTCTGCGGGTTTATCGCACATGTAGCAACATGTGACAGGAAGTCATGTGCAGCGTGCGTACGGATCATGGGAACGTCGGCTTTGCACCCTCTTGCCCGATTGCGAGAACAATAAAGTTCATGCGTGATTCATCTCGTGGCTCTTCCTTGACGCCAGCTATCGACGCTCCGGCCCCTGCTTCCCTTTCCCGGATTCCTTCCTGCTGCCAACAGACGACCGTTGGAAAAATACAAGACCCGTGATGATGGATGCTTAGGATGAGGCGCGCGTTTTTTAGCCACCGTGGGACGCCAGCGGCCTGAGGCCTGTGCGGTAAATGTGCTGTGACAGCAAGTCTACATCACAATACGTGACCCGCCCCCTTTGAACAGTCAAGTGATGCGATTGCCAAAGTGCATTGTAGTGTGAGGCTCTACGTGCCTCATTCCAAGAACTAGCATAATGACACCGTTATGTCGTGAATGTTTAAAAAAACTGTGTGGTTCAAACTCACTGCAGAGGTGTTCATTTGAAGGAGGCATCTAATTGAGTGGGAGGTCTTTATTTTAAAATATCCCTGGGGGTATGTTGCTGGTAGGACAATTGGTGGGCAGCTAATTTATTGTTTTTATTTCATCTAAAGCACATATGTCAGAGTCAAGGGCCGCGGGCCACATCCGGCCCGCGAGAAGGTTTTTTACGGCCCTTGGGATGATCTTGATTTATTATTAGAACCGGCCCGCAGACCGCAGCAAGCCGGCAACCCGCAGATCTTTTACAAGCACCAATACTACATTTCCCACAATGCAACGGTGACGCACCGAGCAGTACGCTGCTTCATTTCAGTGTTTATTATTAGCACAGCAGTCGTCAGCATAACTGTAAAATTAACTTTCAGATACCCATCAAAAATGGCAAAAAGGAAGGTGGACACTGAGAACCGGGGGTTTCAAACAAGGTGGGAGTCGGAGTATATGTTCACGGAGGTAGCAGGAAAACCTGTGTCTTCTGTGTGGAGAAAGTGTGGCGGTACTGAAAGAGTATAATCTGAGACGACATTATGAAACGAAAGACGCGGATTATTTTTTTCTTTGAAGTAAATTTAGCCCACTTTTGCTAAAATAATAAGTTTAAAAGTTAAAGTTTAATATTTGTTTTCACTGCATGTTACTTTTGATTAATAGATTTTTGCACTTTATTTTATTGTATTTCAATCCAATTACATTTTAAAAATATTTCAGTTGCGTGGATGATAGAAAATTGCTATTATTTTTTTCTTTGAAGTAAATTTAGCCCACTTTTGCTAAAATATAAAATATAGGTTACTGATGGTGCCTTAAACAATAAAGGTTTCTTTCATTTAATGTTCATGTTATGGGGATTTTTATATAAAGGAAATTTGTCGTTTGTGTCTGTTGAAATTTAAAGATTATTGACAGAGCCATAAGAAAATATTGCTTTATTTATCTGATCATATTGGAATATATTTGTTAAGTTTTCAGTAGGTTCAATTAGGTTCACTAGACTATATGCGTCATTTAAAAAAAATTCAATGAACATTCGATCAGTCCGGCCCTCGGCTTGTAGCTAATTTTTTTATTTGGCCCTCCGTCCATTTGACTTTGACACTCCTGATCTAAAGCATGACAGAAAGAAACATAAAAATGTGCTCAGCAAATGATTCCATTGCACACCACATAAAACAAACAGAAGCCCTTGAATTGTACAATAAACCTTTAATAAATAGCTTTATTAGTTTCCCATATTTACATCATAACCACCTTGACTTAAATGTCGCCATTACTCATTTTCTTGGCTAATTTTAGGCACACAAAGAGGGGGAGGGCAGGCAGGTTTCACTTCCTGTTTCGGCGTACTATGCTCAAATGTGAAACCAGAACCACCCATACTGAGAAAATAAAACAAAAACAAAAAAAGAGGGGGCCGGGGCTTCCAAAATCTGTCATTTTATGTTACTTTCCGCAGTCTGCTCAGACTGAACAGTTTACACCGTATAGCTCCAAATGTACATTTTGGTCCAGTATATGATGAATTAAAAAAATATATATATTGGCATACAACATCGCCTTCTCGGATAACATCAAAAAATGTCAGGCTGCATCAAACAGCTAAGGGCTGTGATATAGCCCACGTGCTTGCTGCAGGTTGTCCAACTCTGATATCACACAATTCTTTTTGAAACGTTCCGTGATGAAGAATAAGTCTATTTGGAACAAAAATGTCGCTTAAGTGAAATGCTTGTCATGTGAAAAGAGATGGACGTCCCATTTTTATACCATTCCTAAAAACAAAATGTTTTAAAAGGCTATACATATTTATAGAGATAAGAAACAATCTGTCTTAAATTGGCAGCAAAACAAAAACATTAAGACAAAAAGAAAAAAAGAAACATTGGCACAGATAACATAGTTGGCGAATGACTTGAAATGCACTTGAAACGTTTACAATGACAAAAGACAGGTTAATAAAGCTGAAGAGGAAATGCTGCGTAAAAGATGATATCCGTTAATGTTAAGTCAAAACTTAAACACACTTTGAGTGACAGCTCGCTAACCCGAAACTTGAGAGACCTTGAACAGTGAGCTTTCTCAACCCCAAATTTTGGGGGTCCATTTTGGAGAGTTTACAGTACTGCATACGTCCATGTTATACCATAGCCTCATGTATTTGTATGTTTTGAATCTTGAACCGTTAAAAATATAACCTGTGATGGAGACGCACAGGAGGAAGTGGTTGAAAATGGAAACGCAAGGAGGATCTGGGCCAAAATAGAAAGACAAGGGCAGTAACTGGGCTTAAATATTAGGTTAAAAAAAATGGGGCAAAAAGTGGAACGAAATTCCAGACACCAGTAAGGAAGTTGGGCAAAATAAAGACTAGACAGGGGGGAAAAAAATCAATGTAGGGTAAAGAGGGCATAAGTGGGGAAAACGATGGGGCAAGGCAGTAAATTTGGAAAATAAAGGGCAATAAATTGGCGCAGAAGGTTGAGACAAGCCCATGGGTGGGGGTTGGTGAACAAAATTTTGATGGGCTCCGATGGGAGCAATATGATCAGATTACAGCGCCTCGTCAGACTGCGATCATACAGGTTACGTATATATATATTTTTTTATCCTAAGGCAACAATTGTCGAATAAAAAATAAGTGGAGAAAACAACGAAGTGGTGTGTATGTGTGTGTACAGTGAATGACTTAACAGCAGGGTTGCATAATTACCGGAATGTTCAAAAGTTGGATATCTATGGCGAATTTACAAAATTGCAGGTTGGGTCCTATAAGGACGTTTAAATGTAATCCACCCCTGCGTGAAAGGGTTGTAAACTTGAGGGAAGATTGTAAATTTGTATTTTGAATGAGACATTTGGAGGTGGGGTGCATTTAATTTCTGCAGGGGTGCATTTAATTTAAATTTCTTCTCATTTTTTTGGGTGGGAGTCTAATTTAACATTTAACAGAACTTAAAATGTTTGTTCTTCAAAGAAAGACTTGAATGTTCAATAAATTATATTTTATATTGGGTCGTTATGATCCAAATAAATCCTCATCTTTATTTGCATTATTTTAAAATAAAAAAAAACATTTTTTTCCAAAATTCCCAGCTTAACTTCCCACGAAAGTTTACCAGAAATGTTGCACCCGTTTGCAAGCCTAGTAAACAGTGAAGACAAAGACAAGGGCTTTCCGAGCGGTCTCTACAGTGGTCTGTTTTCCCTGGTCAACACCCCCCCCCCCCCCCCGCCCCCCCCAACAACTGGTAGCATGTGACGAATTAGTACAGATTGAAACCCGAGCGCTACCCACACACTCACACATACACACACACGAGTTCAAAAAGTAGTCCGAGGCTATACGCTGCTGTCGTCCAGCAGAGGTTCTTTCCCCTCGGCTCCGCTGCCCTGTGGGCTGTGCGAGTGGCTTTGAGCCCCGTTGCTGTGCTTCTTGTAGGCGCCGGGGCGGGCTCCGGGCCCCGTGTGCTCGGGGATGAACAGCGCCACCAGAAGGGAGAGCAGCACCGAGCAGGCGCCAAATAGGAAGGGAGGGCCCGGGATGATGGAGCTCTGGGAAGGAAGGGATGGAGCAAGAGACCACAGCAACAGGAACGTGAGCCATCAGGGGGGTGACTGATTGCGCATACACCTCCAATGCTGGAGGTGACAATGGGGTGTCTAGGAACTTGTTCAGCAAACTGGTGCCATTCATACAAATGACGTTTGGTTGACGTGTCTATTATGAGCAGATGAACCGAAAATCCTCAAGGACCCACGCTCATTAAGACACAGGAAGGCAGCCGTTTTGTAGCTTACTTACATCAGGCATCATCCCCTTGGAATATTTAGAGACCAGTGTCACTTAGCAACTTTGGTAGGCATAGCCCCAATGAGTAGACCCCCAAAAAAGTCTTAGCAACCCACGCCTTAAAACACACAGGAAGTTGGCCATTTGGATTAGACGCTTTGTCGGCTACCGTATTTTTTTGGACTGCACGTCAAACACATTATTTGTCTTCCCCCGTAGCACTCACCTCATCCGTGGGGTTAGCCATATTGGGTTTGCCGCCTTTCTCCGAGGCGTCCGTGTCGGACAGCTCCACGTGGAAAAGGTAGAAGACGAAGCCATAGAGCGCGGGACCCAGGCCGTTGCATAGACCCCGGATGCCGGTGATCATGCCCTGAACCACGCCTGCGGGACAAAAAAGGGAAGCGGACAGGGGGTTGGGTCAGCGCTGGCAGCGTCGTGCCAATAGTGACTTGCGGACAAAAGGAGAGTTTGCTCACCTTGTTGGTCCGGGTCGGCATTCCGGGACACAATGGCGCTGATGGCGGGGAACGTGATGCTGGACATGGCTGCTACGGCGCCAGCGGCCCACATCATCCTGCAACAAAGGGCGATTATACCGTGCCATCAGCTAACAAGACACTTTCATAGGTGCTTCCAGCAACTATGCCTAACTCAGTTCTTGTTAACCGCTGAACCCATTTGAACTCTGTTGTTCACAAAACCAGCACAAAGTATGAACATTTATCATGGCCCATGATAGAGAACCTGAAATGGCCTCTGGTAGAGCAATGCCTGCTCTAGGGGCTAATTAAAGAATTACATTTGCAGATTAGAGGTTGCTTCCCCCTGGTGGTGGAAGGTAAAACTACAACAACAATGGCAAGCTGCAACTAACTGAGGCTTCTCCATTTTTGTTTGGTGGTTTGTCGTGAGATATTCAAAAGTAAAATATGTGCCTTGGCTCAATTAAGGTTGGGAAACACTTACTAGAGACCCGCAAATGGCTTTGAAAACGAGGGGGAAAAAAAGCACTGTGTGGTGTTGATGTTTACTGACCAGGGCTGCGAGCCAAAGCCGTACCAGGCCAGTTGGAGGATCTGGAAGCCGAGGCCCAGCAAAATTGTATTCTTGTTCCCAATGGAGCGCATCAGGATGCCCAGCACTACCGTCTAGATGTCATACAGGGAAGACATGAGCACACCTCTGACTTGCCTCAACATAACAATAATGATAATCAAGACAACGGCAGCACCTGAGCTAATATGGAGAGGATCCCCACTACGGCGATGAATGCAGCCACTGTCTCAGACGAGAAGCGGATGACCTGAAGGGTGTTTGAACAAAAAAAGTTTGAGGTCTTGGTGTCAACCGGTTTGTTGACTTCATAAACAACAAATAACAAAAGCAGCTCCAACTCTGTCTCTCCGTACATTCAGGCCACAAAGTGAAACCATCTGACACCCTTGAAGAGTTCAACGATGACAACAGTGTGACCTCAAACAAATATTTCCATTTCAAATGTGGGGTGGAAAAAATTGCGGTTTAGCTAAAAGCGACATCTGCTCTGCTGTACTGAAGTTGCATTTAGAAGTGACACTCAAGAATGACGCCCCGTGAAGATGTCAATTGGGCGTTGCCCACCCGTTACCTGTCTGAGATAGAGGAAGAAGCTTGAGTACTGGCCCGCCTCAGGGAGGTAGGAAAGGAACACCGTGATGCAGATGAGCAGCACCGTCGAGTCCTGGCCCACTTTGCGCAGAGACTGCAATGAACATCAACGCACTTATGAGATTAACATTTATTAGATTACCAATTTAGATTAACAATTTTCAGATGATTAGGCACACCAAATTATGTAACACAAAATCAACGATGGGATCTAGTTTTGCTAGAAACTCAGTTTTTCAGGTTGTATTTTGAAGTCTAAAAAGCGAAAACCTGGCATCCTTGAACCAAAGTAAACTACCGTTCAAAACCATTCATTGGCCCCAAAATGAGGGCGTTGACAAAAAAGTTCATAGAGCAAAAATGCGCTTTCACTTCACGTTCATCCAAAATATGAATGGGTTCATGAACTTTCGTTCATTGAATGCGTTCAGATACAACACTGCCTATTAAATATAGCCTGGAGTTGCGCTTGCACGTCTCAGAACGCCTCGATTATATACATTTTGAGATTCTCTGCATGCCAAATCGTGATCATGATTTAAAGTCGATTAATTAAGCAGCCCTAATGTACGCCCATTTTTTTTGTGTATGAAAACATTTAAAATTCCAGGCATAGCCAGTTGAGCTGACTCACCGCAAAGGGATCGGCCTGCTCCCAAGAAATGGGCGCGCCCCACGATGCTGGCCTCATCTTCTCGGGAAGTGACTCGGGCACGGCCACCAGGATGAAGCAGATGTCTAGAAGCGCAACGGCCGTGGCCAGGATCACAACCAGGGTGTCGCCGTAGGCCACTGACAGGTAAGCGCCGATGGCCGGGCTGGTGACCAGGCTGGCCGCAAACGTGGCTGACACCTGATGAGGGAAGAGGGTGTGGCAAAAAAATAAATAAAATAAAATAAATTGTTTGCTTGATAGAGGGAGTTGTTTGAGAGCTTCCGTCTTTACTGCAGAAGTGTAAACCTGTTAGTTTAGTCCCTTGGGTTCAAGACAACTCAGAGGTTTTCTTCCATTCATTTATAATGACATAATGAATGGTTGAAACGAGATTCTGAATACAATTGTCTCTGTTGAGTATACCGACAACAGAGCTGCCAATCTACAGAGCTTCACAATTTGTCAAGAACATATGCAATAACACAAAAGAACTATACACACTATTGCATGACATAATTGTTGCTCTGCATTTATATATATTTTAATGATAAACACAGGGTTGAATGCATACTATTCTGACCATGAGTATTTTGTTATAAAATCCCATTGAATTTCCTCACCAAGCCGTATGCCGTGCTCCTCTCATGCTCCTGCGTGATGTCGGCCACATACGCAAAGATGACCGAGAAGGTGACCGCGAAGACTCCAGACATGGAGATGACGGCAAAGTACCACCTGCAGAAGGAGGGAAAAGCTGGGTTAGACAGCGAAAGCGGTGTAAGGACAGTCACGAGGCGCTGCCGTCTGACATCCTGGCTCACTAACCATGGGCTGATCTTCATCAGCGGAATGGGCGCGCACGTGAAGAAGACCGTGAGAAGCAGGAAGGATTTGCGACCCCAGACGTCTGATAAGGCCCCGATGAGCGGAGCGCTGAGAAATGACAGCAGGCCCTGCGGATGAGGAAAGATGGAATTACGGAGAGCCGTCAGACGGGGGGGGTAAACACAGTGGCATGACAATTGTTATTTCTGACCATCGTTGTGTATTTTTTGTTGATATTTTGGGGGGAATAATTTTTGTATTTTCGACTTCCTACCTTGACGCCATGGATGAGGCCGTTCATCAGGAATGTGTGGTGGGGGAATGTCTGGTGCAATACCTACAAAAAAAATAATCAATGTCATGTAAAGCAACTGGAGAATGTCGTGAGACAAATACGATATCATAGAAGCAAAAGGGATGTTGGAGGTGAAAGTGGAGTTCAAATCAATGGTTGAATAGTTCAAAGTCCACACATTGTTACATGCGGTGTGCGCAGCTGCCGTGTTTTTCCGAAAACCTTGTGAACCCCATTTCATATTAACGCTGTACAAAGTTGCCTATTAGAAGGAACAGACTGGAGGTAACTTATTGAAGTCACAGAGTGACATTTTGAACAAGAGCCAGCTTCTACCATGTTCGTCAGAAGAGCTTGTCTCACTAAATTCTCTCCCTTGCCGACTTGGGTTATATCCGACAAAGAACAACCTACACGTAAACAACAAATGTATGTCATCACGAGGAGAAAAAAAACCTCATGTAATCACTTTTATGTTTTTTAAGTTTGCCATCATGTGGTGTGCTTTAAGCATCTGTGTCTGGTGTTTCTGGAAAAGTTTACACTAGGCTTGCGTGAATATTTCTAAATGAACCTGTTTGCTACAGATACCTGACCACCATCACTTCTACTGAATAAGCAAATGAAGCAGCCACAATACAAACCAATCACTTCCTCTCTACCGGAGAGCATTTTCAACAAAGGAACAGGGCTCACAATATGGCAGCATGATGTCCTTCTGCTTATTTCCACAATAGTTGCAGGCATTCACACAAAAGTCGCGTCTTCGCGACCGCATCCAATGACGGGACTCACCGTGAGCATGGGGGTAGTGAGCAGACCCCATGCAAAAAACTCCAGGAAGATGACCACCACGGCATGGTAGACGCTGGGTTCGCCGATTCCCTGAGGCTGCACAGATATATGGAAAGACAGGAAAAAAAAAAAAGTAAATTCACTTCATTTTAGTCAAACAAAGCTTGCTTGTACAGTTTATGATGGGAACAGTTCGAGCCTTTGTAAATAAAACAGCAGGACAAAACTTAAGACGCCCGCAGCTATTCAATAGCTTGTGTACATGTCGCCAATGTGACAATAACGCCTGGATCCACGCATACAATGTGTGACAGCCTCCTGTTGATGGATGTTGCAGCATCCACATGAAATAATAATAGGCTGCTTTGCTATTCACTAGTGTGCGGGTGATAACGGAGGCTTCGACAGCCAGGACAAAGAGCATCATTGGCAGTGAGGGCCCCTCTGGAATGAAGCCACGACAGTTTACTTGTGCCCACACCACAGAACTCAATGCACAAACATTCCTACAGCAATCCAAATCTGTTATCACATTATTTGAACTAAAAGTTGACATTTACTACCCATGCAATTTCTATGGACTTTAATCGCATTGGGACCCCCTTTTTTTTTTTAGTAGAGGTGACTGAATTAAACAGAATTGACAAACTTTTTGGATGTGTTACAAACCAACAGACGAACTTATAGTTGCTTGTTTACTTTCAGATTCGACTTGTAGCAAATGGAAGTGACGTCGTGGACGCTGTAATCGATTTCATTTTATTGACATTTATGATCTTGGCGCTCATGCATACTGGTCGTCTTACATTTAGTAATTTTGATGTGAAGTACATGTAGTTATCCATATGTAACGCTGCCTTGCCTTCAACATTTAAATCAATGTGGACATAAGTTACCTTACGTCGTCTAGTTACAAATACCATTCGTGTTTTGACAGCCGATGTGCTTACTCAGCTTACAGGTAAAGACGCGGGGCTTCGTTGAGACATAAACCGGACGTCTCTTCGAACTTTTTTTTCAGTGGTTGACTGGTTAGAAGTTTCATAAAATATCTGAAATGGTAAAGTTGAAAGTTTCTTAAGATATCCCAAGTCGGTCACGACGTGTCGTGTAACTTGACGTCGGCTAACTAGCTTAGATAAGCGTGCCTAAACTATTTCTGGTGGGCAAATTTGGGCGAGCTAAATGATATGGGTTGTTCGCTTCGAAATAGAAAAACCGTCCAATAGCTACCGTGTACCCGTGGAAGGTTTGCTTTAATCTTAGATTGGGAAAGCGACAACGGTAGCCGAGTTGACGTGTTAAACCAACGGCCAGCATACATGGCTAGGCCACCAAGCTAACTATTAGCCGCTCCACAGCGCCGGGCTAACGGTTAACGTTAACCCCCTCCCTTAAAAATATATATTAGAAACGCGGGTAGACCCACAAGCATTACAAAAAAAAAAAACTACACACAAGACCAACTATTTTTTTCAAACGACGTCTATTTCCGGAAATAAATAAATATTGAACTCACACTTCCTCCATCTTTTATGATAATTTTCTTGGCCAGAAGAATGCTGCGGTTCAGCCGCTTCTTCTTCTTTTTCTCCCCCGTCATTGTTCGCTCATATCCATCCTCGGTTGTCAGCGGGTCGTCGTGGTGGCGCCTCAATAACAAAACAAATCGAGCGATCCGCTGATGTCGATTGCAAAGCTCATTACAGTCAGTAGAAGACTAGCAGCTAGCAGCGAGCTAACTGACGAGATGATTCCTCATCTCCACCACAGCGACACCACCTCGCTTCGAGCTCTTTTCCGGAACCAAACCTGGCCCCGCCCTCTAGCCATGAAGTCAAGGCAGACGATTGGTTAACACGGCGTGCAAGCTTCTGATTGGCCTTGTCGGAATCAGTCGGTTCAACGTACATTACAGTTCATGGCGGGTTCTTTTGGGCCATTGACGTAACGGAAACGGCCGTGGTACATTTTTACAAGAGCAGGCAAACGAGAAAAAAATATTTTATTTCATGGAGCGGGTCAAAATTCGTTAACTTGCGACAGATAGTAGATGTACAGGCATGTACATGAACATATCAGGAAATATGTCAGTCTAAAAGGTGTTAGGTTACGGATTTTAGTTATTGATCTGACTCCAAATTACGATCAACACTTAACACATAAATTGCTATGTCCTAATCCACACACTGGCGCACCTAACAATTTTGCGAGTTCGTTCTGTCAAAGAGAAGACCAGTAGATCAATCAGACCAAATTTACCAATTGTTTATTCCTGACAAAGCGCACTAATACAGGCCTGGGTCCCGGGTCCCTCACACTAAAACTCGTGCGTTTTTGTGACCACCATTCTTCCGGGTTGCCCAGTTTTGAAGAAACACAATATGAATATTAAAGCATGCAAAATATTGTGAGATGATTGGTCGATGGCCATCTCCTCCCCGTCCAGGTGTTGCTGAGGTCAGGCGGTTGGGTTTTCCCCGCGAAGCCCAGCCACATAGACGTGCTGTTGTTCTCGTTTCTCACCGACCTTGAGGTGTTCTCGTCCGGTACTCCCTATCTGGGCCTATCACCAAATGATTCCCGGGCGCGGCACCGCTGCTGCCCACTGCTCCCTTCGGGGATGGGTTAAATGCAGAGACAAATTTCACCGCACCCAGTTGTGTGTGTGACATTGGGACTTTAACTTTTAACTATTCCACAACACTTCGAAGAAAACAAGTTCATGCAGTTTGCCTGCACATTCTTCGCCCCCCACCAATCCACACGAGCACTCCAATACTAGATATTAATATGATCAGAAGTTTAACACAACCTTAAAAAATATGTTTGCAAACTCCCGAAAGCACATTTCCCTTTAAAGGCAACAATATGTTAATATGATCAGTCAATGCGAAACAACAAAACAGCAGCTGGAAATACTATGTACAATACTTCACTGGTTTCTTTTACATCAAACAAATTGTTTTAGGTTCTTTACCTGACATGTTTTGGCGGTTTCTTCCGCAGTTTATGTATAGTGGGATGTTCTGATGTCCAGAGGAGGTATTGGTCGGTGTGTGTGGGTTTTCTGTGTACTTTTATTTTTATGTCTCCGTTGTCTGTGTGGTGTATGTTGATGTCTAGAAACGCTATGGCTCGGAAAACAAATGCAATTCCATATACGAAATTCCATGCAAATCATGCAATAAATCATACATCGGGGA
This sequence comes from Syngnathus floridae, assembly GCF_059516105.1. Lineage (NCBI taxonomy): Eukaryota > Metazoa > Chordata > Actinopteri > Syngnathiformes > Syngnathidae > Syngnathus > Syngnathus floridae. The sequence continues at coordinate 3,267,644 of NC_142426.1, read as the reverse complement.
GGAACTTCATCACAAGAAAAATAGAACACAAGAAGGAGTGTGAGAAGGAGACGGCAACAAGACAAACAAGAGCAATAAAACTACAAGCAGAACAGGAGCACTACAAGTCAGCCATAACCGATCACTGTAAAAGAGAAAACCACATCATGGACTGGGAAAAGGCCAGAGTCATCCGCACTGAAGAAAATAAACATCAGCGTTGGATCAGGGAGGCCATTGAGATCTGCAAGCGGGGCCCGAGGACCATCAACAGGGATGAGGGAGCCTATATGCTCTCTACAACCTGGAACAGCTTTCTGGAGAGGTGAATGGACAGCAGAGGGCGTGACTCACCTGTCAAATCTGACAGGTGAGCCACGCCTTCATCCATCATCCATCAGCTGATAAAGACGCGTCACTATCACATCTGTGGCACTCTGATGAAGGCGGAAGAAACCGCCGAAACATGTCAGGTAAAGAACCTAAAACAATTTGTTTGATATAAAAGAAACCAGTGAAGTGATTAAAACAAGGAAAAACAAGATGAACTTAGTACAATTACTATGTACAATACTTTATTTTTGTACAGTATTATTTTGGGATCATATAGCCCATATCTCATCCTTGTGGAAATTGTCCATATTTAGTACCTTGACAAACATTGAGTTTCTAGTAAGATACAATACAATGGGTTTCTCTCAAAGAGGTAGGGATGTCCTCCAAAGGGCAAACTAAATTTGATGGAAAAAATACATTTATCATTATTTTATGGGTCGAATATTTCAGAATGACACTGCAGATTGCATCAAATGCTCTGGCGGTGCTGCATATGCTTTTAGATTTATCACTCTAAAAGTGAAAAGATGATTGTGGTGACGTGCTGTACGTTTATCAGCGTTTCTATAGCAGCACTGGCAAGACTAAAGTGCACACCACAACAAGGCTGGCGTTAACTGGTTGTCGCGTCTTCCTCTTCTTTCTCCTCTTCATCAATGTAAGGAATTTCCAAATGGTCAAAGCAACCACTGAACGCTTGTTTGTTGACCATGGTGGGAGGAGAGTTGGAAGCAACGAAGCACTCGGGCTTGATGATGTCCTCCGGCATGTGTCTGACTTTGCTTGTCTTTGCTTCAATCACGAAATGTCAAAATGTCATAAAACCTTCAGTTCATGTCATTTAGTGCCGAGAGGAAGGTTAGACTACCTTACCTCCTTACTGACCTTCCGAGTCCAGACTGCCGAGGCGATCTTCCAGACTCTCCGTGCTCATGGACGACGACGAGTCCAGGATCTCATTGTCAGAGTTCTCATGCTCCAGATCGGGTAATCTGCAGGCCAGGTCCAATCTAGCAAGGTGTGCCACAGAGGTTTTATTGTAAAAAATAAAAAAAAAATAGAAACAAATTAAAAATCCCCATGAAGCCATCGACTCGTACTTTTCCTGCTTGATGGACTTGATTCTTTCAATGAGAGTCCTTTCTTCCGAATCGGTCTCGTCAGGAATTTCCATTTTACATGGTTCTTCCACAATCTGCAAAGAGAAGAGAAAAGACAAATGTTATGTTACGAGCCTGACGAGGTTTACCCTTTCGTTCCCTTGCTTTTACAAGAAGCCATTTAGTTATCTTAAACTGGATGATATCATCGTGCTGCTTTTTTTGTTAGCAAAATGGCTTAACGTCTGTGTATGACAGCATCCAACTGTGTATTTTGAACCACAATTTTTGTAAATGTTGTACTAGTTCTTATTTTGGCGGAAAATAATTTTTTGATTTGATGAATCAAATTGCATTAATACATAATAAAATGGTAGCCCCCCCCCCCCGACTTCTCACTGTGTTTTGTCTCTTCAGCTTGAGTTGATTGACAGCCAAGGCTTCAGCGTACTCCAGCTCCTGGATATTCTGCAGCTTCTCCTTGTAGCGCCTGAACTGCTCAGAGATGAGGATCTCCACGCACCTGACCACACACACGCAAATCAACGTACAGGCCAATCACATGTCGAGTGTAAATCTCGTGCGGAGCGAGACTCACGTGGTTGTCTTGGCCACGTCCTTCATGCCAAGGAAGGGGTCGTCTGAGTTGGGGGAGCGCAGGATGCACGGGGCGAAGACGATAGCGAGGGAACTTGACGTCATCTTGTTGTAATCTTCCTCGTTGGCCACACTGGAACCAAACGCGTACGCTCACGATGGGCATCATTCACTAACCGTGCGTATGGAGCAATTTATATGATATCATTTTAACAGTGATAATCAAGAATTTGCTAACGAGTTGACTCGTGTCCTTAATGACGCATTTATTAGTAAATGAGGCCCAATGACCTGAAGATAGCTGTACGAAATTTCTTTTTACCGGACTAGGTGGAAGATGAGCCGCTCCAGTGTGTTGTAATTGGCCAGGGGAAGTTCATCGACCTTTTGGTACACGGCCCGTATTCTCTCAGCCCTGTCTGGAAACTCTGCAAACAAAGAGAGGAGAAGGAAAATGTTGTATTTTCTTTTAGATGATTGAATTTTGCATTTTCATGCTTTATCATTTTTTCAGCGTGACAGAAATTGTATCTTCTTATATGAATGACCATATCGTGGAGTGCTGTTTTATCTCAAGCGTGGTCACGGAATTAATTCAACTCTTATCTCAAGGCACTCTTGAACATTCATTCGGACTCACCCACAGCATGCAGGAAGTCACTGTAGAGAGCAAAAGTCATGAGCGGGTCAGGCAGCTCTCGGAGCCAACGTTTCACCAGGCCTGTGATGGTGTGGATGGGGTAGTTGTCCAGATTGGCCGCCTCGGGGTCTTAACGCCCCAAAAACAAAAACAGTGTACTTCAGAAAATTTTGAGACTTTGCCTCACCAAAGGTAAAATGCTCAAAATAATGATTTACTTTATGATGGCACTAAAGAGGGATAACTGTGTGAGCGTACAGTCGATCCATCGTATCTTACCGATCTCCATGATTTGATGGAGTTCTCGAGCACGGCACGTGGAGCCCGACTTGCGATAGATGCCCTCGGTGAAGAGGCCGTTCATCTCCACGTGCATCAGCAGCAGTTCCACTACCTTGGGGATGGGGTTGGCCTTGTTGGTCAGGACGCAAACGTGCACCCCGAAGTGAAGGCCGCCGGGTACGCTGTCATCCTGCCACAAAAATCATGACCTCTTTTGTGCGTGTCGGGTGTTTAGGGCATTTTCAGAAAGCCTTTCTTTCTTACCTGCCGGGCGCAGCGCGTCGAGCAGTCAGTGATGATTTTTTTCAGGCATTTCTTGTGACATATTAACTTACACGCTAAAAGGCAAACGCAAGAGTCAGTCGACCACATGACTTAAAAACACACTGACCAAATGTATAAACCGGATAAAAAGTTATTTGTAGGAACATTGAAAATTCTTAACTGTCATCAAACTATAACATGTATTTTCCGTGCTGTGTAAACATACAGCTGCACATGTAGGCTTTCTCCATTCCCCAGATGTAGGAGCCGCACAGGTCACATGACTGCATGATGTTCACTTGGTAGGTGCTGAAGCGGTGATCAAGCGGACCATCTGGCTGTCATAACAAAATAAAAATTGGAATTATAAATGCACAGTTTTTTTTTTTTATTCCTGGGGTTAACTCAATAAGAATTCATAATCATCTTACACATTTGTCCTTTTTCCTTCTCTTCTTTGTCGTCTTGGTAGCCTGAAGGAAGCCAGAGTGTTTTCTTATCATATTCATGACACGGTTAAATTCATAAGGTGACAGTAAAGGTGACCTTGACTGGATCCGAGTCCATCCTCTTGATCTCGCCCCTGATGAAACCATCCAGCATCGACTGGAACAAGTTGACCACAAGCGACACTTCGTTCTTATTCTCGGAGCCGGCCAGAGAGCTGACTTTGTTATGGTAGCCTTTCATTAGATCTTTGTAGCCGATCTGAGGTTTCTGTGGAGGTCAAACAGAGCATGATGTGAAGGAAAAAGGCCAGAGTCTCCGTTGACACACTTCAGATAGTGAAGGGACATGTAATACACTGACCTGCAAAGAGAACATGCTTTTAATGGTATCTCTGAACTGCATGGTGGCCGAGAGGAAGATGCTCTCTGTCTGTGACAGGTCTTTGATTCGCATTCGCAAGTCATTCATCTGAGGGGGAGGGGGAAAAAAAAAAAAAAAAGGTAAAATGCATTAAGTTGTATTTAAAAGCCCTAAATGTATTTTTTTCCCTCATCTCACTTGGTTGCCGAGAAATTCATCCAGGTTGCGCAGCTCTTTGGGGTCTTGGATCTCACGTTCCAGTGAGACATTCCAGCGCAGGGCCCGCGTAGTCCGACTGATTTTGATATTTGGGTTGCCAGCCACCCGACCTGAGTTATGCTCGGGGTAGCTGGGCAAGGTCGCTGCAAGGAAACAACACATTTAAGATGGAAGATTGAATGCAGGTCTGCTGATGATAAATCACAATCAATATGCCACCACACCCCAACAAGACTGTGTAGCAAGTGACTGACCACTAGATGGCAGCATCATAAAACCACACGTGATTTTGACAAGCCTTCAGGAACCTATCTTTAAATTTTAGAGTATACTATATACATATAAACACTTACCAACTTTATCTTGCAGGGGAGTGTCATTGCTGGCGGATGACTTAGGCGCCCGCTTTCGCAAGAATCTACTAAGAAACCAAATCCTGCAGCAAAAAACATCTTCATTCAGCAACATGTTTAAAATTATATAAGCAACTTGGTGCATGGTGCAGAGTTGTACTTTTCAGGGGTGGTGAGTTGCGATTGGTTGGATTGTTGTCGTGCTGAATCTTTGTTGGGGCTCCTGGCAGGAAGGCTGTACCTGGACCCGTCTGGCTCTGCAGAGAACTGTGATATAGGAAAGTGTGAAAATGATGTTTTACATTCAAAAAAATAAATACAATACAATAAACTGTAGGGGGGAAAAAACATCTGTAGCTCTCCCACCACCCCACCATCTGCATGGCATGTAAAGACCTTCACCATTAAATGCATCGTCATGCAAAACTAGTGTGTTACGGCCACCAGACCCTTCCTCATGCACAGACACGCGTAACAAATGTCGTCTTCTTTTTTTTCTCAACATATAGGTGAAATTAAATTAAGAAAAAACACAAAAATCAACTTACACATGTAGTAAATGCAATAAAAGATACAAATAATTTAAATACAGTACATGCTATGCAGTTGTAAATTTTTTTTATGGTAAACAACAACCTGGCCAAGGTTGAGTTTTTATTTTTTAATCATGTACCCGATCAAATAAATTGAAAGGCTCACGTAATCTTTTTTTTTCCTATTACTATTTTACTTAAAAACAAACACAATTTTAATACATTTAATTGTAAAGGGCGAGGCCTGTCTGAATGAATCAGAAAGAAGCTGCAGGCACGTGAAAAAGTGTTTCCTTTTCCATCTACTAAAAGCAACTACGCCTTCTTATGCCCAATGACAAGCTGCACAACACTGAAGCCATCCATCTCTTTTTGGCGAACATGCAAGACGTGCAATGCGCAGCAGCCTCCTCTGCGTTGTACCTTTACCCGAGATTTGAGGGCACGGACGTCTGCACTACTGGCCGAAGTCTTCAAGGTGGACTTGCGGGGGCTGAAGGGGGGGAGTGGAAAACTCCAGTATTCGCTCTCCTTGGAGCCAGCAAAGTTAATCATCAAGCCACTGCGGGCGTAGGCTAAGCGCCGTTTGCGCTTTGGATTTTTGCGCAAACGCACCCTGACCTGACAGAGGGCCGAGGGAGATTGATGAAGTGCGTGTTCTCAAGAGCGTGTGAGGTATAAGAGCCTCCATTTGTGTGTCAAGGACAAATAAACTTCCAAAACAGTGTCTCTAAAATGTAGCATGTCATATTACCTCTCTCGTAGACAGTGAGCTATCGGAGCCGGATGAGCTCATTTTGGAAAGTTCATCAACGGACATGGACTTCCCCTTGCACCTGTGGTGGACGGTGACACGATTGGAATAAAAACAAAGTGCATCTAGACCAGTCTAGTGTGAGAACAGGGTGCCCTTACATTCATCCCGAGAAAAACTTTAAGAAGGTGAAAATATATATATATATATATATGCACTGGACTTACCGGAAGTCATCTTTGCATTTGTCTTGCCGCCTGCTCACTTCTGGACTGGACTCGTCGCTCATTTTGTCCCGCCACCTTTCGGCTTTCTCCTTAAAGTCCCCTGTGTCTTTGTAGCGCTGGAGGGAGCTGCTCTTAGCGGAGTCAGTGGTGCCAGTCGTGTCGCTACCCACTCTGGGGTCCAAAGGCAGGGACAGCGGCCGGTTGAGGGGTGGCGGAGAACCGTGACCCTCTCGCCTATCTTGACCGTTGACTGTGTCAGCTTGCACGCTTCTATTTGGGCTCACCTCCACTTTGTGCTGCCGACGTAATCCTTTTCTTGATGAGCTGTGCGACAGGAAAACGTCTGGTGATCCTATTCCCGCTCATTCCTTTTCATGTTTGGATAATACAGAAACAAAAGCGCCTACCTGGCTCGGGCGGGTCGAACTTCTTTTGAAATTTCTTCACTGCTCTTTTTGTGCTCTTTGTCCGACCTTTTGAGCGAAGCCCGCCATGCCATCTGGATGACCGAGGCGGCTTTACTTCGGTTCTCGTGAAACTCACGCCAATTCCTCTGCAATGATACAATATACTCCATCACCTTTATGCTTCCCCTCCGCGAGTCGTCACCTTATCGTGGTGGAGGGGTTTGCGTGCCCCTATGATCCTAGGAGCCATGTTGTCGGGGGCTTCATGCCCCTGGTAGGGTCACCCATGGCAAACGGGTCCTAGGTGAGGGGTCAGACAAAGCACGGCTCACCCAAGCCCCTTATGATGAAAAACATAAATGGACTTTGTTTTCCCTCGCCCGGACGCGGGTCACCGGGGCTGCCCTTTGTCACCGATTCTGTTCATAATTTTTATGGACAGAATTTCTAGGCGCAGCCGAGGCGTTGAGGGGGTCCGGTTTGGGGATCTCAGCATCGCGTCTCTGCTTTTTGCAGATGACGTGGTGCTGTTGGCTTCTTCAGGTCGTGATCTCCAGCACTCGCTGGAACGGTTCGCAGCCGAGTGTGAAGCGGTCGGGATGAGGGTCAGCACCTCCAAATCCGAGTCCATGGTCCTCGATCGGAAAAGGGTGGAATGCCCTCTCCGGATCGGGGATGAGATCCTGCCCCAAGTGGAGGAGTTCAAGTATCTTGGAGTCCTGTTCACGAGTGAGGGGAGGATGGAGCGTGAGATCGACAGGCGGATCGGTGCAGCGTCGGCAGTAATGTGGACCCTGTACCGGTCCGTTGTGGTGAAGAGAGAGCTGAGCCAAAAGGCAAAGCTCTCAATTTACCGGTCGATTTACGCTCCTACCCTCACCTATGGTCACAAGCTATGGGTCGTGACCGAAAGAACGAGATCTCGGATACAAGCGGCCGAAATGAGTTTTCTCCGCAGGATGTCCGGGCTCTCCCTTAGAGATAGGGTGAGAAGCGCGGTCATCCGGGAGAGACTCGGAGTAGAGTCGCTACTCCTCCACGTTGTGAGGAGCCAGATGAGGTGGCTCGGGTATCTTATCAGGATGCCTCCTGGACGCCTCCCTGGGGAGGTGTTCCGGGCATGTCCCACCGGTAGGAGACCCCGGGGACGACCCAGGACGCGCTGGAGAGACTATGTCTCTCAGCTGGCCTGGGAACGCCTTGGGATTCCCCGGGATGAGCTGGATGAAGTGGCTGGGGAGAGGGAAGTCTGGGAGTCCCTCCTCAAGCTGCTGCCCCCGCGACCCGACCCCGGATAAGCGGAAGAAGATGGATGGATGGACCTTTATGCTTCTCTCATGTTATTAGAAGGTAAATTTTCAATCACTGATCATCTTCAGATGAGGTGAAGACCTATCGGTGTGTGCAACCTACCTGTATAATAACCGAGGCATCTCTCTTCTGCAGGAAGTGCATCCTGATCAGACATGCACGGAACCAGCGTTGCAGGACTATGATGTGACGCATCACTTCCTTGTTCAGGGTGTCCTGCAGCAGCTGCCTCTCCTTTTCTTTAAGGAACACCTGTAGTACGAGATAGTTAGCGCAAATTATATTTCCCTCTTAATTAGACGGTACTTTAACTTACCTTTGTTTTTCCAATTTGGTAGGTGCTTTGATCCATGCCCATTTGTGTCAACAGCTCAGTGATGTGTTCAGGGGACTCGGTGGCCCCTTTCGGAAGCAACATTCGGAATTTTTCAACAAATTCCTGTCATCGAAACAGAGATATTAGCGCTCTTATATACTGCAAAGCAAATCTAATAATACCAATGAATGAGCACCTTAAAAGAAAATTTGGCATTGTAGTCCGACTTCTGCACTTGAATCATGTTCAGGAGACCTCTGTACCGGATTTGCTGGCGCACGAGCTCATCATCAAAGTAAAATTCTTTCTGCAAACAAAAATTTAATTAAAGAGGCAAGCAGCTATGAATGGGTGCACTTTCTTGTTGACCGCAACGTAACAAAAAATAGGTGTACCTTTTCTGCATTGGAGCGCAAGCAGAAAATAAAGAAAGGCTCCGATTTTTTAACTGTGTCCATCAGCTTTGTGAGTGACGCCTGTGAGTAGAGAGGGGAGTGTCAATAAATACATGTGCTTGACTTAATCAATACGTTGTAGCTAAAAACTGAGCAGACGTACCTGAAACTGAGCGCAAACGGTCAAAGACGCAGGTCGACAGGTGGCTGTACGGGTGAGATTGTGCTCCGTAAGACCCACAACGTGCTGGAGTGAGCGCAAGTTCATGAGATTCTGATGGGAGAGGGAAAAAGATAAAGAACATTCAAGCCCAAACTGAAGCAATCACGACAACCAGATTATCGCTTTACCTTTGGAATAAGTTGCTTCCGTCGACCAGCTCGACTTTTCCTGCAGAAAATATATTGCGGATACCACGTTTCGATTTACTCAACATAAGCGCTGCTGTTTAGGTTAGCAACAGACTCCAAAGGGGGCTTAGCAGCCCCACGGACTTGTTCTAATCGCAGTTATACGTGTTTTTTTCCACTCACTTCCTCTTTTCAAAATTGGTAAAGATGTCCTCAAAGACGTCAAGGGGATGTTCGTCAGAGCGATCGAAGGAGAAGTCCAGCGTGTAGGAGTTGCTACGGATACCAACAAACGATGCTAATATGTTCTGACTTCAGGTGAGGTGCAGACATACGTTTAGGGGAAAAGCTACAACTACATCTCTTCTGCACAAGGGACCACAAAAAGTGTGAACAAAATGGAATACTTGTACCTGGAATTTCTGTCTATGTGGCTGGTCCTTTGTTTCATGTCTTTGAGAGATATACGGGAAGCCTGTCGGGCGGCTACTGTGGTGACAAACATCAAAACAAACGTATGACACAAGGCGGCCGCACTTCCAAACAATTATCCGCGAAAGCTACCCACTCTTCTCCACACGCTTGTGTCCTAAGCCCCTAAACAGTGCCAGGATGCGGAAGATGGCTCGGAGGACACCCCAACGAAATGCTGCCTCAGGACTGGACGCCACCAGGTTATGCAGGAACGCCCGCTCGCTGCCGCGGAGAAGAGATACGACTTCAGGCTTCACATGCTCCGTGTTTTTCTCTAAGAAGCCCTGCAAGAACACAACAAATAATCATTAATCAATCATTTTGGAGCGTGTGTGCAAATCCCTGATTTATATACAACCCATAGCATCGTAATAGTCCAGTTGAACTACCAGTTAGGGAACAACGTGAATCATTCACTTGGCCGCCACAGATTAATCCGAGCTGCCTTCTCTAAAAGAAAGTGAAGCTGTTAAAAAAAAAAAAAAGAAAAATTAGCTCACCTTGATGCAATATGTAACACTTGCGGCAAAGTGGTGAATAACAAACGACGACTCGCAATCCACGGAGGTTGCAAAGAGCGGGTTGTCTTTGAGCTGCAGCGCTAACTTGTCCAACAGCGCTTCGTCTGTCGCTTGTGGGAGGCTAACAAAAACACATCAACAAATCGGATCATAGTATCGCCCAAGACAAATGAAATCTGCTTGAGCGTGATCTCACTTGCTCTCCTCGTCCAACATGCTGAAGAGGCCTTGACTGATCAGATGAATACACTTGCTGTTGTCACTGTACTCAAAACTTTGCCAACTCAGTCCCTCGGCCTCATAATCTTCCTGGAAAATTGTTGTTATAATCACATACAAAAGTAGCAAAACACCTGAGCGGCACCAAGGATGATACAAGTGAAATAAGTTCTTTACTTGTTGACGAGTGAAGATTTGTCGGTTAATATAACATTGAAGCTTCTCGTTGCTGTAGTTGATGCACAGCTGTTCAAAACTGTTGGTGTGCAGGTTTTCCAGGCCAAACAGATCCAACACGCCAATGGACAAACACTGAAAAAAAGAACAGCACATACAACTGATTATACAGTAACGAAATTAAATACCATGTTGTAAAATTAATCGATAATCGTTGATGAATCGATGATCAAATTAATGGACATACTATATTGTAACACATAATAATGTTTAAAAAAATGAAATACCCAAAAGTTAACGTACAGAAATGGATTCCTCCACGTCCCGCTTGTTGAGCATAGCATGGTTGATGTGAAGGACGATCCAATCAAAGAGAGCAGCATACAAAGACTTTGCCATGGAGTCCCGTGCTGCCAGGGCCTTGGGAGGAAAAAATAATAATCAAATTCCAGTAACACACAATGATGATCGATGACCCACGAGTCAATGCATACTTCCTGTAGCGTGTAGCGTGAAAACACCGTGTCATTGCCATTTAAGACTCTTCTCTCGGTTAAAGTCTTCACCAGCAGCTCCTTTTTAACCTGAAAAGAAGTTTTGGGTGCAGATTAATTCCAAGATTGTTGGAAAACATCATTCCTATAAATATTCCGTTGTTCAACATACCTTGAGGAGGTCTGACAAAGTGACCAAGATGTCAGCCGGCCCCACCTCCAAAGCTTCATTGTTCGCCGGCAGAGTGAAGCTCACGTTGCCCAAAAGCAAGATGGCGGAGAGTGTGGAAAATATGCTGCACACAAACGCACACACAGTGTTTTAATGAATGAAAACTTAGGTCATATTTACAAACACTGCTGACATTGTTTTGCGGCCAGTCAATTTGTGTCATGACTTTGATACCAGGGCTGTTGGGTGCTTACTTACAAGCACGCCGTTTTCCTCTGACTCGGCGAGCTCGGACTTGTTGCCGAAACCTTTACATATGTCAGAAACTGAATGGGGTGAAATTAGTCACTACCTTCCCTCACAAAATTGTTCCAACGCTTAGACCCTTTAAGTGTCTAATCTAAGGAGGAGTCTTGATGTGGAATGTTGGGTTTTGTGGGCCATAGAACCTGCTTGAGACACTGGTTACCATTTACTGTTGTGTTAATAAGTTTTTTTTTCCAAACACATGAACATGTTCCCCAGTGAGGCCATATAAACTCGATTGCTAACCAAAACAGCAGCAACTCCCAAAGAAAATATAGTACGGTAAGCAGGAACGGAAGATGGTAACCTTTAAGAGTGCACACTACATACTGTTTCTTAGTAGAGGGCAAGAAGCCGACCATCTCCATAGCTTGATGGAGCCTCTTGTACTCCTGCACGAGCTTCTCGTCATCGCCCAAGTGGAGGTCTTCCTGAGGAACAAAGATATCAGGTCAAATGGAGTACTTTAATCCATGAAATGCAGTAATCAGGCCATCCATAATTCATTGTTACAAACCTTAAAAATCTTTTTGACAGTGTTAAAGTGGTCATCATGACCTACGATTATAACAGGAGGGTTTTTAATCACTCCATTTGGATTTCAGAAAGAGTAAAATGTCCTCTCTGACATTTTGTTCCCTATTCAAGGTTCTCTCATACTTTTAGATAAGAAAGCGATGTGAAGGCATCTCAAAAGAAAGATAAACAAAAGTGAGGTCAGTTAGTTGCAGTCACTTGAAGCCTTGCTGTTATGACCACCATTCTGGCCATACAAGTTATTAATAATGACCTGTGATGGGAAATGTTCTGCTCTCCAAAGCTCAGACCTTGCCTACCTGCTTGAGGTAGAGATAATCCTGAGGCGCCAGCAGACAAAACTCCTCCCGCTCATCTTTGGATGCTCCTGCCAGCAGGTAATAGAAGACATGGTAGTTCCTGCAGTCATAAAATGGTGTTGGTGAAAAGATTTTATGACAATGGCATTCCAAACGGTTTATTCCATGTTTACCTCTCCCTTTTATCAACCAGCCGGCACCTTTCAAGTAGGTACTTCTTGATCACCGCCCTAAAGAGACAAGAGCATTAACAGATCGGTTGATTAGCACCTTGTAGGAACTTTGTACCCTCGGATGACGCCGCTCTCCAGATAGTTGAGCTGGATGAACTTCCCGAAGCAACTGGAGTTGTTGTTTGCTGCAGTTTTTGCGTTGCCAAAGGCCTGTTGGAGACACAGGGAGATGGTGTGAACTTATGAAGCAGACATTTTGGAAGCCACCTTTTTGCTATGTCTATCAATTCTATGGAACAACTTGGGAGTCAACCAGCGTCATGGAAGGGATGGGTATGAATTTCCTTCCCACCCCACCAAGGAAGAAGACACACATGTCATTTCCCCCCCCCCACTAGGAAGTTGGCAATGGAAAGTACGGGTTGTTCCTCATTCCAGTGGCTGCATCGCTGAGGGTCGTGTCTTAACAGGCCGATGCTTTGCTACACCTTAACAGTGCACTCACGATACATACTGGCGGTTAATCTTTGGAATGTTCCGCTTGGACAATTTCATCTTTTTGAGGATATGCGGGAATAAAAATAGATGACGTTGTGGGTGGTGGGGGCTGTCACCATGGTAACAGCTTTGTTGACATCAAGAGACTTTTTAGAGACACTACTCATCTAATAAATAAACTGGTATTGAATGCAATGCCTTTTAATACAAAGGCTAATCTAGTTTACATATTGTTTCTGATTTCTAACTTATGTACAGATCTCCAGCAAGGCCCAGTTACAATTAATATCGCCAATTTTAGCAGACGTGACCGGCATCTTGAGGCAAAAAAAAAAATATGATCGGCATTATTTGAAAAGGATGCCAATGTGTGCGCATGCGTATCGTGACACAAACCTGGCCGAGCCTGTTCTGACACGTTACACCTTCCCTCTCCGGTGTTACCTCTCTAAGACAACGCCCTGCACATTCCCATCATGGAGCTTCGCACTCCCGACACAATAAACTGGACAAGGGGAATCCTCTCAGTGGTGGGAATGAAAAAAAAATGCACCAAAACAATTCCATTAAATCGTAAACAGCATCCCTACACACACACACACACATTAATGTAGATTGGATTTCAGCCCCGCTTGCATTTCTGTCCTAATTGTAATCTAATTATGAATGGTTTGGCTAAAGGCCACACCACGACAACCTTTGTCTTCCATTACAAGAGGAAGCCAAACTAAAAATCCTCATAACGGGACATTAAATTGCAGCATCTTAATCGTCCAAAAATAAACAAGACACCAATTATACTAATCAACACAATTTGTTGGACATTTCAATCATAACAAAATACAGTAATAGATTTTGAGTTCTGCTTCATACCCCAAGGCAAAAAAAATAAAAAATCCCCCACAAATTTCTAGAATGTAGTAACCGTTAAACCTTTAACCTTTTCATATGACAAAACATCACACTTTCCAAGCTTTGTGATCACTCAGCACTTTTGGTGACAGTCATATGATGTAGGAAATACAAACATAAAGCGTTTCCTGTGTGTTTTGTCTATACTGCTTGCTTTCTGTTTTAGAGCAGAAGTGATTACAAATGTGTCCTAGAAACAAAAAGGAGGATGTGAGCAAAAGTGTTTTAACCAATATGTACAAATCAGTACTCATGACGCTTGCTGATTAATTCGGGATACATAACAAAGTGTTAATCATCAAATATACTTTTGAGTATTATTTGTGTATGTTTTGTCATATCCCTCTCACATTGACAAATGGTGTTTTCTTTTAAGTGACATTGTGATGATAAACGATCATCATTTTGCTTACAGTAACCATGACACAGGTTGTAGGTTTCCCTTTGCTACCCTCACCAAATCTGTTAAAATGGAGAAAGAAAAAGAAAAAAAAAAGTGAGTCATGCCCTACCTGCAGCACAGGGCTGGCACCGAGGATCGCACGCTGCATCATGCCGCTGCAGTACGTCTGCTGGCTGAGCGCCGTGAGGCAGTGGACCAGATAGCTGCTGCTCTCAGTCTTTCCCGAGCCGCTCTCACCGGACATCACCATGCACTGGTTGGCCTTACAGTTCAGCATGGTCCTGTAGGCCAGGTTGGCCATGGCAAAGATGTGCGGGCTGAGCTTGCCCAGCGGCTGGTTCTCATACAGTTTGACATACTTTGGGTTGTAGTACACCGGCAGGAACTTATTGGGGTTGAGCGCAACCAAGATGTTGCTGGCATACGTGTAAATTTTGTGCTCGAGGAAACGAGAGCGTAAAGCTTCCACAACGGCATCCTCTGTGACGGCGGGGAGGCTGCAAAGGTCGTCGTACGCCTCCGTCGGCGTCTTCTCGGCCGGCGTCTTCTCAGCCTCCTCCAGGCTGAAGTAGTACCCGAGACTCTGCGGGTGCCTCTTTTGGGCCTCCGGGGGCCACAACAGGACCCTCTCCAGGGGGAACTCATCGACACGCAGCCGCCGCTTCTCATCGTTGCTCGTCCTCACCTCCAGCAGGCTGTAACGGCGGTCGGCGGCCAGCCCCAGAGAGACCACGGCGTTGAAGACCACCTCTGCGGCCGTGTCTCCCACAGCCACCTGCAGCGGGCAGTGGGCAGCCGCATCCTGACACAGCCTCTGGTAGATCTGGACTACACGGGCCTCTCCATCCGAAGTACTCATTCTGACATGCAATATGAGAATATTTGGACAAACACAAAAATGATCAAACTACTAAATGACATTAAAACGTTAAAAAAAATACATATGCCAGCTTCCAAAATGTTTCATAGCTGTGACAAATCTGACTTCTTTACTGTCCAAGTTTGATCTTCTTCTAATATTATCTTATTTTTTATAGCTGCTGTTGTACCAGATGAGAGAAACTGAAAGCAGCAACTTCTATCACAGACTTTTATTAGGGCAGCAACGACGCATGTTTTATTATTTATTTAGAAACATGGTTTATCATTTCAGCCATACGACTGAATCTGTCAGGTAAAACCCTGACAGATTTTCTTGTTATGTTTGCGTGACCTTGAACAGTAATTGAAATATCGACAATGGATATCTACATACATGAATTGTTATTAACATTATAAATGTTGTGAACCAGTAAAGCATATACAAAATAAAAGGAGAGATAAAATTATTTCCAATTGTGTGAATTAAAAGTAAGTGACACACAAATTGCAGGATTACTGTTATATGTGTGTCTGTGTTAAATGTTTCATATAAGGAAAACGAAATGGCTTTCTGGTGCCACCTTTGGAAATGAATCTTTTCCAATCACAACAAGAATTCCCTTCATATCAAACACACCCAAATGATCAATTCAGCGACAGGTACTAGTTTCCAATGTCAATAATTGAGCTTACCTTTAGGAATTTACACTCATATCATCTTGAAGAAGCACTTCTTCTGTCGAGGACTTTTTCGTTCGAATCCAATGACACGACGCCAGGTGGGGGGGCTATCTTCACCTGCTTCTCCCGGTGAAAGGAGGCAAATAAATCACTCGAGTTCACTTTGAAATGACGACGAAGCAACTTGAGAGCACTTTGGTGGCGATTATGTTCCTTATAAAAAGAAATGGGAAGTATGTAGAAGAAGTTTTCAAGATTTGTGTGACGTCTTCTCTCCTTCTGCTTGTCGTCAGAGGAAAGTTGAAAAGTTACTTCCTATATTTTCACTCCACACCCACATGTACCCACGAGAGAACACTTCACACTTTTACAACAGTTGAATTTAAATATGCACCCTTTGTTTGTTCAAAAGAAAAGGGAAAATGATCAAATAACGCAAGAGATTTATTCGGGCACGTTTTAGCTCGAGAGTTTAGAGAGCATGTACCCACAAATCGAACTTTACAGGTGAGCTTGCGGGCTCGGGCGCCCCCCAAAGGCAGGTAAGTGTTACTATATTTTTTTGCCAAACACAATGAAAGAGACGGCCTCATATGTATTACTTTATTTAGCACGACAGTACTTGCATTCTATGTATGTTCTAATAAATACTTTTAAGTACTTTCAGTGTCACATGTTTATTATTTGCAGCATATTTTGTTGCTACTGGCGCTACAGATTTTGTGCAGCCTCCACCTTTTGAATGTCACACGACTTGTCACTCTTGTTCCTGTTGAACTGAGCCAGTCTTCCCAAAAAAAATACACTGGATCCAGTTCAGTAGGCACACGAGTAAACAACCTGAAGCAGAAGAACCTTCGACTGTGGCCTAACGGCTGTAAAGCATCGGCAGACGCTGACAGCATGACAATTTCCTTGTTATTGCACAGATGCATCTTTAGTGTCAGATGCTGAACTTAGCCACTGTGAACACTTCAGCATCCACGCTCACTTGTGAGCTACGTTCAGCATCGTCACAAAAAAAAAGTAAGATGAGCGGTATCCATGTAAGGTTACATGAGCCCGGCCTCCATTATGTCACTCGTCACGTTCCCGCGGCAGAAAAAGAGGCAGCTGTGACCTTTGTCGTTGTTCCCAGTTGCGAAGTAGACGTGTCATCACTAAGCCGGTTTACAATACCTGCAAAGAGCTTACCTTCACGCAAGGCCGGTTAAACCTCAGCATGGAGAATAGATAAGAGTAGAAAACACAAATAAGCGGGTGGAACAAGAAATGGAAGTTAACGATGAAGGCAGCTCAATACAAGATCCTTCCATCTGTCCGTTTTGTGTATCACTTGTCATTTTTGGAAAGGAACCTATCCTCCGTTATTTGCTAGAAAATGACTTTTGTGGCATCTTTGTGCCAATGTCAAAGAATTGAGAAGCTTCATTTAGATAAAAGTAGTGCTTTGCCAGCATTTTTTTGTGTGACTTTTTTGCTTGGTGGTATCCTATGAGATTTTTTTGATATGCCTTGGATTAAAAAAGATTGGAAAACATTTCTATTGATAATCATTCACACAAATTTGAAGTAGCTAATATACTAATAAGCTAATATGGATGCGTTTAGATTTGAATCCCAAACCTCAGAAATGTGAGGCAGACATGCTCCCCACTTTTGCTTCCATCACAAAATACAAAATAGCAAATAAGACAGAGAAGTATCCCATCAAACTGTCCCACTTTTCGTGAAGTACCAACAAAGCGTGTCATTTTACTTTGTTGCTGAAGAATTTAGCATGCTTACCAAGACGGGGCCTTCAAGTATTTCTGGTTGTTGTTTTCACAGCCTTGTGCTGGTCGGGCTGGTCCGTGCGACAGTGAGTCTGGAGGAGAAAAAAAAAGTGAAGAGTGGTAAGGGGTGGGGAAAAAGGAAGCAGATGGGAGGATGATAGGACAGGTGTTGAATGGACTCAAAAAGTGAGAGACCCTGGACTGGTCCCCAGCCAATCAAAGGGTGCACAGAAAAGTATTCAAAGTCACATTCACCTAAGAATTGACTTGAATGATTTTATTTAGAAGTAGGAAAAAAGATTTGAATTTGACCTGTCAATTTGCAGCGCTTGACTATGTAGCAGCTTTTGAAAGTGAAACCAGATCCAGTCTGAAGTGACGGGCAGCGCATGCATGGCGTGGATTCCTGGGCTAATGGTTTAGCAGACCCCCCCAACCCCCAGAGGCCTGACCAGTCCATTAATGTGGCTACAAAACTGCTGCAAAAGGAGTCTTGCATCCACTGACATATTGCTTAAAAGCCTTGATCTTATTGTTCTTGATTATTATTATTAGATGTGATGACCCTTGTTCCATTGAGCTAACTATTAATAGTATGAGGTAGTCAAGGTTGATAATGAAGCACTCGTGTGCTCGTGTATAAAGTTCATGATGCTGTCACTTGACTCTTTCACACGGAGACCCTGCAAAAAATGATAGCATAACAGGAATCATGATGGTATTTACGTTTTTCACACAGAACCCAGCAACAAAATCAGGCTTCTGTCTTTTTTACACATAATCCAGCAGTATTGTTCGTTGCTTTCACACAGCAACTCAGTATTGTGTTGCGCTTTTACAAGCAGCATGAACGAGGCAGAAGTACCTGTCATCTTGGAAGCGGAGAGTGAAACAAATTGCTTGACATTCTTCACATTCTCAGCCTGGAGTAACGGAATACAGACGGAGGAGAGTCTCGGTGGGTGAGCAGCAGGATTAAGGACGTTCTGCTACAATTCTGTAGGCCGGCCCCTAGAGGGCACTGTTGCATTTATTAACAAAAGCCAACCAAACATGACAAAGGAGTTCAACATGAACTGTATTTTTTCAGAGTGACAGTCGCATACATTCAAGATGAGCTGAGGTCTCTGTATTGCACCGAATAGGACCGACTTGACTGGACCGATGTGTGAAAGCAACACTGGCTCCTTCCAGATTGCCTTCAAGTCAGCGCCAACAATAATTCAGAGACACTGCAGCACTTGCAGACACGCCGTCACTAAATAAAAAGACGGCACTTAAGAAAATAAGCGGTCCCGCCTGCTCCGAGCCAAGACGGGACGTGGTGCCATGTCAGTTCTGCATTTCAAAAAACAGACTTTTTCTCCAGGGCTCGGCTCTTCTTCCCAAGTGGTTCAGCCAAGGTCTCCCGGCGGTTGGCCAATTCCCTTTTAGCGCTTGTTTGTAAATGTCCATGGTGGACTAAACAAGCTTTCTCCAAATGAGGTCGTTCATCATCTTCAATGTAAACTCCATTGTTGCTTATAGGAGTGAAAAACAAACCCTGATGTTGGTTGTACAACGTTTTGGATTGAATTCATTCATGCTGTCACCAGTAGCCACATCCTATTGCAATCATCAAAGGTTTCTTCTGTGTGGTAGGGTAATTAACAATAGGCAGAACTGGGTCTTATCTGGGTCATGCGTGAGAAGACGTTCCTGTTTCAGAAGTGGCATCAAGCCAGGCCAGAGTGTTCAGAGTCTAGACGGCCTTCACGCCGGATCAATTTCGAGGAGTGCTGACCTTTTTGATCCCAACATCCAAACATTTTCATACGAGTCAAGTAAATGGCTTCAGGAGGGGAAGAAGAATAAGGAACTGCATCGTGGGTATTTGATGATTTCAAATTAATATGCCTCGTTTGAAGTAGAAAGTGGTTACGGATTAGAATTCCATTAAGATGCATTCAAATTGATGGGGGTTGGAATTACCTCTGAAAATGCACTCGGGAGTTTTGGAGCAGATGCGGACGGGAAACAAAGTGGTCCACGGTGGTAGCACCAGATGTGACCGTCAGCAAAAAGTCAATTAGGGAAATAGTTCAAATGAAACATTTTGCCTTCGTTTCCCTATAATTATTGGAAATATAATTAATGACACATTTCATGACATAATGATTTATTTTATTCTATATTTAAATACATGAAACATTTAATGAATAAGACATATACCTAATTATTTAATGATGCATTTTTTTATTTGTTTGATTTATTTAATTACAAAATATTTCATTAATGAATGATAATTTTAATTAAAAATGTCCTGTTGTATTTATTTATTTTGTCACTTTTGGTCCTCCATATTGGTTTGCCCTTTGGTTGTTTTAATGGATCTTCAGTTGTATTGATTGGAAGCGTTTCAGTTGAGCTTCCTATATCATCAATATATAAACTCACATATATATCTAATCGTGTTCTTGGATTGATGTGCTCCTCGAGTAGATCATGTTTGTCTTTGTCATCAGTCAGGAGTCAAAGTAGGTCAAAGCTTTGCCTTGAAGTCCTCTCGGCGAGTGCAACCTTGTGCCAGCAAGTCATTTCCACTCTTGCTTTTGTTACCCTTTGCCGTGACAACAAGGGCACCGCCGCTTCTTAAGGCAAACCCCCCCCCTTTAATCACCCCGTCCATTAGTGCGTTCTGTTATTGTCGTGTGGATTTCAGGACGTTTTAGTGGCCTGATTCTTGTCCCCATGGCTTGGCGCATTAAGACAAATTGGCTGCAGCTCCTCCAGGTCTCGTTGTGCTCAAGTGCGTCATCTCAATATTAAACTCAAAAAGATGACAGCAAAAGTGTCGCAGTGTTGATTACTTGCCAAGTATCACCTCATTTCCCCCAAAAAAGGTTGACAATCATTTTATTTTTCTTGGAAGTTGTGGGGGTTTTATTTTATTTTATTTTTTCTGGAAGTTTATTTAATTTGTATTATTATTATTTATTTCTGTGGAGAACGTCCGCAAATAACTTTTACTTCAAACAGGTTGTGAGCTTACTTTTTGGCACCACATGACCAAAGGCGATCTTTTTTTGACACGCATTCAAGGGCGTATAATAAATCTTTATCGGCAGGCACACTGAAAATGCGATTACATAAGAGTACATTTGTATGCAGCGTTACCGCTGCCATTCAACGTAGGCTGAAAAGTCGTTAAGACAAACAACAGCCAGACTGCTTGCATACTTTCTGGCAAAACTACAACAAGCCAGTTTGTCTTTTGGCTTCACGATGAGCGATGGCGGCCAAAAGTGTTCCTTGAAACAACCATTTAATGACCATTTCTTTCTAAGTAGAGGTACAAGTCTCAGCAGCTGTGCTTGGGCTACCAAAAAACAATCAACAGATGGGAGCAAACTGCTCATCCTCCTGCTGGGACAAACTGAACCCCCTTCATCCTCCTCTGCTCTTGGTCTCCGTACAGCGTTCCTCCGCAGATCCCATTGTTTCCAGAGTTCCTGTTATTTTCTTTGAAAATAGACGCTGGCGACATTTGGCTCGAACACGCGGGCCTCTGAAAAGGCACATTTAACTCTGACGCTTTTAGTCCGCCTGTGCGTCAAAGTTTTCCACTTTTTGTTCAATCGGATTAATTGAGTCGGATGAACTCTTAACTGCTTTTTGAGAAATTCTTTCATCTTTGAAGGCTGACTTTGTCTGAAAATGATTGAAGTGGAATTAGTGCTTTTCAGGGAAAGAGCACAAACAAATCGAATGGAGGTGGTGCGTGAGCGCGTGGTGGGACATGTTACAGGAGGTGTCAATGTCTCCTTCAGTCAGAGTGCTGCCCACTTCCATGCTGGCGTGGTTGGAAACCCCACCTACCCCCTTTTTGCTTCCCTCCTCCCACCCCAGCCCTTCCCTACAATCCCCTCCTCTCTTGCTCCGTCTCTGGAAGAGGAATCTCGGGCAGCGTTTTAATTGCGCTGTGCTTTAGGAAGGAGACGTTGACTTTGACTTTAGTCGGTCGGGGCTAATGAGCTGGGCTCCGGACCCGGGCTGTCTTTCTCCACGGGGCCCGAGGCCATATGGAGTTCGTTTTCATAGAACTTCTGGATTTCACGTGGAGGCGAAAATGGGGGCTTCAAAAATCCAGGTACAGTCGACTTTGTGAGCGAATGAAGACGGAGTGAAGGAAAGAGAGGAGGAGGAGAGGGGAGGAGAGCGAGAGAAGATTGAGAGAGGGAGGGAGAGAGAGAGAGAGACTCCTGAGGCAGCAAATGAGACGGAGCAGGGAAGCGTGAGAGGTAAAAAAGAAAGGAGGGAGGAGGAGGAGGAGGAGGAGGAGGAGGAGGAGGAGGAGGAGGAGGAGGAGGAGGAGGAGGAGAGGGGCCCCGTTGAGGAGAGAGGGAGAAGGAAAAAAGTTGGGAGAAAGAAAAGAGAACGGGGAAGAAAAGAGCTGCTTCAGAGAAGTGGGGGAAACAACAGACAGGAAGGAAGGGGAGGGGAGGGAGGTAGGGAGACGTCTTGGGTGGAGGGGGAAGAGGTGGGGGCGGGGCGGGCGGCTGAGCAAAAGTTTCATCGCGGCACGAGATGAGGAAAACAGAATGAGTGAATGACGGGACTTCACAGGGGCAGGAGAGGATTTTCGGACCAGTTTTCCATGCGAGCCTCTTTGGACATGTACACAGAAGGCGGGCAAGGACGACGATTTCTCCAGCTCAACGGCGTCGCCGGTCCGTGCGCCTGCCGGTACCGCGATGGGCCGGGGTACCAAGCAGCATCCGCCACACATCCGGACCACCCGCATCTGAACGGCCACAGAGACAGCCAGCCTCTTCGGGTTAAGGACGCAGGGGGAAGGGCATTCAGAGGTGGTCCCTGCGGCGCTCAGAGACAGCCTGTGTTCCTGGGGCCCGGCCCCTTCAGCCAGTCACAAGACTTGGCCCGACTCAGTCCCCCGTGGGAATTGAACCCAGACCAGTGGAGCCGCTCGTCAGAACTCGGTACGAGACACTGCCAGTTTTTCAGGGAGCGGTGTGAGTGTGTGGCCGCGTCCAACCACAGCAGGGCACACCCCTTTCACGTCCGGATACCGCATCCGCTCCCTCAGCTGCGGGTCAACGGTCACGCATGTGGATATAGCAGGACCGTGCACCATAATGTTTTGGTGGACAAAGGAGAGGATGGTTCGACTTGCATCAAGCAAAATGGCCATTTGGAGCATCCCTTTGCCACCACTAACGGCCACTGCGCACCCAAGCAGAGAAGAGATATCCGACAGGACTCGGGTGGATCAGGGGAGAACTGCAATGGGCACCATCACAAAGGTTTCTTCCCCACCGAAGTCCCACAGAAGCACTTTGACCAAGACAAACGGAAGGACGTTTGCATCCGTGGTCCAGCCGTCGTCGATCCAGAAGCGCCGATCACCGACCAAGGGACGAACAAAGCTAGCCGGCAGGATTTGGTGAAGGATCAGATCCGACAAGTGGTGACGGATCTGGAGGACGTCTTGGGAGGTTTGAAGCAGGTTCACGTGGAGATGAAAGAGGTAGGTGTCCCAACTTTTCAATTGATGACATTTCAGTCGACAAATACCATCTCTTTGTTTCCGTCAGGTCATTGAGCAGATCGATCATCTGACAGCCAGTATGGACCTGAACGAGGACCCGCGCAACCTGGCTTGTGGGTCAACAGGCAATGTTCACACCTCTGCTCATCCAGGGGAAGTGGCAGTGTCGCACCCGGCCGAGTGGTCAAGGCATTCCGATGAGGAGCGCGTCATCCTGAGAACAAACTCTCCATCCCCGGTTCATACGGCGTCTGTGGTCAAAACCCGCTGCTTCACCCCGCCGACTCGCACAAACCACCTCAAGCACACAAACGGGCATCCGCCTCTGATGTTCTCCGACCACAAAGCGGACAACCCAGAGTCCCGTTGGCAGCACCTAAATCCTCAAGTTGTCATCGGTAACAGCACAACATTACGCTCGAGGACTCAAAAGCCTCCGCTGTACCCGCAGAACGGGATTTGCGGCAAAGACAATTCGCATCCATCCGGCAAAACCACGAGGACCCCCGCGTACGTCTGGAGAAGTCGCCACAACAACAGCATGCTATGAAGAAGGGGAGAGAAAGGTGGTGGCAGCGGCGGCGCTCTGCCCCAGTGATAAGGGGGAGGGGGGGGCTCGAAACATGACACCCTGTGGCAGTGACCGGAGGTCAACGCAATTCCAAGCAGGGGAACAACTCATGGTAAGTTCACACACACACACAACAGGACCAGTTTCTTACTTGACACGGCAGCACATCAAGGCTGAGATCTGATTGGCCAAAAAGAAATAACTCATAGTGTAAACACACAATGAAATTAAGAGAATAGAGTGTCGCAAATTAATCGATATAATTTCAGGGAGAAGTGTACTACAATTTTGTTTGTAACTACGGATAAGTGCCTCATCCACCACTGCTTTAGTGTTGATGTTGCCAATGACGTCGGCCCTGTTTACAGGCAGCTTAGTTACAGTCGGGAACTCAATTGTGGCTCTCTTGCTTGTGACTAAAAAGGCTTTTATGTGTTTTTCATGTGTGTGTGTGTGTGTGTGTGTGGGCGGCGGGGAGGGCGGCGTGTGTCTGCATTTGTTGATGTCACATGACTTCCCAGTCCACGTTGTAAAAGCTGTTTTGTTGAAAACATCAAAAAGTAGTGGTAGAAAGAAGATGACGATACTTGCGGAGATTTTTAAGATAGAGCCATTTATTTTTCGGCTGCCTTTTGATTTTCACTCCCTACATCTCAAAATCTGTACTTTCGACAAAAATGCTGATTACTTTTCCAATCTTTGCGGATGACATTGTGACATAAAAAAGACATATATACACATAAAGTCAAATGCAGTTGACAGATTCTTTACTTGAGTAAATGAATCAGTCACCACAACTTTTCCAAAGTCCATTTTTTACACAACTATATAGCATGTGAATTATTTTGCCATCTTTTTCCACAAGTAGTGCCGCTAATAGTGCTTTCCTGAGATTTCCAAGCCCACTGGGTAATTACATTTAAAAAAAAAAGGTCCATTCAGCATTCAAAACCGAAGACACAAAGACAGATAAAATCAAGAAGCGCAGACTTTTTTTTTTTTTTCGCAGTGTGCGTTAGTCATGCCTGAACTGGTAGTTGGCAGCAGCTCAGATGCACATTTTGGCACAATCAGACCCCCGCGGCCTATCGCCTGCAGTCATGTGACACAATGGAGGAGTCATCACATTTACAGCTCTGACTCAAAATTGCCATAATTAACCTTCCGTCGACTTTTCTTCTTCATGCTGATTGCCCATTACATCAGCAAAGAAGCCCACTTAGTCGTAAATGTTCCCAAATTAAAAAAAAAGGGCCACCTTTACAGATGTTGTGGTTGACTCCCTGCACTTCCCTCTTGTGGAGACTATGTGCGACTACATGGTATTTTTCTTTTTATGGGCAAGCACAGTCTGGTTTCAATCATAAAACCCCCTGGCCACCTGCCATCCGTACTGAGGCGAGCGCTCGGTATATTTGCGGCGTCCATGCAAACCAAACCTCAGTGCGCCTCCTCCGCCGCAACGGGGGGACATGAACGTGTTTTGCTCCAACGGTTTTATTCATTTTTGAGGAGAGCTGAATTTGTTTTTAAAGGAGGCAGACAGTATTAGGCAATTGTTTTCGGCGGGCGCTAAGGCTTCCTCCCGCAGCCCCAAAACGGACATGTTAGGGGGTTCTCAAATTATAGCTGTGATTTGGGAGTCTGGAAAATAATTTACAAGAAATTATCTGCATACCTGCCTATTGGAACTTGCACCAATACAATCAAATGGACTGAGCCAAGTCACCACAAATGGCACAATCCCCAGTTTACAATTACCGACACAACTTTGAATTAGACAAAAATTTGACACCATTTTATAGCATGTTTGGAACTTTGAAAAAACACTAAGACAGCAAATAGGTGAGTTTTCAGTGACTAATAGAGAATAGGATCCCCTCACTGACTAGTTAACCATTGGTCCAGAAATTCAACCATTCACATACAAGCAAATAAATAGTCACATTTGTGTTCAGCATCCTTCAGATTCAAGTGATACCGGTGACATTTCAAACCTTTTGAATCTCAAGGATTTCGTCACCCTGAGTGGGTTCCATGTAAAATGGCTGCCACAACAGATTGGGTGCTAAGTTACTCAGCCACACATACATCATTATTCACTTAGGAGTCAAATTACAGTCAAAATGCCAGTGTTGACAGACCATAAGTATAATTATTTTGCCTCAGAAAAAAAAACTTTGTTCATTTGAGTAATTACTTTTTTTTTAGCATAGTGTTTCTCAACTAGAAAAGCTTTTTGTGGCTTTTTTTAACACCATTTATTCCATAAACAAGAGCAGCGTTAAGAATATTGGTGGAGGTATGGAATTGACCTAAAAAAATGCTTCAAAGGTCAACCAAATGAAGCCTTTATTTCTTCTGGTTTCAGCCTTTTGGGGTGCTGGAAGGTCATCATAGGAGGCAAAGTTCACTTTTGCTCCATTGTTGCATCGCAAGGACTTCTGTCAGCATTTTTTTAACTTCTTCTTGATTTGAATTGAAGACGCTGCAGTGTTGCCTCAACCTGCGCTTGCATCCTCGCACTTTTTTCTTCATCCTGATATAACCGATCCTTTATATTTTATTTATTCCCATCAAGGCATTTCTTTTTTTCCCTGTATGAAGGTCTGACAGCTTCATAAATACAGTATGCGCAAAGACTACCATGAACAACAAAAACTTGGTAATTTGAGTTTGAAAAAAAATAGATAAAAACTCAGAGCAAGTGAAGGAAATATGACTCACAAGGACACGGAAATAAAGGGCCTCCTTTTCAGCACGGGAATAAACGAACACAGCTTTTTGTGTCACTGCCAAAGTTACTTAACTAGAAAATCCTTGAGTTGAAGCGCGGCTTGTATGTACAGTTCAATTTGATGAAAAGATGTGAACTCACAAAGGTGGGTAATGTTAATCTTTTGGGTTTTCTCTTGTGAGGATGTCTTTCCAGCAGGCGAAGCTGTGCGGCGCAGCCTCGGGGCCAAGATAATCCTGAACGGAAAACTCTTCCCCCGTGAAACCTCTTCGATTCCACTGATGGATCTGCCAAATAAATTGATGGCAACGCCAAGAGGACATGCGCTGCTTACCAGGAGGACACGTGCCCTTTGGCGGTGTTAGTGCGCCTCCGTCTTTTGTAATTGAAGAAATGAAAGCATTTAAAGTGACTAATGACTAATTGACTATTTAACCAGAAAAAAAAAACTGAAATTTTACTTGGATGGATTACAGGTATATTGGATTGTTCAATTGACTCTGGGGATTGGGGCTGTCAAATTGGGCTCCTCCAAACAAAATAACTAGCAATAAACGATTAGTTCAGGACTTGGGCAGTTATTCTTTCAAGTACCACTAGAGGGAGCCTGTATACCATACTTCGAAAATCACTGCTTTACAATGAATGTGAATTGTGCACAGCTGAAAATCAAAGTTATCTTTTATGACAAAATTAATGTACTGGCCTTAACAGCAAACAGTCAGCGGCAGCTCGAGTGAATGTAGTTGACGTGTATCTTTAAAGATATGTTTGAAAACAATGGATTTTTTTTCTTACTGTATGCCAGATGAAATGGAAGTGTTGTAAGCATGAATTCTTCTGTGTGAGTGTGTGTGAAAGGGGGGGGGGGGCGGGGGGCGTTTCTCAAATAAATCAATTTGACATCCTAATTATCCAGTGGAAGAGATAATGTAGCTCTGAATGTCCTATATTTTAACTTTGAAATAAAAAAGAACTGACTCAAGCATATCTGCGTCCTTGTCAAGATTTATGAAAGATTAATTCCCCCCAAAAAGTAGGTGGCATTATATGATCTCTTTTCTTCTTCTCCTTTTAGCCCAGGCTAGTTTTGGCCAGCATCTGCGTGAATGTTTGTTTAAACCTTGTCTGAGAATTTCACCCAGCACGAGCTCCTGCTGCTATCACAGCTCACCGCCTTGGCCCGACAACAAGTCCAGTCATCTCTGAGCCAACTGATTGATATCAACTATGTCTAAGATGGTGATATATGTGGCTATTTTCAAAACATGCTCCCAATTTCCCTTTTACTAAGACACAGCCCAAAGGGCAGACTGGCCAATCACAGAACAAATATATAATTGCGTGGTAATGAATAAATTCATATGCTCAGCTCCAGTGTGTCCAAAATCACCCATTTGTATCCTCCAACATAGGCAATGTAATTTTGTGGCCCAAAATGCTCGTGTTATTAGTTTCCATCTTTGTTGCAAACGATTTCCTTGAGTGTCTTTGATACGGCCCAATGTAACCTTCATAGGCCCACCACGACGCCACCGCTGGTTGCCGTCAAGGCTTTTGAATCACGCTGGGAAGAAGAATGCATTTTTAGCGTTTTGTAAATACCGGAGATGCTCTGGAATTTCAGGCGGCGAACCAAGAACAGCACACGTCTACTTGCTTTTGTCAGCCACCCGTAGCTGTATTACAAGACTCTCAAGGACAGAGTACTCAGGTTGCCTAATAATGAAGCTGCTTATTGCCAGAGGAGGCCGATTCAATGTGGGCGAGAGGTAAAACTCAAAAAATAAAAAAAATCTAATTTGTGTGGGTCTGGAACAGCACCCATCATTTTTGCTGCAAAACTCTTTCAATAGTTACACTACAAAATCTCCATCGGCCCTTTGGGTGATCCGAACTGCACCAAACAGATGGTTTGCAGGTACACAGAGACAGAGCAAGGAATCAACAATGAAAAAAAAAAACACCCCTACAAATCCTCCCTCTGCGAATACCACCCAAGTCACCATACCACCCAACGCGAAACAGAAACATTTCATCACGGTTCCCCACTCAAGACTTGGAGACTTCCAGGCCGTCTGCACTGGCGCTGCTCTTAATCTCAAGCGGATGACAGAAATGCCGAGGAATTTCTCTACTCCGTGCCTGAAGCGGCTTGCCATCATGCTTTGTCAGTTTTTACGTGGCCCTGGCTTTCTTTTTGACTCCGTAAGGGTGGCCTAAGGAATGTATCCAAACGCCATCCGCAAGATTGTCTACCTTGCAATGAAGAAGCTGTTGATGCTCGGGAACTTCGCTTTGCTGTTAGCATTCCAACTTGTGTCTGTTTTATTTGTTTTGACAGTCGGCAAAAAAAATAAGTCACAGCACGCTTTAGCAACACTACAACCTGAGTTTGACTTGTTAAATTGTATATCCAGCTGAGGTGAAGTCTCCAAGCAGATGATGGCTTGTGCCCATCTGTGTTTTGTGTTGTCCTGGCGCAGACCCAACCTGAGTGTTTTCACGAATCAGCGTTGGCGCGAGGCCCGACCATAGACCGCTACAGATGTTGGTGCGAAACTCCGCAGCTGAACAAACAGTGGCGAGTCTTCTCCACACCATGACATGTTTAAAATGACACTCGGGTCCAAAAAGATGTTGGCCAGCTGAGTTGGGAGAACCGTACATCAAAGTGGTTTGTGAAAATGAGCAAAAATTCAACCGTCCCCTTTGAAAGCATATTCAAAGTAACTCAGGCAAATTGCTCATCAGCCATGTTTTATCCCAGAACATTCTGATCTGAGTCGAACCGGACAGGAATTGGCTGGACTTTCCAGACATCTTGAATAACACAGACAATCTACGCTGGCAAGGAAGCATCTTGGCAGCGTTGAATGTAAAACCTTTCCAATTGGGATTTATCTCTCTTGCCAGCAGCATCTGTGTCTTGATAGCACAGACAATGTTAGAAACCTTCATGTATGTCTTTCCCTGCTTTTGCTTGTTATTTCTCTCAGAACACCAGCAGGAAAGAAACAAAAGCCCTTTGCATGATGACTCACTCTGGCGTGGGCCTGTCATGTTCATGGCAACTGAAAACACATTTCGATCTCAACCGGTGGCCTTTTTCATTTTCAACTACGTGCTGGAGGAAGGGCGGCGGAGAAGGCATTCATTCATCCGGCTTTCACAGAGGCCTGTCAGCAAACATGCCGCCTCTGTCTGCCTGCCAAGTGTCTCTCAATCTGAAGCCGCCGTGCACATAGACCAAAGCAAAAATACCTGGAAAGTCCTTAAACACTTCACTTCCTCAAGTCGTACCAATTGATTGTCAATAGCACAGTTCAAAGATGCCGTCACACACATTTTTGGGTGGTGGTGGCCCTGTCAGATGGAGTACTGGCTCTAAATGTACATTTTAGTCATCATTTCATATGAAACATTGCCAAAAATATATGAAAATGTTGATATTCTAACAATGCACAAGTGCAATTTATTTTTTTCATTTTGCAAAATTCAAGCGGTGCCGAATCAGTATGGAACGTGAGAAGTTTGCAAAACTTTCAAAGAAACAGATTTTTAAATAAATGAATAAAACTCACCATTAGTGACACTTCAACGTGACATAATGTTTATGAAGGTGACGACATAATGCCGAAGTGTCTTGTTGGCGTCATTTTCAGCACGCAGTGTTGTCTGTGCATTATTGGACATAAGATTTTGGCAACAAAACGTCACTTTTGCATGATGCATCTTCCGCAGTTCCGTTGCCGTTGTTTTAAATCGAGCGGCGATCGGGCTAGCCAAAATATCGCGCCAAAAGGCTAACGTCAATAGGTCACCACAACATCCTGTTTAGGCTGCCGTTGCAACCAAATTATTTCAGGAAAAAAAAAAAAAAAACATCTTTTTTTTAAAATAGATTTCCTGGTCTAATATTTTGGGGGCAAAAGGCATTTATAGGCAGTGCAGCAGACAAAAACATCTCAATCCTTATTACAGTTTTTATTGTATCAAATCTGCCATACAATAATATTAACAAACATGTTCAAGCATTAACAGTTTAACACAAATTTAAGGAATATTGCACAACCTCTCTGAACGCTCCTCCAACACTTTAGCTTTTAGTTTTTATTATTGGCAACAAATTCTATTAAAAATTTTCAAATCTACAAACAGCTTAGGGTTCTGTAAGTTCTAACAGTGCTCAATTTATGTCCCAAATACACGTTTCTCATACATGTTTGAAGGAGTATTAGGGCCACCCTAAAAAAATAAATAAATTGAATATTGTTTTTAACAAAAAAAGTTGTAGCTTGTTGTACTTTCAGTTGTTTTTTCAAGAACAAGTTTTTTATTTTTCTGAATAAAAATCCATACATTTGGAGAAAATAGTAGTAAAATTCCAGAATAGTACGTTTTGTTAATACTGAAATATGTGAGTGCCGATCAATCCATCTTCAAGCGCTAACCATCTTTGCGGATAAGTCAACTCATGGACTAATCAAGAAAATGATGTAACCCTGAGTCCCTTGTACTATTTACTTCCATTGACATTACATAAACACAAAAATTATTATTATAAATATCATTATGCTTTGACAGAAAAAAATAACACGACATCACAGAAAATACCATTCAAAAAATAAAATAAAAAATAAAAAATCATCGAGGACCATAACATGTAATATACAATGAAATTGTATCAAATGCAACCTCTCAAGCTGGACTGACCCAAAAAATAAAATACAATCATCCAAATGTGAAGAGTTTCTGTTAAAATTCAAGGAATCTTCACCCGCTGAAAAAAAAAAGAATAAAATATGAGTAACATGCATTCACATTCACATTGGACATAAGTAAATATCCTTCCAGTACCTTGTTACTTGACAGTTGCGTGTCTGAACGTAAACCCCCGTGTAAGCGATGTCGCATCTCACAATGTTGTTGGTGAAGTCCGACTCCAGTACATGGAAGTTGGGGTTGACGGTGACCTGAAAGCGTTGTTAAAGCTGGTTACGAAATTTATTGTACTTTTCAAAAATAATAAATAAATAAAAATTACCTTCAAGACATAGTTTCCTGGCGTAACGTCAGTGATGTCGATCCACTGGCAGTCAATGTTGGCGGCGTAGAGGTCGTGACAGCCTGGGCTCAGTCCCTGTAAACAAGACGTTCATTCACAAATCAGCAGACTACAAAATGCTTTAATGTCCTCGGGATATTTCTTAAGTTGTGTTGCAAGATTTCAAGAGCTCATAAAATTTGTTGAAAATCTTCTGAAGTTTGGAAATGTCCCCAAATTTGGAGTTCAGCTGAAATCTTAAGCTTGTATAGCCGCCGGTCGAGATAACAATGGGAGCCCAATTGGGCAGTCGAGAGAGTTCACCTCACCTGTGTGTGAGCTGTGCAGGCGTAGCGCCGTCGAACCCCCGAGTCGCAGCCCGTGTCCTCCAGGCAAAAACTGGCCTTGTGACCCTCAGCCACTTTCAGGCCTGTGGCGGCATCCAGGAGGTCGTAACTGCTGAAGGCCTCCATGCTATGGTAGTGTCTGTTGAAAATAATTCAGTTTTATCGGGAGTATGGTTCCAAAAATCAAGGGAGTGTCTTACTGGTGACAGCTGTGCCAGTCCCACTGGTGCCTGGGCTTAACAGGGAGGAAGTCGGCGGTGCCCTGGTTCTTCACCTTCTGCGGGAAGCGTAGGAGCACCCGGAAGTCGATGTCTCGTACCGAGGGTCCGAAGGCTGACCTGAGCGGAACATTTAGAGTTATGCTTCAAACAAATTTGAATTCAAGCTTAAGATACTTCATTCACTGACTTTACGCGTGTGTGTTTCTACCTGGCTAGGCAGTCCTCCTCTGCTGCACAACGTAACGCAAACATCTGCATGCGTTGGATGTAAGCGCCTGCTTGTATGGCGTACGGGTCTGGCACCAGGTCTGGAAGCCCTGGGAGAACACACTCCAAAGTTGCCACTATACAAAGTACTACACAAGAAGTAGCAATTTGCTATAAGGGGTATTTATCTTGGGTCTAATTATTAGGAACAGGTTTCAATCTGAGATGCAGCATTGCCAAGGTACCGTTTTGAAAGTATCTCGTCCCGTATCCTGCGTCTGGGAGTCGTCGCGCGTGGGCCCCTGCTCGTCCCCTTGCGGGGTACATGTTGTACAACACTGAATTGCCGAGGGATTGGAGCGAGTCGTCATTAAACATGCCCTCCGCTTCGTTGGAAGCCTCCAGCGGGTGATACGGAGCAGGGGGGCCCGGGTCTCCTTCCGGGTACCTGAAGGCATACTGCACGTCGTGGAGCGCGTCGTGGAGTGCGCGTATCGGTTCTTCCTCACGTGCGCGGGGGACGTTGAGCCGCCCATCAGCCCACCTGAGGGGATCCCTATTGAAGTCCACACGGGGGTCGACGACCGTGCCGGGGCGTTGTCCCGAGCGCACCTGATGCGCTCTGGGATTACCGGGTGTCCTCACCCTGCCACCGGCTCCCATCGCTCGGTCTCGGCTACTGACGTACACGCGCGCCGGAGCCTCGAACTCGGAACCGGTGCTCATGATGCTGTGGATTTGGCCGTTATTCTCCCACAGGATGCGGTGACGCCAGGGGCCAGCGTGCGCCGGCTCAGGGTGCTGCTCTTGCCCGCTGATGACTGGGAATAGTCCGTGGGAAAGATAGAAGAAGAAGACAAGAGACGCAATTGCCATGACAACCAAACGACAAGCCTAAAAACAAAAAAAACCTCGAGTGGACAATTAAGAGATTTCACGCGCGTAAATGTCTTGTGTTGCGTCCCCTTTTAGGTCCACTTTTGTCAGAACTCGGGAGTGGGCTGGACCCCATTGCCCCCAGCCCCACCCAAGTCATTAATGCAAACCTTCTTCTTTAACCCTTCCCTTACAGAGACAGGTTACTGAGTAAACTTTAACGCACGGGTGTTAAACCGGGCGGGGTGTGGGTTAGGCTGCAACTTCTTGACACCACTTCGGGTAGGATATATGATTTCAAATATATATATATACATATATAAAAAACATTTTGTTGTTGTTAAGAGTGAATACATATATTTCAATTATGATCATAAAACTATTCAAACTGTAGAAATGTGTGGCAAATATTAGAGGATCATATATTGTACTACAGTAAAAGTACCACACGAGGGCAGTGTTGTCAAACAATTTGACCACTGATCTCCCACCTCCCGCGGGCACCTTGGCAACGTTGCCCACATGGTTTATGATACATAATGTGCAACAGCATCATCCTCATCGTTTGCCGAGCAGCGTTGCTTTTAAACTGTTGGATTTTCCATTAACTTGGTTGTTCAGAAAGTGTTGAACCTCACTCTCAACCTGCTTCTTAACAGCGCCTTTCCAATCAACCTGTTCAAATACTGCCCTCAGGTGGCCAAGGACAATATTGGTTCTCATTGGTAAAGCGGTTCGGATAATGGATAGATAGATAGATAGATAGATAGATAGATAGATAGATAGATAGATAGATAGATAGATAGATAGATAGATAGATAGATAGATAGATAGATAGATAGATAGATAGATAGATAGATAGATAGATAGATAGATAGATAGATAGATAGATAGATAGATAGATAGATAGATAGATGGATGGATGGATGGATGGATGGATGGATGGATGGATGGATGGATGGATGGATGGATGGATGGATGGATGGATGGATGGATGGATGGATGGATGGATGGATGGATGGATGGATAGATAGATAGATAGATAGATAGATAGATAGATAGATAGATAGATAGATAGATAGATAGATAGATAGATAGATAGATAGATAGATAGATAGATAGATAGATAGATAGATAGATAGATAGATAGATAGATAGATAGATAGATAGATAGATAGTTTTTTGGGGTTGAAAAAAAAGTGAAATATGGAAGTTGGGACGTGACACATAACTCCCAGAGCTGACATTGTCATACCGTGCCCATATGAGCTTGTCCTCCTTTTGCCACATGCCATCAGTGCCACCGAACTCTCAACCCGTCCAAATAGGGCCAGTTCTATTCTCGGTCTTCCACGTCCCGCCCAGTGGCATTTTCGCTCGCTTTATAAGAGCGCTGCAACCTGGGCACTGGTTTGGCGCAAGACCTCCCTGATCAAGACATGTAAAAGGCACAAATAATAGCCAGTAAGTATTATGATATGATGCTGAATTGAGACTTAATTGTGTGTGGAAAGTAAAGCAATCACATCAAAATGTTACCACCCAAAAAGGCGGCAAACTAACCTTTCCTTTTTGCTTCGGAAATAAAACATTTGAATACTTGATGCTTTGAATATATGTGATTATCTGTAGGTGTCCTCCATGGCCTTGCTTCATGAGCATGATGATGATATATGGAATACACAACTTAAATGATAAGAGCCACACACTGCAGGTGAGATGCTTAAAACCTTCTTTTCATGCTGTAAGAGATAGATAGATTGAGATTTACTTCTATTATTTATTTATTTATATATGTGTGTGTGTGTATATATATATATATATATGTGTGTATGTGTATATATATATATATATATATATACCCGAGCTTGAAGGGAAAAAGATACCACCCACGGGGGGTGAGGAATAAGTTATACATAATAGAAGTAAAGTAAAAAAAATAATATATATATATAAAATATGTATAATAGAAATAAAGTAAAAAAAGTGCTGAACAGATTCATCTCGCACAGCCACCATGTAAGGAGGGCTTGGTTGTATTCTTGGTCGTTGCTATGGCAATGGCTGACGTGAGGGCTCGTTGTCGAGTAGTCACTTTACCCCGCCTACGCCTGGCAACTGACCTGTGGTCCGGTGGCATGTTTTTAAAAATAACTCCCTTCCCTCCTGACACCTTATGCACTTGGTCTGAATATAAAATGTCAGGCCAGCTGCCATCTATCTACTCAAGAGCTGGTATGTGAAGACCCACACCCTCTCGAGTGTATCACAAGACCCGCTCCAAAGGTTTTGGTAACATATTGTATGTGAATAGACTTGCCAGACATTTTGTTCAACTATTGCACAAATATTTGACCCCTCCCAATTTCGGATTCATCACACTTAAATGTTGTCAATCAACAAACACATTTTGATACAGTGGTACCTCGACTGCAGCTGTTGCACAATGCACTATATTAACTTGTCTTGTATTGTATGAGGGACAACCACTATTGAGTTTTTCCAGATTTTTTACTATACATGTTGTACAATAGTATATACTAATCAGTAAAATAAAAGAAATCTAATATTTAAAAAAGAGAAATAATAAAATATTTTTGCCACCCGTTTACTGCAGTGTTGTTGCTGGCGGACCAGTAACATGTAGATGTAGACATTTACATTTTTGAATTATTTATTGTCATCATTATTTGTTCTAGATCTTTTTTATCACCTAAGGATATTTTATTTTTGTGTTAATTTTGATTCCATTTTATTACAGCAGTTGTAAAAAAAAAAGCTAAGCATACTGTTCCTGCTGTAATTCATTGTTGATCGTAAATGTGTGTATTTGATTTGATCTTATCTGCAATCTCATA
The DNA here is from genome assembly GCF_059516105.1 of Syngnathus floridae. Lineage (NCBI taxonomy): Eukaryota > Metazoa > Chordata > Actinopteri > Syngnathiformes > Syngnathidae > Syngnathus > Syngnathus floridae. The sequence continues at coordinate 3,231,856 of NC_142426.1, read as the reverse complement.
AAACATGAGTGCTACCGAGTGAAAAACAACAGGAAACAATGGAGTGCTTTGTTGACTTTATGTATTTTCACTTTGACAAACGTGTACAGCAACATGTACAGATGTTTGTTCAACCCGTTCCATAGCAGGGGTGGCTTTTTATCTTTTCCGGACAGAGTGATTAATTAATACAAAAGACAATGTTACTATTTACACATTCTACAAGGCGTAGCTACATGTCATCAAACCCTTCGTTGTTATTTACATTATCTATACACAAGATCTTCTCAGCCACAATCCTGCTGTGGAGAGACAAAATGAATGTTAAATATCCCAAAATAAAATACAATTAAAGTAAAAAGAAAAGATGAATAGAATGTACCTATGAGTTATTGAGGAGGGTGTTCTGGATGCTCTCAAACACCATGGAGTAGATGTCATCTTTTGACATCATTCCATCAAGGTACTCTAAAAGGGAAAAGTCAGCTGTTAGACAGTTTTTACAATGTTGGAAAGGCTGCAGACAAGTTCATGTTGCATTTGGGGCTAGTTTTAGTCTGATGATTAGCCTGGTTTTGCAGTCAAGCTAACTTGCTTAAGCTGCCTGTTTTTTGTTTAGCCCAGTTTTAACAGGCTAGTTTAACAAAACACTGCCTGTTGTTATTGTTGACTATTTTGTACCAAAGGGTGTTGGAAGTGGACAATAACGCACCTATTGTGTCACATTGGCTCTCCATTTGTTTGCGGTGCTTAAGATACATGGGCCACACATGGCCGTCAAACAGACCGGGCGGGTCGGGGATTGTGTAGGTTCTCGTACTGCGAAGACAAAATCGGAACAGTTTTAGAAGACTGCCATAACTGACTGTTGGTCAGAGAGTCTCCTACCTTCTCCTCTTCTTGCACTCCTCATAAGGAAGTGAAATGTAGAAGCACTTGTCATACACGTCCATGAGAGGCCTGCAGAGAGATGAGATCCGGTTAGGATGAGATTTTGAGGTCCGCAGGTGACCGGTGATGTGTCGGCAGGGAAGTGACCCACTTGTAGTTGTAGATGAGGAAGCCCTCCACGATGAGAATATGGATCCCCTTCTGATCCGAGTCGCATTCCTCGGCTTCGGGTGACAGGCTGACGCCATGGGAGCGTGCGAACTTGACCGGGCTCTCCTGCCAGCCTTTCACTGTGCTGACCATGGCCTCCATGTCCATGGCCGAGATGACTGGGTTGAAAAGAAACAAAAGCCACTTTCAGTAAATTGGGCCTCATCAATGTGTTGCTAACACACATTAGTCACTGTTAGTGAATACCGTGTGTTTTTAGGTTTAGGATTGGATAGTTACCAAACCAAAAAAAAGGGAAATGTGTAGGAAAGGAAAAGTACATGACTGCATATGGATTTCCCACGTGAAAATCCATTCTTACCATCCCACTGTCTAAAGCCGTCCTCCCCGACTTCTATTTGATCGGGTTTCTGAAATAACAGTCACCAGTGAAACATGGCTGCAACCTAGTAACCCGTCGCAGCTGATTGCACCTGGACAGGGCAAGTCAAGGACCCGGCCGGCTCCACACGAAGGAGTGCACGAAATTTAGGCGGGCATTTTGGTTGGATTCGTATAGTGTATTCACAATTGTGGTCACTCTTTAGTGGATCTTATGGATGACGTATATAAACTTGTTCACATTACATTTTTTGCTGTTCTTCACCTTAAGATTCTACATATTTCCAGGTTCATTTGGAGGATCAGCATGCACAAAACAAAATGATACCAACCAAAAGAAGGATGAGGCAAAAACATTTGGAATTCTAATCTGTCAAAGGGACTCGATATCTTGCAGAAAACCATTTTGCGGATTCATTTGATGGATTCTATGGTATTTCATAGGACGGTTGGTATCACTTTTCAGACATCTCTCACAAGAGAAACGGGGGACAAACATTTCGGTGGTTAATTGAGACAATCCCATGGACTGAAAATAAAGCGTGACAAGATGAAACTTTTTGGTGGGTTCATTCATTTGACCTTTCAGATTGGGAGTTTCATAAGGGTTTCTCGTAGTACACCTAGCTGATTCCCATTTGCTTACTTTAGAGTGTGACTGTCTTGTCTGTCCATGTGATTGGATTTTTGGTACCATGGAAATGACTTTACGCTTGCTTTCATAGGTAATCGAGGCTCAAAACGTTTCTTTTGGACTAGAAGACGCTCGGCCTTGATGATTGGCTGTCCAGGAGACAATCAGCCACTTGTGTTACTAGGCTACTGCCACGGACAGAATTTTAAGTTTGTGTCCTCAAGGGCAATCGATGTAGCGTACCTTCATCGCCGTCGCCTCTTACCTTGAAAAAGTCATCCTGGTGCACCACGCAGCAGTTGGGCAACGTTCTGAGCAGTTTGTCAGTCAGGGTGGTCTTGCCACCATTGGTCACTCTGTGGAACGGATAAACGGAAACCACCTGTGAAGTTAAGAATTCTGGATGGAAGTGGCTCAAAAGGATACTCACCCTCCAATACCGACGATGAATTTCATGTTGGTCGCCTTAATGTGGAATTCAGTAACTAAAAGATGGGGAACCCCGCTACGCTAACACTCTCTCAAAGCCTTATCTTCCTTCTCGGCCCACAGTCGTCCCCCGCCTTTTACTACTTCATTGATAGACAATCTCGGTGTGGGCTATTTAAAGGACAAAGAGCCGCCTGGAGAACCAATGGGATTGCCTATCCTGGAGGAGGCTGGCTGTCATTTGCATTCAAACCCAAAAGTGTTTCCACCTTTTATGGCAGGAGGGTTAGGGTTCAGGGTCAGTGGGAATGTGGCACCTTAGAAGCTTCTTAAAGCACTGCTTTGATGCCAAGCTGCCACAAGATTTTAAATTTAAACTCTTCAAGTGAATCGAAAGTGTTTCAAGGGGAAAAACCATCGAGGCGATTTTAGCTAGCTATATTTAGCTTCCTCGGTGTCACGTGCATTACTGATATAACCATGCGGATTTTGTGGTGGCAAGCCATGTGGCCGACAGCCCGGGCACGTCATGGCCACCTCTAAGGGGTCGTAAATAAGACAAATATCCTGCAGCTTGGAAAGAGTGGTTGACTAACGCCGAGCTGCATGTCATGAGGTACATTTATTTGATCTGCTGAGACATAACAACAACTATATCAGATTTATAACTTTGTCCACGAAGTGTGAAATGCGTTCTGGCAATGAGGCGAGTAAAGCATCACTACAAGTGCAGCATGACAAGCATATTTATTATACTTCCACTCTCCCTTTTTTAAATATTACAAACAGCATGTCAAATTTTTATGAAGAAGACTTTGAATTAGTTTCATTTGTTGACAATTGCCATCCGGCAAAAACGACGCAATCATGACGGAAAACAAAGGGATTTATAGAAGCATGCCACTTTTGCATCATCCGCAGAGGCTCCCAGACATCATCATTTCAAATGAATTAACCACATAGCATTCATAACAAAAATATGTAAGGTATTTTTTTTCCCCTTCTGAAAAATATGTATACACAATCCCTTGATACGAAGGAAGAGAGTAAAGCTTTTCAGTACAACCTTGACGGGATGTGAGTGACAAACGATTGTCTTGCATGTTTCACATCCAGTGTGGCCATCTCATCTGCGGCAATCTTCACCATCCTCAAAGTGCTGCAATGCAAACACGCATGGTTCAGTTTGTTTACACTGCAACATTTGTTAAAATATCATAGCAAATGTTGCTCTCAAGGTGAAAAGACAGTGTCAGTTCTATGTTGGACACCCTGACAATATGCCCCCAATACAATGCAACATCATTATGCTGCTAACCCCAATCACATTTTTAAGCTTCTTGTGTCTTCTGTATATAAAGAAGTACTAGAAAAAAAAGTTCCCTCAAAATATCGGGAGTAAATATTCCCAAAATTCCCAGCAATGGGATCATACAAATTGTTGCCCGTGACTTAATAATTGAAAGTGTGTCAATGCATCTCCCCCTGCTTGAACCCTGTCGTGCATTCCCAGACCAGCTGAAGGCTTAAGTGAACTGGCGTATGAAACGTTCCCGAATGGCGGGACCAGGACAGTGCAAATTTCCTCCGATTGCAGGGCACCATATGTGACGCAGATCAATTTGCCGGCTCGGGTTGGCCCGGGGGCTCGCGCTTTAAAAATAGAACCTATCAGGTGTGTACAGGACAACTTAAAAAGATTAGCAGCTGTGCTTTATGTAACCCTGGCGTCCTCAGGAAATATGAGGTGTGAGGATCATGTGAAAAGCACGCAGACACACACACACAAACACACAGTGGGGCAGCATGTCGCTTAGCACGCTTTAAGTAAAGCCACAGAAAAGCAACCATACTTCTACTGATGAACGTGAACTGCTGAATGCTAACCAATTTTTTGCAGAAGAATTTTTACAGCTGGAATAAATTGGCAGGATTTACACAAGTTACAGACAGGACTTCAAAAGATTGGATAACTACAGCATACCTTTTTCTAGCGTCTCACTCATTATGCAATTTGTTTTTAACTACATAACTGTAATAGCATCTTTCAAGTTGTAATATTCTTGAGTTTTATTAGCCTAGTTTATGATGTTAGTTTGCAAGTTGTATGGTGGAGACGTGCCAGGGCGCAGTGCCTAAGGAGCGCAGCGTTAGCGTGACTCGTCAAAGTGTGTGTTTAATGTCGTAGCAGACTGTACATTCCCCATCACAGCTGCTCCATTGGGCCAGCTACTATATATCGGCATTCCTGAGCCCAGAGCTCGCCTTTGCTGACATTATCAGCCCCTGACCCGACTGACCCCGCACTCTTTATGGCAGTAACTATCAAATTGTGCATTCTATAACTATATTAGACCGCCCCCTGGTGGCGAAAGTTCATACACCAGAAGGAAGATTGAATTCAAATCATGACACTAAATCAGTGTCATACTTTGCATTCTTTTAAATGATATTCTTAATGTATGTTCATATGAAAAATTTTCTTATTCAAAATATGTCGCAATGTCTTTGTTATTGTTTTATGGGCAGCTAGAATGAAATAATGACATTTCATTTCACTTCAATGTTGCAGTATCTTATTGTTGGCCATTATGTCAGAGAGGCAAGCTTTTTTTTTAAGTGGTTTGAAAAGCACGAGCAGTCGCATCATGCCAGCACTTACCTGGAATCTCAGATGTCACGGCCAATCTCAGCCATCGATGACTTTGGCCTGGAAGGGGGGAATGAAGAAGTCAGGGTCATTAGGACCATTACACTATTTAATCACTTGTAGCTTAGTCAAAGTGTCTTCCCCTCCTACAAAAGGGAATAATGCAGGAACAAATCATTTTGTTTCTTCGGTCAGCGCTGTTTGATTAGCATGTCAAAATGTGTGAGTGCGTGTACAGTGCAGAATGAGGTCACCTTTCTTTGGGCGGCAGCGTGTTGGCGTTCTGCTGCTCTTGCTCCAGTCTACATGCAATCAAACACACGATAAATCTGTGCAGCTATTAGTAAATGGCATCCTTGCACAGAAACTCACTTGTCTTTTTCCTTCTCGTCATCGTACCTGAAGAGGCGGAGGAGATAAGCGTGTCAAACAAAGCCAGCGTTAAGCGATGCAGATGTTTGGTTTGGGAGGCTACTCACTGCAGCACGCACTCGGGCACCTGCACATGCTCCATGGGGATGAGCAGGCTCAGCTCGTCCAGCGTGTGCACGTAGCGGATCTTGCTCAGGAACTTCACGCTGTGGCACGGATAGAAAGTTGTAAGAAATTTGAAAAACACATTTTCTTTTATAAAAAGTCACTGACCTGATGAAAGGTCTGGAGATGGCCAGGATGGTGCGGATGAACCACGTCGGGTGAACAATGATCAGACACTTGAGGTTCTTCCTCAATCTGGCAAAAAAACATTTCAGTGTCACTTAACCGTTTGATGACCACACGACCCAACAGTCTTACTTCCTGTCAATCATCTGGTAGCATCTCTTCAACCAGCCGATGCCGGGCATCTTTCTGCGTGGTGTGGCTCCATTCAGGTAGACGATCATGTAGTCGTCAGCCACCAGCAGTTCCAGGCTGCTCACCACGTACCTGAATGCACACAAACACACACACAAGTGAGTGAACAGTTTATGAGAAAATCTCCCAAAGGACCTACAAGAAGAGGTTCTCCATGATGTGCGAGTAGTCGTCACAGCTGCTGTCTGGGAGGTGGCAGGCTGCAAACACTATGATGGCATTCAGGCCTTCTCCGTAATAGCCTGAAAGCAAATAACCGTTCCATTAGGGTTTCTAACTGGAGTGAGTTGGAAGAATTGTAATTGACTGTCATTTTTTTTTTTTTTTTTCTATTTTCTTTACTGGTTTCTGAATGACAGGACATGTGGGAGGACATCAAGCGACACAGCGAAGGAATCCCCGCTCAATGGCAAGCTGACAACTCACCCCCGTGCGTGACCACCCTGAGGTACGGCCTGATGACCTGCATGTCGATGCGCTGCTCCTGGTCACCGATGATGACTGTTCTCCACAGGCGGCCTGACGAGTCCCTCTCCTCCTCGCCTTCGCCTGGGAAACACTTGGCGCTGGCCACTGGGGTGTCGTCTGGATAGAAACAAGAAGTGAGCGTTACCGTCTAGGCTGACCTTGATTAATATTATTACACTAAATATATCTTTTATTAAATCTATTTGTGTCTTTAGTGTACTCATAAATGATCAACACATATTGCTTTACATTGGGCTTTCCCGCTCACCTTCCCACTCCAGCTCATTCCCGTTATTGGCAAAGTCCAGCGAGTCAGTGTCGTCGGGGGTCTCGATGTCATCCACGTTGATGTCCAGGTCGTCCGAGAGCAGCGAGCCTTCGCTGTGCTCTAGCGACAGGTTCATGTCGGGGGCGGTCAGCGTGCGCCGCTTGGACTGGTCCCCGGTGGAGCCTCCCACATTCAGACTACTGTGGGGGTCTGAGCCACATAGCTGCTAAGGTAAATGTTACAAAGCATAAAAACAAGACAAAAGCATGTCAGTGAGTTACATACTGGTGGTCCTGTTGTCCGTCAGGCCACACGAGGAATCGCCATCTTCTGGGAGAGGCCTGAGGAGATACGCAACTTAATGGACACAGCATTAGGTACACCTGGTCACCTACTGTACTGCATGCCTTGAGAAAAGAATTAAAGTCATTCTGGGAGGCATCACCTTACTCATTTGAACTCCCAAAAGGACATTCAAGCGGTTACCTGGGGAAGTCCTCATCCTGCCACTCGTCCTTCACCTCCATGCTGTCCATGCGTAAAGTGGCCTCGGCTGTCCCCATGGCGTCTGCAGCTTGGTTGAGAATTGGCTCGCTGAGTTTGAAAAATACATAAATTGGCATTGATCATAATGAGCTATATTCAACTATTGTTTTTGATGTTTTTTTCAATTTATTTATGTCTTTGATACATTTTATGACAGTCAACAGGATTGTATTTGATAGTAGACTGCATATGCGTCAATAATGTGCATATAAGGGGAGAGGGCAGAGTTTATTGTACAGTCCATTTGTTCACTGGTTTGAAAATGATGTGACATACACACACACACACGAACGCACACGCACTCACAGGAAACAAAAAACAACAGCAGCTATATGACTAAAAGGCTTTCTGGCAATAAAATGCTGCCCGCGTTGTGATCAGATTCAAAAGGGAGGTGGCGAATTGCATTTTGTAGCTCGTTAAGGGGATCAGGGGCCAAAGGTTAAAAGAAACCATTATCACTAACATGGCCCGCAGCGGGAGAGTGATGACGACAATATGTCAATAGAGCAATGCTGAGTGACGCTCAAAGCAAAATTCAATAAACAGCCATTAATGGAAAAAAAAAAACCATGCAGGACTGCAAAATAAGGTCAGTTTGGATGCATGTGACTTTTCATAGTTTGCAAGGTTCAATAAAAGGCTTTCATGTTTATCAAACCATGGAGGTGAACTTCACTGAACACTCCAAAACACATTTATAAAAATGTGTATCATCTTAAGTGAAACTTCTCTGATCCGCTGTTCAAACACAACAAACGACATCGGCGCCCATACAGGCGGGCTGCTGCGTGCGTTTACTTACTTAAAAGACAAGCGCCCGTGTGATGCGATGACAACAATGCGTCTTCAAAGACGGCCGAGCATCCCCGGCTGGCGTTTGGGAGCAGTCCTTTTTACAAGCGGGAACGGCCAGCTGTTAAATCCATGCTAGCTGACATCTCTACTTTTTGGATGACCTCCCAAAAAAACAGCAAGAAAAAAAAATCCTTCTGTTTGTCACCTCTGCGTAGTATCCTCTCTTCTAAAGCCACGCCTCCTGTAATCCTGCAATGATGATGTCATCCATATGCTGGTTATGTAATCAAACCAGCCTCCTTTTTAGAACTGAATGGCTCCAGGATAGCACGTTTCTCCCTTCTCTCCTCCGTCACGTTCCTTCAATTCATCATCGGGTGTGTTTAGTTTTAAAATGTACTCACGCACTGGCCAGTGTGGAGGTTTCCACTCTGCTGTTTCTAGGCAACCGTATCCTCCTCTTCATCCTCCCTCGGCATCCCTTTTAAGCTCTCTCACTCTTTCTGCTGTCGCACGTTAACATTCTTCCTCTGGCTCACCCGCCCTTCTTTCATCACAATGCACTAAGCTCTCAGGGCAGTGAGTTAGTGTGGACAAACAAAGTGATTTTTTCAAGGCTTGTCATGTCCTAATGCCTGCGTTGCTGTAATTGACAACAAAATGACATGAATTAAAAACAAATGTAAATACGTTTTGAAAATTAAAACATTCAGCCCGAACAATGAAAAAAAAAAAAAACATTGAACCTAAAAACAATTTTCAAAAATGTAATTCGACAAAATTCCATCCTGAGTGTCTGCAAAGACAGCACCGCTTTGAAGTCGCCACTGGAGGGCGCTCTGCTAGGAGTGAAGTTGTAAAGGGCCCAGTGTCCAAAGCTGCCGGCCCTAATGTTTCCTTTCCAATGTACCACCCTGCCTCCGTTAAATCAGAAGATTCCAATAAAAGAGCTGCTGTCGACACTTTTGCCGAGGTGTAGCGGAGTGTGAAGACAAACTATGACCTAAATGTGCATTAAGCGTGGATTAGCACATTAGATGAACTTGCCCTAAGAAAGCACACACACACACGCACGCACAATGTGCATGGGCCACTAGGGGGCAGTATAATAAATACATACATACTACACGTACTTTAGAGATGACACAGAAGTTGCAATAATGTCGAAGTGCAAATAACGGACAAATAATATATTGACTGCCTGTGAGTATTGCGATATTATCTGTCTACATGTGTTGCACCACCGGTTGTGTTTAAGTATAACTTTAAAGGTTTGCTGCCACAATATACCTCCACCTCTGGATACCTCTCGTCTGCCTCAGATCAGTGGACCAGATGCTACTTTTTTTTACCTTATGTACGGCATTGTTTCAAAGTGCTCCAGAAATAAAGTTGAGTTGAGGAGTCTTTCCAACCTTCAATCCATTTGAAATCCAAGAATTTTTAGTCCATCCGTCTGTGAATGTGTACTCACATTGTGTACTCAATTCAAGGCAAAGATCAGACAGTTATTTCTAAAGGTTTAACTTTGTGTTGACATCAACAGCAAGGTGATGGTGCGTGTTAGACGGCGTGCAATTCCTGCACCGCGCCATGACATCAACGGATGCTGCGCGGCTTATGGGCCGGCTTTTCAGTGTCGTTTATTTTATTTGGGCTTGAATTAGCCGAGGGCCAGAGAAGATCGGATTAGTTTCAAACGAGACCGTTCAGCCAGGTGCTCCCGTGTCAGGATGTCGCTGTTTAAACAGGCCTCTTAGCCCAGTGCACTTTAAAACAATAACTTACTTAATCACATTAACATCTCCTGTCGCTACGCTGACGTCAGCACTTCGGTGGCTGCGGTTCAAACCGAACCTTCCTTAAACAAGCTTTAATCTTCCACAGATAAGAGACCCAAAGGACGTAACTAAAGTGCAAAAAGAACGGAGGAGCAGTTCAGGAGAACAAGCATGACGTGTGCCAAGCTGCACGAAAGCTTAGCCTGACTCTTCTGACTTTTCTTGCACAGACCCTTTCCTTCCTTTTTTTAAAGCCCAAGAAATCTCCAAAATGTCGATAAACAGTCAATATATATCAAATGTTCTGGGAAATATTGGAAAATATCCAAAAGTCAATTATCTGGGGGGGTCCAAACATATTTTAGGGAGGTGGGGGTCAATGCCCCCGGGATGCCCCCTCTATTCTATCTCCGCCAGTACCACAAAAGCGTGATATAAATCGTAGCAACCTGCTTACTCCCTGTGCTTTTTGAACTTTTAATAACACTTGCCTTATGTCAAGTCACTTTTCTCAGCAGCTCACATAGATTACACAGTGATTGATCGATTGATGGATAGATAGATTGACAGAGATAGGTGCAGTGAATTACATAAACACTGCAGATATATTGCCTCATAACCTAAATTCAGATTGTAAACGGTACCTTCATTCATATATTAAAATAAATGACAGAAATAGCCGCACACTGATGAATGACATGCAAATAAATCAAAGGTGTAAATTAAATATAAAAGCCAAAATGAAACCACTATGAAAAGGACAGCAGCAGTCAACATAATGTTGAAGGGTTTGTCTTAGAGCAGAAACAATCCTGTCTGCAATAAGGGAGCCTAAGCTGGATGAATGCAGGAAGGGTTTTAACCCCTTTGCCCATTTTGGCAAACTAAAAGATTAAAAGATAAAGTGGCAGAAAAGCTCTCAAGGTTTCTTAAACGCTCACCAAACAACTTGGCCTGCTGCGTCACCTTGGAAAATGTATGCTACGTACGTTCCATCAGAAAAGATAGAAGCATCTCAATGTCACGGACAAAATATTATTTTCGAGCAGTATAGATGATGGATGGATACAATTATAATGAGGCAAAAGGACTGCTCACTATAATTTGGTAAACTATTGCATGACAATTTTGTTAAAAATCCTAAAACAAATAATATATTTATATATGACAGCTTTCAGGCAGTAAGCCCGCTCCGCGCCGACCCGCCCCGCCATCATCTCCCCGTCTTCCTGTTCCCCATCCCCCTTTCTTTTTCCTGCCTTGCTTCCTTCCTTTCTTCTTCCCCCGTTCCCTTGCAAGCTGACACAGCGCCTTTCCACCATTAGCCGCTTTGTGGCTAATAGGATGTGGCGGGCTTACAGTGTCATCTGATAAAACTAAGATGCTTGCTAGCTACACGGTGCCCGCTTAACCAATTTGCACTCAATTAGGATAATGGTGGGGGAAACAAGCAAAGAGGGACAGCTTTAATATATTAATGTGATAACATGATTATCAATTTCGCTCACCAATGACTCGCTAGGTGTCACTACTGACTCTGTGACGTTTGCGTGAGGTCGAAATGATTACAATCGCCTGCATTCATTGCTGTTGTCAAACACATGGTTCAAATGTTTACAAATATATACATATATCGCAATTAATAAGAGGGCATGGAATATTCATTATGAATGTTTGCCATGAAACAGTGATTCAAATATTGAATCGCCATAAATTCGCCATTCAAACTCAGCTCAAGACTCTTTCCACTTACTATGGATTCATATTTAAAAAATAATTATTTTCTTCTGGAGGAACTTTTAAAATGGTTCCATTTGGCCCGGAACATGACATGTTGGTCAGAAATAATCGAAAAGGGAAATGATTCGGGGGTGTTTCCAGCAGCTAAGCATTGAAGTTAAAAGTCCATCCATCTCTTGTGTCTCTGGAGTGCGTAATGAAGGGATTAGCGCACAACTCTCGCTTAGTGGCCTTTATCTTGTGCACAATGGCTTTTTTGAAAGAAAGTTTTGTCAAGGCTTCATTAGCGACGGCCTCCGACTGGGCCCTGAATGCGGCGCACATTTGGAGCAATTACTTGGGCAGAAAACAACTGTCAGTCATTCTTAAAGGGAAAGGATCCCAATTAATATACCTCTTAATCCCTCCACCGTTTGTCTTCCTTTTTGCGCTCTATTGTGTGTGTGTGTTTTTTCCAGAGAGTTTGGTTTGGCGGTGGAAAACGGGATGCCGTCATCACATTTGCTCACTTGGTGGGGAGGCGTGGGGGATTTGGAGGACTTAAGGTGGAGCAACAAGTGCCACTCACAAGCGGATAGCGTGAGTAGACCGCTTCATACTACGGGCCATGTCCAGTCTCTGACTGGAAGCAAAAGTAAACAAGATCTCTTCTTGTTTCTTGGACTGTTCAATGGTTCCTTCTTGCAGGAAGATAAACATGTCCATCTATTGGGGTTTGGCAGCGGAAAGCGCAAAGTGATCTGAGCGTCCATCCGCTTTCCCACCACCGGAAGCACCCCCGTAAAGGCTCGGATGCATTTGTCAATGGATACGCTGGCAATGGTGGAAGATGCTTGCCTGGACAACTATGAAATGGCAAAAGGCGCTGGCGGGTCCAGCAGCGGGGGCAAGGTGCACAGCATCGATGTCATCCTGGGCTTCGCCAAGGAACAGGACTCTCTGCTCCAGCACCACGCCGCCCGCGACCACCATCACCAAGATGACGAGCACAGGCAGAAGGCCACGCGGCAAGATTCGCAACTTCCTGACAAGCATGACCCGTATGGGCATCTTTCAGAACGGGCCGATAACTCCCAACATTCGTCCTATCATGGTGAGCCGCGAAAAAGGAATAAAAGTCGTGATTTTACGTTGAACCACGCGGGAAGATCAGAGTGCAAATCAAAAGTTCTGAGAGAGAATTGGTCTACTGGAATATTTAAAAATCAAATACTGTAAATGTAAAATTTAAAATATATTTGCTTTCAGACATTTAAGAGATGTGATCATTTCAAAAAATATTTTTGTATGATTTTCAACAAAGGTGAACACTTTTGACTCTAGTGCCAAAAGTTGAAAGAAATAAACATACTTTTTAGATATCAAATTGATTTGATAGTTTACATGAAAAATGTCTCCATTTGTAACTAAAATTATTATTTGTAAGATCATTGTACGGTGGACAAACTTGTGAACAAAAGTTCTTTGAGGCAGCTGCAGAAGAAACAGTGAGGAATAACTGGAATCCTGCAGAACGACAATAAGTCAAAAGAATTTAAAATTCTAGAAAAAATGTAGATATTTTTCAAATTCTCATTAGCTATTTTCCGTTTGGCTGGGAGAAGTCACGGTTCTCCTGTAAACTTTCAAGTGTGCCAGTTAATTGTCCACCCCCATTTTCTGTGTGACATGCTTATGAAAAAAAACCCGATATATCCAAAACCCTGCCGTTAAAGACAACCACAATATGCTATACCCAATCGTTCCAAAAACTGTATCCCAATGACGTATCTAGCTACCGTGCTAGATTATGTCATCATCACAAGCCTTGTCTTAAAACATCTTAGTTTTTAGGAGACACAATGCGGACCGCATGTAAGGATTAAAGTGGGATTTAACTGGTAGGTAGCATCTGTTCCTGTGGGATTACTTTAAGGGAGGAATTCAGTGAAAGATGTCATGTCACTTGGGGCTCACCGAGACCCCCCGTGGTATGGACCCACCACCAAGGACATCAGTGGGATTTCACTACTCGATGCACCTAGATGTTATGTCCAGAGGTGCTTGGCAGAAGCTGTTCGGTCATTCAAATCTAAACTATCTTTTCAGAGTCAGACATGTTCTGCGCCGACAAGAGCGACGGAGAGGTGAGTAGCATGCCAAAGGACCTAGCTGATGACTCCCCCAAGGGCATGGTGGAGGAAGAGCACAACAAGAAGAAGCACCGCAGGAACCGGACCACCTTCACTACCTACCAGCTGCACGAGCTGGAGCGCGCCTTCGAGAAGTCCCACTACCCGGATGTCTACAGCCGTGAGGAGCTGGCCATGAAGGTCAACCTGCCCGAGGTTCGGGTGCAGGTATGGCCTGATTTTAAGTGTGCATCAGCTTCCATAAAACATTGGTGATCGGGATCTTAAACCCAGTCCCATCTTCTGTATTTTAGACTGCCTTTGTCTGACACTAAGTCTGTAGACACTGAAAGTGACACACGAGTTCCTACTGGTCCCAATAAGTGAGCTTCATGTCTATGTCCAGGTGTGGTTCCAGAACCGGCGCGCCAAATGGCGACGTCAAGAGAAGATGGACTCCACCACTATGAAGCTGCACGACTCTCCCATGCTTTCTTTCAACCGGGCCCCGATGGCGCCCGGCGCGGGGTCGGCGGCCAACCCCATGCCCCTGGACCCCTGGCTCACCTCGCCCATCCCCAACGCTACGCCCATGCACACTATCCCAGGCTTCATGGGCTCGCCGCAGGGCCTGCAGCCGGCCTACCCGGGCCAAGGCTTTCTCGGCGGACCAGCCGGCCTGGTGCAGAGCATGCAGCCCATGGGGGGGCCGCCGCCGTACCCGTGTCCGCCTAGCTTCAATGACAAATTCCCCATGGAGGACGACAGGAGCTCCAGTATCGCCGCACTCAGGATGAAGGCCAAAGAGCACATTCAGTCCATGGACAAAATCTGGCAACACATGTGATCCTCCTTTTTTTGTTTTCTTTTTCCTGGGCGGCTCTAGGGAAGGTTTACAAACTATGCTGACAACATACAGGGACTGTGGATGGTTTCTTACCCACTTTTTGGTGGACACATTTACATGTAGATCAAAGGGTGGAGTGGGGTCTACAGTTTTGAGCATATCTGGATGGAGCCTTTTCATTTTGCTCACTACAAGTACCAGATGGAAATGGGACTAATGTAATTTTTTTTTTTAAATCGTATAAATTTGAGAAGGCAACAAAATTTTTTTTTGCATCTGCACTGAATACAGAGTAGACATTTCTATATACAGTAAATATAAAAAAAAAAAAAAGTATAAATGTTGGCCTCATTAGTTGCACATGGGCGGGGCATGCGGGAAGAGTTTGGTGAGTCAAATACAAGCCGGAAAAGACATAGACATGCGCCCGTGCACTAAGCACGGTTTCATTGTCGTGCCGGGCAGGCCCAGTTTCGACACTCAGATGGACTTGAATTGCAGCATTTGTACTTTCTTTACCATTTTGGTGGCATGCACGGCAATGCCACAAGAGGAAACCTGCTGCAAAGTTAAAGAGTGTAATCCGGCCACTCAGAGGCTAATTTAAACAGACAAGCCTGCCTCTTAACACCGAATTACTACTTTTAAAGCGATTAAGTCCAGATCCTCAGTCATAGACGGAATGTCCTCAGTTGCCCCAGAATAAAAAAGCCTTTTCATGACCTGATTCTCATCCGACAACCCTTTTAAATTATTGTTCAAATGTGATTATCTTTCATCGCTTCGATGATCTTTCAAATGACAAAAACATGCATGGACATGTTTCAATGCTTTCGAGTTGTAAGTCAAGTCTTTCAAAAAAAAACATTAAAGTTACAGTAGATCCACTGTAAGACTTGTTTTTCTTGACTCGGCTGCTCTTAATGAGAGGCAGCGTACAATGGGTGGGATGGCAGTCCACCAAGGATATTTGCCAGGCTGTTAGGCAGATGAGGCTCCACTCCATCAGGCTCAAGAGGGGGTGTCACAGGAAATCCCACCCTCCCCCTCGCCAAGCCGGATCGCTAATTGACCTCCGATAAACTTGAAACATCAAGTTATAATAAGTTAAATCTGTCCTGGAACTTTTGTTTGTGCACTGAGACTCAATATAAAACAATCAACAGATAATAAGGTGATGTCAGCGTCATATTACCTGCATCGCCCGGATAAATGGTTGACTTGTTAGGGGCGGAGCTTATGTGGCATTTTGCCATTTTGGTCTACCAAGCTGAAGAGCGAATGGGGAAAAAAAACAGAAAAATTAAAACGATTCATTTACCAACAAGTATATGTGACAAAAAAAAAATGCCTTTTTTTTTTTCTTAAAAACAACAAAGAATATCCAAAACATTAACATACTTGGAGGCAGGAAGGAAGTTTCCCATTTGAGCATCGACACGGCATCCACAGGATCCCACTATTAAGAGAAAGAACGAGGATTAGAAAAAGAGTCAAGAGTGGTCTAAAATTAGTGAGAACTCCATGAACGCACCTTAATTTAGCAACAGGGCCCAGTTCAATGGGCATTAATGACGCGCGCGGTGATGTTATTTGCTCGGCCGAGCGTGAGTCGGGGCTCCACTTAACAGGCCCGCAAGCAGACGGGGTCCGCGGTGGAAATAATAAGGGAATAAAGCGGAATTAATGAGGTTTGATGCGGAGCACTTCTTAAAGGGGGACACCGGTTGACATAATTGGGGATCACTCGGCAGGGCTTGAGGGCTGGCGCCACTTACATTTCTGCTGTCCTGTCCCCCCCCTTCCATGAGTCTAGTGGCTGCAAGAAGTATTATCATGGAGCTAGAGACAAAATACAAACGAAACAAACGGAAAGGGTAAACGGTGCTCTGCTCATTAAACAAGTCGGACAGGTGAGCAGTTGGAATAATATAGGTGACATTTAATAAAACAAGCTGACAACAGCGAAACAACAATAATCGATGTCTATGCGCGCTCATTTGATATCGCAGAGGAGGGCGACGCCTCGCATTATCCAGTGGTCAGGCGGGTGATTGGTGCCCAGTATCACGGCAGTGATGTAATTGAGGTCGGTACGCATGGGTTTCTTATAAATGGGACACACGTAGTACTTGGGGTCGGGGGGGGCGGTGGAGTTGATGGCAAACATGTGGATGACAGGCAGGGGCGTAAAGAGCACTTTGGGCGCCGACTCGCAGAGGACCGATTGCTTCTTGTCCCAGTCGGCGCCCTCCAGGAACAGGCCGTAGACGTACACGCCTTCCTGTTGAGCAAATCAAATGGGGTGAGCGAGGGGATCACAAACAAATCCCCCAAATTCCGTAATTAAAATAGAAAGTTACCAAATTGTTATTTGTAACCCCGTAAAAAGTTACTTTCTAATTCTAATAAATCTTTGAAACCCCGTTTGATCGTCATAAGTTTGTGTCGGTGTAGCTCACGTCTGGATCGGCCTTGATTTCCTCCCTGGTCTTCTTCGTGACTTTGTTGTTCAGGGTGACTGAGTCCAGAGCCCAGCCCTTGTTTGCCCTCGTCACCTCTTGCCTCATCGCAGTGAGGAAACCTGCAGCGCGCATCAGACGACGTCAATTTACATCGGCAGTTGTTGAACATTTATGACTCACCTTGTGGGTTGAAGAAACCGGTCATCCAAAAGGTTTTTGGCCGTCGGGTAAACACCCAACTGTAAAACTGTCTGTTCCTGTCCAAGAGCTCAGTGAACCAAAACCCGATTGTAGTAGACTCCCATGAGAGCTTCCGCCACAGATTGGGTACGCGGGCGTCATAGATGTTGTCCAGGGCGTCACGCAGGGTCTGAGGAAAACAGTGGCAGACATCTTTATTGTACCTTCATAAAAAAGGTCGAGCCCTTTAAATAACCCAGCCAGACTTGAATGCAACCAAGGTTGGGGACCAACCTCACTCATGATAATGGTGCCTTCGATGGCCAGCTTGAGATCCAGGAGAGTGCTGCGGACCACAGAGATAATCCTCTGCATGCGGTCCACCTCCTGGCGTAGGAAGATGTTCATGGGGTTGAAAGGGCCCATCTTCTTCAGACTGGCTCTGACCTAACACCGGCAAAGACGCACGTTTGAATGGCAACGTCCACCGGGATTTGCGAGGGAAGCAAGACTGACCTCGTGAGGAATGTAGTCGCGCGGCAGCTTGTCCAGCATGTCCTCCGCCATGCTGTACACGATGCTCTCTCGGGTGGCTCCTGAACCGCCGCCGCTCTCCTTGGGCTGGATGTTGGTGATGGTGTCGAGCACTTCGGCAGATGTATTTCTCTGGTAGCTGAATGAAGAAACATTTTGAATTGAATTGCACTGTCTAAATTTTTTATTATTTCTATTCATTTCACTCATTTCTTACACAATGTCAGCATTGGGGTGCAGCCCCAGCGCTTGCGTGGAATCCACAGCGGGCAAGCCCTGAATATAGTCTACATACTCCTCGATGGTTTTACAGATAGGGATCTGGTACTCCGTGTAGAAGCAGAAGGACGGGTCTAACATTTTCTTACTGAACCACACCTGTAAAATGCAATATTGGAAGGATAAATACCAAAATGACGAAAAATACAAAACAAAATAGGGAAGTACATAAATCAAAAAGCATTGTGCTCCTTTTTCGCAAGCACACCTATGTGCCACCGGGGGGGTGGTATAACACAGTGATTCCCACCAGCTCGTACGGAGTGCTGTGTTTCATTTCATATATCAGAAAACTATGTATTCATAACAAAAAACACCTTTTTGTCCATCTATCTATGCCAGTGACCGACAGAACAAATGAATGAGCTTCTGATAGATTGCACAAAGTACATCATTGTCCTTACCCGGGCAAAACATTTGAGTAGGCGTTTGTCATAGTCATCAGTGACTCTGCCTCCGTACTGTACTTCAGCTAACATATAGCGCAGAGTCACCCAGGAAACATCCTGCGTGAGGGTAGACAGTTAGGAAAAGATAAAAGTGTGGCACATTGCAGTGTGTGTGTGTGTGTATATACTGTACCTTTCTGGGCCCGCAGTCATCCAAGTGTCTCTCCACAAACTCCACACTGGCTGTGAAGTCTGCAGAATTGAACTCATATGGTATGTTCCATCCCAGGGGTCCAAATTTACGCCGTTCCTGAGACCATTAATTCAACAGGTTAGCATTGATGTAAAATGATGGGGCAGCTTCAGAAGATCTAAATGACGGCCCAATAAAGCATTCCATTGACGTGCGGTACCTGAACGGCGGAGTGGAGAAAGGCCACGCCGTACAACAGCGGCTTCCATGTCGGGAGGTTGCTGACTTCCAGCTGGTTTTGCGAGATGCTGACAAAGGTTCGCTTCAAGCTGGCACGAAGTCCCTGCGGTGGGTCGTTGGTGAACTTGATGGAGGACTACAAGGACAGAGATTCTCAAGTAAGGGGATGCTTGTGCAAGTTGCACACAACAAACGCAGGAATGTGGATATGTCATATAGGTTGAACAATTGTTTTCCTTCGGAGGGGAGCCAGCAAAAAAACATTTCATATTGTTTTCAAGTCACGAGATGTAGAAAGGCTAACAACAAAAAACACTTAAAATCAATATTTCATTGTGCTTAACTTTTTGGAGAGAAGCAATTAAACATTCATCATTCAACTAGTCATCAATCATGTCATTTGTCACCTATAAATGAATTGGTGATTTCAAATCAAATATCAACCTGCAGGAGCGTGATGGAGAAGAGGTCGTGTGGTTCGGTGGTGACCCACACCCTGAAGGTTTTGTGCACAGTTTCAGTGTTTAAGACGTAGTCCAACAACTCATCCATGAATTCCAAGCCCAAGTGACAGTTCTGCAGGAGCACCCAGCCACCCTGCGGGCACCCACCCATCAACATTTTAAATGTGACTAAATAAGAGAACACAGTCAAAAAAGTGGTTTCCAGTTGAAACATCTTCTGTTCACTATGACTGAAAACCAACTTCACTTCCCTTTGCACTGATTGAAAAGTATTTTCAGTGTACGACACAAACCTCTGCCATTGAGATTTTAACAAGCTTCCTGGCGTGCACCTCTTGCCCTTGTCCCATGGAGATGGACCGACATCCTGGGAGACAAAAGGACCGTGACACAGGGGGCTTGACTTCAATAAAAAACAAAACAAAAAGAAAGGTTCAGAGGACTCACCGACATTGAGCTTCTTGGCCAGCGCTTCTATTTGGTTGGTGGGATCCGAGCCCATGGAGAGGAAGCAGATGAGCGGCGTGCGGATGTCGCTCTCCTCCCACGTGCCCAGCAGGTTTAGCAGCACAGGCTCGGCAAACCTGGCACCCAAGGAGTCGGCCACGTACTTCCTGGCCTGAGCCAGGGTGCGATCTGGACACCAGGACCTGCAGAGGGAACCGGACTCTTTCAAGATGTGCATGTTCTTTTTTCGAACTTGTTTTAAAAGTACAAATCAGTGGAAATCATCAACTGTTTGAATCTACAGTACCTAATAAGCATGAGTTTACTGAAGACGTCCAGGTTGTTGTAGCCATCTGGGATGACGGTTTCCTCCGGGGCATCGCCGTTGGCCCACACTTTCCAATGTTTTCCACTTTTACCCACCTGGAAGGAGCAACACATTATGACGACGCCCCCGTGGAATGGGAAGCGGTGAAATCGGCGAAAAGTCCACCTGATTGAGGATGCTTGCAAACTGAGGAAGTTTACTAAGTTCCACGAGGTTCAGCCACACAATGTCCAGGACCCAGGTGAAGGGCTTTGGGGGGCACGCCTTCAGGTCGAGTGCAGCGCCACCTGCAAGAAATACATTCAAATGTGAATTTTTGAAGCGAAACAACTTCCTTTTGAAAGTACCATACCTTTGATGAGAGTCTGAAATTGGCTGTGTTGTATCCTGCCGTTCTGCAGGTCGATCTTAAGCGCCATCAGCATTGTGAAGATGAACTTGTGGTTTTCATACAGCCCGCGCACCGTGTACCTGAAGACTTCGTACGTCAGGTATTCGATGATGTTGACGATTCGTTTGCTGGTTTTGGCCGACTTCTCGGACCTGCCAAATTTACAATGACGATAACAAACAAGAACAAAGGCAGACAACATCCTCCCACCGGCGACTTCACCTGGCCAGCGAAATGTCGAAGATTTTGAGGAACTGACCGAGGGACGTCTGGTACATGACGTTGACCATGCTCATCTCGGTGATGAGGAAGTAAAGGATGCTACCTCGGCACGCCACCGGACGATATTCGGACTGAGCCGCTTTGATTTTCTCCTCCGCCTCGGCCGCGATGTTCAGCTTGACGCTCACTTCGGCGGCTGTTTGCTTGGTAGTGGTCAAAATGCCGATCATGGAGTCGTCGTCCACCAGGGAACCTGTGGGCGACGCGGAAGGAGGAACTCCCAAAGGTGTCGCAACGCTTACAAACAGGAATCCACAGGAGTGATTTTGGACCTTTAGTGGTGCTCAGTTTGTACAGCAGGTTGTCCTCCAGCTCCTGCATCTTCCTTTTGTTGGAAGTCACATCCTCAATGAGCTTCAGCCTCTCGTTCTCGAGTTCCTGTTAAATGCATTTACACCAAAATGGTGTGATCGGCATCATTCAGGAATGTTGAACTGCAAAAATTCACTGGTTCACTGTATATTTAAACTATTAATATAAGCAATTATAAAAAAAAAATGTGTTAAGCGATCACTTGTTGTTTTTTTGTTGTTGCTATTTTAACACTCACAAAATCCAGAGAGAAACAGCCAAAAAGCAACACCAACCTTCTTCTCAGCAAGGATGACGCGACCCAGCAGCTGGTCCTCCAGACCTTTCATGTTGACGGTGAAATCGATGATGGACGTCTTGGCGCTCACCTCTGGCGTGTACGACGGATTTGGCAGTTTGGTGGTGATGTAAAGGCGGAAATTGCTGGACACGTCCACATCCTTGTCTCCCACTTTCACCTGCACAGAGAAAAATCCACAAGTTGAATTTAGAAGGGCTGCAACTACGCAGTTTTTGACCTACCAACACTAACAGTGCAGGGTGAGCATGTACATTTGTTTGTTAGCAGGATTAAAAAAATAAAAAACAACATCGGTTTGGGTTTGGTCCCAGTCCAAGCCTTATTTTTATATATAAAAGTCGCACCTGAGTATAAGTTGGAAGAATGGCCAAACTATGTGACTCAGTCCATTTTGCAAAAAAATATTTGTATTTCAGAATAATAACAGAAAAAGTGATTATTTGTGGTTTGGTTTCATAGCACCTTGTAGTTGGAGCCAGATTTGAAGAAGTTCTTCTCCAGAACGTTGTCAAGAGCAGGGTCCAGCTCCTCGCCCACATCTTCAATAAGCAGCGGCCTGCCCAAGGATATGGAGTCCTCCAAATGCGTACGGAAATACTTGTGGTTGAGGGACGTCAGCTGGAAGCGAGACAACAACCACCCGTGAGATTTGGGAGTTTCGATTCAGTGGTGGTGAGTGAACAATACCTGCAGGGAATTGGCTTTCTCTTTTGCAGTGATCCAAGTTTTTCCTTGAGTCTGGGGATCAACCAGGAGAGGATACCGTGACGCTTTGGTGACGATGATACCATTCTGCACCGACAAGTCATCTCCAGGCAGCCCCTGAAGATTCCACTCGCTGATCTAAAGCAGACAAACGCACTCGTTTTTCAACACCCACACTCCTGAGTCTAGTTGGCACATTTTTCTCGGTCTTACTGTGGGAGCGTCCACCAGCGTGGAGATGAGGTTGAGGTTTTCGGTGAATGGGATTTTGTTGGAAATTAGCTCGTTCTTCCACATCTCCAGCAACATGTCGCGGAAAGTCTGGTTGAAGGGGCCGCAGTATGACAGGAAACCGGTGAGCTGCAGGACGTCGCCCACCAGTCTGATCAACAACAACAAAAAATGAGTTTGAAAGTCTTCAAGAAAAACGTAGAAAGGAGCAAGTGTTTTGCTTTTACTTTTCCAGAGCATTTTCACCTACCTCTTGATCTGAGATTTAAATTCTTTGCTTTGTTGAGTCCAGCGAACCTTCTCGTTACTCAGTCCGCCGATGAGATCGGAGGCGGCCTGCATTTTATTCTTACACATCTCGGAACGATCCACCAATTCCTGGAAGAAGTCGTTCCATGAGTTAGCAGCGTGCGCTTCCTCTCCCATCGGTCAAGTAGCCTACCTGCTTCTCTTTGCTAGCAGCGTCGCTCTTCGCTTGCACCAAGGCCAGCTCGGCTTCCTTTTCGGCCAGCGTGGCCTGGGCCGCCATTTGCTCTGCACTGGCTTTTTTGTAGCGCACTTCCTGAA
The DNA here is from genome assembly GCF_059516105.1 of Syngnathus floridae. NCBI lineage: Eukaryota > Metazoa > Chordata > Actinopteri > Syngnathiformes > Syngnathidae > Syngnathus > Syngnathus floridae. The sequence goes on along the minus strand of NC_142426.1, from coordinate 3,208,999 downwards.
CCGCCAGATTAGCCTAACCACAAACGACACCCGCAAAATGCCATTACTAACAAAACAAAAATCGAATTAAAAAAAAAAACATTTCAGCCAACCCTTGGGCACAAGTCTAATGGCCTAGTCATAAATGTTTATGACTTTTGACTCCTGCATCTTCTTACCTTGAGCGGCAGCACTTCCTTGTTGATGTCATAGAAGATGGCCATAGCCCTGGTCCACCCAAGCAGACCTGCCACGCTGCCGCACACTTTCTTGGCATTTTCCATGGTGTAGTCCTCCATTTCAAAGTAGGGCTGCAGCAGCTCCACAGTCTCCTCGTTAATCTTGTCCTTGACGAACTGCTGCAGTGATGCCAAGAAGCCTGTGCTGCCCATGAGCTGAAGCAGATGCCAAAACAGGTGAGAAACACGGACATTGTACACGTTGGCTGAAAAATGAAATGGTGAGCAGGATCGAGCGCACCCTGAGAGCATCCGGCCATGATGGCTTGAGACAAGGCAGGTTGGGATCCATAGTGATGGTCTCCAACTTTCTTTGGAACAACAGCAGGCAGCAGTCCATGATCCTCATGATCAAATGAGGTGGCTTGGCCAGTTTTCTCACAGTGGCGATATCAGCAGGCTTGATAGTCTGTGGACGTTTTTTAAACAAGCAACTTAAACATGCAGTCCAAATGTCTTAAAAGTCGGACTGGGCACTCTGGCCCTAAGAAATTCAATTTTGGATGATGTATACTCCATTTTTTTCCCTTTCAACTTAAGGAAAAATGCAAATGACAATGACACAATGTGACAATGTAAACCCAAAACCGAACCACAGTGAAGTGGAGCAATTTATTTGGATAAGCTAAAAATGCAGTCGTTGTCATCGATGAATCAATCGCCCTAGGATAAAAGAAACTCACGTTCAGTGCATTTTCGGCATCCAATAATGCCGGCTTGGCCGCCTCCAGTTTTTCTTCAGCAATGGCCCTCTCGTGCGTGATTTCATCCACGATCATCTGGGCTTTATCACTCACGACCTGGACCTCATTCTTGATTATAGTGGCCGCTTCAGTTCGGACCATCACCTCGGCTAACACCTAAAACATGACATCTCATATCATTGTTATGGAATAGCAGAATCAATGCGGTGGTGTCAAGTGCTGCTTTTATTTTACCTTGTCGGCTTTGGCAGAGGCGACTACCAACTCTTTCTCGCTCACTTCCAGCTCTTTGGAGAGCTTAGCTACAGACACGCTGGCCTCCACCAGTTTGGCCAACCCTGACATGAAGACATAAAATCAGGAGCCTTGGGACTCTAACGTCTACAGCTACTTCATAGTTTTCAAACACCGTATGTAGCAAACAAGTTCTGGGAACTTTTGGTTCATGGTGCTGTAGACCTTACCGACATTCATGCGCTCAGCAAGTGTGTCAATGTGCTCGTGGTTTTGATGGTAGAGTGTCTTGTAGCCATTGATGAATGACAGGTATGATTTGGGGGTGACGTGAGTTCTCCTCCTGAATCTGCAAAACACAAAATGCATGATGCTTTCAATCTCGCCGCTCTGTCGCAATAAGTAAAACATCTTCTTGAATTGCGTTAAAATGGTGGTTACCGTTCAAAGTAGTTTTCGCACGTTTCGGACACTTTGCGATGGTACACGCCCATGGTGGTCACCATGGAAACCTTCACCTCTGAGGAGCAAACAACGGGAAACTCTGATAGGAAGTGATGAGCCACCGCCACCAGAGCCTCCTCAGGCCATGGGGCAAACCAGTCCATTGTGCAGCCGGATATCAAACCCGGGAACTTCAGGGACCTCGAGCGAAACTTTGGTCCCACCTGTATAGATGATGGATAGACTGGTGGTGATGTGTTCTCAATTATCAACAGTTATTTAGTTATTGTTATGACATCCAAGAGCCATTGTGGGAACCGGCCCGCGGGCACCATGTTGGTGAGCCCTTTTTCTATTCACATCCCTATTTATAGAGTAAGGCTTAAAATTTTAGATTGTACTTACCGGTGAGAAGCACAAGACAACGTGTAGGTTCTTCCGCGCCCGTGATATGAAGTAGTCGTAGAGGTTGTCGAAAGTGGGTGGAATGCGAGGAAATTCCTTTTTCATTACCGGGACCAAGTTTTGGGTGATTTCTTGGATCTCATCCTTTGCAAATAGGTTGGAGACCTGCGCAAATATGAATGATTGGTGGTTTGATCAAAAAGGGTGAAAATAATCTCCCCGAAATGGGTAACCACCTCTCCAGATGATAGAACATTGTTCAGGTACTCAAGGAAGGCCTCCTGCTTTATTTCATTGTCAGTAAAAAGGAAGGTGATGCCGCGGCCTTCGGCCCCGCTTGATTTGTACAACTTTTTTAGATCTTCCATAAAGTTAGATATATTGTAAGACCTGGAGGGAATGACAGACAATACATAAATGATATTTCATTTTTTCTTTGCATTTCTTAAGAAAAAAAAATCCCCCAAAATTTCTTTGTCATTTCTTGTGTGCAGCTATAATCAAGAACTAAGTGCAGAATTTTAAGAGGAACACATGTTATTAATTTTGGAATACTGTTAGGCTACAACATATTTTTACAATGTGTTTTATTGCAGCTAAAAAGTTTGATAAATGTTCTGTTCTCCTTACTTGGTCAGTGTGATCTGGTTCACTTCATATCCAGCTATGTATGAGGAAAGACGAGTCAAACTCTGCTTCCCGGATCCTCCCACGCCCACTAGCAGGGCGTTGCCAGTATCTGTACGAATGATGCGTGAGATCTATGGAAAGTGAAGGGAAGTTTTTTTTTTTACTTTTGAAATGTATTCCCGCTGCATTTGAGAACAGATATCTCTCGCCATCTCTGTGCGTAGACTTAATCTGACCTTGACAAGGTGAGTCATGGCATCTGTGAAGAACACCAAGTCCATGTGAGAGCCCCTCACTTCATCGTTATGCTTTGCCTGATAGAACCTGAGCTTCTCCTCGAGGAATTCAAAAGATGGGACCTGGCAGGAAGATTGATTACTCAAGTTGAGGACAGTCAAGCAGCAAACACGAAAGTCTGAATAACAAAAGGGACGTTTTTCATACAAGTTCGTAAATTTTGGGGGCGTCAAAACAGGCGTTTTCGTCCTCCTCGCCGGTCGGTTCGGGTGCCTCCCGCAAGAAGTCAACAAAGTACGGATCCTGGTGGATAGACGCGACGAGGTTGGGGTCGACGTGCTCTTTGACCACGCGGTTTATAGAGTTCTCAAACCAGTCTTTGTCCTCGCTACAAATGAACCTAAAAAGGCAAGCAAGAACAAAACATGTGCTCAATCTGCTTTACCAAAGGGAAGGCCTGATTGAATCTGAAAACTGTACGTGAAAAGTGCCAAACGATGTGCCTGGCGTGAGCATGTCCTGGTTCAATTGTCTACCTGTCAGCGATGACGCGCGTGCATTCACTCTTGAAGAGGGCCAATATTGTTACAAAGTCATTGCACTGCTCTGCCTCCACCTTTAGCATTCCTTGCCAGATCCTGGACAAGTCTCGCAAGTTGAAGACGTAGTGGAACTTGGAAGGTGTGGGTAGCATCTTTATCTAATTTAGATAGATACAGTGAATTAGCGGTTCTCAAACTTTGTGCCTGTTTCCAGACCAAATGATTTGAGAAACTACCTTGGTCCACTGCCATAAAATTCTCCCAGCTGACACAAGCTTTTTCACCATGGCTGTCATCTTTCCCGAGAACTTCCTGCACTCGTGGAAATAGCCGCAGCCGACCACACCTGCGTGTCACCGCAAAGGTAACAATTTGCAAAAGTTCTCGTTTTCAAAGCATTTGATGAACGGTAGTTACCGAAAATTTTGTCAATGGAAGTATTGGACGGCAGGGTGCAGTTGAAGACGGTAAACTGCCTTTTGAGTCTCTGAGGGATGTCGTTGCGCCCGCCGCCAGGGTGAATCATGGCCCCCAGCATTTGGACATCCACGATGGTGATGAAGTCGCCCGGTTTGTCCAGATTGTACATGCCGCCCATTTCCATCATTTGCCGGACTATCTCATTGGTGATCTAAGACAAATTCACATGTACTGTTATGTCCCTAGACTATGAGCAACTTTAAATATTTGAGTCCAAAGAGACGCCATAAATTGTACGTAGACTACGTAGACACACACCTGATCTCCCCACTCGTTGACAAGAGGCATGTTGATGTCATCGACAAACACCGTCATCCTGCGCCCGCCCGGCGGTCCGTATGTGCTACCGATTCGCTTCTCGATGTAGCTCTCCACGGTGCGCTGTTGCAACACACATTTAATTGTTAACCCAACATCCATCATTTCCTTGGGGTTTTATAAGGCAGACAAAAAAAGAAAGAAGATAATTTTGCACTCTTTACTCATTACTCCGTTACTCTTTCTACCTGAAACATGATGGGCTCTGTGGCAGAGGAGAAGTTGAGCGATTTAAATAGGTCCGTCTCGGGGTCAAACTTCTTGGCATGGCTTTTGATCATCACCGTCTTAGCCGTCCCTTGCTCACCAATGAGCAAGACGGCCTGTGGAGTTTTCAAAATGAATACATGTAGAGTAGCACTCACATTTCCATTGTTTCGAACAAGCCGCAACTGACCTTGTACTGCTTCGCAATAGTCTCCAGCAAAAAAGCGGTCCTAGTGTTATCTACGTTGGGCACAAGGATGGAAGAGTAGTCCGGTACGTGATCTGTGGGGTACTCGTACTCGCCTACATGCTCGTTCCAGTGACACCACTGACCTGGAAGAGCAATGCAAACAATGCAACTGAATCTCTGAACAGGCATCACTTCCAAATTCAACTTTCCATTACAAGCTGTTGATGTTTTGTTAGCGTACCATCTGCCCCGACCATGAATTCAAACATAGTCTCTCCCTCCTTTGTGTGAGGCAGATCAATGTTGCTGCTGTGCTCTCGGAAAAAACCCTCCATTTGGTCACGGTCGTCCAACTCCAATAGGGCCCCGAGACTCCACATGAGGCCGAAGACGAAGAGACGCTCCAAATGTTTCTCGCTGACAAGGCCCCCCATTTGCTTGGTTGGGATGAGGCCCTCCAGCAGATTGCAAGACTGCATGACAACAAATACTACTAAATCAGAATCAATGTCTGGTGGGGATGCTTGCTTTGGTTTGCGTACCTGCATGATGTAGTTACACTCCAAAAATGGCATCTTGGGTTTTAGGTTCTGTCTCATGAATGAATACGCGTCCCAAAATATTCTGCTGTACAGATTAATGATGTTCTCAGCTTCTTCTGGGTTCCGCTTGTTTGTCCATCCCTAAACAAAACACAACGCAATTGTCATCTTGTAAGATGGAATTCAGGAAACAACCACAGTCACAAACTGCTGGCTGACAACTGTACCTTGAGGATGGGTTCCCAGCTTAAAGCCGAGGAGCTCATGAAGACCATACCGACACGGGACACGGTGGCCGGAGAGGCGTTCTCAATGTTGTGCACCTCGAACACCAGCTTGCAAGACGGCGACATGGTGATACGGTCACCGTTTGCCAGTGTGAGGGTTTTGTTATCATCCAGCACGGAGTTGAGGTTTTCAATCCAGATGGCATCCACGGGACCGTCCAACACGATCCATATGATCTCCCCTGTAGACAAAAGGCATCATTTGAGCAAGCTATGAACCAAAACTGTGGAAATAGCTCATGTGAATCTGGACCTTTCTTAGCCTTGAGCGTCCTCCTCCATAGAGTGGAGAAGATCCCGTCAGTCCAGTCGTTGGTGGCGGCGTCTAGACGGCCAAACATCTGCGGCGCGGTGATGGCCTTCGGGTTCATGCGCATCTCCCTGTGTGGCGTTCCGCACTCTGTCAGCGCCCGCATTAGGATGTTGATGACCGCCGTCTTACCCGCCCCACTCGGCCCCAGCGTCATGAGGCCGTGGCGCACAAGGGAAGCCTCGTAGAGCTGATGACATGAATCATAACAGTGGATTAACGTCAAAATCAGTTGAGAGCTTCAGCGATATGTTTTGCAATACCTGAACCAGTTTTAGGTTCCAGTTGGGGTGGTTAACCAAAGCAGCAAGCTCAACTTGATGCTTCACAGCGGCCTGGAGTTCATTGTAGGTGCTGTTGTCCAGTTTGATGCCAGGGAACAAGTCATTGATGAGACTGAGGAAGAGCGGCTCATCCTCATCCACCTGAAACAGTGTTGCCTTTTAGAAACGTTTTCTATACAACTAGTGAAAAAAAAGACTTGCATGCAGGGGTGCACATAGGAGGTGGAGCACATTTGTGTTTATTTGGTGCCTTTCCTGAAACATACCTAGTGATTTTCAAATACCGTTTTACATCTTGACAAAAGAGTAGCAAAGACAAAAAAAGGGAATTTATATTTAGGAAGATCTAACACCATGCTATCCTCATGATGTGCACCCTTGTTTGATCGGTTGCATTGATGTGATACCAGTTTGGACAGATTCATATCACGCAGCACTCTCATGACGGTGCTGGACTCAGAGTCATCGGGACGTGCTCTCTTGCAGGCTCCCAGTGTCCTCAACACAGACAAGATGTTCCTCAGGCCAAAGTCATAGTGGACCTGAAACACAGCAAAGCAAAAGCACGAATGCAATTTGGATGAAATAGTTTTTTTTCTTCGAGTATTTTTAAGGGGACCTCTGGTCGCCTGATACTTGTTGCTTGGTCTCACCTGTTTTGTGAGCTGCTCTTCACATAGTTTATAGAGGACAAAGAATTTCTGGGCTAGGATGACATTCTCGTTGAATCCACAACTGGCCAGCTTAACCCTCATGATGATCTGCCAAAGACCAGAGGCAACAAAACTTTTACATGTGAGCAAATATACCAAGTGGGAAGCTCTGTTGATTTAAAATAATAATAATAATCTTGTGTGTACCTGTCGATCAGGCACCATCATGGAGACTGTCCTGAACTGCACTTTCAAGTTCTCAGGAAGTTCCTGACGACCAGCATAACCGGGGTTCTAGGCAGGGAATGCCGGTATGTTGGTGCACAAGATAAAGCTGTTAACGCTGTCATTTAAATGTCTGTCTTACCATAGTAATGAAAAGGCCAAACTCTGGATTCAGGTCAACAACGTCACCATCCGTAAAGACAAAACTAGTTTTGTGCGTCTTACGAGCTACCAGAACGATGTAAATTTGCTGTGCGGCCACAGACAACACCGGCAGGTCAATCCTGTTGAATTCGTCAAAGCAACCCCACGAACCGGACTGTGCAAGGCCTCGGGGGAAAAAAAACAAAGAAACAGTAAATTCATTTGATTATTTAGGTCCCTTAGCACCTGCTGCAGGCCTAATAACAAAAAATAAGACAATAGCATCCATCAATGCATTTGCCTACCTTTGTAAATCCTGCCGAGTCCCCTGAAGTCCATTTGGTCAGAGCAGTTGAAGACCACCACATACTTTCCCAAACAACGACCCATGTCTTTTGTGGTCTCTGTCTTTCCTGTACCTGCTGGCCCAGCAGGGGCTCCTCCCATGCTCATGCCCAGGGCCTGGGACAATGTAATGTAACACCTGTATACAGGCAATGAATGCTAAATAAATAAAATCAAATAAATAAAATGACTACACTCGTTTGCTGTCTTGCCTGTCAGTCAGTGGGGTGATGACCAGACGGTCGGTGCAGCCGAGGAATTCGTTCTGATAAATAAAGTCGACATTGGTGATGGACACGATGACCTTATCAGTGCTGTCATTGTAGTAAAACCTGCTTTGCTTCAGCCACTCAAAGTCATTGGTAGATTTGACTGATTTTGCCACCTGGAGAGAAAGCAAGATCAGTGTGGTATCAGGTAAAAAAAAATAAAAAATGTCTGTTCTGAAGCACGAGTGAGCCTACCAGCTCTTCAAAGATGTCACTCTGGTGCACGTGGATGGTGACCAGAGTCTCATACTTGACCCTGTCAAATTTGGTCAAGTCGTAGGTGGTCTGCTTAATGAGCGTTCGGAGAAGATTAAGGAATTTCTTCTTGGTGAAGATCATCACCTCCTTGCTGAATTCTGCATTTTCAAGGGCCTCCTCTGAGTCCCTGGTCCAGACCATTTGGATTCCAAGCAGGCCCACCTAAGACAGGAAGTGGAATCAATGACACTCCCCACAAGGTTAAAAAAAACACACGCATACAATTGATGGGCAAATCAATGGTGAGTAGATCCACAAAAAAAGAACACCCTTGTGAAAAGAGACAGGAAAATATTCTACCTATTTTGATTGAAAGTGGCAATTTTAGCATCACTTTGGTAAAGTACATAGTACAGTCTTTGTATATATGGCCTGTATATAAATACACAACATACTTAAGTATAAGCACTCGAGTGACACAAGTTAACAGACCTGTGCTTGAAACTTGTCAAGAAAAGGTATAAGGTCAAACTCTTCGTCGTTGATCATGTCATCAGCCGCTTTGATGACTGTGTGCAACGATGACTGCTGCTCCACCAGTAACTTCCCGAGCCAGAGCTCCACAGGACCCTGAGCTAGGACGGGCTTGTCCAGCTGAAATGTCACAAACACAACACAAAACCATTGAAAAAAATGTGCGTGGTCTATGAATGCAGTTAAAACAAGGTCCAGATCAATGATGAGCATACACACCGGTAATTTCTCCGCTTCTTGAGACAAGACAGCCAAAATGCTGTCGTACGCATTGGCATCAAACTCGGCTTCATTGACATTGTCAAACACTCCAAGAAGATGCGACTGAGGGGCAGGAAAGAGAAGAAAAATCGGTTTTATTTTATTCACTTATGACAATATTGACGTTTGGGTTTCCCATTCTATATTATCCATAGTGGCATTTTAAGCGAGACAAATGCACTCACCTGAATCGTGTGAGAATCGCTCGCTTGCCCAAGGATTTCCAAGAGAGCGGGATCAGACACGAAGAAGAACCGTGGGAATAGGAGACGTTTTTTCTCCAGGTACCTGCAGTGTTTGTGCTTGTTATGCATCACTAGAAGACTGTTTCCAATGAAAGTCATGTCATTTAGGTACAAGTAAAAATGCATGTAATGGCATGTTGGGGTAGAAAAGAGGGTAGGAGCTTCATTAAGTCAGGCCACAGCCTAGTGTAATAGAAAAAAGTGCCTTGCAGCCACCTTGTGGCATCTAGAGACAATTACAATCTTGGTAGTATTCTGCCAATCATGGAGGTTCACTGTACTACTTTTTTGAATGACGCCAACGAGTAGTTTTACCCTGTGAGTGACTTCTGACAAAAGTCCAGTTGCTTCTGAAGATCTGGCAGGATCTCCCCCAGCATTGGATCCCCGACACAGCACTCTACGACGTTTGGGACGTTTCGCGCTCGGTCCATGATGCCGATCCACGTTGAATCAATTTGCTGAAAGCGCTCTGCTTCCTACATGAATGGGAACGCTTGATATAATTGGCTTAATGGTTTATTGTGAATAAAGAAATACACATTTTCACATTTAATTGGTTGAATAATTATCATTAAAAATAATACAATTTCAAAATGTGTTTTATTTGTTATGGTAATATGTAAACTAGGCATTTTACTTGTCTTACATCCAATCATTTTTGAACTTCTAACTTCAGGCCAGTTTACCTGAGGTAGGTCTTTGGCGATGTCACCCCCGACAAAGACGGCCTCTAAGTAAATCCAAAGGTTTTGCACGACGACCCACTGCTCAATGACGTCTGTTGACGTGGACAGCTTGGAGACCCAGTCCTGTATATCAGCTTTGTAGAATGTGCAGTAGCTGCGTAGAGGCAGATTGAAAGACGGAGCGAGGAACAAAGTTGTAACGGGTTTCTGCCTTAAAAGTGCCTTGAAGTTCTCCTCACCGATTGCTTAGCAACGATCCCAGCACCATAAGACTGTCCTCCAGAGTGGTGAGGATCTCTGTGGTGTCACCGCCTCGCAGCATGAGCTCCCCTCTGTCCTTGAAGCTATTCAGCGTCAAGTTTTGGTCACGCCACACTATTTTCACACCCGTCAACTTGGCCTCGATGTCCCTTTCTTTCACGGCCGATATGCAGATATCCTAAAAGGTGCGGGGAGTAGAGAGTTGCGAATAAAGCTGCAAGCTCACAGGAGGTGCGGGAAATGGAGACGGTCGAGCGCCAACCTCAATGTCGTCTTTGAACTTCAACAGCGGCGCCTCCATGATGTCACCCAGAATGCAGGTGGGTGAGTCAACCTCAAACTTGTGGCCAGTCATGTTGGAGATCTGATCCCAGTGCCTGCGAATCATTGACTTGTTGGTCATCATCTCCAGCAGAGGACACAGCTCGCTGAAGTCGTCGATGGTCTGCTTCAGGTCGTTGAAAGCCTGCCACTCCTTCAGGGCCTTGGGAAGACGTCGGCACCTGCAAGTACACTTATTACAATTTTGCGTGGGTGTTGCCACTTTTTTTCGGACACAAAGGGAACCTGTTCTGGAAGTCCATAAGCTCATTATTGATCTTCTCAATATCCACTTGTGTCCACAGGAGCTTGGAGTGACCACTGATGGTCTTCATCACAGTGTCGTATAGGCCGTAGAGCTTCTGAAGCAGGTCCAGCTCTTTCCTAGAGGTGGGGAAAACAAGTTTTTAACACAAGTCGATTATTTTCCGTTGACAGTTTCAAGCCTTTGTACTTTTTATTTTGAAGGCATTCATAATCAGAGACAGGCAGGCCGAGGAGCTGCTCGCCAGAGTTGTAGATGGTGAAATTTCGCCACAGCTCGGAAAACCTGGCCTTGAATGGGACAAATACACACAAAATTAAAAGAACTGGATTGGGTGGTGGTGGTCGGGGAAGCTCAATGTTTTGTTTTGTTTTTTCAACAAAGATAACAAAATAAAAAATGGACTAGCATAAGTACCTGGAAGGCCTGGAGCCTGCGGCTGGCTTCCTTCGGTTCTATTCCATCAGCCATAGGACCTTCCTGCAGGGCGTTTAGAAAACAACTGTAATGTGCATGTACTTCGTCAATCCATAAAAATAATAAAATAAAAAATTAAATTACAAAAAAAAAAAAATCGACCGGCATCTTACAACATCATAGTCGTCCATGAATGTGTCGACATCTTTCTCAAAGACGCCGACGCGCTCCATCAAGTCCTGCTTGAGGTGGGGCTGCATACGGAAAAGCTGATCCTGAACGGACATCTGGGAGGGAAACATTTTATAAAGGTGGAGCACTTACTTTACTTATGGAGCCAATTTGAGCAGTAAAAGGTAATATTTTGTCTTTGATTAATTTGGTAAAAAATATATTTTTCTCATGTATATTTGAAATTTTCCATTACTTTTTACACTATTTGTGATTACTCCGTTCCTAACGTTAAACAATTTCTGCATTTTAACCCAACTTACAGCCTTAGACAGAAGCCTGATGGAGAAACGACCGAGTCCGTACACCTCTCCCGGTTCCTTCTCTGGCATTTCTGCTTCGTAAAGGATCAGCACTTCGTAGGCATCCTAAATATCGGGAAAACATGACCAGTCGGATCTAGTGGCAAAGAAAAAAAGCAAAGGGGAAGCTATTCGCACTTGAGTGGAAACGAGCGTTATGTCGGTGTTTATTTCGGAATCGCGCAGGTTGGCCAGCGTCTTCATGGAGCAGCGAACGTCATCCAGATTTGTAATGGGATGAGACAGCTGCGTGAAGCTCTTGTGGGTCTGCAGGCTGATGTCGATGATGTTCTTCCGGCACTGTACGCGCAAGTATTTGCACAGCAGCTTCTTCCAAGCCTTGGCCTCCACCATGAGGGACTCTTTTAAGTGATCTGGTCAAGAAACATACAACTCACATCGATATTGAATCATTTTCAAACTGCTCGGCTTTGTTGTTAAAAACACCTGAGAATTTGCGTTATCTTACTTGTTGACAGTTCAATCATCCCAACAACAATGATGTTCTGGATTGCCTCGATTTGGTTCTCAAGCATGTCATAGTGGCGCAGTTTATTTTTTATCTCAATCAAGGACGGTTTGCTGTCAATGAATGCCTTTAAAAAGAAAGCCAACACATTATCACACAAAATTACATTCCGACAATTTTTCTCAGCAGCCGCTGCCGGTGTACATTCCGATACCTTGATGACGTGATCCTTGTCCTCGCCCCACAGCTCGTTGAACCTCTTAAAGCGATCTATAACGGTGGCGGCGTTGTCCCTCTGCAACTTCAGCACTGACTTTATGGCGAAAATGACCGCTTTGATATCGTCGTGATTGCTGACGCGTGTGTAGAAGTCCAATTTCTCCCGCCCTGTGAGAGGGTTGAGCGTCAACTCCGAGCGAATGCGCTATTGTTTCCGTTCATGGCGACTCACCTTCAGTGGGTGTGCTTTCATGTCTGTACTCCACCTCCCAGCATTGAATGCCCTTGCTGACTCCCAAGATACATTCGTTGGTTTCAAGTATGGCGTGATGAATCTGTTCCACAGTGGGGACCATCACCTGCGGACAACCACACAGTATTTACTGGCAACGTCAGGATTAGCATTTGGGTAGCAGTTGTAGATAAAGGCAAGCCGGCAAATTTACAACGAGATGATTTACTCCGAATAATTCAAGCAAATTTGTCGCTTAAGAATTGGTAGGAGAGCTCAAGAAGCAGCTCTCAGATTGAAAAAGTTTGGAGACCCCTGCCCTAGATATTTAAAGATCAGTTAAGAATTGCCACAGGTGGATTGCTATGGTTTCCTGTGCTTTTCCTCACCACATTGGGTGCATTCAGATGTACTTCCGCTTTCATCATCGGGACCCAGGCATCGTCAGCCTTCTTCTGGAATAAGCTGCAAGTCCCAAAGTTATCATGAGAATCAACTGAACCACAATGCATTTTCAACAGCAAAAGAGACGGGAGAAGACTTACTCAGGGCCGGACACTCGCCGCTCCAAAGTCTTCAGAGACAACTTGGTCATTTCTACCAGTGCATCCAAAATCCTCGCAGCAAAGGAGTCATACTGCTTAGTGAATTCCTGAAGAAAAAAAAAAGTCAAATATTGTCGATCTTAATTAAAAAAAGTGTACTATTGCTGGGCACGCAAACCTTTTCAAAGCGTGTAGCTTTGTACTTTTCTTGGCCCTCTGTTGCGTTGTCGGAGATTCGCTGGTTCTCCTTCGGTGCTAGAATGTCAAAATAAACCATTATATCCAAAATACACACGTAGGCTACCAAGTTAGGTAACCCTGATGATTGACTATACAGTTATTTGAGAAGGGGGAACAGATGTGCAAGTACCAGAACTGTCTGCGGGCTTCGTGGTTTGCTTGGACTTGTAAATAGAATTAAACACTTTGCCCAGCTCGTTCACCGCTTCCTTCACATGATAGCACTTGTGTTCTACTCTTTTGATCCCCTTCTGGCACAGACTCTAGAAGATAAAAAATAATAATAATGTTAAACTTGTTCACATGTCACTTAAATCCAGAAATATTTGTAGTGATGGTGGGCTTTTACCTCAGTGAGTTGAAGAAGGGGCTCAATTGCAGAGGAGCGATCTTCGGGCAGATGGATGAGAACGGTCTCAGAGACCTCTTGGAGATAATTGTCAATGTGAAACTTACAGATGTCTTGCACCTGGAAAGAATGGAAACATGATTTAGGGTCACAAAACCTAAAGCCCTAAACCTGATGAAACTAAAATCTCAACACTAGCTCGGCTCTATCACTCAGAACTCCTAATTTTAAATTGAGGTACAGTCACATACCTTCTTCAAGATTTGCTTGAGTTCAGTCAAGACACTGTCAATATTTGTAAAGTACTTCTCCAGAAGCAGCGATGACCACATGACCATCACTGACCCGTAGCGAAGGAGGGAATCAATCTTGTAATAGGACACAAACATACATTGTGACACATGAGTAACTTTTGTGTGGCAATCACACAAGCTCTTACTTGGTTGGTCTTTGATGTCATCATGTTGTTAAAATCCTCTGGGATGTTTTCACAAATTTGCTTGTACTCTATCACAATGGTCTACATGAGGAATCACAGGAGGAGACCATTAGGTTGTCAATTCGTGGGAACAGCAAAAGAAAAAAAGAAAAAAGACTTACGTGAAGACGATAGTGATACGTCTTTAATTGGTGCTCACACTTGAGGAAATGCAAAGCCTGCTTGGGGACTTCCAGGCCCATCTTCACCAAACTGCTGGCCTCCTGAATGGCTTCACTTATTTTGGTATCAAAGTTGACCAAGTACTTGCCCGTAACAGTGCAGCGAATCAATAGCGTTGTATTCAAGGCTGTTGAGATATAAAATCATTTTACTGCGTGCCACTAAACTTATTTGGAGACGGGTGACTGGAGCCCCTTAACACAATTCCCAGAGAACAAACCATAATCTAGTTTGGACACTTCGGCTGTCCAAGCTTTGTGCTGGTCCGACTCAAAGCGTTGCAATGCGGCCGTAGTCTGATTGTACAATTTGACGACAGCGCGTCCCTCGGGGGTGGTCAGGATGTCGGAGTTCTCCTGCAAACCCGGAAAATTAAATGAGCTCATCCTAACGCAGATTTTGGAATGGACGGATCTCGTATCGGAGCTCATTCCAGCTTACGCGTATGTACGATATGGGCTCGTGTATTTTCTTGTAAAGGTGGCGAGCCCAGCGGAGCCTGCCGGAGACAGGCGGCATGTTTCGACCCAAAGGCGGATCTTCGTTTTGCTTGTCAAATAGCTGCGAGAAAATGAATGAAGGTAGGACATGAGCGTGACGTCACTAGAACGACAACTTCACATGCAACCTTACCTTTGCCACCGCCTCCACTTCTGAGACGTAGAGCTGGAGAATAACGCCCAAAGCAATGGGCATTTCCGCCTTCAGACAGGGAATGTTTAGTTTCTGAAAACTGCAAACAGCAACACGTGAACAAAAAAATTTGCATTAAAAAATATAATTCAAAACAATGACACTGAGTTTGGACTCACCGTTGTATTACACCGAGAGCTTGCTGAGATGTGTCAAACTTGGCATAACTTGAGTTCATGAAAACTTTTAGCTGCTCCTGCAAAACAAAAACAATCAAAGGAACTCATTTGAATTAGTATTATACAAGCCGACCCCTGCTGCGAGGTAATATGTAAAATCATAATCATTCTGTTCTTAAATTGCTGGCCATGTAAAAAGTTAACTAAGACGTAAAAGCAAAAAAAAAAAAAAAAAAAATGTACACAGCAGTCTGTGGCTATGTACCTCCAGGGTACTTATATGAGACATAAAGACGTCGTAGTCCGCTTCGAAGGCCACCGTCCTTGACGCAAACACATCCGCCTGCTTGTTCTTCAGCTCGGTGGAGACTTTGCGGAACTGTCCGGCCAGAGTCTCGATGCCCTCGATGTTGGACTTGGCCAGGCATTCGAACGTCTTGAACACTGACATTATTTTGGTGATCTGCAAAAGATTTCAGCTCACTAAATATAAGCCTGTTAGTGTTGAATCAATTCCTATTTGCTAATCCGCTCAATTTATATCAAACGTATAGATGTGGATAAAAGGCAGCATACGAAAATGGAATCGTACATGTTCGAGACGCTTGCAGAAGACCTCAAACTTCCTCAACACGTGCATCTCTGAGAAACCAAAGGGCCTCTGTCCTAGCATTTCTTTTGATTTTTCCTGTGTATTCTTCAAGCAAGACTCATACTCCCGATACAAACCAAGGCACTCCTATCAAAAGATCAATTCAGCAAAAGTCAAATACTTCCTGCATATCCGACTCCTCATAACTGGCATGGTTGTCTCCCTTACCTGTATTTTCATCACAACATTTTTCCCATCTTGGTCCCATATTGCTGTGCCGTTGTTGGAAATGTATCGCCTGCACGCTATGATCATCTGGTTTGTAACCTGATTTGCATATCATATGGGATTAATCCTTGTCAGCATCTTCTGTTATGTGTGTGTAGCCCGCTTGGATTGACTTACTTTGATGAAGATGGAGGATATCTTTTCACTGGTGTGGTAGTACCGCGACACTGTGTGGATCATCTGAACCGCGTTGATGATGTTCTGCACGCTTTTCACAATGGTGGCCTGACAGGTACAATATGACACTGTCTTAGACGGCGAACCTTTCCAAAAGCTACCTAATGATCAAAATCAATACCGGGTCACTGTTATAAAGAGGCTGGCAAACTTTCGCCAGCGTGTCCAGGAACTTGACATTGTCCTTGGCCTCGTTGAAGTTGTCTGTCACCCTGGACTCTAGCATCGGCCACACCTAACCAAGACAACATAATGCAAATAATCAGACCTTTCATTTAATCCAGCGCCACTTTGTTCTTTGTTCACTTCGTTGGCAGTATCATAAATTGGATCATAATTTTTGCTAGCAAGTCAAAGCAAAAAAACTTGCTAGAGCGACGGCATGGACTGCAGCTTCAATAACTCATCGGGTCACTTGTAATCATTATTATTTTAATATTGCTATGAAATCTGAATTTATAAAACAACATTTCTGACCGTGACCAATGGAGCATCCATACCTTCAGTGCTTTGGAGCGGTTAAGTCTGAGCACAGTTATGACGGCCTTGCATTTTGTGCTGTTGATGTGATTGAGGATGGAGTTGAACTTCAAGAGCGTTTGCCTCCAGTAATCCAGCTCGCTCAGCGGCCCCTCCGTCACAAGACCTTGCTTCAGCGCTAGAGTCTCCAAAAGGACCTGCTCATCGCAGACAAACCGTACGGCGTTTTCCACACTGAGACCTTTTCTTCATATAGAGCAGTGGTTCTTAATCTGGGTTGGATGGAACCCTAGGGGTTCGGTGAGTCGGTCTCAGGGGTTCGGCAGAGCCTCCACTGTGAAGGTCCGAACACACCTGATTTATTGTGTAAATTCGTGACGACGCATATCTGAACTGGTCTTGCAAAGGCAACAGCAGAAGTCACGCAGATTTTACAGGTATGTACAATCATTTGTTTTGAGTTCATGCATTGTGTTGGTTATGTTCTTTGAACAAGGTGATGTTCATGCATGGCTCATTTTGTGCACCAGTAATAAACATTGATGTCTTGAATTAAAAAAAAAAAAAATTTCACTAAAGAGGGGTTCGGTGAATACGCATATGAAACTGGTGGGGGTCGGTACCTCCAATAAGGTTAAGAACCACTGGTATAGAGTTTCTTTTGACCCTACCTGGTCAATTTGCTTTGTCCACTTTATCAGGAGATCCTCCATATGTGTAACCATGTCATTGTCGGTTGCTGCTAAGGTCATATCTTGCAAGGATGCCAGTTTACTGAAGTCAACGTTCTTGGTTTCTGCCAATTTAACATTCTGGTAGCTCATCTGGATCACTGGAGTGGAAACAAGTTCAATCATTACTGCAAATATTGAATGTAGGACTATTTAAATCATGCCATTAGATGGGAACCTTACCATCTAAACCCAAAAGGATGTTCTTGAAGATATGCTCAAAGTTTGGCTTAATCTTGCCTCTCTGCTGTGTCCTGTCAACTTTTAGCAGTGCTTGGAAACCGGGCAGAAGGTTTTTGAAGCTGTTCTGGATGGCTTTATAGAAGCCATTGCGGGCGTCAAACATGGAAAAATAGGTCTCCTGGAGAGTGGAAATAATATGGAGAAATTATTTGCTTGCCAATTAATTCATGTAAAAAAAAGCCAGAACAGGTACCGCCATTGTATGTGATTATGATTAATATTCTTATAAATTGAGTTGTATTTTTTTGCTGCTGTTCATTCTATAAATATAACACTCCTGTGGAAGGCCAGAAGGAATTTAGTTAGCCAACTTATTCATATGCAAATGCAACATAGTACTCTGTTGCTTTCGTTTGTTATAAATGTGTCTGAATTTCCTACCTGATGTATGTTGTCTTCCGTCACAGCGACATCCACTCGGACCCGAGTGAAGGAGCAATATATGCCCGTGAGGCGCTTCTTTGATAAATTAGCGTGGACGAGTCGCAGTGCTTTTCGGGGCCCAGGAATTGCACGGCCACATTCTGAGGTGAGAAACCATATTAGTTCTTATGAAATTAATGCAAATGAACAAATGATCATTTTTCAAGGATGTTACTTACCTGGCCCAGGATGTTTTGTCGCTTGATATACAAAGGCAAGTTTCGAGCTTCCATTAATGGCAAAAAAATTATCAAAAGGATCCAGCTACAAGCAAAGACAGCAAAAAGACAAACTTATCACACCAAGATAAAAAATAAATAAACTTCACATCGTACAACTATTTAAGTGATTAAAGGGACAATTTTTCTGTCTGCAGTGGAAAATAGTTTTTATTTCAACAGCTCACAAGAAAGCGTCATGTGGTTAGATCTATTCCTTGTATTTATCCCCACTTTTTGTAACTTTTTTTTGTAACTTATGTGTTGTATGTACATATATCCTCACCGAGTAGTCCAGAATGAACTGCTCCACCGCTGTCGGAGTCAAGCGCAGCCTGAGGGCCAGCATGTTGATCACATAGTGATGTGTAGGGCCCAATTGCTCCTTTCGCAGCTTCCTCGCATTCTTGTGGTCATCCTGAGGATAAAAACCATCCCGTTAAATGTTTGCGTGATGGTGTGGTCCTATTTACACCGTTCGGTATTTCACTGACATCATGGGCCTCCATCACTTAGAGCTTCAGCAGAGTTGCCACTTTGAAGGTAGAAAGTCCTCCAGTTTCTGCTTGGATTATTAAAAAGGATTAATAATAATTAGCCACTCATAATTACTAGACGCTTGATATTTGACTTAAACTCAAGACAAAGTGCTACATCTTAACACAACAATAAAATACAATATTCTATTTAAACTAAACTATGAGAGCTCCCTTCACATCAATATAAATCAGACAACGATAAAATACCTTAATAAAATTTTACAATTGCAAAATAGCATTTGAAAAGAAATTGATGACATACAATTAAGTGATCACCTGGAGCATGTTAAGCTAACGCTCGGTATGCTAATTTTGCTGTGCCCAAAAAATTGGAAATGTCTCGTTTTTCCAGAGAGCGCATTTGCGTAAAATCTGCGTGTAAGACAATGAAAGAAAAAGTGTTTTTGTTTCGAAGTTTGACCCTATGTCTTTCAGCATTTCGTCACTGTACTTGCTTCTTACGTCGTTCTTTTTTTCGGTTTGGAATGTTCCAGTTTTGACGTGTACGTTGCACGTGCGCGTACTTTGTTGTTGTTGTTTAGGAAGGCGTGTAATTGTGTGTCGTATTACGTCATAAACCACACGTCATACTTGCGTCGTGCTAAACTAAAAACGCTTCGATGATATTTTACAATTTGCCAATAAATACATATAGTATTTTTTTTTAATCGACGTTATTTGGTTAAAGGCCCAGAGACACCGGTATATGTACAAATCGGTTTTAGTTAGCTTATGGGCTTATGAATATAAATTGACGATCGAAACAACGAAAAGGAAGCTGTTGCTCTGAAAAATATAATTTAAATTTGCCGCGCAGGCGAGTTTGACTGCGCCGAGCCGGCAGCCGGAAGTGACGTCACATGACGTCTCAAGTTGTACGCGTTTAGCTTCAGTGAATGTAAACAAAAAGAGAAGAGGGGCCAGCGCGGAGACGTCGGGCCAGGCTTGCGGCCAACCCAGCTCGCCCAGCCGTGCCTTCCATTCTCCTGGCGTACGTTCGTTCGCGGGACGACAAGATGGGTTGCGTTCGCCTGATAGGATCCACGAACCGGACAGTGCGTGCCTGCTGTGTGCTCGTGTTCACAGTGGCCTGGTTGACTGTCATCTTTCCGGACTCTGCTGTGCATCGGAAGAGGCTAGCGTGCTATCACTCTTATTGTTCATTGTTGTTGACTTCTTGTTTTATTTTTCCTGTGTTGTTTACTTGTATGTGCGTTGTGAACTCTGTCTTGTCACCCTGGGATAGTGAGAAACGTAATTTCGATCTCTTTGTGTGTCTTGACATGCGGAGGAATTGACATTAAAGGAGACTTTGACTTTGAAAAGTATGTCGAAGCGTGACGGGAGGGGCACAATTCAGAAAACGTTGCTCAGCTCGTCGAAAAAATGCGATTTAAGCAATAGAATTAAAAATGCGCCTATAACCTAAACCAAACGCTGCAGATGTTCATTTCTTCATGCGCAGTGGTCAACTCGGCACTCTAAAGCCCCCTGAGAACTTTTTACTATGCCAACCTAACCACAGTGACGGGAGAGGCACAATTCAGAAAACGTGCTCAGCTCGTCGAGAAAATGTGATTTAAGCAAAAAAAATTAAACCAAACGTTGCGGGTGGTCATTTCTTCATGTGTCGTGGTCAACTCGGCGCTCTAAAGCCCCCAAGAGAACTTTTTTCTATGCCAACCTAACTAGAGTGACGGGAGGGGCACAAATCAGAAAACGTGCTCAGCTCGTCGAGAAAATGTGATTTAAGCAATAAAATTAAAAATGCGATTTAAACCTAAATCAAACGCTGCAGATGGTAATTTCTTCATGCGCCGTGGACAACTCGGCACTCTAAAGCCCCCTAGAGAACCTTTTACTATGCCAACCTAACCAGCGTGACGGGAGAGGCACATCTCAGAAAACGTGCTCAGCTCGTCGAGAAAATGCGATTTAAGCAATAAAATTAAAAATGCTTATAAAACCTAAACCAGACGTTGCAGGTGGTCATTTCTTCATGTGCCGAGATCAACTCGGCACTCTAAAGCCCCCAAGAGCATTTTTTACTATGCCAACCTAACCAGAGTGACGGGAGGGGCACAATTCAGAAAACGTGCTCAGCTCAGCCCAAGTGAACTGCTAGGTTCATCATATTCTGGGTCAAAAGAGGTTTCTGAATCGGATGAAATGATGCTAATATTGCCGCTGGAAACGGAGCTGTGGCTATCATCTGCCATGTTGTTTGGGTTCGTTGAGATCCGGATGTACAACTTGTGACGTCACATTAATGGCGCCACCGGTGTGGCTGTGTGCGGAAACCGATCGATAAACTGGCATTTAATTTTAGCTTTATTCTTAGTAATCGGTGTCCATTTTTAATTTCCAATGCGGCAAATGTGTTCTCTTTATACATTCTATCAAATTCCGTTCTAACTGAAAAAAAAAGGGATGTCTCTAGGCCTTTAATTCCCATTCTTGGCGGTGGAATCTTGTGGTGCGTTCATTGACACCAGGAAATGATTTTTTTTCCTGTACACATTTATTGGCGCCGGTTACAACTGTAAAAGGTCAATTAAAATACAATAGAATTATTTTTAATTATTTATTGGCTACACTATAGTTGACCTTTCATCACAACTGTACAGCTTGTTATGTATGGGGATCAGTATTCATCACAATATAATTTCTACGTAAAGTTTTGTGTTTTCTTTTTTGTAAAACTAACTTTAATGTATTTTTAGGGTGTTTTAAGGTCTTGTCACCTAATTTTAACAGTCGAGCCTGGTCAAATCTGAGTAGATATTTTCCTTCTTTCTACTACATATGATATAGCATCGGTCCACTGGGGCCCTTTTGACATTTTCTTTACATTTACAATGGCATTTTTGTAATAACAAAACCACGTTCATAGTGTGATGTTGTTACACATATTTTAAACTTACCTTTGTTACAAGAAACCGCAAAAATTTAAAGATGATAATAGAGCCAACATGATTGAGCCATGTTGAGGCTGGAATTTACGACCTCTATCGGTTGACTGACGTACAGCGTGAGAGTATGTCAAAGAAATAGCAGATCCTGGATCAGTCCCCGGAAGCATACTCGGTTTCGTGGTTCACTGTGATTGGTCCAGCCAGGCCGTGTGTTCGTCCTATGGCGTGCGGACATCTGTTAGCTTGAGCCGCTTCTGGTAAGACACTCCACTCCAGTGCGAAGTCTCTCCGAAAAGACTCTCGAGAAGGGCACCAAGTCTGAGAGGAAAGAAAGAAGATGGGCAAAATGCAACTTTTGGCCGCTATTACGGCGCTTTTAGTAGCCTATTGCGTACAAGCCAAGGTGTACCTTCGGGAAGAGTTCTTGGATGGCGGTAAGGTTAAAGCAAAACCGAAAGTTAATGTCACGCTATTAAATGTCAAATTAGCTTATAGCTCCTTTTTTTTTTATTTGACAGTGTTTTTAATACCTGCTAAAACTTCCAAATGTGCTTCCACCCTGGTTGCTAAAAAGGCCTCATCGCCTCTTAAAATTGGCGTAAGAGATTTGAAGGCGTGTTCTCGTGTAAACTGTGGTCTTTAATCCCCCCGATTTTGATTTGTTTGTTGAGCAGATGAATGGAGAAGTCGCTGGGTTGACTCCAAACACAAATCTGACTACGGCAAATGGAAACTGACGGCTGGCGAATTCTATGGCGACGCCGAGAAGGACAAAGGTGAGCAAATGGTTGAACAAGGAAGAAAGCAAAACTAAACTTGTTCATGGACTAAGAGGAAATAAAGTGTATTAAAACATCAACAAAATGCAATTGTTTCTCAGTTTATTCATCAAGTATTTTGGACCGAATAGGAAAAAAAATCAATTTGATGATAAATGATGTTGGTGGGCTTTGCCATTAAGGGCATTGACCTAATGCACAGGTCAATGGTTTGATGAATGCTATGACGTTATATTGTCCTATGTTTTTAGGTCTCCAGACAAGCCAGGATGCTCGTTTCTATGCATCCTCCATTCGATTTGAGCCGTTCAGTAACGAAGGCAAGAGTTTGGTCATTCAGTTCACCGTCAAACACGAACAGAAGATTGACTGCGGCGGCGGCTACGTCAAGGTCTTCCCGGCGGACATGGAACAGACCGCCATGCATGGGGAGTCTACATACTACATCATGTTTGGTAAGTTACAGCCCCGCCACCCCCCAGCTTTGAGTTTAAGTGAACCACTTGCGCACTGTAATGATTGAGATCATTTGCTTCGCACAGGCCCGGACATTTGTGGCTATAGCACCAAAAAGGTCCATGTCATTTTCAATTACAAGGGCCAGAATCACCTCATCAAGAAGGAAATCAAGTGCATGGTAATTTATTCATATATATTTCAGAAGCTGACTTCCAAAGCCCATAAATACAGATTTCTCATAGAATTTTAACCCTTGTTCTTTTCTTTCAGGACGATGAACTCACCCACCTGTACACACTGATCCTAAATCCCGACCAGACCTACGAAGTGAAGATCGACAACAAGAAGGTGGAGTCGGGCAGCCTGGAAGAGGACTGGGACTTCCTGCCCCCAAAGAAGATCAAGGACCCTGAAGCCAAGAAGCCAGAGGACTGGGATGACCGCGCCAAGATCGACGATCCCGACGACACCAAGCCCGAGGTGAGAAAGAAAAGCAATATTTTAGCATTAACTGTGTGAAAATGATAAATTACAATAAACTGAAACTATTTACCTTTGGATGACACCATAAATTAAATACCAAGAAGTGCCCAGATTACCAGTTGATCTTGGAAATGCCTTCACTCTTCAGGACTGGGACAAGCCTGAAAACATCCCTGACCCTGATGCCAAAAAGCCAGATGACTGGGACGAAGACATGGACGGAGAATGGGAGCCTCCCATGATCCCCAACCCAGAATACAAGGTAGGTGATTAAAAACTGAATTTTTTTTTTTACCCAATCTTGCAAATTTTTTCTACAATTAAAACAACTCCCAGGTGTCTGAAATACTCTAAGGATCCGCAATTCTAGCCAGTACTGTTGTCAATTTTCATTGCATGTATATGCCACAAGATGACAGCAGAGCACTGCTTTTATAACAGACAGATGCTCCAAAGTAACTCATGTCAAGATTTGTGCTTCCAACAAAACTCACTGCAGCAATTCCTAGTTCATTTCAGGCTGTTGAGATCCTACTCTCGTCAATTTCCCATGTGCCCCTAATTTTACCCTTTGTTGCAGGGAGACTGGAAACCCAAGCAGATGGACAATCCCAACTTCAAAGGAGTCTGGGTGCACCCTGAGATTGACAATCCTGACTACAGCCCTGACGCAACCATCTACAAGTTTGACAACATCGGTGTGATTGGTCTTGACCTTTGGCAGGTAGATGAGACTAAACATTGTCATGCTAACCAGCTCAGTGTCCTAGTAGTAGAGTGTCCACCCTGAGACTGGAAGGTTGTGGGTTCAAACCCCGGCCGGGTCATACCAAAGACTATAAAAATGGGACCCATTGCCTCCCTGCTTGGCACTCATTATTAAGGGTTGGAATTGGGGGGTTAGAGCACCAAATGATTCCCGAGCGCGGCACTGCTGCTGCTCACTGCTCCCCTCTCCCCCAGGGGATGGATCAAAATCACATGGGGGTGGGTTAAATGCAGAGGACAAATTTCACCACACCCAGATGTGTGTGTGACGATGATCATTGGGACTTTAACTTAATTGACTTTAACTTTAATGTCACATTGACAGCAAACTGAAGCTCAATTTTGCGCACAGGTCAAATCCGGCACCATCTTTGACAACTTCCTGATCACTGATGATGCAAAGGAAGCCGAGGACATCGGGAATGAGACGTGGGGTGTCACAAAGGTATTAAGCGTATTCTCATGGAATTTCAATTTGCAAGATAATCGTCCTAATTTTGTCCGACGTTTATTTACAGGAACCCGAGCGTAAAATGAAAGAGGAACAAGATGATGTGAAACGCAAGGAAGAGGAGGAGAAAAACAAAGAGCAGGATGCCCACGGCGAGGATGAAGATGGGGAAGACGAGGATGATAATGACGATGAGGATGATGAGAATGAGGATGAAGATGATGAAAAGCCCAAAGATGAGCTTTGAGAAGGTCTGCTTTGCAGAAAGAGAAAAAACTGTGTACATTCCGGGGATTTCGTGGCTGCTGTGCATCCTCACCCTAAAAAAGTAAAATGTCAACAAGGGAGGATAGCTTTTACTTTGGCCATTATGTCAACATTGCATCTCCTAACAACTGGCTCGATGCACAATTGCAATCCTGTTTTTCTTAAACTTCATCTTCTTAGAGAAAGGAGCTGTCATTTTGCCTTCCCATTTGGGTCAGAGTGAAGGCTTAACATCTCGCATCATTCATATTTAAGTGGTAACATGTCTTTTGCTGTGGAAAACAATTAAATGTGTACCATTCAAATCACCTACAATAATCAAGGATGCAATTGTACTGTTTACATACCACTCATCTTATAGCGCAAATAAGAATTGCCCGAATACAATGCCTTCAAATGATGTAAAATCACCTGTCTACGTTTTAATTCTAGTGTGTGATCAAAGCAGTCTGGTGAACAGACCTCTCGACCCTTTTCTGGTGTGAATAGAGCAAGGGTGTGCTCGTTTCTATTGGTCCAAATAAATGATTATACAAAAGTTTTTATAAAACGTGTATGTGATTTTTTTCCAGGTGGCTTGAATTTACAAAAATTATGGTTTTGAAATTGAATCAGAATGTGGTGCTCCGTGTACAAAACGCGCAGTCCATGGTGGTCTCGCGAGAGGAATCTCGTCTTGGTCCGACTCCCGGCCAACGCAACTTTTATTATCCATTATTTTTTCCCTCCATTTACTTGCTAAAGCGACAGCTGCATGTAAGAAATGACGCGTGACAACTGTTAATTCTGAAGCGTATTACCAGTGCATCTCAGTAGATTTACATGAGACAGTAATTCTATGATAACTAGTACAATTAGCAATGTTCAATTTATCACGTATTTTGCACTCGTCACGGCTGAAGTTCACTATTTAGCACAAAACCGAAGCGGCTATATTGCGTCAGAAACTGCAAAGTTTTTTGAGTAAAAAATAAAAGAAAAAAGTTGGGCTCGTCCGGGATTTGAACCCGGGACCTCTCGCACCCTAAGCGAGAATCATACCCCTAGACCAACGAGCCGTCTGGTTAAGAAGCGGATTCATGCGTACAAGAATACAAGAATTGGTCGTAGCCCATTGGTAGGTTAAATAACTACGCCCTTTTCGCCAGTAATATTCATTTTAGTTTCATCCGTTTCATCACACGCAGTAGAAGTTGCTGTATCGTATTAAATGAGGCGTCACAGTCCACACGCGTGTAATAGTCAGCACAGTTTCTTTTCACGTTATTTAGGGGTTTTAACTGTAAGTCATGTGACTCTCCTACGCAGCCATCTTGTGGCAGAGAGGGAGGGGCGCGTATAAATGGATCTCACTGGCCATCTCAATTGGGCCAAGACAAGACACGCCCTCCATCTTTGGAGGGGTCATATTTCATGAGCTAGCCTATAGGGTGTGTCTTGCTCGGATTCTACAGCCAATCACATTGAAGCAGGGCGTGTCGTGTCGCGTAATCGAGTGGGACTCAGAATAACGCGGAGGGGACGGGTGAGCGAGAGAGCGACACCAAGGAAAAGACAGAGAGCGAGTGAGAGGGAGCTAGCGCTTACAGTCGAATTCAAAACCTTACGCTGTCACGTCAAGCAGAGGTAAGACAGCCCAAATTAAACGCCCTACCAGCACGAGGCTGCTGAAAGTAAAGTGCCACGTCGTAAAGCCAACATCGAGCCAACCCAGGTTACTTTTCAGCGGTACTGTTAGGAAGTCTCCTCCGTGTTTACTCCGGGAGGCCTCCGTCCAAAAAAAGCTAGTGAGCTAACCTGTTAGCATGCTAGCCACAAGTGCTTGGTCTTTTCGAGGATTAACTCGTGCCGCGGTGCCAATATCGCGATTATTATTGTTCGGATCGTTGGTATATGACAACATGTCCAGGCGGATGAGCGTGTGGCTACGTGTGTTTTGTTCACCGCAACTGCTCGAATCTCCCTCGCTGTGATTTAATGCTATGTGCACTTGGTCAACTGCAGTTAGCTTTTAGCACGGCGGCTAATGCAAGAGTTAGCTGTGGTGAGGCATCAAAGTGTCTGCCAAAAACATGCAACTACTCGCATTGTCATCGAAATAATTCCCCGTAACGCAACTTCTACCATAGTCATGCTTTAAGCATTCATCCACACACGAATGAACTATCTTGATGGACTTGAGGAATTATATGAATTATTCGTGAAGTAATGGCAGCGTAACCTGCCTGACCCGAACCCCTGCACCGAGTGGTTTTTATTTATGACTCAATGGGACCAAGTTGTCGGTTTATAACATGTTACACTTAAGATCCGAGCAACTTTGCTGTCATCAGGCGGCCATTCATGGTGTTAGCGTAGCATTTCTTTAAGTGTGTGGAACCATGACTGGACAGCGGGTGTGTCCACATAACTCCCTCCCCCCCAAAAAACTGTCGTCGCCGTGCCCACCCGGGTTATCTCCAACGTTTTTCACCTTTTCATAGGACCCATTACATTATTAAGCATCTTACACGTGGCTTATCTTGGGTTCCCATATGGCGAGTGGGATGGCCCCCCTTCCCATTTGAGAGTCATTTAGCATGCCTTCAATGTGACAGCCGGAGTAGACACTCCAAATTACGACTTGACGATCTAACCCGTATTGATCACCTTCCGGCTTCTACTTGAAGTTGAGACCCATGTCAATTACAGGTGCTTGACAGAGTCACCCACACGGCAAGAGCTAAAATAGCTTGCACATTGAAATTGTACACGTGTGTGGGTGTGTGTTTGTGTGTGGGTGTGTTGAGGGGGGGGCGTTCTGTCACAAGCGCCTGGGACATATCAAATCAGCTGACAAAGTATCTTTCCAAACGAAACAAAGTTTGGTTGTGTGAGGCTCAACAGTCCCCGTTCTTCATAAAAAAAGACAAAAATCTTGCTGAACAGTGACAAGTGTGTGATTGATTCATCGTATCTTTTGTACATTTTTAGACCTTCAAGGAAAATGGCCGAGACACAGACACTTAACTTTGGACCAGAATGGTATAGTAGTACATTTGTTTGTGAATGTAATTTTCAATGGTGAGCCAACCCCCCCCTACTAGTGCAACCTCTCCAGGCATGTTCGGACGTGCCACCTCCAGCTTTTCATTCAGCAATTCACTAAACCTTTTGGCTCTGCGCAGGCTCCGTGCCCTGTCTGGAGGTGCAAGCAGTGGCGGCGGTGGCGGAGGAAGCAGCAGCAACAACGCCATTAGCTCGCCACCTCTCTCGCCTGTATTGCCAAAGTACAAGCTTGCAGACTATCGATACGGAAGAGAGGAAATGTTAGCACTTTATGTAAAAGACAACAAGGTAAACATGACACTCAGCAGATGCCCCCATTTGTCGTACGCTATGCAGACAGACCCACCTGCCAGAGGTGAAAATATTGAGAGCAACAAGATGCCGTGGGGATCACTTTGCTTAACCTCGAGTGTTTTATGTTGATGTGTGTGTTGTCTTCTGCTAGATCCCTATAGACTTGCATGATAAGGAGTTCCTGCCCATATTGCAAGAGGAACCTTTCCCGCCTCTGGCACTTGTTTCTTTTACAGAGGAAGAACAGGTAGGGCTGCTTGATGCCTGTCCTAAAATGTCTGTTCTCAACAACCCTTAAAGACAAATTTCCTCTGATCATTATCACTCACAATCTCAAGCTCACAATTTACTCCATGCTGACGTCGTTCTATTTGGCCACTCGAACCATTTCCAGTTTTGTTGTGTGTTCCATGCTGAATAAGCAACTACTGTATTGTTTGCTGCCAGGTATATCGAAGCATCCTTTATTACCGCCTCTTTTAGCTCCAAATTTGTCCTTTAGAGCCTGTACACAGCACATGCCCCTATTAGTTATCAGCTGAGAGTTTGTCAGTTTGTCAAGGTTGCCAGTATTTCATTCATTTAGACACGGACATTCCTTACAAGTCAATTGGAAAAAAAAAAAAAAGGTTCCCTCCCCTTTCTGTTTGTGTTCGCAGAGAAATTTTTCCTTGTCTGTAAACAGTGCTGCCGTATTCCGACGAGGAAGCGGCGCGGTAGTGAGTGCGCCTCGAGGCCGAAGTACCTCAAGGGGTAGAGGTAAACGCTTCCTAGTTTCCTTCGACGTGACTTTAAAAGTGATGTCTATGCCTTTTAAAAACAACTGCGAATAGTTGGGATGCCTTTGAGGGCTCCCACCAATCCGGGCGCTCCAATTCGGTCGCTCTCTCTTTCTGTCTTTGACATCGAATAATGGTTGTGTTCTGAGTCTCTGGTTGTTTTCAGGTCGAGGAAGAGGAGACGGAGGGTTTTACCAAAGAAGTTTTGATGATGTGGAAGGTTTTGGCCGTGGGGGCAGGGAGATGCATCGCTCCCAGAGCTGGGAGGAAAGGTACTGACGCATCCATTTGTGCGTTCAAGTTTCCACAAGACCTACAGACAGTTACGCAAAGAAGAAACCACAAATGCACTGTTTGTGTATTTCCTTGGGGACTTATTTACTCTTTTTGGGTTGTGTGTGTTTTTTTCCCATCAGGGGCGATAGAAGATTTGAAAAGCCAGGCCGAAAAGACCCGGGTTAGTATCGAAATAGCTTGTTCAAATAATCCATTTGTTCGTCGGTGGTGGCAAACGCTGGCTTATCTCCCTTTTTCTTTATTCCCATACAGAAGTGTCGCCAGGACATTTCCAGCTGAATCACGGTAAGTTTGTTCAGTCACTCCGTGTCGAATGGAAACGATAAAAGCCGACTTACTTCACCTCTAAGCAGCTTCCCCAATGACGAATTTCGCAGTGCGAAACAACTACGAGGATGCCGGGCTGGGCCTGTCGAGGAAACACGACTTCACGCGCTCAGAGAGCGAGAATTGGCGTACCTCTCGTGACGATCAGAATGGTGAGGATAATCGGGGGGGAAGGTTTTTGATTGGGACGGTGGGCAGGGACCACGCTGACTTGCACTAGTCTATTTGACCGACTTTTAAAATTTTACAGTGTGTTCACCTTCATTTGGAAGACATTCAATGTGTTTGTTTTCATTTACCTTAGATGTACCTCGGAGCGCGGCGTGGCATCCGGAGCAGCGGCGCCGCATTCCGTTTGACTCGCGAGAAGACGAACGCACCTACAGGAGGCAGCGTTCGGGCAGCGGCAGCTTGGATGACGACAGGGACGCTCTGCCCGAGTGGTGTCTGGAGGACGCGGACGAGGAGGCGGGCACCTTCGACTCGTCGGGGGCCTTTCTCTCACTCAAGGCAAGCGGAGAGGCATTTCTGTCAA
The DNA here is from genome assembly GCF_059516105.1 of Syngnathus floridae. Classification (NCBI taxonomy): domain Eukaryota; kingdom Metazoa; phylum Chordata; class Actinopteri; order Syngnathiformes; family Syngnathidae; genus Syngnathus; species Syngnathus floridae. The sequence continues at coordinate 3,178,987 of NC_142426.1, read as the reverse complement.
CGGATCTTCTTTACGTGAGTTTTGTGCGACGAGCGTGACCTTCTGTTGGCTTCTCAGAAAGCCTCCAAAGAGCCCATCCTGGAGGAGGCCGAGTTGGATTTTAAACCCTTGGAAGAGTGTGAGGAGGCCCTAGAGGAGGAAGACAGTCAGCCCAAGGAGACCAAAGAAACAGAAATAGAAGCCAAGCAAAATTCTGACCGAAAAGGTTTGGAGCCTTTTAAAATTCAGGCCCTGTCATTGTCACGCTAAATTGAATCGGCATGCAACTGAAACATGCCAAGCAGCAGCAGAGCAACATTTTCACAGGTAACCGCCGTAAGACAATTAGTTCCATGAGCATCGGCGAAAGGAAAATGAAAACGTTTGAGTGAAACACTCCTGGCACACTTATTCAGCCAAGCAAGAGCTCCTTAAAAGCCCATTACTGTGCCCGGCACAGCTTGAGAACCGACCTTCTTTTTGTTTGGGATCAATTGTAGCGCTGAGGAACATAACAAGAACAAGTGCTCCAGTTGACACAATGTCATCTCTACTCTTAGTATTCACAGGGGTGAGCAGAATGTCAGAGGAGACCCCACCTGTTCCCCCGCCCGCCGTTGGGACGATCCCCGAGGCCCAGACGACCCACAAGTCTGCGTCGCCTGGCCACCTCAACCTGACGGAGGAACCCGAAAGGCAACCCCACCTGGAGCGACCGCCAGAACCCTGCAAAGTTGCTCAGCACGTCCCGTTGTCCAACAGCATGTCGCTACCCAACTCGCGGATTTCCGCCACCCTCACAGGTCATTTTTCTTCTTTGGGTGGACCGTAAAGAACCGTGGGAAAAGAAAAAGCGAGTAGCAACCACACAGTATTTGTCTGTTCCTTACTCACAGAAGTTCGCATGCAGTCGTCCAGCATGCAGACGCCCGGGGAGGTGCTCGTGGCTATGAACAATCCCCTGCCCTTTTCTTCAACTGTGTTAGCCCCAATTTCCAGGCCTGCCGCCGTGTCACATGACACAGATGAAGACGAGGGTTTGAAGCACTTTGAGCAGGTAACTCCTTCGTTTTAGCCTGTCCCCGTAACTTGCTATGTAACAAGCCACAATACGCCGCAGTCTGTTCTTCATCAGCAGTAATGAATTCATCATTATTGTAAATATTGAAATGGAGAACACAATATAACCCTCAGTTGTCTGTATGGTTATTTTGATGTGTGGGCTCTCAGCTTGAGTAGAAACCGACACAGCAAGTCACTTTTTTAGTACGTCTAAACTGCGGCACACCATCTGCTTTCTCCACGCGTCTACCCCCAGGAGGCAGAGAAAATGGTGGCTTACCTCCAGGACGGCGTGGCGGACGATGACAGACTGGCTGCCAAAGCCCCCGAAAAGCCCAAAGCTGCAGGCCTGCCGCTCACTCACAAGACTGCACTCAAGTGGTTTTACAAAGACCCTCAAGGGGAGATACAGGGTAAGACAGATGAAGGAAGTTACAAGAAAAATGTTAGGGGAACCTCCGTGAGGCCGCTTGGAACATACCCGATCTTGCGGTTTTGTCTTCAGGTCCTTTCAGCAACCAGGAGATGGCCGAATGGTTCCAGGCGGGTTACTTCACCATGTCTCTCCTGGTGAAAAGAGGCTGCGATGACATCTTTCAGGCCTTGGGGGAGATGATGAAGATTTGGGGGAGAGTCCCTTTCACGCCGGGCCCCGCGCCGCCACCCCTGCAGGTACCTCTTCACAAATGAAATCTGAATTCGTGAGCAACATGTTCAAAGGAAGGAAAATGACAACTCAACGATCCAATCACACCTTTGTGTCCAATGATGCCGATGCAGGGTGACGCCGACCAAGAAAGGTTGAAACGGCAGCAGGAGCTCACTGCGCTCAACCTTTACCAGTTGCAGCAGCTTCAATATCAATACCTCTTGAGGTGAGTTGATTCAGCAGAAAACCCACCAGTCGAGAGACATACACTCTCCAGCGTGTCCCGAGTCATCCCCGAAGTCTCCTCCCGGTGGGAACACCTCACCGGGGAGCTTTGTATTAAAAGGTGCAATGTCTTTGCTGTGTCCTTTCAGACAGCAGTATGCTCAGGCCCTGGCCCAGCAGAAGGCGGCAGTGCTGAGCTCGGCTCCTCTTCAACAGCAGCAGCAACACCAACAGCAGCTCAACACGCTTCAGCAGCAATACCAAGCTCTCAAGATAAGGTCCGCACAGATTTTTCACTCCCGAGAGCTTAGACTAGGGGTCACCAACCTTTCTTAAACCAAGAGCTACTTCCTGGGTACTGATTAAGGCAAAGGGCTACCAGTTTGACACACACTTCTGAAATAGCCAATTTGCTCAATTTAGCTTTCACTTTATGTTATCATTGTTATTTCCAGTTCTCATGTAAGTGTGATTTTAACAAGAATAGCAAAAATACAGTCAAATCTCGGTTTTCGACCACAATCCGTTCCAGAAGGCGGTTCGAGAAGCAAATCGGTCGAATTCCGAATCTATTTTTCCCATTACAAACAATAGAAAAAAAATTAGTCCGTTCCAAGACTAAAAGAAACCCCCCCTTTCTTTTTTTTTTTTAAACATTTTTTTCATTTGCGCATTTTTGCCCGATCGCGCAACTTCAGCGCACCGCCGAACGCGCAACCGTAGCGCGTCGCCGACCGCGCAACTGCACCGCGCTGGTCGCCTTATTGTGACAGAGCCGTCGCTGAAATTTACAAAATATTCTTAAAGTCCTGATGTACTTTCCAAAATTTAAGTGGACCTCAGTGCGCGGGGAGCTTTATTTGGTCCGATCGCGCAACCGCAGCGCGCCGGGCGCTCAGTGTCGCATTGCTTTAAGAGCGTCTTTGTGTTTTAGGATGGCTTTACTGCTCCCACTTGCTTTCTTTGGAGGCATGATTAGGGGTTAATACAATCCTCAAAGTAACGAAAATACCATAACCACAGATTCAGTCGGCATCCGGGCCGCGCGGTCGGGTTTTCTCGGGTCCTCCCGGCTCATCTAGTGAGGTTCGACCTATGAATTTTGTTCAACAACCGAAGAAAAAAATCTCAAATTTTTTATTCAAATTCCGACTTGTTCGAGAACCGGGACGTTCAGAAACCGAGGTTTGATTGTAAAATAAATAGATGCAGCTCACTGACAAGTGCCGCTATTTGAGCTAATTTTAGAACAGTCCTGCGGGCGACTTATGCGGTCCTCACGGGCTACCTGGTGCCCGCGGGCACCGTGTTGGTGACCCCTGGCTTAGACTGTACCACAATTATCTATTGTTTACCTTTGCAGAACATCGGAGAGCCTTCTACCTCCTGTTACACGGTCCCTGTCTGTACCCGACTCCGGTTCTGTATGGGAAATGCAGAATCCGTCCTCGCAGGCTTCTTGCACACCAAACCTCCCCACAGCCACGTCAAGCAGTAAGTCAACCTCACCAAAGTATGGAAGTGGGTTGTCATATCTAATTGTGGTGTGGTTTTTTTTCTGTTCTCAACAGCATGGGATGGCAGCAGCGTGTGGGACTTGCCCATAGACTCCGTGGCGAAGGCGCCGACCATCGAGCAGATGCAGCAGTTGGAGAAATCAAAGGCTGCAAAGGTAATTTGCATTCCTGCAGTCAGCAAGAAAACTTTTGAAAAATGTTTTGGTGTTTTTTTTTTTTCCTCAATTGGTGAAAGTCCCTACCGGGGTTCAATTACTGCGGTCGAACTTTGAAACCACATTCTCTAAAACCTCAGTTGGAACTGGAGAGGCGCGAAGCTGAACTGAGAGCCAAAAGAGAAGAAGAAGAGAGGAAGCGACTGGAGGAGGCTCTGCGGGCTCGTGAAGAGGAGGAGCGTAAGCGCCTGGAGGAGGAGGAGCTGGCGAGACAAAAACAGGTTGAGTGGTTTTCTCCAATCAAAGTAACTCCAAAACATTTGATGGGGATGCTGCTAAGACTAACAATAATGAACATCTATAGGAGGAAGCTCTAAGACGACAGAGAGAACAGGAGGAGGCGCAACGGAGAAAAAAGGAGCAAGAAGAGAGACTGGCGCAGGAGGAAGCCCTGCGAAGACTTGAGGAGAGGAGAAGAGAGGAGGAGGAGAGGAAGAAAAGGGAGGACTTCCTTCGCAAACAGGTCAAGCCAGCCCCTGGCCGGGTCGAAGCTTTCAGTGTTTCACAAGTAAAAAAAAGAGAGAGCCCTTTTATCATTTATTTATTCCAAGCGGGAATTTTCCTCACGCATACAGGAGGAGGAGCGCAGAAAACAAGAGGAGCTGGAGGCATTAAGGAGGCGCGAGGAGGAGAAGCGAGTAGAGGAGGAGGCTGCTGCTGCAGCGGCAGCTGCAGCGGCGGCGGCTGCCCTTGCTCAGCAACAGCAGGAGGAGCAAAAGCGGAGGGAGCAGGAGGCGCAGAGACAGCAGGAGCTGCAGAGACAGAGGCAGCAGCAGCAGGAGGCTCTCAGAAGACTGCAACAGCAGCAGCAGCTTGCACAAATGAAGGTGAAACGACAAACTCGTGCACCCAACTTCCTGATTAAGTAGCAAAGATAGCCAGGTCATTTTTGAAACGGCTATCTCAGGAAAGTTGAAAACACAATTTGACTCTTGGTGCTCAATAGGCTGAATGTTACAAGTGTTGAGTTCCACCAACACTCTTCCCTGTTTCTAGCTTCCGTTGTCATCCAAGTGGGGTCATCAGTCCGCCAACGCTAGCAACAAGAATCATAACACCCTGTCACTAGCCGAGATCCAGAAACTGGAAGAGGAGCGGGAAAGACAGGCACTAGAAGAGGTAAAATGATGCTGCTCACCAGGCCTTTTATTTATTTTCTTTTTTCAAATCATATTTTTGCGCCTCCCACACTTGTAGCAGCAGCGTCAGCAGCAGGAGCTCCTGAAGCTGCAGCAGCACCAGGCCCTGCAGCAGGCCCAGCAGGCCCAGGCCAAGCTGTCGGGCTGGGGGCACGCCGCTAAGCAGCCCCCCGCGACCAAGTCTCTGCTGGAGATTCAGAGGGAGGAAGCGCAGCAGATGAAACAGAGGAAGGAGCCACCGCCCCAACAGCAGCAACAGAATCACATCTTGGCCCAGCCGACCCGGCCGCAGAACAAAACTGTATGTAGACGGACGGGAGGGAGTGCACTTACTGGCCGCTCGTAAATTCAATGAGCCAATTTATTCAGGGTCTGAATGGCGTTTATTTTATTGAAGTGTCGATCGTTCTCGTCAGACATCTCTGAGCAACTCCGTATGGGGTTCCGTGAACATCACCCCTTGCTCAAACTGGGCGGTGGACTCCAGCAGCATCTGGGGGGACACCCACAACTCCAACATGGGCTTCTGGGATGAAGCTGTGAAGGAGGCTGTCCAGCAGCCCCCGCCCACCAAGAAAGGAAATGCGCAGAAAAACAAGGGCAATGCCAACCTCAGGTAAGGGTCCAAGCTGCCTTCTGAGGAAAGGAAAGTCAAATGGACTTTGATCTTATTTTGTGTCTTCCATATTTGTTTGGCCACGTGAAGTAATTCCACGAGTGGGCGAGCCAACAAGAAGGTGGAGGAGGAAGAGAAGCTGCTCAGGTTGTTCCAAGGGATCAATAAGAGCCAGCAGGATGGCTTCATGCAGTGGTGCGAGCGCACTCTCCACAGCCTCAACACAGCCAACAATCTGGATGGTAAATAGGCGCGCAAAAATGCCCGGCGCCATGACACAACCGTCCCCCTCGAATTCACGTTTGCGCCGCCCGCCCGCCACAGTTCCCACGTTTGCATCGTTCCTCAAAGAAGTGGACTCACCGTACGAGGTGCACGACTACGTCAAGGCCTACCTGGGGGACACTCCCGAGGCCAAGGACTTTGCCAAGCAGTTCCTGGAGCGTCGTGCCAAACAGAACGCTAATCAGCAAAAAACGTCGCCGCCGCCGCAGCAGAAGCAAGGGCAAGCCCTGAAACAGCAGCAGGTAGGGATAGAAATTGGATCGAATCCAAATATACAGCGCTTGACAAGTTGAGTTGCAATATCACCAAGCACCACTAGATTGCAGACCTGTTTGAGGTTCACATATTGATACACATACCTCAGTATTAGAATGTCATTATAATATTGAGTTTTATAAATGTGAGTTTGTTTTCCTCTGGAAATGTCTTCACCTTGGTTCCCGTGAAGGATTCTGTGTGGGGAGGAACAGGATCATCAACGCTCTACCTGGGCAACCACACAAGTGGTCAGCACAAGCAACATCATCAACAGCCACCGCCACCGCAGCAGCGCTTTGAGACGGTCACCTCAGGGAAGAAGAAAAAGAAGCAGAAAATGGTCCGTGCGGATCCCAGCCTTCTAGGTGAGGCCCGTCCCGGCCTATGGCAGCTTTTCCCAGCCTCCAAAATATCTGAGCTGTCTGTTTTGCTTTCTTTGCCATCAGGTTTTTCTGTTAACGCATCGTCCGAGAGACTGAACATGGGCGAGATTGAAACTGTGGAGGATTTTTAAGGGAATGCAGCCGAGTAAAACACCCACTGACTGACTCGAACCCCAACCCTCCCTCAACCGCAGCTGCCAACATAATGTCACCATTTTCTTTCATCATCCATCAATCCAAAACATAGCAAAAGGCTCCTCGGATGCTGTGGGTCTGATTTTGTTCTATCAGCCGCAGTTGGCAGAATCTTCCAATTGGACCTTCTTCTCTAAAGTGTTGGTGGGGAAAGTGAGAGATGATATCAATTTCTTCTATTTATTGAATACCAATTGTCCCCCCCCCACCCCCACTCAACACATTCTGCCCTTTCTCCTTTTTTTTTGTTGCCCCGCCCCACCCAATGATGCTAGTTATTGGTGGATTAAGACGGCAGAGTTGAGCCTAAGGATCGGTGCCTACTTTATGTCCTGTTTTAAGGACATGTTCCAAGTCCCAAGTAGTTATCTATTTCTTGTAAAATACTAGGCTGTTTAAAAAAATAAACTTTCAACTTGCATCTCTGATAATATATGGAAAATGATCTGCTGGGGTGGTACTTTTTATTATGGCTTTGTTGTGAAATCTGATGTTCTCTTAATGTTGTCATTGTATTAACCCCTTTTTCCCTTTTTGCTGTCTTCAGTGTGAGTTAAAATGGAGTTAAAGGAGGTGCAATCAATATTCATAGAAATCTTTGGAAGCTAGTCCTTCGACTTGAGCTGTGGAAAGACTTCAAAAAGGACATTATCTAGTACAATAATTATTCCTGGAGCAGTTCTAAGTATGTTAAAGGTTGTTTTAAAACAACTCAGATTGCTCCATTACACTGGTCAACAGCAAATTTCAATAGGAAATTCAAATTTATATTGATATGGACATGCAGTGTTTCAGTTACAATACAAAACTCAGGCCAAACGACTGGTCAGAAATTCCACAAGTGGCGGAAAAAGAAAGCCAAATAGTCGTCATCGGAAGTGATCTGCTTAAGCGTCATGTTTACCTCGCATCCGCTTGTGTGGTCGGAGGAGCTTGGAGTAGGTGGGCGCTACTGAGATGAACTCACAAAGTCGCCACTGTGCTGACAGTTGGGTACGCACCTAGTCCCGCCCTTGCCCCCCCCCCCCCTCAAAAAAAAAATACTAAACTGCTCTTCTTTCACCCATAGGCCTACCCTTTAGAAGCCTCCACCTTGGTCCCTCAGATCCTCTCCTGCACTTCTTGTGATCACAACAGATCGAGGACTTAGTCGTCATGGTCCGCAGCAGCACCTGCAGAGTCCTGGTACTCCTGGGCATCTTGGCTGTCTTCGGGCACTCAGGTAAAAAAAAAAAAAAAAAAAGAAAAAGCTCTCGTGCATGCTTTGGTATTTCATCCGGTTATTAATCAGCATGAAATAAAATCTTCTCGTTTAATTTAGACAGCATAGTGTTGTAGTGGTTCGAACGTTTGCTCTGCACCCAAGAGGTTCAGGGTTTGAGTCTTGCATGAATTTTCAGCAGCTACTCAGCTTCGAGAGGTCTACTCTGATTTCCTGGAAACAAATTCAAGCAGATGCTTTTCAAAAACTCACAAACTCGATTTCTAAAGGGCCTTCAGCTCATACGACCTCCAAATGCTGCAAATTCATAAACTTTTGACTCAAAATTTTCTTTTTTTTTTTTTTAAATAACTTCCCCAAAGGCTATGTATTTGAGCACAAACGGTTGAGCAACACATGTAGACAGATAATACAACAATGCTCTCAAGCATGTTTGTTACAAGTATGGTTACGGAATAAATACCACGGAACCAGATTTACATTGCGCTACCTACCATGTAGCGCTTTTAGTCCCCCCCCCCCCCCCCTCCCATCCGTGTGTAACATCTGTCCTTGAGAACACTCACGGAACCAAATGTCCATGTTCTTGTTTGTTGACCTCTCTGGTCAGATCAGCCTTTAGCAAACGGCGCCATCAACAAGTTTGTTTGACAAACAGAACCTGGCCGCTGTCTGGTTCGGGCCGGGCCGGTTGTTACCGGCCGTGGACCCGACAAGCACAAGCCGCCTTTTGTACGTGGGCCTTGAACGCTTCATTGATGGCGCTTCTGGCCTGGGGCCCGCGCCTCCAAAAGCCTCCCGTCCTGCCGCGGGGACAGGAAGTTTCTGGGTCAACACAACACAAATACTCACCAAATTCAAAAGACACCGCTTGGCTTCCATTTCTGCTGGACAACCACCGGTGGCAAAGTATGCAGGGTATAAAAAGTCTATACACCCCGGTGCAATTGCAGGAACTAAAGAAGTGGGTCCCATATTTTGGAGTGACGAAGTCACAGGCCCAGCGTCAGCATATTTGGATGGTTTTGTTGACTCAATGTGCGCGGGCATGGATTGGCTTGTGTTTGTGTACTCAGCTGGTTTATATAGTTGACTATATATGACCATTTTCCACGGGCCATCTGCCTTCTACAACAGAACAGCAATGTGGAGGTGTGCCTAATAGAGCGTCCAGAGTGGACACAGATGACTTTCATGTTGACGAGCCTCTTCATCGGCTCCTCTGTGATAATCACGCAGACTGAAGGAGCTTTTCTGCCAGTCCAGGAGGTTCCTTGGAACGTTACAGGAAGGAAAAAACAACATGTCAGGAGGCCACTTGAAGCCCAAACGGACAAAATGTTGCCTCCTAACAAAGACTTGCTTATACTGCCGCTCCGGAGCCGTTGGGGGCACACAGAAGCTCTTCACAGACGTCTGAAACAAACCGACGATCATGGCACTTTATATCTACTCACCTTGAAATCACTTTTTTTCTCTTTTGCAGAGACTGTCGCCGACCCGCCTAGGGACTACCAAGACATCGTGTCTGGAGAGCTCCCCGCAGATGTATCACCCGTCGGCACCACCACAAGGGAGCCCCTTCATCACATGACCGAGCCGGCCTTTACCTTCGACTACGAGGACGCAACGCAAGGCCTCGCCGTGGACGAAAACGAAGGTAAGAAAGTGGCGTTTAGAAAAACAGTGGATAAATTGTGTGTGCCCACAAGGCCCGGTGGCTTCTGGGTGTGGTCATGTGACATGATAAATTTGTGTGTAGGCGTCCTGGGACCAGGTGCCATCACTGCCATTGTCATCGCAGTCTTCCTCGGAGCGTCTGTCCTTCTGGCGCTCATTGTCATCACGCTCAGAAAATTCACAGCCTCCTAGAATGCGTTTGGACGTGTGTGTGTTGTGTGCGCGTGTCTGTGTGTGTTCTGTAAAATGTGTGTGTTAATACCGTATTTGCCGGTGTATTGGTCGACCTTTTTCGATCCAAAATCGACCGAAAAAAATCGACCTCGACTTATACACCGAGTCATAAAATTTAACTTCGTATTCATCGCTTCAAATGTGATGGTAACCAAGGCCGTTTCTCGTGCATCTCATTGTGCGTGGGTGTGCGTCCGTCAGGCTCATCAAACAGCGAGAAACTGAATCATTATAAAGCGTTCGTCGCATTAACACGCATCCTCAGCAACAATTTCAAATATTCTCACCTCAATAACGGACATCGAAAGCCAGACAGCGACGATGACTGCTAGGGGGAAGTACTGGGTATTGAGCGAATGTGCGAGTCATCGCGCGTCAAGCAACGACAATAACTACCGGTACGTAAACATTCAATCGCCATGTCTTGGCACTTAGAAAATATTCGCCAGACTTCCAGGGGAAGAGGCTGAATTTTCATTTGTTCTGGCCGACCGGAGGAACCAGCCGAGGCGGACACTTTACGGCGGTTGAGTCGTTGGCACTTAGAAAATATTCGCCAAACTTGGCCGGACTTCCAGGGGAAGAGGCCGAATTTTCACTTGTTATGTCCGACATGGGGAACCAACCCAGGCGGACACTTTACGGCGGATGAGTCGTTCGCACTTTGAAAATATTTGCCAAACTTGGCCAGACTTCCAGGGGAAGAGGCCGAATTTTCACTTGTGGTGGCCGACATGGGGAACCAGCCGAGGCGGACACTTTACGACAGTTGAGTCGTTGGCACTTAGAAAATATTCGCCAAACTTGGCCAGACTTCCAGGGGAAGAGGCCGAATTTTCACTTGTTCTGGCCGACATGGGGAACCAGCCGAGGCGGACTCTTTATGGCGCAAGAGCCGTGCGCGAGTGCGGGGCCCGCTGGAAGTCGAATGAGGCTCCGCGATCTCCTCCGCGGTGCTTATAAACAGCCGATCCGCTCGCCGGGAGCTATTTTCGGCCACTTGGCGCGTGCGCACGGCCTCCCGGATGGAGCCACTGGAAGTCGAATGAGGCCCCGCGATCTGCTCCGCGGTGCTTATAAAGAGCCGATCCGCTCGGCGGGAGCTATTCCCGGCCACTTGGCGCGTGCGCACGGCCTCCCGGTGGTGCCAGGCGGCGTGCGCGAGTGCGCTGGCCACTGGAAGTTGAATGAGGCTCCGCGATCTCCTCCGCGGTGCTTATAAAGTGCCGATCCGCTCGGCTTGAAGCTATTTCCGTCCTCCCGGTGGTGCCGGGCGGCGTGCGCGAGCTCGCCGGCCGCTGGAAGTCGAATGAGGCTCCGCGATCTCCTCCGCGGTGCTTATAAACAGCCGATCCGCTCGGCTGGAGCTATTTCCGGCCACTGCGCATGCGCACGGCCTCCCGAAATTTGAACACATTTCATCAATAAATTTCGCATATTTCTGATTGAATTTTGAAGTTTAATATAATGCAACAATTGAGCTCGATTTATACAAAGGATATATCATAAAATCGTGAATTTCCGTCGAATTTTAGGGGGTCGACTTATACACCGAGTCGACTTATACACCGGCAAATACGGTAATATATATATATATATATATATATATATATATATATATATATTTTTTTTTTTTTAAAGGCACACATCAGGCCTTGTTTTGGAAGACTGGCGCCCATGCGCAAATAGGCATAACTTCGTTTTAGTGCCAACGCCCCCGTTACTTTCAATTCGACACGCACGCCATTTTCAAAGTACTCCATTTTCACCCAAAAAAAACCCTTTGTCCTCCTACCCTCGCATGAGTCACCTTATAAACCTTTCAATTTGTTGCCACTTGCAAAACCACCTCAAGTTCCAACTAACCATTAAAAAATCCAGATAGCTAAAAGTTAAATCGTTTATTGAAGCAGCAAAATATTAAGTACAGTAAAATACAAAAATATGTCAACGGAAACAGTAATTTGTTCTTAAAAGTGGTTACAATTACGTGTAAATAATCATAGACAAGTCATTTCAGATATCTACAGTCAAATCCTCTTTCATTTTAGAATAGTAATAGTACAAACTTCACATTGGTTCCTCTGAAGCTTTAAAGCTCTGTTGCTTACAGTCCAAAGCCATTTCACCAAACAAAATCCAAATATACACGACTGAACACTATTAAACATGGAAAACATTTTTCTTAATATATTGCTCGGTAACAATCAAAGGTCATTTACTATATACCAAGTCTGAGGTATGTTTTTTTTGGTGACATACTTCTGGTCCACAAATTTGGATTCGTTTGTAATCATGCAAGTACAACGATACCAAATCTGTCCTTGTTTTCATATATTATTTAATATATACTATTTCATCATATTTATAAATTAGTTCAAGCAAATTTACACAAATATAAAATCTCTCAAAAACCTGATTCGCCAGGAAAAAAAGTAGTTGTTAAATAACAATTAGGCCAAACAAAACCATCAGATTAAAATTTGCCATTGACAAATGTCAATTCAGAAAATTTACAAATCAAAATCAAATTTGGTGGTTCTCTATGCAAGCTTCTTATCTTAGCTGAATTTGAGCAAGAGGCACCCTGGATTGCCAAAGGTTAAAGTGCATTTTAGAATAAAACTTGAAGAGGTGGTGGCCGAGCCGGGCTGTTGTGTTCTTTAGTTGCAGATATTGGTTTCCACAAAGTAGCGGTTCTCCAAGTGCCTAATCAGTAGGCAGTCGTTGGTGGCTAGAAAAAACACAACACAATGTTAAAGACTTCTTCATAAAAACGGCCTCAACCTAAAATTGCTTTTGATGCATTTTGCTCTATTTTTGCAATGTGTATTTGAACTTGTTTAAATGTGACCAAAAGGGTCACCGTCATTACATGTGAACATGGGAATATCAAATGGGAATCATTTGCTCCAGCCCAATAAAAGTTCTTTATGACAATACTACTCATACTTTCTTGCTTTGAGACACTTTCGTAGTTGCCCGAGGCACTTTCGTAGTTGCCCGACTCACTGTCGACGTCGCCCTTGGGAACCATTTCGAAGGTGGTCAAGTTGCGGCACATCCCTTGAATGGGTCCACCTAGATCCTTGTGGTCGTGCAGCTGGCGGGTCACCTGCATCACCTCTTGGATTTTGTAATTATCTGCCAGGTACATCTCCCTCTGTGCACACCCCATAAAAAGAAAAAGTGAATGACGTCATGTACACAAGATCAGTAATTCCAAGCATTTTTTAACCCTTAGCTGTCCTTTTTTTTGCAGAACAGTGACCGCCTTCACCCAGTTGTGCATACTCTGGTGTACTCTCACCTTGGTGAAGGTCAGCACATCCCAAAGGTTCCGTGGAGCTTTGACCAGGTTGGTGTTCAGCGAGGTCACATAGCACTTATGCTGTTTTTTGGCATAATATGCCGTCTTGAGCTGTCGATACATTTTCATGGAGGTCAGAACTGAATACGAATATTTGGCTAGTGAGCTTGTGCTCACAAATGGCCAAAAACAAGCCTCACATTTGCAAAGTCGTGGATAATGCTGACGGGCTCCTCATGTCCAGCTCGAAACAAGTCTATTCTGATGTACTGGTTGTCGCCTTCCAGGTAGATGCCCACGGCCATGACCAGCGCCATTCGGTTCTGATGCCAGTTGAGGACAACGTTGCATTTGAACACGTCGGTCGCTTGCTGAAAAAAACACACAAACACGCCTGAGTTAGCACATGGCACCTTCCGCCAAGAAGCGCTCTTTTCTCTGAGGTGATGACGGAATGAATGGAACGAAAAGACAGACAGACGGTATTTAAGATTACATTGATGTCTTGGTCGAGATCTTTTGGCCCGGGCACCTGCCGATTGAAAGATGAATTGCTGTTTGCAGACGTGTCATGCAGCTGGATGGGCGGTAAAAACAAGGAGCCATGTTAGACCACACGACGCACACGGACATGGACACCTCCTACCTCTGCAGCGAAGAAGTGGCGGTAGGTGTAAATGGAGCCCAGCAGCATTCCAAGGAAGATGACCAGTCCAGAAAACATGATGACACACAAGCGGACAGGAAAATACCTCTTGATCTGAGCTTGATTAGACTCCTGGTCTGTTTCCTGGCACACAGACAAAAAAACACATCTGTTACAGTAGTTTGGCCTTTGGGTGCAGTTTTTACACTTATGTAATGGCCATGTAGTCATTTCGTTGTACCTCCAGTTTGTCTGGTGTTGTGACAATGACGAGAAAAACAAAAATGGAAGAGTGGACGGTAGTGTGCCGTGTATGACAGCAACCACGACACAGGCGATTTGGGAACGTTGGGGTTGGCGGCCCTCAACCTTAACCCCCATTATCCCTTACCCTAAAACCTGCCGAAAAGGTGTTAACTTGTGTTCACCCAATTAGCATCTGTTGTGAATTTTAGTCACTAATCTAGTCAAGAAGCAGCACTCGACAAGTCCTGACGTGCAAATCGCATCGCTGAGTTGTGAGTCAGCCCGAGAGATCTGACAGAAGACCGGGCGGCGCTGATGCTCGCCCACAATCTCACAAGCAATCGTCTGCCAATGCCATACTACCGTCGCCATGGCGATGAGCGGAAGTGGGAGCATCAGGAGGCTCTGACGGTTTTGGCCGAGGCCTATTCTGAGACGCCCGCGTCCATATGGGACGACGTGGGATTCCCGGAGCTTGCTTATTTTTAGACGTGTGCAGAACCTGATGATCGGATGCGCCTTGACGTCACGCGGGACTGACAGACAGATTCTCGTGTGTAATAAATAATGTGTGGAATACTCAATGGACTTTAATATGGCTGGCAAGTGAAAGGCTCATTTTACACTTGACATCATTTGAGCGCCACTAAACATGAGGTACACTTGCACAATCCACTCAGCTAACAAAAGACTTGATAAGGAATGAATAAAAAACCACATTTTTAAAGTAATAATTAGCACTTTCTGCTTACAAGATTATGACCATTTTAATATAGTATAAAAACTACTCATACAAAAAAAAACCCATCTATTTCTGCTAATATATTTATTAATAATTGATTCCATGACAGAATTTAAGGAAATATCTGAAAAATCTTCACACATTCTTGTACATATATAGTAAATTCATTTTGGAGAATACACAAACACACACTGACCGGATTCAAAATATTTTTAATGGCCACTGAACTAAATTACTAACTAGATAAAACCATCAACATCATCACAAAGTGTACCAAAAAAATCATCAGAAAACTAATTTCACCAAACAGGAGTAATTAATGCTCAAAATAGAAATCATTATGTAGTCACCACAGATCATCAAAACTTAACGTATCTAGTGTGTATTTATTCAAATAAATACTGCATCACAGAATAAATACAGTTAAAAATAATGCATATTTACTTTTTAATTGATAACTCGTACAAAACATACAATTCACAAGGCACACAAACGCCAAAAAATTCCTTGATCATCTCAAAATGAATAATTCATCACTCATTGCCCTGTGAAAGTGAACACGAGTCCGGTTCAGGTACCCTTATTATTGGCATAGTTGGAGCAGTATTGTCACTTATTTTAAGTATTGGAAGAATTGACTTTACAGTAAAATGCAACATGATAATCAAAAATCATTTTCATCACCATCATCCAAAATAAAAGGTGCAACTTACATTTATGTAGGTTTCGTCTTTGTCTACCTTGTCAGCCGAAGCCTGGCGGAAGGATATCCTCACCATTTTGGATCTTCTGTTTTGGTCGAATGGGGTCTCCTTTCGGGGTACTCTCGCTCAGCTTGCTGGCATCTCTGATGCGGTTCAAGTTATATACCCACTAGCAGAGACACCGTGACGTCACTAGCACGTCTCCAGTGACGACCACAGCCGAGTGTGGGTACCAAGGAACAGCCGTCCCTGGACATTCAAAATAAGAGAAAACGTCTCGATGACAGGTTCGATACGACATGGAATGCAAGATTTTACGTGGTCTTTACGTGAGCTATAATTTAGAGTAAGAATTGTAATTGGTGAACTCAATTACAGGGCGCTGTTGACGTAGATTATGTCACCCTGAGCTTTTGTTTTGAAATCACGAGCCAGATATGGTAGTGTTCCGTATTTCGCGCACAAACGTCAGCATCCGGAAGTGCAGCTTTGTTCAAGGTAAACTTGCATGAAATTGTGTTCGAATCACTTCCTAAAGTGATTCGTTCTTTTTTCAGTTCATATGACTTCAACCAGTAGGTGTCGGTAATGCACATTGAAGCTGGTGCCACCTCGCCGTGAAACAAAACGAAGAGGAAAATGACGTAACTTCCCGTTCACGATCGAGTCGTGAATTGTTTGTTTGTTTGTTTGTTTGTTTGTTTGTTTGTTTGTTTCATTTAGGATCCCCATTAGCTATGGCAATGCCAGCGCTACTCTTCCTGGGGTCCTTGCATTTCCCGTTCACCAACTGAACTAGTCAGTGAGTGATTTGCATTTCCAGGTCATCCCGAGAACGGATCAGTGAGGGAACGAATCGTGACATTCCCGTTCGCGAACGAGTTAATGGTTGAAGTGCCTTCCTTCCCATGCGTGCATCAACGGATCAGTCAGTGAACGTCCTGGCGTGAAC
The DNA here is from genome assembly GCF_059516105.1 of Syngnathus floridae. NCBI lineage: Eukaryota > Metazoa > Chordata > Actinopteri > Syngnathiformes > Syngnathidae > Syngnathus > Syngnathus floridae. The sequence continues at coordinate 3,162,728 of NC_142426.1, read as the reverse complement.
TTTGGAAGCCTGAATGCCGATTTACGATTTGCCAAGGAAAGAAAGAAAGAAGCAGTCACTGAGACACCACTTCTTTTATCCACGTTTTCTCCAAGCAATATTCAATATACAATATTTATTGTATGTGCCTTCTTTTTGTATTGTTTACTTGAATGTGTAATATGTCTTGTCACCGTGGGATAGTAGGAAACGCAATTTGGATCTCTTTGTATGTCTTGACGTGAAGAAATTGACAATAAAGCAAACTTTGACTAACGGCTAACTTTATTCCATGAGGGGATGCGCCCGCAACAACGGGGAGATTATGCTTCTCTTTGGGTGATCTTGATTTTATAACACTAATAGTAGTTTTTAAATAACGTGTATGCATATATCCGCCTAAATATTGTTATCCAATATATCTACTGCAATTTCACATGAGATTGCTGGTTTGAAATTTACTATTATTATTATTGTTAATTATTATTATTATTTTAATAAACATTAAAACCTGTTAAAACTTGTCTGGTGTTTTATTCCTTTTTATTTTTTGGGGCATTGTTGGATTTTGTCCACAATTTAGGGAGCGCGTTATCTGCGCCTCACGGCAAAAGCCATTGCCAATCACCTGTTATCCAATTTACTCACTGCGTGCTCGTTTGATTTCTTCAGATTTAGGAAAATGCTAACACTGAAGCACGAATTAGACTTACACAGGTTGGTTGAGTTCAGTCACAATTCTTGTTCAGACAGCTCTGTTTTCAGGAAAGTACAATACAGCGCTGGGCCCTTCAAGAGCGGAAAGTCTCCATTCAGAAAAGGCAACGTTCAAGGTTCTTTGGTTAGCTTATATCAGCTGCACATGCCAGTGTGGGCCTAGTTTGATGGGTGATGAGTCTTTGGGGTGGGGCAAGTTCGCCATGGGAGTGGGTGCTGGTTATGGGCGATTCGGTGTGTGTGGGGGCTGTTGTCTTCCATCCCGTCTTTCGGCCTTGGCGATCATCTTTGGCCTCTGGCACCTGCTGGTTTTATCTCCACGTGACCTTCCTATGAACATTCTTCTCCAATCTTGGACATACACTGTCGTACCTCATTCTTCCAATTTTGTCATTTTGTACGAAATTATGTTAGCTTTTGGCTGTGACATCATTAATCTATTGCTGTTCTTTTGATACTTCATGTCTTTGCTTATTCTTAGTTTAATCATGCTTCCAACCATATCTTTTCTTTGTTAGGCAAACTATTTCCCTCTGTGCAGAGCGTTCAGTAGTAATCAAAAACTGGCGTCTAGCATTAGTCAAAACATAAGATACAATCAAGTACTGAACGGTCAAGACGACTCTGGCCGTGTCCATGATTTAGAGAAAAAACATCAGGCATGCATTACACAGTTCCTTAAGGGTCATTAAGCTATTTAGGCAATATATCAAAAGTCATTTGTTATTTCAAAAGACAAAAAGACAAAAAGTCCTGCCTAGCTACAAAAACAGATATGCTCAAACCTCATTGAATAAATTACATAAGCAGACAAGTATATTCACATATTAAATAAATAAAACATTTTAAGCATATAATTATACCTACACACCAAATCAATAAAGAAGACATAACTAGACATTTTTGATAAGTGGTAATGAGAAAGGTTTTTATAACTTTATGATCTGATATATATATTTCTGAGCACTTTGAAATAAATGTTTTTTTTTGATATATTGCCTGAATAGCTTAATGACCCTTAAAGGCCCAGAGACACCGGTATATGTATAAATCGGTTTTAGTTAGCTTATGGGCTTATAAATATAATTTGACGATCGAAACAACGAAAAGGAAGCTGTTGCTCTGAAAAATACAATTTAAATTTGCCGCGCAGACGAATTTGACTGCACCTAGCCGCCAGCCGGAAGTGACGTCTCATGACGTCTCAAGTTGTACGCGTTTAGCTTCAGTGAATGTAAACAAAAAGAGAAGAGGGGCCAGCGCGGAGACGTCGGGCCAGGCTTGCGGCCAACCCAGCTCGCCCAGTCGTGCCTTCCATTCTCCTGGCGTACGTTTGTTCGCGGGACGACAAGATGGGTTGCGTTCGCCTGATAGGATCCACGAACCGGACAGTGCGTGCCTGCTGTGTGCTCGTGTTCACAGTGGCCTGGTTGACTGTCATCTTTCCGGACTCTGCTGTGCATCGGCAGCGGCTAGGGTGCTATCACTCTTATTGTTCATTGATGTTGACTTGTTTTATTTTTCCTGTGTTGTTTACTTGTATGTGCGTTGCGAACTCTGTCTTGTCACCCTGGGATAGTGAGAAACGTAATTTCGATCTGTCGCAGCGTGACGGGAGGGGCAGAATTCAGAAAACGTGCTCAGCTCGTCGAAAAAATGCGATTTAAGCAATAAAATTTAAAATGCGATTTAAACCTAAACCAAACGCTGCAGATGGTCATTTCTTCATGCGCCGTGGTCAACTCGGCACTCTAAAGTCCCCTAGAGCAGTGTTTCCCAACCACTGTGCCGCGGCACACTGGTGTGCCGTGAGAGACGTTCAGCTGTGCCGTGGGATTGTCCAATATTAATTACGGAGCGCATTGTAAACAGGATCGCCAAACCACTTCAGTTCGCGCAAGGCCTGGTCAGCCACTTGCTAATCGTGCATGTGTGGAGAATCGGAGAATCTTGAGATTTCATATTGTGTCGATCTGATTGTATTGCATCGGCACATATTCAGTTTATGTGTGTGTTGCTGTGTGCTTTTGCTAACAGTGACAGACACTATGACGGTTGTGGTGCGTTTGTGGTCCAATGGAAATCAGAGCATGCAGTTCAACCGGAGAACCTGGATTGGTTATTTTTCACATACGTAAAAGAAGCAGTGCTGGAATCTGTCCACAATTTAGGGAGCGCATTATCTGCGCCTCACGGCAAAAGCCTTTGCCAATCACCTGTTATCCAATTTACTCACTGCGTGCTCGTTTGATTTCTTCAGATTTAGGAAACTGCAAAGACACTGAAGCAGAAATTAGACTTACACAGATTGGTTGAGTTCAATCACAATTCTTGTTCAAAAAGCTCTGTTTTCAGGAAAGTACAATACAGCGCTGGGCCCTTCAAGAGCGGAAAGTTTCCATTCAGAAAAGGCAAAGTCCAATGTTGTTAGATCAGTTTTATATTCAGTAGCACATTGTGGGCCGGGATTGATGGGCGATGAGTCTTCGGGGTGGGGCAAGTTCGAAGGAGAGTCTGCTTGCATGGGAGTGGTGCTGATTATGGGCGATTCAGTGTGGAGGTGGGGGGCTGTTGGTGTGTGTGTGTGTGGAGGGGGCTGTTGTCTTCCCTCCCGTCTTTCGGCCTTGGCGATCATCTTTGGCCGAGTTCTCGGGTGGCTCCTTCTGGCACCTGCTGGTTTTATCTCCACGTGACCTTCCTGTGAACATTCTTCTCCAATCTTGGACATACACTGTCGTACCTCATTCAACCGTATCTTTTCTTTGTTAGGCAAACTATTTCCCTCTGTGCAGAGCGTTCAGTAGTAATCAAAAACTGGCGTCTAGCATTAGTCAAAACATAAGATACAATCAAGTACTGAACGGTCAAGACGACTCTGGTCGTGTCCATGATTCAGAGAAAAAACATCAGGCATGCATTACACAGTTCCTTAAGGGTCATTAAGCTATTTAGGCAATATATCAAAAGTCATTTGTTATTTCAAAGTGCTCAGAAATATATCAGATCATAAAGTTCTAAAAACCTTTCTCATCACCATTTATGAAAAATGTCTAGTTATGTCTTCTTTATTGATTTGGTGTGTAGTAAAGGAAAATGTGCTTTCGGGAGTTTGCAAACATATTTTTTAAGGTTGTGTTAAACTTATAATCATATTAATATCTAGTATTGGAGTGCTCGTGTGGATTGGTGGGGGCCGAGGAATGTGCAGGCAAACTGCATGAACTTGTTTTCTTGGAAGTGTTGTGTATAGGCCCAGACAGGGAGTACCGGACGAGATAATCTCAAGGTCGGTGAGAAACGAGAACAACAGCACGACTATGGGACCGGGCATCGAGGGGAAAACCCAACCGCCTGACCTCAGCGACACCTGGACGGGGAGGAGATGGCCATCCACCAATCATCTCACAATATTTTGCATGCTTTAATATTCATATTGTGTTTCTTTAAAACTGGGCAACCCGGAAGAATGTGTCGTCTTTTGGTGGTCACAAAAACGCACGAGTTTTAGTGTGAGGGACCCGGGACCCAGGCCTGTATTAGTGCGCTTTGTCAGGAATAAATAATTGGTAAATTTGGTCTAATTGATCTACTGGTCTTCTCTTTGACAGAACGAACTCGCAAAATTGTTAGGTGCGCCAGTGTGTGGATTAGGACATAGCAATTTATGAGTTAAGTGTTGATCACAATTTGGAGTCAGATCAATAACTAGAATCCGTAACCTAACAATTTCTTGGTGACCGCGGACGTGATGTCAAGAGAAGGGTAATTGACAACTCGTGGTCTTTAGCCAAGACACCGGACAGTGTCAGGGACACTGTCTCCCGGTCGGCGAACCGTTTGGAATAAGCGCACAACGTTGAGCTGGTACGACGTCTCCTCAACCCTGAGCTCATCACCGATAAGGTAAGCAGAATACCTGTTACTATAAGTCGAAATGCTGCAAATTGAAAGAGGAAATTTAAGAGGAGACTGTCGCTCAGATCAAATAAGGTGTGCATGAAGTTAAGATACATACGGTGAATAAGTTTGGAACTTACGTGTGTAACGTGTACGGTAAAGTCAGGGACTTACGCGTACTACGGATAGGTCAGGGACCTAGTGCTTCGTCGTGGCGGACAAGGGTGCGGTGACGATCGTATTCAAATAGCTGGGGTTAATAAAGAGATCCCCGAGGGGAAGTGAGGCCTCCTCAAAAAATATCCGGTGGTAACAGTTCCTCCTGTGAGAGATCAGACCGCTAAAATATCCAAAATGAACCAAATTGGGGGGAGAGTGTGTGTGCGCGCAGAGGATCCTCATGAGTGGGTGTGTATATGAGTGTGTGTGAGTGAGATGTATGTTCTATGGAAGAAATCAGTAATGGAGAATGTTTAGGAGGCTTTTGAGCGATAATAGGGAAATTGAGAAGTGGACAATGGTGTGTTTATGTTGGTTAGAGAAACTAAGATGAGCAAGGTGTGGCAGTAGAGAAAATAAGGCGTGTGACAAAAAGTTACTAGAACGGTGGCTTGATAGGATGAGAATAAGAGACAACAAATGTTGTGTAGAAGACATTGAAAGATGTCGAATGTGAACATGATGAAGGGCGCAACAGCAAAGTTGGCCTGCCCTTTGAGAAGTTGAGACTGATGAGCGTGCCTGCACTCGCGCGTAGTCGCGGGTCTGGGCTGTGCGCGTGGGCCTGTGCTATGCTCGTGCGGGCGGTGGGCCGGCATCATGATTGTTGCAGGAAATGGCCAGCCTGTAACCGGTCAACATTGATGCCGCGACCCCCTCCTCGCACGGGGGGTGCTATGGCCCGGGCGGGGCAGGGACAGTGTGAGTTTCTCAGTGAATGTTTGAAGCAGTGAGATTGAAGGAATGTATATGCTGATGTGGAAGCGCAAATTGTGAATGGTATTGACCGATAGAAAGTGGCAAAGAAGCTACATGAGAGATGGATTGTGCGTGCGTGCGTGCGTGCGTGCGTGCGTGCGTGCGTGCGGATGCGTGTGTGTGTGTGTACGTGCGGTTGTGTGCGCACTCGGTGTGTGCGTTTATGTGCACACCCTATGTGGGTGCAGGCGTGTGAGGAGGAAGACTGCATGGATCAGAGAATGTTCAAGAAAGGGGGGGCTAACTCGTAAATAATGAGGAGCTATTGGGAGTAACCTGTTGGTCCTTTCTTTAAGGTTAGGTTAAGTTAGCAACATGAGCGATTTAGAGGTTCAAAAGAAAAACAATTAAAAGAAAATAACATTTTTGATTTGGACAATTGCAGGCTAACAGGAGCATAGATTGTTTTTGTTTGTTTTTAAAGATATATTTAACAGTTTATCTCGGTGCAGTAAGGATATAGCAATTTTGAAAGACTTAAAATTAAAAGCAAAATTACATTTTAATTCTGACACATGCCAGCTAACATGAGGATGGCAAATAAATGAATAAATACTCGCTCAAATGCGGCATGTGTTTTAAATTGGGCGATAAGACATTCACTTTCAAGCACTATCATTTAGCGCTGCTGACAACAATAATTTATGAGATGGTAAACCAAGGAGGAGTGTCATAGTTGGAACACAGGCGCTGTATGACCTATAGATTGAACAATAACATTCACCGCATATACAACCATGTTGGTAGATTGTTAAATTACATTACAGTTTATTATAAAGGATTTCGGAACTTTATTTGATGATAAACACTGGAACGAGGATTTTAGCCGTGTTAATGGGTAGGGTGGATGGATTACTCAAAAAAAAAAAAAAAACATTTGATAAGGGCGGCTTGATAGTAAGATGATGAGTGTGCGCAACTGATAGGATACAAAATGTTAATAGGAAGATTTGGGGTGTAAGGAACAAATACTACACATGAAGACTGATAACACGAAGATAGTTTTGTGAAATTTGTGTCCCAGTGTGTTCTGCCCTAGCGCATGGCACAAGTCCTGAACTGAGTCCTTGTACTCTACTGGCTGCCTCAAAATCAACAGAGGACTGTCCCTGGTCATGAGACACCTTTGACCTTTGGGAGAACAACAGGAACTATTATCATGCTTGAAGGGGGCAAGCACGGCTCTTCACAGGACAAGAACCATACAGTTGGTGGAATACACACAGTCGCAGATAAAAAAAAATAGACTGAAAGAACAAAGACAAGATGGATGCATTTGAGAATGGCGGACGGTCCAGCCCTGAATCATCATCATGAGAATCTAAGAGGAGAGGCTGCTAAAGACTTGCACGAGTCACATGAAGTCAAACTGGACACATTGCTAAAGACTGCTGAAGCATTACAAAGTTGGTGGAGTATGGGACAAAAGGGATGGAAGTGTGTTTGGGTGCTGGGGCAGACATAACTGAGGAGTTTTGATAAAAGAGGGAATAATAAGGATGCTTATTGACACTGAAACGGGGATAAAAAACAAAATACATAGATATGGTCAGTGAAGATGCACTGACAAATTATACGACAGCGTGATCAGAAACTTTGCAAAGTGGACATTGATCAATAGAAATTAAATAATTTGAATCATACATTTTTATATGTAACTTAGCATTTCGAATACATAATTAATCTAACTGAAATAATGAAATTTTATAATTGGACCAGTGAAAATTTGGATTCGGGCAACAGAAGGCTGAATTGCTAAACTTAATTGACCTTTATCAAAGCAACAGAATTTAATTACACATCAACTGCGACTGATTTATAGGATGCATATTTCAGCTTGAAGGGGTGAGGGGCCATAAGAAAGTTGGAATTCTGGATAGTCAGCAAAATAGTAATAAAGGGCACTACTTAATTAAAAAAAAGAATACAGTAGGGCTTTAAATAACGAATACATTGACATGACCCTTGCAACAATTGATTTAAATGGCAATTTATGATAGGCATTTGGGGTTAGGATTAACAATTCATCCATCCATCCATTACTGGTGCGGCTTGTCCTTACGAGGGCCACGGATGATTAACAATAATAACTAGAATTATTAATTTCCGTAGAAATTGCGTGTGAAGGCGAAGAGGCTGAATAAAAATTCGGGGAAAGCCACAAGATTATGTTTAAATTTGGAACGTGTTGAATTGGTCAGAAAATTGATAAAAATATAGAAAGAATTTTGTAAAATTGGGCGTGAATTTTAAAGTTGAAAATTTGAGAGGGGGGAGTGAGACTCGCCAAGAGGGGCAATAAAGTGAAGCAGACTGAGAAACATATTTGAGCTAGACAACAGGAAAAAGGGGGAGAGCCAAATGATGACGTAAAAATCCAGAGGGAATAGTCGGACCCATCTTTATTGAATTTAATTAGGATAAGTAATAGAGACCGAGTTTGTAGGAGCAATCTGAGGTTATGGAGGCTCCCCTGACACGCGGGTCCCACAGTCGGCCCCCCCAGATAGACATATATGACAATTTGCGATGAATCTGATGGGCGAGTTTATGGAAAATTGAATTGGAGATTTTACAATAGGTCATGTTGACAACTATGTCCAAATGTGAAGAGTTACTATTAGGAGTCAATGTTTGCCTGCACACTAACATACTAACTTTGAGTGTGTGTGCGCAGTATGATTGGCCAGAGAGGTCTGAAGTTGGGGTGATGTGTTTGCAATTGAGGATAAAATTCCTCTCACCTGAAGGGGTGGTACAGACTGGAGGGTCTGGAACTGGTAAGTGATGAGTTCTGACCGGAACCATGGCTCAATGATCAATCAGGGGCACCATCGACAACAAAACGGTGTGATGGAGAAGGCCCATTTCAGTGATATGGTCAGACAAGACAGAACTAGTATCGAACAGCAAGACTTTGGACGATTTGACGTGTGACGACTTTGAGCTCACCCGACGGGGTGACGGACTAGGTGGACAGTGACCAATTGTTTGACGCTTGAACGTGTTTGCGACAATAGCACGCTCTGCTTTGTTTTTCTGTGTGACTTGATTTTTTTTTTTTGCAGCACCAGCTACCAGCCAAGGAGCGGATTGCGCGTTGCTTGCACAACTTGTTTTCATTCTTGCAGGTTGTCGATTGCGTTCGTGGAAAGTTTGTGTTGGATTTACAAGAATATGTTAACCCTTGCCCTTTTGGTTTTTATGATGAACTTATTGATGACGTGGTTTTCAGGACATGATCCGCGGGCGCCAGGATTCATTTTATGACTGTTTTTGTTTTGATACTTGATGTCTGTTTTTGTTTTTGTGTGTACAAATGTCCGCTGTCAGCAGGGCTATAAGCTCACTGACAGGAGGGCGATGATTTTTGTTTGTGTTGCCGAGTGTGTGTGGTGGACAGTCAAGTTTCAAGGACTTGGGGTGACGGTCCCGGGGCCCAGATGGGAGCTAGAGGTTCCGCGGGCCTGGCTACAATGAGAGTGGTGATGAGAGGGGACGCTTTGCAGGTTCCTTTTGATACGTAATGACACATTGGGGGAATGTGTCAAAGGGGGAGTGGTAAAATAGAAATGGGTGAGTAGGTTTCAATTTGTAATTGTGATATACAACGTTTTTTCCAAATTCACTTGTTTTCAAGCTTTAACAGGACATGCCAGAATTCACCCAGCAGTGATGGAAGGAGCAGAGGAAGACCAGTGACATCTGGTTGTGGTGTGGTGATGACAAATTATAGGATCTCTTGCCGAAGAATGCATCAGGTATCTGTGCCCTCGTGTCTTTGATAATGCCTGTGGTGGTTGTCCCCATTGAAATACAGAATCTCAATTGGGACCTGGAGTCCCCACTGGCGGGGCTCCTGAAGTGAGCCAAAAGAGACGTTTTGCCCCCGTGGTTGAGCGACGACGATCCCACATATATTGACACTATAGGAGTGCCCCGGGGTGTGTCAGATAAGTATAAACTCGTTAATCAAGTGTTCTCGGGATTCGAAAGTATCTTCCTATGGATCACCCCCAATAAAAATGTAGACAGTATTAATTACGTTCATTACAATGTCCAACGACTGGGTAATTATACAGATGAATCATTCGCCGCAGTTCATGAACAATTGGCTGCAACGTCGTTAATGGCGTTCCAAAATAGAATTGCGTTGGACATGCTCTTGACTAAGGAACATGGTGTGTGTGGAATGTTGGGTGATGCATGTTGTACTTTCATCCCAAACAACACGGCACCAGGAGGCCGACTGACCAAGGCGTTGGAAGGACTAAGGACACTGAACAAAAAGATGAAAGATCATTCAGGCCTACACACCGATATTTGGTCTGATTGGATGAAAACGTTCGGAAGCTGGAAAGGCCTCATCATGTTTGTGCTTGTTGCTGTGGCTATTTTTACTACAGTTATGATTTTATGCAGTTGTTGTTGTATTCCATGTATTAGGTCACTCACTGTCCGGTTGATCGAGAAAACCGTTGGCCCGTTGCCACCGATGGGCCAATATACCCTGGTGACTCAACATGAGCAGCGGGGGGAAGGAAGGACCGATAGCTGTTTGCTAGAGTAACGGGTGATGACCTCATAAATGAGGTCATGAGAGGGAATAAAGGAAAATGTGCTTTCGGGAGTTTGCAAACATATTTTTTAAGGTTGTGTTAAACTTATAATCATATTAATATCTAGTATTGGAGTGCTCGTGTGGATTGGTGGGGGCCGAGGAATGTGCAGGCAAACTGCATGAACTTGTTTTCTTGGAAGTGTTGTGTATAGGCCCAGACAGGGAGTACCGGACGAGATAATCTCAAGGTCGGTGAGAAACGAGAACAACAGCACGACTATGGGACCGGGCATCGAGGGGAAAACCCAACCGCCTGACCTCAGCGACACCTGGACGGGGAGAAGATGGCCATCCACCAATCATCTCACAATATTTTGCATGCTTTAATATTCATATTGTGTTTCTTTAAAACTGGGCAACCCGGAAGAATGTGTCGTCTTTTGGTGGTCACAAAAACGCACGAGTTTTAGTGTGAGGGACCCGGGACCCAGGCCTGTATTAGTGCGCTTTGTCAGGAATAAATAATTGGTAAATTTGGTCTAATTGATCTACTGGTCTTCTCTTTGACAGAACGAACTCGCAAAATTGTTAGGTGCGCCAGTGTGTGGATTAGGACATAGCAATTTATGAGTTAAGTGTTGATCACAATTTGGAGTCAGATCAATAACTAGAATCCGTAACCTAACAGTAGGTATAATTATATGCTTAAAATGTTTCTTTTATTTATTTAACATGTGAATATACTTGTCTGCTTATGTACTTTATTCAATGAGGTTTGAGCATATCTGTTTTTGTAGCTAGGCAGGACTTTTTGTATTTTGACCCCATTTCCTGCAGCAGTCAAGTTGAGATTCCTCGACTGTGATAGCCACTCAGCTGCTGTCAGAACAGCAGAGCGTCTTTAAAAGTGACTTTGTTCTTATTGTTGCAATATTTATAGACCTAGTCTAAAACAGTAAACAAAATCACGTTGATTCTTTTGTTTTAATCACAATCACTTTAAAGAGTTTATTTCTTACACCGTCTAAAACCTTTTTAAAAAACTGTCACTTTTATTTAAAAAGAGGAATACAATTTAAAGAATATTTTGTATTTATTTCTATTAAATTATTCGACTCTCCATACATATATAGGAATAGGACTGTACGTGTTTCGTTGTAATATAACTGATTTTAAAAGAGGAGCTTAACAGATTTTTTTTGGCGGTGTGCCGCGAGATTTTTTCCAATGAAAAGGTGTGCCGTGATTGAAAAAAGGTTGGGAAACACTGCCCTAGAGAACCTTTTACTATGCCAACCTAACCAGAGTGACGGGAGAGGCACATCTCAGAAAACGTGCTCAGCTCGTCGAGAAAATGCGATTTAAGCAATAAAATTAAAAATGCTTATAAAACCTAAACCAAACGTTGCAGGTGGTCATTCCTTCATGTGCCGAGATCAACTCGGCACTCTAAAGCCCCCAAGCGCACTTTTTACTATGCCAACCTAACCAAAGTGACAGGAGGGGCACAATTCAGAAAACGTGCTCAGCTCAGCCCAAGTGAACTGCTAGGTTCATCATATTCTCGGTCAAAAGAGGTTTCTGAATCCGATGAAATGATGCTAATATTGCCGGTAGAAACGGAGCTGTCGCTATCTGCCATGTTGTTTGGGTTTGTTGAGATCCGGATGTACAACTTGTGATGTCGGAGTAATGGCGCCACCAGTGTGGCTGCGTGCGGAACCCGATCGATAAACTGGCATTTAATTTTAGCTTTATTCTTAGTAATCGGTGTCCATTTTTAATTTCCAATGCGGCAAATGTGTTCTCTTTATACATTCTATCAAATTCCGTTCTAATTGAAAAAAAAAGAAGGGATGTCTCTAGGCCTTTAAGGAACTGTTTAATGCATGCCTGATGATTTTCTAAATCACGGACACTGCCAAAGTCGTCTAAAAATGTTCAGTACTTGATTGTATCTTATGTTTTGACGAATGCTAGACGCCAGTTTTCGATTACTACTGAACGTTCTGGACAGAGGGAAATATTTTGCTTAACAAAGAAAATATATGGTTGAAAGCATGATTAAACTAAGAATATGATGACGTAAGCAAGTACATGGAGATCAAAAGAACAAACTTTGCATAGTCAGGGAACAGTAGATTAATGATGTCACAGCCAAAAGCTCAAATAATTTCGTACAAAAGGACAAATTTGAAAGAATGATGAAAGAATTAGGTGAGACAGTGTATGTGCAAGAATGGAGGAGAATGTTTACAGGAAGGTCACTTGGAGATAAAACCAGCAGGTGCCAGAGGGAGACAGCCCAGCCAAAGATGATCATCAAGGCTGAAAGACGGAAAGGAAAACAACAGCCCCCACACATCGAATCGCTCATAATCAGCACCCAACCCCACGGAACCAGCTCTCACCGAACCAGCACCCACTCCCATGGAATCAGACTCTCCTGCGAACCTGCTCCGCCCCAAAGACTCACCACCCATCAAACTTGGCCCACAATGTGCAACTGAATATAAGCTGATCAAAGAACCTTGAACATTGCCTTTTCTGAATGGAGACTTTCCGCTCTTGAAGGGCCCAGCGCTGTATTGTACTTTCCTGAAAACAGAGCTTTCTGAACAAGAATTGTGATAGAACTCAACCAACCTGTGTAAGTCTAATTTCTGCTTCAGTGTCTTAGCATTTTCCTAAATCTGAAGAAATCAAACGAGCACGCAGTGAGTAAATTGGATAACAGGTGATTGGCAATGGCTTTTGCCTTGAGGCGCAGATAGCGCGCTCCCTAAATTGTGGACAAAATCCAACACTTACTACAATATATATTTTTTCTAATGTAAAACTCCTAGTATGTATAATTGTTGGTAAAAAATCATGCCATTGGCACTCGACTCAATGTCTATTTTTGTTGCAATGATTTGCTTGTCTTTTGTAGCACTAAAAAAGGCCGCCCAGCCAGCATCCTTCTATACAAAGCAAGCAGGAGGCTCTTGAGGAGCCCTTTCAGTGATGTCGAGGACACTGAGGAAGAGTAGTCCTAAATCAGGTGAAAACTTGTTTTTGTCAAGTTTCATCTTCCCAACACACAATGGTTCTCGAGTTTTAGCTTCCCAGCACACAATTAATGGCTGTGTGTTATTGTAGGGCAGGGGGCAGGGCTTGGGCAGGGCCATTTTGATGGGGGCGGGGCCAGCTGCATCTCCCCGCCCACTTGCGGGCGGGCCCACACTGGGTGTTTACACATAAATAAATGCGTAGACATGCAATCTATATGCATGTGTTCAGACACTTACAAAAGTGGGCCGAAAAATGCTCCCACTCCTGAGATCAAACCAGTATTGAACAGGACAAGAGGCCGTGTCACTAACCGGTTGGCCAGTGTGTCCTGGTACCCAGTGGCCGTCTGTTCTCTTTTGTACTTACCCAGCGCGTGCGGCTCCCAATACTGACCGTACAAGAATGACTCGAAGGGAAAGCGGGGGTCACTGCCGAGCTCGCCACGCTTGGCGAGTGGCTCCGTCGCTGCGCTCCAACACCCGAGATCCAGGGTTCGGTTCCCCACCCTTGCTGCTTGCGCCCCATACTGCCTGCGCCCCCTACTGCGTACACTGCGATATTTGCTACATTGCGATGGCTATGAATAGGCAGACATTTACCTGTACTTCCTGCTTGCAGCGATTAATAAGTGAATTAATGACTTTTTAGGACTTTACAAGGTTTTTTTTTTACTTTTTGTAATTTACTATTCTAGGCTGTTCTAAAACACGATCTGGTATGCTTGATACACATTAGAGGTGTAAAAAAAAACATTCCGTTATTTACTTCATATGGTGTACTGGCACAAAGGTTTGCAGAGCTGAGGACAAGAGGAGACCTAGAAAGAGGTATTGCTGATGTATCAATGGCCGAGCTGTTGGATTTTGTCCACAATTTAGGGAGCGCGTTATCTGCGCCTCACGGCAAAAGCCTTTGCCAATCACCTGTTATTCAATTTACTCACTGCGTGCTCGTTTGATTTCTTCAGATTTAGGAAAATGCAAAGACACTGAAGCAGAAATTAGACTTAGACAGCTTGGTTGAGTTCAATCACAATTCTTGTTCAAAAAGCTCTGTTTTCAGGAAAGTGCAATACAGCGCTGGGCCCTTCAAGAGCGGAAAGTCTCCATTCAGAAAAGGGCCAAGTCCAAGGTTGTTAGATCAGTTTTATATTCAGTAGCACATTGTGGGCTGGGATTGATGGGCGATGAGTCTTCGGGGTGGGGCAAGTTCGAAGGAGAGTCTGCTTCCATGGGAGTGGTGCTGGTTATGGGCGATTCGGTGTGTTGGTGGGGGGCTGTTGGTGTGTGTGTGTGGAGGGGGTTGTTGTCTTCCATCCCGTATCTCGGCCTTGGCGATATTCTTTGGCCGAGTTCTCGGGTGGCTCCTTCTGGCACCAGCTGGTTTTATCTCCACGTGACCTTCCTGTGAACATTCTCCTCCAATCTCGGACATACACTGTCGTACCGCATTCAACCGTATCTTTTTCTTTGTTAGGTCAAGATATTTCCCTCTGTGCAGAACGTTCAGTAGTAATCAAAAACTGGCGTCTAGCATTAGTCAAAACATAAGATACAATCAAGTACTGAACGGTCAAGACGACTGCGGCCATGTCCATGATTCAGAGAAAAAACATCAGGCATGCATTCCACAGTTCCTTAAGGGTCATTAAGGTATTTAGGCAATATATCAAAAGTCATTTGTTATTTCAAAGTCCTCAGAAATATATATATCAGATCATAAAGTTATAAAAACCTTTCTCATCACCACTTATCAAAAATGTCTAGTTATGTCTTCTTTATTGATTTGGTGTGTAGGTATAATTATATGCTTCAAATGTTTCTTTTACTTATTTAATATGTGAATATACTTGTCTGCTTATGTACTTTATTCAATGAGGTTTGAGCATATCTGTTTTTGTAGCGAGGCAGGACTTTTTGTATTTCGACCTCATTCCTTCACTCCCTCTGTTGACCTCAGTTTTACTGAGGTCACCAAAATCGTTGATGCCACCAGGGTCCCTCTGTTGGCACACCACGTCCCTCTGTGGAGCCGCTACAAGTCCCTCTGTGGGGCCGCCAATGAGTGAGAAAAATAAATATAGATAAAATTCATACCCAGACATTTGTAAAAGATGGAGAGTGGAAAGGCAATTGGCCTAGACGACATTCCAGTGACAGCATGGAACTATCAAGGAGAGATGGCAGGGGAGATTCTTAAAAAGCGAGAAGTTCCCCGGAAAGGTGTTGACTTCTATTTCTTAATTCAGACCACGGCGATGCGCAGAACTGTTGTAGCTACAGAGGTGTTGTTATGTTTATTAAGCAAAGCATGAAGTTATCGGAAAGAATGTTAGAAGCGAGGCTTGGAAATCTACTAGCCAAAATAATGGAGAGTGTGGCAGAGACAAAGATAGGACATGCAGATGGTTGGTGGCGCAGAAAGATATGGAAACGATCGCTCTGCAGTCGCGGCCCCTAACAGGAGCAGCCGAAAGAAGTGGAAGATGAGAAAGAAAATGTGAAAGAGAAATACATAAACAAATAACGAATTACATACGTAAAACAAATAACGAAATACATACATACATATATAGTACATACATATAGACAGACAGACATCGAACAATTGCCCATTCGGCCACTCAGCCCTTCAGTCAGTCACTCAATGAATCACTCAATCAATAAACCAACCAATCAATCAATCAACCACCCAATCAATCAATCAATCAATCAATCAATCAATCAATCAATCAATCAATCAATCAATCAATCAATCAATCAATCAATCAATCAATCAATCACACAGGTGTTAACTAATTTGTAATTGTATTGCAAGCAATTCAAACTCTAATGGAATATGATGATGTCCATATCTGTTTTATCAAATTCTAATCCTACTTTACCTTTGTATAAGGCACAGGTGTCAAACTCAAGACCTGGGGGCCAGATGCAGCCCGACACATGATTTTATGCGGCCCCCGAAGACAAATTGTGCTTTTTATTCATGAGTCATTACTCGAATTGCAAATTGTCTTCACTTTTAATATTTTATTTTTAAATATTAGACCAGTTTTTATTTGTCTGATTTGAAAGCGAGTTACTTGTCAGTTTGTTTTGTAGCTTTTACTCTATATAATATGAGGTGCTCACACATTTATTTGGGTATGACAGTCATACCGGTCCTCCGAAAGAAGCTATGACTACACTGCGGCCCGTGAACAAATGAGTTTGACCCCCCTGGTACAAGGGATAGCCTTCTCATTGATCAATCACGTATCTTAAATCATGCTTTTCCTCCTTTGAAGCGACTATGTACTTCAAACCCAAACGGCACCATTTTATAGGGAAAAAACTTGTTGAATCTATTTGTTTTCGACATAATACTACCGCAATCATCTTAAATTTGTTCAGTTTATCAATCCCTTCCATTGTTTATCCTGCAATCACGTGAATAATGTGTTATTCAAACTTTAACGTTCATAATCCACCTGTTCCCAATTTGTTTGGAGTCTGTATGTTATTGTTCTAATTTTTTACATTTAATACTCTCCCACCTATTTGATCCTATCTTGTGAAGGTCTACAGTTTATTATGAGCTATTTTGAAACTCTTCACACTTGTTACCAGGCTTTGGCTCCATCTCATGATGTTGTCTCCCATTCACTTCATTTCTGCCGAGCTGCTTCTTCTCCTCCGTCCAGCATGTTGAAGACTTAAAAACCATCAAATCTGAAAACACTTAAAATCTCACAATTTCCCCCTTTGTTTTTTTTTTTTTTTTTTTTTTTCTACCTCCCCCTTTTGACACATTCTAAAAAATGTGTCACAATGGTTAAAAAGTAAAAATAACAATATCCATGGTGACATACCCATCGCCAGCTGGACTTCGGTGTACCTCCAGATACCATCCTAGCCTGGAATCACCAATTCTCAGTCCCTGAAACTCGACTGGCAGCATCTCACATGGCTGTATGAACAAAAGCCACCACCCACCTGTAGCTGTGCATGCAGCTCTCCGTACAATAAACATCCATAATACCAAAAAATAAAATTCATAATGATAAAAATAATCCACACATGGGCGCATGTCAAACGCATGAAATAGAAAATTGGAGCCTGCCGAGCCTGTCATGAAACCAATCAAATTTACAAACTCGTTATGAAAAGTAAGGGGTTAGTTGTTAATGCATGTTCACAGACATGACACAAAATTCTCCAAGACTGCAGTTGACAACCTGCAAAGTAAAGGCCGAGCGATTAGGTACATGGACGGGCAGCCCCCAGCCTCGGATTCAGATACGGCATTGCTCAAATTGGCAAATCTTAGCAAGCTACAGAAGAAGACTTTCTGAATCACATGAATATTTATAGCATGTGGTTTGGAAGTTTATTATGCAAATGAATTTGATTGCTTTGTACATTTAAGAGACATGCACATTGGCGAGAAAGCGGCAGTACCTGTGCGTATTTGTTAGGTTGCTTTGGGCAAAACAAACGGCAAAAGACGGGTCACATTGACCCAACTGTCTAATTAGGGCGCCTATCATTTGTAATGTAGTTGTTTCAAGTTAAAATTTATTGCTTACAGTTCAATGGAACGTCAGACAGGTTGAGGCAAATATTGTGTATTAGGTTGCTTTGGGCAAAACAACAAAAGATGCATCGCATTGACCCAGCACCAGACAGCTTTAGGCAAATATGCTGCCACCCGGTGGTACCACTTGGAATTCATCTAGCCTGTCTGATATGGTCAATTTCATGCGGATGCTGGTATTAAGATGACCACTCTGGCCTTTACTCTGAACTGGGTGGTACCACCCAGTACATGTACCGAGGCTGGCCGTGTAGTTAAGCAACTGTGCTTTGAATTGAAAGCCAAGGTCCTAAAAGTTCCTCTGTTTATAAATTCAATCGACCTCAGCAACAACCTGGACTGTACAGAAACAGCCTTCTTTGTAGTCAGCCAATGGGGACGTCAAGCCCTGCAACAAAACATGCAAGAAGTTTCACATTCAAGAGATGCAGCTTCAATTGAGGCTCATCGCAAATGATGAATGACACCAAAGTCGACTTTATTTACAAGACCACCAACAGGAAGAAAACACACTGTTGATTTTATTCACAAGAACGCCCACATGATGCATGACTATTCAAAACAAACCAAAAAATGGCTCTGACTAGATTAGAATACCAGCTTTTACTCGTACAGAAAAATGTACCAACATTCTGCAAGATTGAGTTCGGTGGCCATTTTAAAGCAGGGTTGCCAAGGATAACTTATTGATCGCAACAGACACCGTTTGTACGCTTGTCGTTTGCATCTATGGGTGTCTGGCTACTTGGCTTTTGTCAACAATTTAGAATGCATGCAGCTTTTCTTTGTGTAGTTAAAAAAAAAATAAGCCTGACACTGCATATTTAACAAGACAATTTGGTTTGAGACTAACTTTACAAATGTCTTGTCATTGAGAATGTCTCAAATGATTCCAGTTTGTATGCACGATAGACTGCCCATGTCAATGTTTAAAATGGACCACTTGAACTCAGTTCAGTTTAATTCAGGTTCAGAGGTACACACACACACAATTACAGTACAAACAGTTCACTTCATGTATTTAAAAAAACACAACAATAAAACAACAATATTGCAAAATGACGCAGCGCTGAGACGGCCAGTGTGCACACCCAGTGAAAAAGTGGAGGGAGGGAGGGAAAGAAAGCACAAAAGGAAAAACAAAGTCATACTCTCCTTAAATGCTGGCTGGGCGCTTTGCCCTCCCCGCATCCGCACCCGTCCGCCTATTGTCAGCCGATGGTTGGGTTCCCCTCCCGGCCGGTATTTGACGTTTGGACTCATCCTCCGCTTCGTGCAACTGCAAAAAGAAAAACGGTATTCAGTTGCATGCGGTTCATTTCTGTGGACATACTCATGACCTATCTATTAAAGCTTGCTCCTATTTTAAGCTCACTTTATTGATTGTGTATGCATACATTCATGTTTTTGTTTTAATGTCTTCATGTTCTTTTTCTTTCTGTTCCTATGTGAAGCATTCAATGCTTACAATTTCCTTTGTTGTAAAGCGATTTGAGCTGCATTTCTTGTATGAAAGGTGCTATACAAATAAAGTTTATTATTACCCTCTGGTCTTGCGCTCCGGTCCGTCTCTGTGCAGGCACTCTGTCCCAACCGCTACCTCGGCAATCCTGAAAGGCAGAAATATTGTGGTGGTTTTGGCAAGAGGAAAATTTCCACTAGCATCCCCCCCCCCCAATCTTGACTAAGGTAAGTTTGAATCTGGTAACTAGCAGCACGCACGGGCATGTCTCATACAGCCCTCCTGCATTGGAGCGATCCGGGTTATGAAATGTTTAACCCCTTACAAGGAGGGAGGGAGCGAGGGGAGATGAGAAGAGGCTTTGGTGCGCACTTAAGCGCAACGGGCCAGTTCCCCCTGAGGAGGGCTGGCTTGGCCCCGAGAGGGAAAAAAAAAAAGAGGAAAACGTGACGTCACGGAGAGCGTCACGGAGAATCTTCTCGTCCTCGACACCGTCGACGACGCTGGGACCCAGTCTGGAAGACATTATACCCTGGTATTCCACAAAGGGCAAGGTATAGCCACGTTCCACCCTGATTGCACCAGGCCATGCAGGTACTGCCAGGCGCATTGGAGAAAGAGCGCGAGTGAGAGAGGGTAGTGTTAGATAAATTGTATATATGTTATCATGCGTTCCCTAATGAGTACTTATTCATAAGATTATTGCACAGAATGCTTGCTGTTTCGCCTTGCAGACGTCCACCAGTCAACAAGTGAAACGATGCTGTCTGGAGCTTCCTGACCTTCTACACCTCTGGGAATCCAAGAAAATTGATGATAGCTCAATCTATTTTGTTGATGTCTGCACATGGCATTCTGTCCTTGCATTCTTTTCTCATGGCGTCTTGTCTGTGACTTCTTGTTTCACATCGCATTTTGTCCTTGCATTACTTTCATTTCTCATGACATCTTGTCTGTGACTTCTTGTTTCACATAGAATCTCGTTTCTTCTCTAATGAGACAAAGCCCACGCCTTCTCCCCACCTATTAGGGGCTAGTCTCACATTGTGGGTAGGGCATTCCAAATAAAAAGAGCGAAGAGCGCAAACAGATTTTTAGTGTAGTCAGATTGCTGTAAATCTGGATGCACTCCTCGCGAGAAAAACTCAATATTCTGCCTCACTTGTTTTGTCTGCTGATCCTTTTCTTTTACACAGATATTCAGTCAGAGAAAATACCTGACAGGGAGGGAGGGAGTTAGCGAGGGGAGATGAGAAGAGGCTTTGGTGCGCACTTAAGCGCAACCGGCCAGTTCCCCCTGAGTAGAGCTGGCTTGGCCCCGAGAGGAAAAAAAGAGGAAAACGTGACGTCACGGAGAATCTCCTTGTCCTCGACACCCTCGACGACACTGGGACCCAGTCTGGCAGACATTATACCCTGGTATTCCACAAAGGGCAAGGTATAGCCACGCTCCATCCACCGGCTCTTCGTTTCATACATGGTCTCTTCCACCTTGCAAGACAAGCACAAAAGTCTCGCTGCGCTGTTGCTTGCGCTTGCCGTCGCTTGCGCTTGCCGTCGCTTGCGCTTGCCTTCGCCTGCGCTTGCCGTCGCCTGCGCGGTCGCTTGCACTCGCTGCGCGGTCGCTTGCCGTCGCTGCGCGTTTGGCACACAATGAGGGCTGCACAACGTTTTGGAAACTCAATGATATGGCAGTACTGGGCCAGACCACTGCATTGAGGCAAGTTGTGCAAAATTCTTGGATGGATGTTAACTATTTGATTGCAATGAGATCAGTTTGATTAGTTAACATTTTTTTAGTTAACTTCTTACATCAATGACTTATCGCCTCATTACAAAGAGTTAGGCAAGAAAACATGTTTCATTTGAGACATGGAAAAAAAAATCTTTGCTGTCTTAAAGTGCATGTCAATAACCTAGACCACCATATGGCAGTTTTCCAATACACGTGCAGCCCTACACACGTCACCATTGGTGTCCAAATGGCAGCCTCGGGGCAACTTGATCAACACACCACACGAATGAACGCAACACTGCTTTGTAGCACAAAATATCAATGGCAAGATTTCGTGATTGATTTCATGAATTTGTGTCAAAGAATTCTGAATTTGTTTCAGTATGCAGCCTGAAGGAATGAGGTCGAAATACAAAAAGTCCTGCCTCGCTACAAAAACAGATATGCTCAAACCTCATTGAATAAAGTACATAAGCAGACAAGTATATTCACATATTAAATAAATAAAAGAAACATTTGAAGCATATAATTATACCTACACACCAAATCAATAAAGAAGACATAACTAGACATTTTTGATAAGTGGTGATGAGAAAGGTTTTTATAACTTTATGATCTGATATATATATTTCTGAGGACTTTGAAATAACAAATGACTTTTGATATATTGCCTAAATACCTTAATGACCCTTAAGGAACTGTGGAATGCATGCCTGATGTTTTTTCTCTGAATCATGGACACGGCCAGAGTCGTCTTGACCGTTCAGTACTTGATTGTATCTTATGTTTTGACTAATGCTAGACGCCAGTTTTTGATTACTACTGAACGCTCTGCACAGAGGGAAATAGTTTGCCTAACAAAGCAAAGATACGGTTGAATGCGGTACGACAGTGTATGTCCAAGATTGGAGAAGAATGTTCACAGGAAGGTCACGTGGAGATAAAACCAGTGGGTGCCAGAAGGAGCCACCCGAGAACTCGGCCAAAGATGATCGCCAAGGCCGAGAGACGGGATGGAAGACAACAGCCCCCTCCACACACACACACACACACACCAACAGCCCCCCACCAACACACCGAATCGCCCATAACCAGCACCACTCCCATGGAAGCAGACTCTCCTTCGAACTTGCCCCACCCCGAAGACTCATCGCCCATCAATCCCAGCCCACAATGTGCTACTGAATATAAAACTGATCTAACAACCTTGGACTTTGCCTTTTCTGAATGGAGACTTTCCACTCTTGAAGGGCCCAGCGCTGTATTGCACTTTCCTGAAAACAGAGCTTTTTGAACAAGAATTGTGATTGAACTCAACCAATCTGTCTAAGTCTAATTTCTGCTTCAGTGTCTTTGCATTTTCCTAAATCTGAAGAAATCAAACGAGCACGCAGTGAGTACATTGGATAACAGGTGATTGGCAAAGGCTTTTGCCGTGAGGCGCAGATAACGCGCTCCCTAAATTGTGGACAAAATCCAACAAGCCCTCAAGCAGACATTGGGACACCGCTGGTGTAATTTAAAAAACTAAAAACCAAAAACCATTTCACACGTTGAAGCTGCGCAGGTTGACGCCTCCAGGGAAGCGGGTCTCCCTCAGAACTCGGCGACTTCAGATCGATGCCACAGCAGTCAGTCCGCCTCTGATCAGAATGTGTCACGTCCCGGTCGCCATCTGCAGAAACAGAAACAAATGGTAGAAATTCAAAGAGCAGCCCAAGTTGTCGTCGGTCACTTGCTTACTTGATCACAGCGACTAGCTGCTTTTGGTGACCGTCACTGGGTCGGATCAAGCCGTGCGCCCACCCCCCCTTTTGCGCCCGACCTGCAATTGGCAGAACATGCAATGAGTTGGGCGCTGCTCGCATCATTATGTCTTCCTCGTGGACCGGCTTGCCCAAACACCGCCCCCTACACCTAGAGAACAAAGGACGCACAGTGGTAGGTTAGGCTTCGATCAAGCGCGACAATGGTAGGTTAGAAAAAGACACAATGTGACTGTCTCGCTCCAACACCTAGGGGAGAACAAAGAACGCAAGTACCACAGTGGTGGTAGGTTAGGCTTAGATGAAGTGCAACAGTGGTAGGTTAGAAAAAGAAAACGTCACAAGTCAAATTGCAAAATTGGACATTCGGGATCGGCTCGCTCCAACGCCACCCTACACCGATGGGGGGAGAACAAAGAACGCAGCAAGTACGACAGTGGCAGGTTAGAAAAAGACGCAAAATGGAACAAGTCATATGGCAGGATTGGACATTGGGCTCCGCGTCAACGTTCAGTTTTGTCTCCATCCAAGTCACCACGTCCTCCCCCAAGTGAGCCGTCGATGGCAACCAAGCACAAGACACCGCTGGATCCAGGTAAGCCACAACCTCTTAAGCAAGACCAACCGTCAGACCCCCAAACACTGTCCTGTAACCTTTCCGTCATGCACCCATAACCAAACCACACTGCCCCTTCCTGGGCACATGATCCGCACACGTCGACTTCTGCAGCGTGCTGCTTGATTCTTGACTTGATATGGCATTGCTCTTTTGGATATGGCATTGCTCCTACGGATAGGCCATTGCTCCTACAGATAGGCCATTGCTCCTTTGGATAGGCCATTGCTCCTTTGGATAGGCCATTGCGCCTTTTCATATGGAATTATACTTTTCCCATTCGGCTCCTCTTGCAGCCTACAATAACAGACAGCCATTAATTGTGTGCTGGGAAGCTAAAACTCGACAACCATTGTGTGTTGGGAAGATGAAACTTGACAAAAACAAGTTTTCACCTGATTTAGGACTACTCTTCCTCAGTGTCCTCGACATCACTGAAAGGGCTCCTCAAGAGCCTCCTGCTTGCTTTGTTATAGAAGGATGCTGGCTGGGCGGCCTTTTTTAGTGCTACAAAAGACAAGCAAAGTCGAGTCGAGTGGCAATGGCATGATTTTTTACCAACAATTATACATACTAGGAGTTTTACATTAGAAAAAAAATATTATATTGTAGTAAGTTATGATAATTTATCGAAATTAGTTAATATTTTAATTGTATCCATTCTAAGTAGAGTTTTACATTTGAAAAAATATATAATCATTACATTGTAGTAAATGATGAGAATTATTCAAGATTATAATTCATATTTTAATTTCATCATCTACAACTCACCTCACATTGGACAGATGATCCAGGTTGGCGGCGTCCAAAACGGGAGAAAACAACCCGCGCAAATGTTTGTTGCGTATCGGAACGAGTGGGCGGGCGCCATCTTTGAATGGATTTGGTCCGATTTGGACATGAGGTAACATATTCGTTGCATTCACCAGTTTGCATGACACGGAAATGGCACACGCATAATATAAAATAATAAAAAAATGGTTTAGTTGACTAGAGTCTAACATTTCCTATAGTCAGACAAACGCGCGCTTATCGGTGGCGTCTTATACGAACCTTCTACAAACAAACGAATGAACAAATGCTGGCCAGCATTAAAAAAAAAAAAAAAAAAAAAAGACGCGGAAGACATTTAAAATACTACCAAAACGTGCAACGATGCGACGCAAAGTCGATTGTGGCGTGCCGTGCCCGAACCTCAAGCACGCCCGAGACAGCGAAAATCCTGCAAGAAATAATAAACGGCATCGTAAGAAACTGCAAACATTTGCTCACGGGCTAAATTGCCTGCGGCCTACAATTTACCTCCAGGCCCACCATCGCGGTGGACGTGACGCGTTGCCGAGTCACCAGAGTACACAATCCTGCGACAAACAAAATAAAATAAAAGGCTTGTGAGAAAAGGCAACAAACCACACATTTTGGGGCCTATTTGAAAACTCTCCTTGCGGCCTCCAACAAACAAACGTGGCTTCCGTTGTGAGAGACGGCAAGAAACGACAAACATTTGCTCCCTTACCTGAGAAAATGGTGGCACCTGCATTTGAGAACTCCCCTTGAGCGCGAAAATCGTGCAACAAACACGGCGTCTGTCGTGGAAAACGGCAGGAGACGACAAACATTTGCTAGCATGCTAGCTTAGGTGAGAAACCATCCGCCGCCACGCGCTCGGTGGCACCTGCATATGATAACGCCCCTTGAGCACACCTGTCTTCAATTTACCTAAAGCCCTGACGTCACATCCGTCAATTCAAATCTTCTTCTCCTGATCGTCCAACGGCGCTCGGCACACTGACGCCACCAGGTGGTCGCCTGTCATGGTGACTACTGTAGAAAGGGTTGCGTCGGACAATCCGTTGAAACTTTGAACACCGAACATGTTTGGATGGAGGATACCCTATCAATATGACCAAATCTCCTTTTGTTTCCGAGCAGGCTCTGGTCAAATGAATCAAATGAAAATATTTGTATTGATAGTTCATCCTAAAATGAATTGTTCTTGCAAAAATTCCGCGGCCGTTGCAGTGCTCCCGTGGACTCATTTTCAATTCAGTTGTTAAGAAACACCACACCATTGTGTCATATCAAATAAATGATTTTCAAACGGGTCCAAACAAGTTTTTCCGTCATGGCTACAAAGATCTTTAAATATTTTCGTTCACTCTCGTTCACTGAAAACATCCGTTCTTTTGAACCCATCGTTCTCTGACGAGCCAACACTACACTGCAGTAGTGATGTGCATTCCAGTTCTTTTAGGTGAACGACTCATTAGAATCAGTTCACTCAAAAGATTCGTTCAAACGAATCGTTCAAGGATTTGTTCTTTTTAAATGAATCGTTCACTCACCAGCCAACACTAGCCAACACTAAGAGAAGCCAGGTCTGCTGGCCGAGCCATCTGTCTTGCCATTGAGGAGCTCCAACGTCTTTTAGGGGATCTTCGAAAGACACTTGCAAGGTCCTCGTCAGTTTTGTTTTTTGGAGGGAGGGGGGCGGTCAGGTTAGCAGCAATGGCCCCCACCCGTAAGCACACATCGACCGACCACTCCGCAGACGGACTCAAACCTAACAGAAAGGTAATGAATAAATCATACAGCATAGGGCAAAGAGCTTAGTTTATTAAAAGTGTACCGCTATTATTGTTTTGGTGGCGCGAATATAGATGAGGAAACCTCTGGTGGAGAAGAAACGACGAGATCGTGTCAACGATAGTTTACACGAACTCAGGGCTCTCATTGGGGATACAGAGGTAAGAAACACATTCTCATTTTAATAGGACAATCATTTTTTATAAGCTAAAATTGAGCTAAATTGGACAAATATGTGCACGTGTGTGTGTCTCGCGTAGCAACTCGATTCAAAGATGGAGAAGGGTGAGGTACTGGAGAGGACGGTCAAACGTGTGGTGACCATCCTGCAAAACCAGGCTCAAGGTAAAAAAAAAAAAAAAAAAAATTATTACAAACGCTTAACACTGTTAGTCGAGGTATCTACATTTTATGGGTGTAAATTCAGAATTCTATAAATTCCGCTTGGCACCCAAACCGCTGCCCCAAATAAAATAAAAAACCAAAAAACTGGCTCAACGCTGCATTCATGGACAGCTGGAAATTCTGCACACTGTATCCATACAACATTTTGTTTTTACATACATTGTTTTTATCCCCTGTTATTCACGGGCAGCTGGAAATTCTAAACACTGCATTCATACATTTTGTTTTTACATACATTCCCTGTCATTGTGAAAAAACATCACGTTAAGACTTTCTAACACATGCTTAGTCAAATTGTGACTCACACAACACAAAATTAAGCAACAACCAAAGGAACCGCTGCCTTGTGGTGACTTGTTACATTCCAAGCAATGTTTTGAAGTTTCTACACACCTTTTTGTTTGTTTCTGTTGATTCCAGAGGCGGAAGCCGTCAACCGAGAGGCACGTGAGCGTTTTGCGGCTGGTTACATCCACGGCATGCACGGTGTGCACACTTTTGTGTCTTGCCTCCCGGGGGTGGACCCCACTGTGGGGGCCGAGCTACTCAACCACCTCCTTGAGAGCATGCCCCTGCATGGCCAAGACCACCTCAGGGCCTCGTTTTGTGATGCAGACCCCTTTGGTGGCCCTGTCGCGCCGGAGCAAACTCCGGGTTTGCAGGTGTCCCTGGCCCCTTCCTCTTCCTCCGCCTCTAGCGACGACCTTTGCTCTGACCTGGAGGACACTGACTCAGAGGCATCGTCTTCCGAGGAGTCAGAAGAAAGTCAAGTTTCTTCATCGGAAGAATCTGAGTCGCAGGACGTGCCAGGATGTGTGGCCTTAAATAGCTCCAAATCTTTTTGGAGACCCTGGTAGATTGAAGTGGTTGTCAGTGGTATTAGTACTTAGTATCGGTATCAGTGAGTGCTGGTGAATACTTACTGTGGTAGCAATCTGAAGAAGATCAACATCTCCAACATCACTGATACAGATATTATAATTTATTGTTACAGTAAGTTCAAAACGACTGTGAATGTGAGGCAGCCGCCCCTCTGTAGTTGGAGGCTTTTTTTAGTTGGGTGTTTTTTTGAACAACAAAATGGGGAAAAAAGCTATGCAAGTGATGCAGCTAAGTTTAATAAGTTTCTATGAATGTTTGGTGATGCAGCTAAGTTTAATACGTTTCTATGAATTTTTGGTGATGCAGCTAAGTTTAATAAGTTTTTGGTGTTTGCATAAAACCATCTGATTGTCTGAGACCCTGGTAGACTGAGGTGGTTGTCAGTGGTATTAGTACTTAGTATCGGTATCAGTGAGTGCTGGTGCATACTTACTGTGGTAGCGATCTGAAAAAGATTAACATCATTGATACAGATATTCTAATTTATTCACTTCACTGGTTCTTTTAGGTGCATTACCTGACATGTTTCAGCGGGTTACTCCGCCTTCATCAGAGTGTCCGATGAAGGCGGAAGAACCCGCCGAAACATGTCAGGTAATGCACCTAAAATAATTTGTTTGACATAAAAGAACCAGTGAAGTGAATAAAAAGGAAAAACAAGATTAACTTAGTACATCTATTCTAATTTATTGTTACAGTAAGTTCAAAACGACTGTGAATGTGAGGCAGCCGCCCCTCTGTAGTTGGAGGCTTTTTTTAGTTGGGTGTTTTTTGAACAACAAAATGGGGGAAAAGCTATGCAAGTGATGCAGCTAAGTTTTATAAGTTTTCATGAATTTTTGGTGATGCAGCTAAGTTTAATAAGTTCATATGAATTTTTGGTGTTTGCATAAAACCATCTGTTTGAGACCCTGGTAGACTGAAGTGGTTGTCAGTGGTATTAGTACTTAGTATCGGTATCAGTGAGTGCTGGTGAATACTTACTGTGGTAGCGATCTGAAAATGATTAACATCACCGATAGATATCCTAATTGATTCACTTCACTGGTTCTTTTATATCAAATTATTTTAGGTGCATTACCTGATATGTTCCGCCTTCAGGAAGTGATTAAAAAGGAAAAAGATTAACTAGTACAGCTATTCTAATATATTGTTACAGTAAGTTGAAAACGACTGAATGTGAGGCAGCCTCCCCCCTGTAGTTGGAGGCTTTTTTTAGTTGGGTGTTTTTTTTGAACAACAAAATGGGAAAAAAGCTATGCAAGTGATGCAGCTAAATTTAATACGTTTTTGAATTTTTGATGTTTGCATAAAAACTATGATTAAAAGTTTGAATGTCATTTCTTATTTGTTTATAAATGATTACATATTTTTTTAAAAGTGGTTATTGTATTAATATGCAAGAAATAACATTAGAACCTTTTCAAAACACATCTTTGTGACAGTTGACATTTCTTGGATGTTTGTGTCAAACAAGCCCACTCGACACCCCCCTTCTACGATATTAGTTAAGATTCAGCAACGGCCATTCATTTGCGTACATGACGTAGGCAGTGCAGAGGTGTTAAAGATGAGTGTGTGTGTACAACCTCTAGATAGACAAGCAAAGACACATCATTAGCAGCAAATAAATCAGAATTTTCAGACCAGTTCAATGAAAATAAGAACTATGTTATGGTACACTGGCTGAGAATCACAGCTCGACATGCTAACATATCATTTGCATCATTAAGGTTGCAAAAATATGTACTGAATCCACAATACAGGCTATTTAGTCATCCTAATAGCTCCATGGGGGTCCCTCCAGGGGCCACAGCTTTTCTCCCTCCCTCCCGTCCTGACTCCTGCGGCCCGCATTAGAAAAGCTGGCGTCTGCTTCGGTGATGTGCGGGCAGGGTGTCGTTGGTGACGCCGTAACACTTGCGAGTGAGGAAACGATAAAGATGGCACTCTTTTGACGTAGATTCCTTGTTTTGCTACAGGGCCTTTTCTAGGAATTGCTTCAAAGGAGTCTTGAGCCGTACAATAAAATTCACATGACATAGTACTCGCAGGAGTACATTGTTTGAATGATGACCATTGACAGACTGACTGGCTAATTAGTCGAGCATTCATTCGAGTTTCTTTTTTTTTTTTGGTCAATTATTGGTCAATGATTAGTCAATGAATTGAATCAAACAAATATCTCAAATCATTTTGGTTCTTTTTAAGTCAATCAGAAGAAAAGTTTTGATCATTTTTAGTGCACTGTCTGACACCCAACAGTACGCTAGCACCTGTTTTTTTTTTTTTTCTCATTAATAAAAAAAAAAAGAACATTTTATATTATGGATATGTTTTTTTTTTTTTTTTAAATATGCGTTTGCATCAGCTGTATTACCTTTTTCAAGCCTGAAAAACGTCAAGGCCTGAAAATAACCTTGCTTGGCTTCGCAGACGCCCAAAGTCTGCAATGAGGCCTGCAACTACAGGGGGGCGGCTGCCTCACGTTCACACCTCATCCCAAAGTGTGAAGATGAGGAGGAGGAGGAGGCTGCCGCCTTTGACCCAACATGCTGAGTCTGCAGGATCTGACCCCCAAGAAATTTGCATTAGGAAGGTCAACCTCTGCAAGACTTTTGTGATTTCTTGCATTGAAGTGCAGATGGCTCAGCTTTAAAAAATGTTTTCCATGTTTCTTAAAAATCTTAATGACTGACAATCTAACTCTTAACATGTGAATGAATCGCTGCAGCCACCATTCAGGATTTGCACAGCACACATTCTTGCTCCTTAAAATATCCCTTTTGAAACAAAAGTGCCATTGAATAAGTAGTCTTTATCTCACATTATTTACAATCAGAGTGCAAAACCAGTTAAGACACACAGAAACAATGGTCCACCAACATCACTCACAAAAGTGCGCTTGTGCGTTCCACAGAGACAGCCAACTCAAGTGTTGTTACACATCACAAATGCAGTCCAAAAACAGTTGGGTCCAACAAAACCCAATCTGGCTCAAAAATGAATTGAGCTACCACTTTCTGGGTTGTTTTGTGAGGAAATAATTGAGCCAAGTAGTGGCTTCCTCCATTTTCTTTTCATTTTCTACCCCTCTGAAGCTCCCTTTTTGTGTCTCTTCTTCAGTGCTTGACAAAAAAATAGACATAAAAAAACGGCACTTTTTGTTTTTAAATAAAGCAGGGCAAAACATAAAACAACAAAATTGCAGTCATCACTCAGTGATTGTCGTTTTGACGCTCCTGTTACGTTCACACGTCAAACTGAGCCATTTAAAAAGTAAAAAAAGAGATATTCCGGTGAAATATATACAATATATACAAGGAATTCATTTAGTATGTTTTCAAGTTGAGTTGAAGACATCATTTTTAGGATTAATTAAAAGTACTTGTTTGAGTCTAAGAGGTCACGGAGGAGTCGACCACGGAGGAGGGATCCTCTCGTGGGGTACTCTGGGAGCCCCCCTCCACTAGGGGGTCCTGCTCGACCAGTTCTAAGTCCAGGAGGTCATCTGTGGGCGGGGCGTGGATGGCGCCGTCGCAACACGAGCACACCTGGACGACGATAACATGTTGGATGAATGAGGACGCGCGATTGGCCACTTTAGGTACACGCGTACAACGCAGGGAAATCACGTACGTCTGTCGTATCTGAAATTGTGCCATTAAAAATGAAACAAGCTTGTTTTGCAGCGCACCTTGACATCCAAGACTTTGGGCAGCCCCCCCTTCTTCATCCAGGGGTGCACCCGCATCAGCTCCTTCTTCTGCTCCTCGGTGAAGCTGGGCTGGCTCTTCTGCATCAGCCTCAGCTTCTCGCGGTCCTCCTTGAGAACTTTCTGGATGTCGCTGTCAATAAAACCAAAATCACATTCATCATCGGGTCACGAATGTTTGAAGAGCAGCAAACATGCTCTGCTAGCGGTTTGGGTAGGTCTGGTTGAGCAGAGATTGAAATACGAGTTTCTGCCAAAACAGGATTTGGATGTCAAACGAGGGTTTTTAAAGTAGGCGCTTACCGTGACGGCATCTGGTAGGTCATCATGACTTTGTCGTCAGCCTTGGCCATGAGGAGCCAAACGGGGTCTCGGAGAACGTTGTCGCTGTTGCCGCCGTCCGGGTGACCTTTCACCTTCTGGCTCTTCTGTGATGAGTCCACGCTTCCAAAATATTTGCTGCTGTTGCTATCTGATGGCCAATAATTCAACAGAGAGATTGACTAAAAGCTAACTTTGGGAGCAACAAAGTGACGTTGGATGATTTCGCCTCACCTGCCCCGCTGGCCGAAGCTCCGCTGTTGGACGTCCGGCCGTTGGAGGTCCCGCTGGCCGAGGTGCCGTAGCCGTTGGAGCGCGAGCGCACGGACCCCGAGGTGGCCGAGCCGGTGCCCGAACACGAGTCCTCTTGCAGGATGATGTCCAGCATGTCGCTGGACAACGAGGTGTTGTCGCTGTTGTTGCAGTCACCACGAGAGCTCGCCTGGGAGGGAGACACACAAGCGACGTAACATTAACTAGACATCCTCAGCAGTAGGTGGCGCTGTACTAGGGCAGTGTGACACGTCAGCTGCATCCGAAAGAAACGTCTTTGTTCACAAGATTTGATCATTGCATTCAATCAAATTGTATGTATAAAAAGTGCTAAAAGTGGTATCAAACATTCCTCTTCCTCAAAGCTAACAGTCTTAAATCAAATCAAATCAAATCAAATAAAAATGAGTGTGGTTTGCCTGCCCCTAGGGCCATAATTTGACCCTCCCCACATTATGGTTAACGTGTTGCTTTTCACCATTTAGAAAAGCCAGCACAAAGGTGAATTTGTCTGAGCATTTTAGTGACAGAGATGCAAATGGTCTCCATAGCATGAATGGTCTCCAACTATCAAGAGGTTCTTAAATACGCACAGTAGCAGTTGATCACATTTGTGTGAGATGGGCAAGGGGCGATAACGGACATATGAAATTGAGTAGGGATGGGATTGGACAAGGATGAAAAGCTTTCGGCCGGTCAGCCTACCTGACTGCTGCAAGCCCTCAGCCTAGAAGAGAACATGCCTTTATCCCAAGACAAACGCTCACAGACATGGATCGTGCCCTCGCAATACAACGGTCCAGGCGGACCAAGGAGACTGAGAGATGGCTAAAGGGTGTAAGGCATAATACAGCACGTGTTAACACCCAGACGAAGCTCGGGACCAAATCTGGCTTTGATACAGGGCATATAGAAATACATTCTCAATTTTTGGAGGAATCATTCGGACTTTCACTCAAGTGAGAGGTGATCGGTTGCGCTCGGGCTCAGCAGGCCCCACAATGGTGACTTGCAGGGAGGTGCGGCACATACACACACAGAGAGAGGATACAGTGCTCCCCGCTGTATTGGCCAAACCAGTTGAATATAGTTAAAGCATGTGAGATTTTTGTTCTGTTTTTAATCACAGAATTTCCCCTGTAGCGGGTTGGGTTCGGAAAATAAAGTGGGGTTCAGTGTATTCTGTTTGGGGCTGGGGGAAAGTTACGCCGTTTCATAGCCTACCTGATTCAGCTCTTTGGCTTGGCTCCCGACTGCCGCTTTCTCCCGTTCGGCCGCGTTGGCGCCTTGACCTCCGGGAGGCAACGTTGTGCCATCCTGCCGGTCTCCAGAGAGCTCCAACTCCAGGAGGTTCAGAGGAGAACTGCAGCGAGACTGGAAGAGTGGCGGCGATGCAGACTGCGGTGTGGAGGCGCGAGACTGGCCCTCCGCCGGGACTTTGGGAGCTTCCGAAGCAGGTGGGGGGTAGTAGAATGATGGCGTCACGTAGCCCACTTGGGGTGGATAGGGTCTTTGGGGGTTGAATGGGGCTGGAGTCATGATGGTGGCTTGCCCGGGGAAGGTGGCTTGGCCCATCTCGGGGTGGTACGCCGGCTGCTGAGGTCCGGGACCCAAGGCCGGGTAAAGGTAGTTGGGTAGCACAAGAGCCATGATGGGGGCGACCATGGGTGCTACGTAGGGGGAGTGAGTGACCCCTGGCGGGCAAGGAGGAGCCCCTTGATTGTCAGCAAAGCCTTGCAGGGGGGTATTCACCAGGGCCACCACCGAAGGATCTCTGGGGAAAACCTGGAGGGGGAAACCCGGGAAGGCTACAGGGAACATGGACTGAGATGTGTCCGAAGCAGACCAGGATGTGGGGTTGAGGCCTTGGTTCAGGGGAGGACCTCGCGGCGGCTGCTGCTGCCTCCGATAAGACGCGGTGCTGTCTGAGGACTCGGTCTGCCTGGCTCGCTTGGGTTTGGTCTTTCTGTTGCGCGCGGCACGCCGGCCCGCGTTGAGCTCGGACCCGGGGCCGCTTCGCTTTGAACGCTGGGCAGCCGGAGAGACTGTGAAGATAAAATGATTGTCAATAAAGTGGAACGCGCACATTCCGACAATTGGGCCAAATGTGAGCCTTTTTCCTCATTCCATCCCAGGATATATATTTTGAACTTGGTGACTTTGACTACAAACACTCATGAATCTGTCTAAGTGTGATTTGATTTTTTTTTTTTTTGTTACCGTCGTTGGTGTTCTTTTCCCTGTGGCGCTCCAGGTACTGCGAACAGTTGGCTTTGAGGGCAGTGAGCTTGCGCAGTTCCTTGAATCCAAAGAGGAAGGCTTGCTCCTCCTTCTGTGTGTGGGCCGCCAAAACCTGCTTGGTCAAACCCAGTTTCCTGTACGAGTCCCTCTCTTGGCCACGAGGCGAAAAGGCCCAAGACGGCGGCGCCGTCTGTATCGGGTTGTGGCCGCATTCTGCTGCCTCACCCGCCCCTGACACATCCTCTGTGATCTCTGAATGAATGACAGAGGACCAACAACTCAAATGAGTCCACATAAGAACATCAGAATTCATCTGCTCGAGAAGACAGTGGAAAGAACTTTGGACACAAACTTATACACGACTTAACACATGCACACATTCACAGAGATGAGAGAAATCTGGAGGAAGCACAAAAGCATCACGTTGATCCTGTGATCAGAATATCTGAAGAAATCTCTTTTGGTCCTTCTTGGCCTTATTCCTTGGTTTCGATCACATCATCAAGGTGTAAATGTACAGTAAACAGTTAAAAGGCAGATGGATTTACAGTGCTGCAAAAAATGATCATCTCCTCGCTTTTCTCCTTTTTCCTGCATTTTCCTCCATATCAAAAAAATGGCAACTTGAAAAACGAGACTGCAGTTTTGTCTTTTTTAAGAACCATGACAGTGGTGCCTTGAGGTAAGAAAGATTTTTGTTGTGTTTTTTGGGGGCCAAGCATTTTCATAGAGAATTTGAGCTACAAATAGGCCAGGGAATTAATTAAATTCAAGGCGCCACTGTTTGGTTATGAAATAAAAATTCGAGTCAAAAATACATAATTAGCAATTATATAAAGTTTTTTTTTTAAGTAATCTACTTAATACCTAAAAATACTAATGTGATATAATTTCAAAATGCGTAATAGATTGAATAGGAATTAGGAACCATGATGGTAATTCTGAAACGATAACCGTTTGAAAGCTACAAGAGAGGAAATCTGCACGAAGAGAAGAAAAGCGATGGGAGGCTGATCCTTTTCACGGCACTGTACCTGATTCTTGCTGAGGTTTCTTGTCGCCAACATGAACTATGGTGCTACTGTAGCTACACTGGCTGGTGATGGACACCACACTTTCGGGTTTGTTAGGTAAAGGCAGGGGCAGCGAAGTGCCCACTACCGCTCTGGCAGCGTCACTGGACTTTTTATCGGGGTGGTCCAAAGCGGAGAGACCGGAGTGATCCTTCAACAAGGCCGGTTCTGCCAAAGAGAACAAAAAAAAAAGATACTGACATCGGACTGCCATTTTGGAGAGTCTGAGAAAGAAGAAGCTTTGAAGCATGTATGTCCAAACGTTTGCCACGGAGAACCACGTGTTGGTCAAATGGAAGGAAAGCTTTCAAGAAAACTTCAAATTGATACCAATATTCTTCTGTTTATTTTCTTCTCGTAACCTTTTTTATGTAATTGGAATATGTGGCAAATTGAATGACAAAAACTGTGTAGCCGGGGGGGCAAGTGGCCCCCCTGGGTTGGACTTTGGACACCCTTGCTTTTGAAAGATGACCTTGTTGATTGTAACGTTAATGGCGGTGGGACGTTCATACCTTGAGAGGCCTGCATTGAGGTGCAGATTTGGTGTTTGTCTTCATCAGAGGACGTGGTATTTGAGGATGATTGGCATTTCCTCTTCAGAGCATATGGAACGTTGCAATTCTCCAAGTACCTGCAGGCCATCATAAGATGTAAGGATGGAGCGATGGCATTTTTTTTCCAACAGAGCACGAGTACAAGTATGACTGAAATGGCAAGTTAGTTGCAATGTGTTGTTTGTACCTGACAATGCTGTCCAGACAGCTGATCTGCTGGTAGGAGTAGACCTTCTGGTCGTTGAGCGGCATCTCCTCGTGGGAGGAGGACTTGCTCTCCTCCATCGGCGTGACGTTTTCCTTCCAGCTGAGGAGGCCTGACAAGTCCTTGGGCCGCACCACTGCCGGGCTCTTCTGGTCAGACTCCACTAAAGAGAAGGACTTTGTTTCATTTTGGATTTGACTTTGGGGAAAATGAAATTAAGAGCAGGATGGGTTCATCTGTCCAAGTAGAAGAGGTAGGAATCTGGACTTACTGCTGTTCATTTTCCTGCACTGTTCCTGGTGCTTCTGAAGATGGACTCCTTTACAAATTTCTTGGAAGGTTCTCTAACAAAAGAAAAGAAGAAGAAAAGTTAGCCGTCTTCGTCTATTTATAATTTGACTTTACAGCACTGATCCTACCCTCCATATCATTTTGTGGTCTGAGAGTCTGGGCTGGTGATCAAAACTGTTATCTACAATTGCCACAAGATAGCGCTGGCGCAATATTTTATAAAGCACTCCTTTGGCCAAAGGACAGAGAATGACTTCAGGAGTAGCAAACCACAAATATAAATATGAATAACTACTAAAGTGGCACGTTACTGTGTAGAATGGATATGAACTCACCGGCCGGGCTTTGCTGTTCACTTCTTCCTCCTCATTGTCTTCTTGATGGAACTTGCTGCCGTTGTTGAGGCTCTCGGTAGAGGACGTCATGCCCAGGAGGTGGTCGCTGCTGTTCAGACTCCTGTAGCCACTCGACCCACTATTATGAACTGGCTGCAGGACAGACAGGACCATCATCAACAAAGGAGCCCTGTTATCGAGCTCTCAATCTTATTTAGCTTCTCTACAGGAAGGCTAAGTCATTTGGACAGTGACGTAAAGTGGACCTAGTATCGAGACTTGTGGAACAACAATAGTTCCCAGACAATTTTGACAGCTTTCTCTGTAAACAAAAAAAATCTGTGGACTGAGTAGCCAGCCATGTGGAACCTTCTTCTTGTCTCTCACCTGCAGGAGGAGTCTGTGGATCTGCTCAGTGATCTCATGAATGTCTGAGTCCATGGCCTTTGACTCGGATCCAGCAGTGAGCGGGGCCATGAACACGTCCTCGTTGACGGGGCCCCTGGAGTCCAACAAATGAAAAGGTTTATTAAACAGACTATTATATTTCAGCAGTGGTGGGAAGTACAAAAATACAGATATGTTGTCATTGCACTAAAGTAGATTTTTTTTCCCAAGTGTCTTGAAGTAACAACTCACGTTCGCACTTTGTGTCTCCCGATCACAAAGGAGACCTTGCGACTCCAGGGATTGACAAAACTGGACCAGCTGGTATCCAGGATGACGTATTCTCCATTGCGGGCGCAGAATCGGATCGACGAGTGGTCGAACGGCTGCCCGGCGTACTGGAGGACTGGGCATGGGGAGGAAAACATCATATTAATTTTAGGCAGATTCAAAATGACTAGAGGAGGTGAGAACTTGATTAGGTTTATTCCTGTGTACAACCAACAAAGTGCAAAGAAATATATAAGCAGAGGAAGTAAAAAGACTCACTTTTTCTGTGGATGGCCAGCATGATGGGTCGGTCATTGGGATGCAAGTGGAGGAGGATGGATGTGCCAATCAGATCCTGTGGGAGGTAACCCAGGAGAGGAACCGCTCTGCAATGCAAAAACAGTTCATCGGCGACATAAAACCACAGGCAGAACTACTAAATGCTCTCAAACGGGATGGCATGAATGCAGATAAGGAATGTTTGCCTTACCGTTCATCCACGTCCTGGAACACGCAACTCGGAGAGTGCGTCGTAGTGAAGACGCGCTTATCTGTCGGAATCCGGGGTGCTATCCAAAACACACACTGTATTCAGTGACGCAGCACTACATTTTAACATCAACCTAATCTGCCTTCAAAAGCAAAGCTGTGTTCATTTCTGTCAAGGCCCTTACCGTCATAACCCGAGTGAACCCTCTCGGCCAGGAGGAGACAGCAGAACTGGTCCTCAGCGTGCGCTGTGACTTGGACCTTCATCAGGTAAGGAGTCATTCGGAAGGGATAGTACTGCAGGTCGCCTTTACACTCCTTTCCGCCACTGGACCAACAAGTGAAACAAACAGTTGATATTTTAAGTCGATTAATCAGATGATTAAAAAAAAAAAAAAGTTTCAATTCCAACTCTATTTAAAAACACTGACGTTGTTCCAAATCGACCGTGTAGAAAATGGAAAAAGATACATGATTCATTCTTATCTGATGACCAGTGACGCACACGGATATGATGTCACAAAAACACATCCAGAGTGGAACCAAAGCATGAATAAAAAACACACACAGCAGATGGTCCACCCACCTGATACGGCAGAAGAAGGACTTCTCCTGCATGCAGTCAGGCGGAAGAGACTCTGCGACGGGAAACGAGGCATGTTTTCATTCAGTGAAACCAAAGGGCACTAAACTTGCTCGCCTGCTTTTACTCCCAAAGGAAGGGGGAGGGCAGAAGCTGGGATTTTCACAAATTCCATTCATGCATAACTTCACCTTTGCTTGCAATGCGAGCGTTTAGTCGCTGCTCGTCGGGAAAAACAAGCAAGTGGGAGTGAGTGATTCTTTCCCCTACCTGCTCCAGTGCACATGCTCCAGGAGGGCAGCCGGTACGGCGTGGTGAAGTTGTAGAACACGTTGACATCCTGCGGGATCAGGAACTCCACAAACTTGCTGTTGTTGAACACGTCCCTTTTGCAGTTGAGGATGGAGGCGGCTTGGTCAGAAATGTACACGATCTTTCCCGTGATGAGAGACACGGCCACTGCGAAAATGTCCTGTTCGTGGGGAAAACAGCAACACTTTAATGGTCAATTCACTTTTGATAAATAATAATAATACATTTAAAAAAATCTGAATTTCCAATCTGTACCAGTGCATTATATTCTAGTTTTTATATTTAATTTTTAGAATCATTTTCATTAAAAAACAATTCAGACGCTGAAGGTCTATACTGGATGTTACCAAAAATGAAACATGTTCACATAAAACGACAACGTTTTCTTACAATAATTCAGTGACTTACATTGTTTTTGAGGGTATATTCCGATGTAATGCTGTCGATCTCATCGATGGTATACGACGACACATCCAGGCCAGAAGGTTGACTGTCATTGGTCATCAGCAGTTGGTAATACTCTTCATTGGCTGCGAACAAAATTAAACCTTGGAGTCAGGCAGACTTGAATAACAAGGAAATTATTTATACATGGAAAAATAAAAACCAGGACTTAGATGAACTATTATCTAATACTGCTTGCTAGGGGAGCCGCGGAAGTGCATGAGCTTTACCTTCCACCTGCTTGACGCAGCGCAGGGCATACTTGAGCGTGTTCAACGTGGACGATTTGCTGCCGTGCCTCTTCTCGGCGGGCAGGTACAGCTTCAGCTCTTTCAGGGTCTTAAGCACTTCCTTTTGAGTCTTGGCTTTGGCTGATTCTTGACTACTGTAAGTGGCACAAGCGCATTCCCGCCCGGTCAGACATGCCAAGAACCTAAAGAAGCCCAATTTCGGGGTCCTCGGGTTTACATACCTGCAACCACTGGTGGAAGGGTTGTCCTGCTCGGAGCTGAGCAAACTGAAGGCGTTTGAACTACTGGGGGGAGACGGACTGTGGGAGTTTGAGCTGAAGGATGGCAGAGAAAGAAAAAAAGATGATCAAGTCGTGTAATAATAAACACAGATGTGTTCTCATATAGAAGTTTGCCTCCAATCATTTCTCAAACATTTGCTATTCTTTATAATAGCGTGCACGCTTGTCAGCCAGGTGAGCAGCCCTTGAGGTGGGCTTACGTAACATTGAGCAAAAATGGAGGCGGACGATCTCTCAGTTTGCGGTGCGCTTAAGTTTGACCTGGAAAAAGATGGGCCGATGTCGGAGCCCTTTTGTGGAAGAAAGTGAACGGATCCCATGTTGTGTTAAAACCGGTGCTGAGAAAGGACGCCGCTCTCATAAAATGTCAGCAGCTCCTTGCGGAGAACACGTGGCTCGGTGGGGATGGCGAAGAATTAGGAGGAGAAGGACAACTTTTAAATACACCCCGCATGGAAAGCCATTAAGGTAAAACCCATTGCACTGTAATGACTACTAGAGAACAGGGAAAAACAGAGCTCCAGAGCAGGATGGATGGATAAAGTGAGAGTAATTGATATCCACAAAATAAAAAAGGGCTGAATAAAATCATGTCAAAATGGAAGTCGAAAGGCACAACCTGATTTTGTAAATTTAAGTCCGACTTAACAGCACTACTAGAAATACAGCAAGGTTTTAATCTCAAAAGAAGCCCGGCAGAGTGTCGGGCGGTTGACAGTCTTAAGGAAGACCTGCTAAACCCAAAATGGACTCTGAGACGCTGACTCATCACAATCCAGGTGTACCTAAATAGCAAGCTAATCCGGCTAACAATAGAGCGGCAACACCACAATTAGCAAGCTTTGAGCAATGGAGGCCATTTAATGCAGTTACACACAATGCTAAAAAAAATGTGACAGCCACTTTTCGAGTGGACTGGCCCAAAATGTACTGCTAAGCTTTAAGGGGTTAATTGGGCTCCATTGCATCATCGGACTTGAGAGCTTTGGTTTCTCTGCTTGGAAAAGCAACACATTTAGTTTTCTTTTAACTAACAAGTTCTATTGACAGCTGTTGCGATATAAATAAAGATGTATTGTATTGTGCGAACTGCTGATTCCTGACCACTGTGCCGAAGCACGCACGAATGAAATTATCTAATTCCACTTCAGTAGGCTAAAAATGGCCACGATATTGATGGGGGAGGGCAGGGGGTGGGCAACAACACCAAACTATTGATGGTACGGCACTGCCACCTGAGCTGGACATATTAGATTTATTTTTTTAACTCAATTTAAAGCTTCTATTGTATCATTCAGTCATCTGGCATGGAGGGCAATTGTTGTCATTTCGACAGCACAATGATGCAAATTACTTGACTTTTTTTTTTTTTAAAGAACATCTTACAGCACAAAACACTTACCCAAGACTATTAACAGCTGCCCGTTCCGTCGCCTCGCACTAAAAATAGCCAACTTAAGCCACTGAGAATAGAGCTGCCTTTGCGAAGACCATTCGAGAGGAGACGAGAAAAAAAAAGTCAACGTGTGTCAAGTTGACTTGGCAGCGGCAAGTGGGTCAGCGAACCGGACGGAATATGAAGAATCCGGCCAGCAGCGTCTCCGTTTTACGGTTGAAGTGAAAAGTTTGAGAATGGCTGCCCTTAGCCTGATATGGTGCTTATTTTGAACCACTCCCATTTGGGACATGAGAGCGGAAACGGTAAGAACATGCATCACTCCGCCCCGGGACATACAAACAAACAGGACGTTGTCATGGCGACAAACGACGTGTCAGACAGCATAACACGGCCCCTCTGGCATTATTGTAGAGCCAAGCGGCCGCTCTGCTGGATGACATCACCGGGGCAGAAATCTGTCTGGGAGCTTTTTTTTCAAATGTTCCCACCAGTCCAAATGAACTTTGGCGCTCTTTTGCCAACACTGACTCAAGTTCTGCGCTGACTTTGACGTCACGCTGCAGAGGCACCAAAGCCGTTTTGGAAAGATCCCGTACATATTCCATCTGTACTTCAAAGTACATTTGGTTGACTCATCACTCAAATATGTTCAGCACACGTTCAGCCCACTTTGTATGAAAATGATGATGGTGGAAGATGTGAAGTGTGCACGACATGTTTTCGGCCACCTTACCTCTTGTTGCTTACAGAAGACAGGGCGGAATCTTTGCTGTTACTGTTGGAGCTGCCCATCGATTCGCCCCCATTGCTCCCGTGGCCGCGGCTCTCGTTGCCGTGCGATTCGGTCCCGCTGCCGCTGGAGCCGCTGCTTTTCATCTCCACGTCCTCCTCCAGCAACGAGAGGGAACGAGAACTCTTGCGAAGTTTGCGCGGGCCCGCGGGGGCAGGTTCGTGGCCACTGCTGTCGCTGCCCTCCGACGGCAGGCCCAGCTCGGGCCTGCCTTGGCCGTAGCCGCTCATCCGCTGCAGCTGCGCCATGGAGCCACAGCCGGAGGTCCCTCTCGGCACGGGGCAGCACGATGCTGACGCCCGGCGGCCATCTTGGTCCTCCAGTACTGAAAAGCAGTAGTGCTTGGAGTCTGAATCTTCTGACATCGGGAAGATGAGCTGACTTCTCGTGGGCGGTGGTAAAGTTGAGTCGAGTGAACACAATCACCCCATCGCCGGCCGGGTTGAAGGACTGGAATGGGACTGCTCTGCTGAGACATGAATGAAAATAAAATGAAAATCCTTTAGCGTATCGCTAGTCGTGATGTCTGCTTGACAGAAGCTGAGCTGCACTGTGTTGATGCTGTTAAATCCAGCAAACCAAACACTTGACTCCTATCAGTTTGTTTAATCTGCTTTTGCAACAATCGGCGAATTCAAAGGTTTTTAGTCATTGATCGCATTCGTTTGTTGTAAAGGATAACATTTAAAAAACAGTCATCTTGAGACCTCAACAAACACGCTGCAGGTGTGTGAGCAAGTTCTAGCTGCGTAACCTTTGAAAAGAGAGGTTCTGTTCCATCTGAGGCCCCCGACCGGCCCTTTCAAAAGGATCATCTGTCGTGCCAAGCACAAAGAAAACATTTACTTGAATGCCACGTTAGGCTGCAGCGAACCGTTTGGTCTTTCCTGGCCTTCAGACGCCGCAGCTCGCAAAGATGACATAGCTAAAAGAAGACGAAATAGTCGGACCATTGTGGTCCGCTCTCTAACCGCACTCCAAGAACATTCTCTGGTCGTAGGAACGTTTTACTGTTTGAGCAGCAAAAATGCATTCGCCAGGGAAAAATGGGTGAGATGACCACGCTGACATTTATTTGAGGAAAAGAACATTGTAATCCTGAACTATGTTTATCTGTATTTTCCAGATCACAGCATTCTACAAAGGTTGATGTGTCACTTCTTGGAAGCGCATTCATATCCATACGGTGACATTCTGACGTGACCGTTTCCACCCATGACTAAAGATCAGCTCGGTCCGATGTACCCGCCAGGCCATCTCCGTCGCAAGCAATATTCATTCAGCACGATTAGCAAAAAAGAACTCGTGCGCTTCATTTTTGCCCGCAGCGGATTATTTCAGTTAACAATGTGGCTTTTGCTTTCTTATCAACCACACAATTTGTGATACAACTAAAGCCGAGTTTCATGCAATTTCCGGCAGAGCGCACAATGGATGACAAGAAGGGCGAAGACAGAAATGGCTTCGCCCAATGAGAACATAACACCGAGATCCCACCATTGACGGCTAATCGGATAGCACAAACCAAATCAAAAGAACATAAAAGGCCCATTTCACACAGCTTGGCTGACAAATGTCTTTTGTGTGCTAGTTAACAATCGGTGGAGAAATAAAGTGAATGAAAACTGCTGAGGCTTTATTGGGTGTCATCAATCTAGAATCTGCCGCTATGAAAAAAAAGGACAAAACAATTAAGAATTCTATTTTTTATGAAATCCTGAATGGAAATTTCAAAAGTTTACATTTCTACTTTGGGTGTGAACTGAAATTGTTTGTGTGACCTACATCCACGCTCAATGACATCCCAGATGGACCTCTTGGATCCGATGCAGATTGCCGCTCGCGCGCGCGCGCACACACACATGCACACCGTGACAACACGAGGCTTCATCCTTTATCCCGGCAGCTAAAAAAGGACAGGTACCAAGACGGGAGGGTCACGTCTCGGCCAGTGACAAAAACAGAGCGCAGGTGGAGAGGGTGACACCGATTTCCCGGTCCAATTCTAAATACAATTGCCCTCTTCATTGAGACAAGCCGAAAATACACTTTGCTTACAGTTGCATTCATCGCCGTATCCAAGCAACCTGAGAATCACAGCAGGTTTTTTTGTTTTTCTTGGCCTGATGCTCACATTGGCTTTCTGGCTAAAGCAAAGCAAGAATCCTATTTGCATTTCCATCCATTCCATCTGTGCAAGCCAGAAAGACATAAAAATAGCGAACAAACATCATAGCAGAACTCCTCAGCTTTGCTTGAGGATATCTTGACATTTGATTGTAGCGAGTACTGAATCAAGACTGTACGCCAGACAAAGCTTACTTTTCAAGCATTGAAGCAGAACATTTTGCTCTTCATATTTTCCTGCATCCTGGAACAGATTCAAGACACCTTTTGTGCTTTTTTTGGGGGGGGCTGATAAAACAGATGATGTCTCTTGATACAAAATAAAACCTTCACTTTGTCTCTCTTCTTTCTACAGTATCAAAAAGTACAGGACACTTAACTATAAATAATTGTGTGTGACAAAGATACAGTTGCTTGGAATTCAAGTGCCAAGTAAACGGAACAGCTCTCCAAGGTGTGACGCAGACTAACCAGCAGATCTAAAAATGTATAGGGTGATTCCATAATTTTTTCCTCAGAATTGAGTGATTCCATATATTTTCCCCCCTCTGCTTGTTCTTAAACAGTAACCATTACTGACTGCCACACTGATTTTTCTTGATTTCTTATAGTGTTTCTTAAAGACAGAAAGATGCAATTTGAAAGGACTTCAGTTTTGTGTCATGTCTGTAATCTGTTTTTTTTTTTCCCTTGTAAAATTTAACAACTGAATGATCATCGTCCGAGGTTGCATTCCGGGCATCATTCACTAACTCCACGGACATGTGCTGCGCTGCGCTCTTTATGTAAGGTGTTGTGTTTGACTTTCCATGCGACGCCAACTCCGACACGTACGCGGTCTCCTTTTTTTCTTTGAGTGCTCCCTCAACCCTTTAACATAGTTTAGGAATACACCGTTGATATTGGCGACAACTACAAAGTTGATATTCTCACGTGAAAGCACACCGGCCGAGTCAGCTGATCCATTAGTCCACTGACACAGTTATGCAACTTCAACATTAGACAGCCTTTTAAGAGTGCATATCGAGCTCCACGTACCGTAAACAACCAACACTGGTCCCCGTGTGCACGCTGAAGAAAAACTGAACTCCGGGTAGGAAAGCTGGCACGAAATATCAGTTCTTCGCTGCCCGTGACACTGCCACTCTCTCGGTCAGATTTGTACTCGCACTGCGTATTGGAGCTCTGGCTGAGGCATTGACCT
The DNA here is from genome assembly GCF_059516105.1 of Syngnathus floridae. NCBI lineage: Eukaryota > Metazoa > Chordata > Actinopteri > Syngnathiformes > Syngnathidae > Syngnathus > Syngnathus floridae. Next base: position 3,117,967 of record NC_142426.1, on the reverse strand, counting down.
CATTGTCAGAGACTCCGCCTTCTTTGTTTTTATTAGTTCCCTCGGCTGTCAATCTTAACCTCACTGCGCTTCCAGCCAAGCGGCGCCATTGTTCCGGGTAAGGGGCCGTCCAACCGCAACACCGCACACTTCTATGATTTGCCCGTACAACTATCACTCTATTTATATAAGCGCGTCACCAGTTTCACGTGGAGAACTAGGGGCGGAAGGCGGGGTCAGGGAAGTTGGCCAATCAGCGGAGAGCAAGAGTTACTGAATGAAGAGGCTGGGATGGCTGTTGTATAAACTGTTATACAAGGTGACTGCGCATGCGTTGAAGTATTAAGTTAGCAGATAACAACGTTGGGAACTTGTGATATAACACAAGGTGACTAATAATCACAGTCGTACCTATTAGATCATTCTTCAATGTATTTAATCATTAATTCTCTGCTGTAATAGAATAGGCTGAAGGAATGGCAGTTTCATTAAAAAATTAATCAGTTTCCCAATCTTTTTAGAGGCAAATATTTTACATTGCAAAAAAATCTAACCCCAAAAAAGTATACTGAACTGAAAAATAAAGATATTTAATTTATTCTGAAATATACTAACACTGTAAACTGGGCCTGTTTAGTTGAGCACAGATATCTATTCATATGAAAGGAACACAGGTGAACAAATTAATAAAAGCATTTCATTGTTCTTCCTAGTACTATGTCATAAATCAATTACCAGGTAGACATTGTTTTAAAAAACAGATAATTATTGAACCAATTAAATGAAATGATAAAATTATGCATATATGCATGCTGGAGAGCTTTCATTAAAGACACCTGGGACATGTTTAAAATGAAATAAATTTGTATGTACCCTTAAATCAAATCGATTTGGGTAGAAAATCCTTTTTCAAGGTACCATGTATGAGTATGGATCCAGGAACGGAGGGAAATGATATCTTTCACAACACGTGTTATCACCTCGCCATCTGCTACAAGCAGAGACGGCGACATTAAGTCAGCGTTAATTGGCATAATCAAAGCTCAATTTGGTCCAATTTGCATTTATCTGGTAATATAATAATTCACCAACAAAGGAAAAGAGACTGAGATGAATATTTGGTCAAAATGAATCAAGCTTCCCACTGAATTCATATTCATGAATCATGACTGATTACCTTATTAGGTGTTTAACTATTGCCATGTATTAGTCACACTTGGCCTCGATAAGGATGACTGGGTGAGCGGCACCCCGGATTGGTCGCAAGCCAATCATGGGGCCTCTTTAGATGAAAACGCATTCACATTCACATTTGGACAAGGTGACACTTTCAACAAAGCTTTTTTTTTTTTTGATGCAGAGGTTCGAAATCAGATTGAAATGTGCGGGGAAGCCACTACACCAGCGTGCTGCTTCTATTTGAAAGCGTTTGACAAATGTGCCAGTATCCTGTCATGCCATCCGGGGATTGCAGATGGACCAGAGTCTGTCAAACCACCAAAGGAATGGAGCAACAGATGGCAAAACTCAAAAACTGGAGTGCCTGCCCACTCACTAAGAGTAAAATTACAGCAGGTAAATCTTCAATTATCTCCCCATTTCCGAAAATGTGTCTGATCAAGGCATCCACCCATGACAGGATGAGCCAGGCTAGGAAAAGTCTCCAGTGATCGTGATGGGAGTGCAGCACTACTGGATTTTAAGATCATTTTTGTTTTGAAGGCTCTAACTTGTCTCACCATTCTAAAAAAAACTCATCCTAAAATTACAACTACATGGTGGATTGTATTTTGTGTCTATGCAGATCACTCAATTAGGGTCGTCTGATTTTGAGAGCCTGCACAAGTTCAGTACGTCGGTGCTATGACACTACTCAGAGCCGAAATTGACTGGAACGAACAGCGAGCAGACGACAGGATGCTCAACTTTTCGTGACGAGGAGAGGACGGATGCCAATGGAAACTGAGAAAATCATTCTAATTATGGCTCCCGGAAGCTGACGTTGCAGAGCAGAGGGAGGCACTGCCTCACACCTTAGACAGTCTGGGGTGCTCAGTCATAACATGTTGTCAACCACCCACGCACCCATTTATATAGCTTAAAAAAATATTAGCACCTTTTATGAAATATATAAATTTGGATTAGCCCAAACTAACGGACGTTTTCTTACCTGCGTCTTCGCAGGCCAGAGTGCGTTGGCTCGCAACGTTGTATCAATTAATAGTAGGCCTACATGGAGTCAGCTCTCCATTCCTCCATCTGTGAGGAGACAAAGTCACTTTTGTGTGGGCAGGTGTCAAAGCCTCCTCGCCAACTCATGCAAACGCCGACATATGCCGCAGATGGCGTTGGATCCACGTCACAAGGGGGACATTTCCACGGTGCCCACCGCCAAATGACCAAATGCGTCACTCGCGCTCAGTTAAGTTTACATGGACTTATTTGGTGTTATCACAAAAGCCCCTGAGACTTTAACTATTAAGGAGGTTGTCAACCTCCTTGAAGTGGAAGTCGTCAAAAACGGACAAGAATGGCTCATACACACCCTTACAGGTCTACATTATTATAGACTACATCTACAGTAAGCTTTGCCCATTCAATGCTCAAGAGAAGAATAAGGTCATCACAATTCACTTTTATTCTTTCATCAGTATAGAACAAGCATTCAATATCAATGTGTACTTCTGACATAGTGTGAGCTTAAATACATTCATTTAGTTACTTTCACCACTAAAATGTGCAAATTTGTGATTTACTCTTCATAAACCCTCAAAGGCGTCGCGATGAGATAAGTGGCTCAAATGTAAAACAAAGCTGAAGAATTGACGTTCTCTGGCGGTGATTCTAAATGTTGACTGAATGAGAGTGACGGCCCAACTTCAGATTGGCGCAATCGAGGTCGCCAAAGTGCTCTAGAGGTCCGTAGTGATAACCGGTGTGACTCCGTGGACGAGCAACGTGGGACCCAAATCCTGACTCAGCAAGTCCACCTGATGGAGGTAGGCCCGGTAGCAGCTTGTGTCTGCAGGCGGCTGTGGCAAATAGAGGAAGCGCACGGCCGGCGGGGGGTCTCCGTGACTATGGATGAGATTGTTGACTGCGTGGATGTAATCATCCGTCATCTGCGCCGCGTTGCTGGAAAACGCTTCTTTGCATCCGTTATGCACTTCCTCATCTTTCTCCCTTCCTCTAACCCGGTGTAGTGCCACAACCTGGTCCCAAGCCACCATCTGCACTTGCGCCGACATCCGGAGCTCTTTGAGCATCAGTCGCAGCTTGGCCTCCTCCTCGTCCCGCAGACTTCCCCCGGCTTCCACGCACAGGAAAAGGCGCAACCTGGCTTGGCTCCAGGCGCGGGTTTCATGAAGCACGCAGGCCAGCTGAAGCAAAAACAGCGAGCAGACGTCCACGTTGCCTCCGCTGTCCGGTCGCAGCAGATTCAATGGCCAAATGTCAACAAACAGGCCCACCGCGCCGTGGTGTATCTTTGTCTTGGTCTTCCTCCCCGCCCCTAAAACTTCTTCCTTGTTGAACAGGTTGAAGTATCGAGCCAGGGTCACGTTTTTGCCCATTTTAACAGCGTCGGTAATAATTGACACATATTCCTCTTCTTTGATGTCTTTGGGTTTATGTGCATCACGTACATTAGGGAAGAGTGGTTCTCCCGACTCTTTGTTTGGATACACTGCATCCAAGCTGTGCTCTGGAGGCAAATGAACTTTGCTTTGGAGGAAGTCTTGTGGGGGGCAGTCGTCATAGAAACCTAAGACGAGAGTGTTTGGCCTCATCCCGCCTAGGAAACGTTACGATATGGGTTTTAATCCACAAGAATCGCGTTTTAAGCCACAGAAAGTAAGACGGTGAACCCGCTGCATAACCGTGGTTTGGGGGGGGACTAACCTAAAGTCTTGTCTGGTTTAAAATTGTGGCTTTGGGGCCATGTTGTGGCATTAAGAGATTATCTTTAAGATTAAGAAAGATACTGAAGTGAGGAGACGGCCTTAATTGGTCAGGCTGAAAGTGCCATTTAATGTATATACATACCGTAATTTCCGGACTATAAATCGCGTTTTTTTTTTCATAGTTTGGGTGGGGGGGCGACTTATACTCAGGAGTGACTTATACATGTTTTTTTTCCACAAATTTTTACTTGATCATTGCGACATCACTTAAAAGTATAGTTGACCACTTCCCGTGTTATTTTTAGTATAGTTGATCACTTAACATGCTTTTATATCCTTATCTTGAACATATTCAAAACATAAAAAATAGAGAAAACATCAAATAAAGCAATTAAAACTTTAAAGCACCATATCCAAGTCCACTGTCTGTTTGCTCCTCTTATATTTATTATTATTTTTTATTATTTGTTTATTTATCATTTATTCATTGTTTATGCCTTCTTGGTTTGTTTTGTGTTGCTCGTATGCATATGTGTACTATCTCACCGAGGGATAGTGGGAACGTAATTTCAATATCTTTGTGTGTCTTGGTATATGTAAAAAAAAAATCGACAATAAAGCAGACTTTGTCTTTGATAAAACAACCAAATAAACAAAACAAAAAACTACATCTGAAAAAAATATATATTTTCAGACGAAACTGGATGAGGGCGCTTTAAATTTCACCGTTGGCCGTGACTCATCAACTGGGTGGGCTTAAGAAAAATGGCACCAAAAAGAAAGTCATATTTTGCAAGTTACAAACTTCAAGTTGTAAAATATGTAGCTGAAAACAGTAATCGAGCAGCAGAAAGAAAGTTTGGAGAACCGTGATGTACCAATGGATTACTATTTCAAGTGACGTCAGTGGCACCGCGCGGCGCGACCCACGTAAGGACGACCGGCATCATTAGCGGTGATCATTTCTAAGTGACACGGAGGACAAAGAGTTTAAGGGAATTAATGATTTGGAGTGACATAGAAGGTTTGAAAAACTATTATGGCTTTTACGCACGCCCGGTCCTACTCTACTGAGTCGGGGGCCGGCGCTCAGCCGAGTGGCTGTCCGCGAACGGTGCATGGGGCTCGGACATGGCCATTACGCACGCCCGGTCCTCTGCCATGGAGCTCTCGTGTCTAGAAGAACACGCCGCCACACGCTTGGAAGTTTGTTTTGTGGAATAAAGAGCCGTTTACCAAACCCACGTCTATCCTTGTACTTTTTTAACGCTACAATATAGTTATATACTAGATCTGTGGAATAAAGACGAGGCTGACGTCAGGGAGCACGCGCGGCGATGTTGACAAAGGACGAGGAATTTGATCGATGGATTTAATGGATTTAAAGTGCACGGATGGTTTGATAATATTATTGCTTATATTATAGTTATTTGAAATATAGTTTATCTATCGTTATATGAGCCTGTGGAATATTTTGAAGTGCAAGCGCCCTCAGCCGCGCGCAGCCATTGTTGACAAAGAACGATCGATGGATTTAATGAATTGGAGTGACACCGATGGTTTTATAAACATGTTATTTATGTAATGGTTGTCCTAAATCACTCTATATGTTACGTCAGGCCCGTTCTCAGCTCCTCATTTGTGTTTGTCACGTTAGCATACCTATCGTTTAGCCTGTTGCTATCGTATCGAATGATCGATGGATTTAATGAATTGGAGTGACACCGATGGTTTTATAAACATGTTATTCATGTAATAGTTGTCTTTAAATCACTCTATATGTTACATCAGGCCCGTTCTCAGCTCTTTGTTTGTGTTTGTCACGTTAGCATACCTATCGTTTAGCCTGTTGTTGCTATCGTTTAGCCTGTTGTTGCTCGTTCATGACTGTTTTTGGTGTGGGATTTTGTCGAATTAATTGCCCCCCAAAATGCGACTTATACTCCGGAGCGACTTATATATGTTTTTTTTTCACTTTTGGGGCATTTTATGGCTGGTGCGACTTATACTCCGGAGCGACTTATAGTCCGGAAAATACGGTAGTATATATTAAAAAGAAAGCAGTGCTTTGCTGCCACCTTGTGGCATCAACGGGCAACTGATAACTCAATTACCCCGGATTTTTTTCTCGTCAGAGCAGGACTCACTTATTTCCTGCAAATAAAATGAGACCCCCCCCACACAAAAAAATCATAAATTGGCCATTTTTGTTTTAAAACCTATCCTCACTGATTTATGTACTTTTTCCCCCTAATTTCCCAAAGCCAGAAAATGACACCAGAGCCTAGGCTAATTGGAACATAATTTAAATGTAAAAAAATATGACGTACGAAAGGAAGAGGCTTGTTAGGCAATTTTGTAAAAAGAGTATGACATTAGTGTTTTGGGGAACACTGTGGCTTATTTACGATTAAACTATTAATATTGGCATTTGTGTATGAACATTTCCAGGGTGGGCGTCAATGAAACTTTTGGCTATTTATAGCAGGGCCAAAACCCGCAGAGGACTACTGCACAACAAAAACACAAGCACACCTACCAAAGCCTGTGATGAAAAGAAGGTTCTGAACTCCACGTCGAACAGAGTCAGCCAAGGTGAGGTTCACAAAGGCTTTGATGTTCAAATGGTCCACTAAAGCCAGCCAGGAGTGGTAACAGCTCTGCAAAGGATTGGACGGCCTCTCATCTATGGAAACGCACAACAAATCAAATGGCATCATTGAAATGGGAAGAAGAAAAAGCTAGAAACAATTACCTAGCAATCCCAGTTTGACATGACCCAGAACATAGAGGCCACTCTTCTTCAGGTCATTCATGAACATTATCAGGCCCACACAACTACGAGGGTTGGCCACCATTAGCAGCACCTGAGGCCTCCAGAACTTGATGTGGTCCTTGCGCACATCCAGCATCAACAGGTACTTGCGAACCTGAGCAAGAACACCTGCTTACTAAAGGCTGGAAATGACATGCAATCGTTGATATGTATATTTGTGTCCCAATAATGACAGGGGTGATTAAAAAAGAAACTTCTTTTTTTTTTTTTGTTAAAATAAAATTCTATTCAAGATTTGCGTGTGTACCTGGTGGAAGATGAGAGCCTGGCTTATGTAGCCCCAGTTGCTGATGGGGCCGAAATAATGAATAAGCATGAGGAGCAGCAGCATGAGTGCTATGCTGGCAAATGCATAGATGGCATTGATAAGGAACATCATAACCAGGCAGCCAAGAATGCCCAGCGTGCAGGTGTGCCAAGTGAAACAACGGAAGGAGGGCCTAAATGCAGGTGGGGGAAAAGTATAACTTTTACCAGTACTTTATTTTTGTTGCTATCCAGTCTTGTACCCTACCTAAAGTTTGGCGCAGATGCCCACTCGAGAGCCAAACAAGCCAAGTTGACAGTGGCATACACCAACAAGAAGATGATGGTCACAATTCCAGCAATTGTGTTCAATTTCCCAGCAAACAGCACCATCTAGTGGCGAACAAAGCACGTTTGCCCGACACGAGGCAATTCGATTTTTTGTGATGAAAGTAGACAGATGTACATGTGTTAAAACATTTCAATTGAGTTCGGAAAGGTTTTCTTTTTTTATTTATTCATTTTTTATTAATGAATTTAGGCAAAATCACTGCTCCATTGTAAATAAAAAGAAAAGCATGTGATTCATGGATGAGTCAAATGATGTGTGAGTGATGACTCGCTCACCATTTATTTACATCTTATTACTTGGATCTCATCCTGATCGTGGTTACTTTTCAACCCCCACAAAAACTTTGAAAATGTATTTTGCATAAATACAAAATATTTATACAGCATTGTCTTGAAAGACAAAAACAAAAGGCTTTCAATGTCCTTTGCAGCTGAAGATTACTTTCAAAGTAAACATAGCAACAGATATTTTAAAAAAAGCAACAAAGAAAGATATATTTAGATAAACACTTTTAGGTGGCAACATTTTACCTGCACAAGCAACCAAGAGGCAAGCACTGAGGCCCAAGGGTTCCCGCTACGGGATGTGGTCCTCGCCAGAGCCAGGACGCCACCTGTTGTCGGTTTTACAAAAGCCAAGTCAAAAAAGGCAAAGTGTCTGTTGCTGCTCATATGCCTCTTGCTGAGACAAACAACTGAGTCATTCCGCGTTGGTGCTTAACCAAAACACACAGTTACAGCATTTGTGTCTCTGCAGAGAAAGTCAACATCGCCAGCCATCTGTTGTCAGATGATGCATTCCAAATGAACTTGGCGTTATCAGGAACTCCAGACATTCAATGGATAACTGTGGTCCATTTCTCACAGATGGCCGCCGATTAAAAAGATGACTTAGTTTTACACGGGAGTCAGCTGAGGTGGAACCTTAGAAGTGAGCATCAACCTATCAACGAGTCAATTTATCCTTTCGCAAGCCAATCAAGTTTTTTTTTTTTTTGTCCAAGACACACAAAATGGCCACCTTACCAAACAGGTTATCTTTAGAAAGCGCATAGAGGACTCGGGAGGCGCCGATGAGGTTGCTCATGGCGGCGGACATGGCCGACGAGTAGATGCCGACTGTGACCAGAGGAGGCCAAACATTGATGGCCCCGAGGAAACTGTAGTCTCTCTGGAGGATGGGGCTAAAGAAAAGACAAGGAAGCATAAAGTTGACTGTTTTATGTACATTTGCATATTTCTATATGTAGTTCAAGTAAATTGCAGGAATGACTTGCAAAAAGTGCACAGGGTTGTTCAAACTCAAGCTTGTCGCAATGCTTTGGGTGAACGCATATTTTTGTTTCCATTGTCTTTTTGTCAGCATTATCATAATATCCAATTTTCATTGCATTTCATCTCATCAGCTCATCGCAGTCACCGTTTGCAATCAGTGCGCCGCCGCGTCTGTGCATACAAATGAGGCAGGTAATTTCATAGACTGACACTTCTGAACTATCTTGGCGTTGATGTTTTCAAAGTAAAGGATTTATGGACGTGATACGTTTCATGTCTCCTGAGTTAAAACGTCAGAGACCTCAAAGAAAAAAGGAGAAGGACTTGCGACTCGTTTCAACAATCTTGGCTCTCTCCTGGGGAGGAATTGACTTTCATCCCTCGGTATCGTTCAATCTGTTTGACCTTAAGACACTTTTGCCCCTCCAAACCTGATGGTGACAAACCGTTGACAAGACGATGCAGCCAGCAGACTGAGCAGGTTGTACGTGACAAATGTTGTAAAAACCGCCGTCAATGTTCCTCTGGGAATGGAATAACTTGGGTTCTTCAAGTCACCTGGCCAAACAAAAAAACAGAAACACTTTTTTACTGGCACCAGGGGCGAGGTGATTTTCTAAACAGCAACTCGCCGCTCCAATTCTGTTCTGCTTGATGAGTTTCTTTTCACAAAATTATGTTTTCTCTGTTTTTTTGGTCAGTAACTGGCGCTTTCAGTAAAATCAATCCATTTTTTTTCCAACCAAATTTGAATGGAGAAAAAGATAGTTTACTCTTTACTTAGGTAACGTAAAACCATGATGCTCGATAGGTGAGACGCCTTACCTGACATGTTGGATCCAGCCATGATTCCGGTGCAACCGTTGAACATGACCGCAAAAACGGTGGCAAAACTCATCATCATTCCAGTGGTGTAGTCGACTGTGTAACTAGCTAAAAGAAAGCACACTTGTGTTGGTACTAGAAAGAAGAAAAAAAAAAAAAAAAAAAAAAAAAAAAGACTTCTGCCGGTTCCTTGAAGCCAACATTTTTGCAAATCACAGAGAAGTGTAAAGTTCAAGTTCAACATCAGGACAATGTTGCTTGGGACATACCCCAAAGGTTGCCCTCCAAGGTGTGGAGGCGGAGGCCGGTATAGTTAGCAGCGGTCTGGGTGGAAGCGTTCATGAAAGAGGAATGCGGGAGCGTAACTGTTCTGGGTTCCACGGTAAAGAAACTGGTGAAGATGGATGCCAGAACGGTTGTGACGATGAGGAAGATGACAAAAGTGGCTTTGGCGTAGATTTGAGCGCCTACCTGGAAATCACAAGCCGCTTGAACTGAGAGGCAAATTAAACATCCAACAGAATCTCCAAAGTCAACCGCTCTCCAGGTTGTTAAGACAGTGGTCAACTTATTTAACAAATGTATGGCTATGTTTGTTACCATGGGAAAACAATAAATGTCTGAACAAACGACAGCATCCATTGTTTACCATGGCACATATTATTTTGCAATGGGAATGATTCCAGTCAGCCAGCCCTACAACAAATTGCATTCAAGCGCCAAGATTCTACCGAAACAACGGAAAGAAATGACACAGCGTGTTGTTGTGTCTCACCAAGCAAACAAAGAAACAAATGGAAAGCAGCACAGTGCCATAAAGCAAAGACCACCAATATCCTGAAGGCAGCACCCGATGGGAGGCTCCGAAAACTGCCCCGAGCTCTGATGCTGGAACGAGTACGAAAAAATGAATTAGTCAAGCCAAATGTTGTCGTGCCTCTGAATGTGATATACTCATGCCAGCCAACCTTCTGGGACGCCGAAGGCAGACACGATTGCTTCAACCAGACCTAAAATGTAGAGAGCGCTGCCACACACGTTGGCAAAGAAAAACATGATTCCAATGCTGCCACCAAACTCTGGACCCAGCGCTCGACTGATCATGTCTGAAGGTCGTCATTAAAAAAATTGCAGGGGTCATACTTTGGAAGATTAATTTTTTTACGTGCTAGCATATTAATAGCTCTCTGGAGTGCCTGCCCATCCTTCAAGGGAGAAATTTCACAACATACAAAATAGTTTGCTGGCGGGTTATTTCCAAAAATGTAGATGTTCACAAACCACTCAAAATGTTTCCAAAATGTGTTGCAAAATGAGGCATAATTGTTTCAGAGCCGCTGTGCCAGTACAGATTGGCGCATATGCCCTCATAATGTAGATTCATTGAAGGATACAGTAGGCACCTCCCCCATCCAAGGCTCCATTAGTTGAAATGGCGCAGACAGAAAAGACGGTCATTGTGATGATGATGTAAGCCACCAAGAACATGGCGATGGCTTGGTACAGCCCAGCTTGACCTACAACAAATCCTGCGGGCAAATAAGAAAGAACAAACAAATGCGTGCAGGAAAGTTGATGATGGAGAATGTAGCATGGTAAACCTATCAAAATAATAGAGAAAGAAGACATGCATATCAGTGCCCAAGCTTAAGTGTCATTTTTGATGTTACAAACATTTTGGGCACGTCCATTATTCCCACGGTTATTAACTTCTACTAATATTTGTTTTAGTTTGAAAAATAATCATCATCCCGCCAAAATCTTTGTTTAATTACAAACACATTTTGGTAGGATCATTCATTAGCTTTTCAGGAACAATCATTCATTTTCTTAGGACTCTAAATCACATTTGTCAAGCCAGGGTAATTTATCACCCATGGCTTTAATTAGTCCGCAGAGAATGACAGAAGGCTTGGGCAAAATGTAATAAACATCGCCACTGGATGTTAAATATATAAACAAATAGAAACACAGACGACAATTAATCATGAAAAAACAGATGACTCAAAGTGCTTCGTCACCTGACCAAGTGGTTACCTTTAAAGACTACTCCATAAATGTATTATCGACGATTTCGTATAGTTTTGAAACAATTAGTTTTCTTTTTACTGACCAATTCGCAGGAACACGACGACACTAAACATGGAAAGCAATGTCGGAATAACAACTCCGAAAATCACGCCGAGCTTTCGACGTCCTCGGTCTTGGCCTTGCTCGGGGCTCCTGTTTGCGGTCTCATCCTTCGACTCCGCTCCGTTGTTGGTGGTGAGTCGATAGTTGACAAGAGGAGCCTTCTCGGACATTACAACAGTTAATTGTCACTTCCTAAATGGCTACAACAACACAATACGTCTTAATTCATCCGCTATGGTGAAATCTTGTAAAGCGGTGTCTTTGGTAAGCTAGCTTCCCTTAGCTGTAGCAGGTACCGTGAGGTGAGCAAGGTGTGCTCATGCTAATGAGGCTGGCGGGAATTGCAACGTCACTTCCTTTAATGGATTTTCCCATTAATGATTTATATTTATGTCCTCTTTTGAACTATTAACAAATAACAAGAAAAATATTTCTACATTGCTCTTTCTAAGTGAGTTACCTTACGTTTTTGTGCCTTGTGATACTTTTGTCTTTGTGTGAGCCTGTTTTGCAAATGTTCTTTGATTTTACACTTTATTGTAATATACGTACAATCATTGTGTATTTGTTAATATATGATTGCCTTTTTGGATGTTGGTTTTTTTCTGGGATAACACTGATGTTCATACAATGTACGTATGTTTGTAAATATTTAATTCCGTTTCTAAATAAAGATTTTTGGAGAAAATGTTTTTATTGTTATACTAATTTGTATATAGCTCCTTCAAAAACACTAATCAAGCCAAAATACGCACGTGAGTATTTTTAATGTTTTATCGTATTTTAGGAAAATAATTGTCTTTTCAAACGGCTAGTTTCTGTTGAAAGACATCTTGAAATAAAAACGAAATGAAAGAACAGACAAAAAAGAATATCTACATGCTAAAAAAAATGCCGTAATGATTGTAAATTAATAAATTTTATTAAAGTAAGGGATTGTTGCTTTTAATCCACAAGCGAGCATAAGAAGAAGAAAAAACATGACAGTGACACATGTAAATATAAATAAAAGAAGTGCATCAGGATACTACGAGAAAAGGAAATCTTGTTCTCATGTCTATAGGTTTCCAAAGTTAATTTAGCCTTCTGCTCAATATCAATTGGGTAATCAGTACTAGAATTAAAACACAGCCAGGCCACATTTGCTTTCTTACTTAGTGATCATTGCTGAGGCATCCAGTTCTTCACTTCCCGCCTCCTGGAAATGAGCTAATTTCAGCAAGACGAGATTGTAATTGTTGTTTTAAATTTGGGGAAAAAAATGCATAAAACGGCTCCTTTAAGGAAAGTTGAGAAAAAAGTTGAGGAGTGCACTGCATGGTTACAACTAAAATGGGGGCTGTTGCTTTTGCAATTAGTTCGTGGGCCAAAGCAGAACAATATGACATCAACTTTCAGGTGAGCGTCATCCTCGCTGACTTCCACCTCTGGAAAATGCTCCATTGTTTTTTTTTTTGTTTTTTTTGCTGAGTTTGTCATTGGGGCTTTGAGGACGAAACATACTTTTACTGAAGATACTCTTCTCGTAACTGGCGAGCGCATCTGCTTTCCAGGCTCATCATCAAGCGCTCCAGTTTTCCCGTGATGAGCCGCCTGTAGTTCAGCAGCACCGTGCTCAGACTGAGGGTGTTTCCAGGAACGCAGGACAATTCTGTGCTTTCCACTTGCTCGTCCTAAGACAAAACAAAATGGAGTGAAGCTTGTTTATTTGGGTAGAAATTTTCAAACAAGCTATCATTTCATGACATCCAACAATCGGAACACCAAATTCTCAAATTCCAATTTACACACAAACAGTTAAGAAGCCAACCCGGCCAGCTTCTGGAATGTAATTGGTTCAACTTGGGTGACAGTAGCTTTAAATTCAGAGCCCGCTCATATTGGACTTTCAGGAGGTGTCATGTGGAAAGTATGCGCTCCTATCTTCGTTTTGTCCTGAGGAAGGAAGCCTTTGGGGTCGCAAAACATTGCTAGCATGATTACCGGGAATCAGCAGCCAGAGATTTACGAGAAGCCTGGATATTTCCGCTTCTTATGGAACTGATAATCAAGGGAAAACCCTTTGACATTTACTTTACTTGCTGGCTGTGTGGAAATGATTTTAGTCAATACTCAACTCCGTTTATCGTCATGTGTCGTCGCTGTGAGTGACGAGTAAGCAATAATTCTGTGATTTGATACCATGAATGATAGCAACAAATCACGGAATGACCGCTTACTCTTTGCTGTATTTGTGTCTCCTTGACGCCGTCTTACACTCAATTGAAGATGCGTGAGGACGAGGAGGTAGCTGTTGATGTTGTGTTCCAATCTCTGCAAAAGTAGCGAAGCGCATTCTGCCTGGCCGAGGGGCCTGGCAACCTTGACGCTCTCCAAAAGATGCCTCAAGGACACGATGATGTCTTGTCTCCTCTCATGGTGCTGTGGGAAGCGACACAAAATCAAAGCAAATTTGGTTGTAGCAGCTCATTGTTGATAATAAATGAAAAAATCAGATGGCTGCACTAACATACTGATTTTCTTTCCCAAGATGCGACGTGGAGCTCAGCGCATGTTAGCTGGACTGGCCTGAGCAGGCTACTGGAACCGTTGCAGTTGTTCTGCCAGGATGAAGTTTTGAAAGTGCAATCGTGAAAACAAAATACAACTGAGTGGCCAAAATGTCATCATATTCAACTGAAGGCCTCACCAGCGCAGCCTGCATCTCCTCCACAATGTTCAATGCTCTTCTTGCCGATCGGCTGCATTCAAAATCGACGGGCTTGCTTTGGGCGCACGGCACTTGATAAGCTAGCAGAACCAGAAGCGGCAGCAGCAGCCCTGATGAACACACAAAGACGCACTGAAGCCGAGACGCAGCAAAGTTCCAAGTTCAACACTAGCTACTCACTGCTTAAAGCCATGCCCTGCTTCGCCACGCTCGATAGGTCCACATTTGTTCCATTAAGAAGACGAGCCAGGTGGAAAATATCCCGCGTACGCGGCGAGGTCTCATACAAACAAACTGCGTTTCCTTTTGTGTTCCCCCTTCTTGATTTCCAGTCTTGTTATCCAGTGGCGGCGGGGGGGGGGCAGCGCTATCTGGCCTGACAGCAGGCTGCACTCCAACTTTCCAATACTTCAAATCATATCGAAAACCAAAGTGGATTTCATTGATATTGTGTTGATTTTCGCCGCCCACTGAGCTTTTGGCGCTTAGGGGACGGCGGCTTTCCGGCCCACGGAAAGGTTAATGATTTATGATTGTGTAAGACTCCATTTGCACAAGTGACATCAAATCATCAAAGCTGTTTACTTGTTGACTTGTTAGGTCAAATAGGCTCCTGCTCACCCACCAACGAAATGAAGACTGCACCAAATCACGCAGCTCCTCTCATGTTGTAACTTCTGTGTAGTTATGCCATCTAATATCAGTCGGCATCCATCAGGTGGTTTGTCTTGAGGGCCACAGTTGGAAGACAGCTGCACCCACTACTTTCTCAATCACATTGAGAGAGAGCGACAGAGAGAGCGAGAGAGCGAGAGAGCGAGAGAGAGAGAGAGAGAGAGAGAGAGAGAGAGAGAGAGAGAGAGAGAGAGAGAGAGAGAGAGAGAGAGATGAAATCAGCAAGGGAGAATGTACACATAGTTTGCCTCCTCCTCCTCCCCTTCCTTGTCTCTGCAGACAAATGCCGAAATTAAGACAAATGCACACATCCGCTCCGACCGGGGCGCCAGCATTTCTGCACGCATGGGGAAAGCTGCAGGACGCGACACCGGCGCTACCCGCATTGCATCACGGACACGGCTCCCGGTCCCCCGCTGTTTTCATCCTCCCACATCAGCCCGAGCCGGCCTAAAAGGACGACTTTCTCTATTCGCACAAAAACGCATATTCGCCGATGATGAAATCGATCTAAACGGCTTGCTCGTGTGCGCAAAAGCCGTGAATTACGCGCGGCGCGAGTAACTTTCCAGAGCCGCCGAATGGCTTGCGCATCTTCGACGAGCCTGCGGGTGGCATCCAGCGAGAGCTCCCACGCGTGTCATTTGCAGCCCGGTCACGTTATCGATTAAGGAGAGCGGCAGCTAGCAGCAACCTGTGGCAGCGCGCGTCCTTGCTTCAACTTGCGTCTGCTTTCCGCGAGGTGCAATGGAGCGACGTCGCAGCTGACGATTTGGAAGTGTCGGGAGGAGCGGAGTCGCCCAGGGGAAAAGTGAGTACGAGTTTGTTACGTTCGATTCGTTTCTACCTTTCTAAACTGTCAAAAATGGGCTTTCTGCTCAACTTTGTCCATATCTTCGCTCAAGGGCAAATGCTACCAGAAGGGCTTATTGTGCTACGTGTTTTTATTTATTTTTTACCCTGATTACTTGCAATCCCTGTGGGCGCTCGCCAGTTTTACTGTTGACAGAGACTTGCAGACGACAAAAATGAACGATGACAAAACAATGGCGCTGTTTTAGACACTGTAAGGACAACCTGCTGGAAACCCCCCGCATGGGGCCCCTTTCTAGCTGTTGCTCGCTGTTGATTAAGTATGGGGTCCCCGAAGGACGGCTGATATTGCTCCGTATCACCGACACAAACGAAAACACCGCAGACATGGCATTAACATCGGGATTTGGAGTAAATCTCCCTAATGCATGCGTATTGTCAAAGACATTGACAATCAAGCAAGCTTGTGGCACACAAATAGAAAAACAAACAAGAAATGTGATAGTGATCAGGACGTAAATTACTGAATAAAAGACATCCCTTACTTACAAGTATGTCATCGTCAATGGAGCATAATTGTTAAAAAGTCATATTTCAATATCTTTGGTAAACAAGAAAAACATTTGTTCTTCCATTTTCTATTTTTGCTGCAAGCTGGTGAAGACTCATTTTTGTCAAATAATAGAAACGCTGAATAGTTGGACATGCATTCAAAAGATGCGTGTGTCTATAAATATATAGTGTGTAACGTATATAAACCTTCTCACGTTTTCCTCTCTAGTGATTGAATATTCATGAGCATTTCCTGGGTTGATGCCAAGGTCCAGCGAGAGAACTGACATAATGTGTGAAATAAATCATTTCAGTTGGCAGAAAGACTTATTCAAATATGCAGATGAGCAACAAAATAAAGTAGCTGCGACACATTCCTACCATCCATCACAGCTACTGTTGACTTTTTTCTCCATTTTCAAGTGCTTACAAATGGATCATTGGCTTTCGTCATGATCCCGCGATGATTCATGGGTAGCGACTCAGCCAATGAAAACGGTCTTATGTCATTTTGACTTTAGGACAGACATAAATTGGAATGAGTTGACATGGCTGAAACGACCCAAGTATATATCAGTTTGTTTATAGCGTAGCCCCTGGAAGATCAGTTGAGTTGAGTACTTATACAGGTATTTGGTCTATTCCTAATCAATGCAATGTTTGTGATGCTCACAAGAATTTAGAAATGGATAAATATCAACAACAATAAATCTTTTCAAGTCATCACTCCTACAGCATGTAGATCACCATTTGCTATTTTTAGGAGTACAGAGTGAGTAAACAAAGCAATCACACATGCTTGCTGATAGGCACACTCGATCAATCCGGTTCCACACGACCCACCAAATTCTTAATGAATCAAAAATCAATGCAATGGACCTGCAGGGCCGAGCCCTTCGACATTCGAGGCTAACGCGCTCGGCATCGAATGTCCTCCTCGGGCCGAAACCTTGCATGTGTGTTTTCGCTCTGGAGAATCTAAGCAAAATGCAATCAGATAAAGCGTCAGCCCACACTAGCGGTCTCGCGCTCCTCGCATCGCACTCTAAAATTGGATCGTTGTGTTGACAAAGCGTCCTCGGAGTCTTACAGCCGTCAAGCTCGTACAACTTGGAATGGGGAACGTCTCACTGTTGCTGGAATGATCCATCTTGATGCATTCTCCTGGAGGAAATCTCAAACCGAGCTAGCGTGCGGCAGCGTGTTTGCAGAAATCTTCCAAATAGAAGCTCTCAGACAGCTGTGTTTGTTTGCGACAGGAAAAATGCATTTTAGTACCAAATTGTGAGATATGAAGTGCAAAAACAGCTTGCTTTTAGTGGTCTAGAGATCTTCTGAGGGAGCGGTCCAGGTGAGACCTTGTCTGTGAACGACAGCAGGAGAGCCACCGGGGACGGCTTCACGGGTCGCCGGCTTCTTCCCTCCTGTCGGTCGCAATGTATGCTGGGAGCATAGGCAGCCGGTGCCGGTCTGCCTCAAAGGATTCCAAGTGGGTAGAGAACAGGACTTAGTGTCAGAACATTACAGTTCGCTTCAAGTTGATTTTTTCCCCCTCTGCTCTGATTCTTATACGATCTCAATGATTCGTCCTGGTTTAATTTCGTTTGTACACGTGCGCCAAAGAAGGCGTGACGAGGGTTGATGCGTGTGGTTGGGATAGACAGAGCATATGTTTTCACCTTCATATACATGCCAGGGGTGCTGTGTCTCTGTCAGAGCAGATGTTTTGAGGTGGTACGCTCATGTCCTTCTAACACCGGGGAGCTCAGGAATTGACAGCTGCAGGGATCAAAGTCACAATCCAGTAAGAGGGCCCACACATTTATATCCTCACTTGTAATATTTGAAATTGCCAGCAGTCTATCACCTTATTCTTTTAGTGTTTCCTATGGCTCTGTTTTCAGTATACGGAGGTGAATGTGATTGTTTTTTTTTTTTTTTGGTCCAATCAGATTTCAGCCATGGCAATCTAATTTGTCCAGAGCAATTTTTATTTTAAGCGATCACATTTCAAATTCCTCTTCTCGCCACCAGATTGCTGGCCTTCAGTGACGTCAGCCTTTTTCTGTCTTCTTATTGGTTGCTGAGCGCAAGCAAAGTCGGATTTCCATTTTGCCCAAATATGAGCAACTATAAAAACAATTTTAGCAAGCGGTGACGTGTGTGCATGCACACAGTTTGTCCCAACGTGGTGGTATGCAAAGTCCAAGAGCGAAACCCACGCACAGTAGACACTCGACACATATAAAAGAAATTATTTACACAACATTCCCTTTCACGATCGGGCCAATGTCGTCTACATAACAACAAAAAATAACAGACAATAAAGAAACTCTTAGTCCACAACATATCTGAAAACAGGGAGAAAAAATCACGAAAGAAATCGTCAGTATTGATTCCTCAACAGACTTGACTTCAGAGATCGCCAAGTCGGTGCAAAGAGGCATTAACAATCGATCTCAGATTACTTGATCATTAACTAGTGAGATCCCAGATAAACACTGGTATGATTAAACATGAAAATGTTCAAATAATACCGAAATAGAGAACTTTGACCATTTGTTTAGGTGATTGTTGTTCTTCCACGTGAATTTAGTAATTATCTTGTTTTTCACAGCAATACAGTATTAGTCCAATCAGATTTCCACCATATTACAATAAATTTGTCGGACTGTAATATTTTTCCTTGTCACATAGATTTCTATCATGACACTTGAGCACAAAGAAGATCTCCTCGCGATTCTCCAGTCTGGCCCGGGCTGATAAATATTTAAAGCCTCTGTGCCGCAACATCTTTATGTAAAACATGCTATGCTGGTGCAGTGGCACACGTGCACGAGTCCCACTTAACATTCCACAATCTGCCAGACAAATTGAATGTTCTGTATGATCTGACTGTAAGTGGCTTTCTGATTATAGCTGTGCGCGCAAATCTCTCCATCCACACTCATAAGTGTGACGTCAGATTTTGTTTATTTCAAAAAGTTTCAGGGGTTGGACACTGAGCAGTTTTCTTTATGCCATAAAGTGGTGCTGGATAGATTCCAGCTCACATGTAACACAATGAAGCTAATCGGTATAGAAAAAGGCCTCATTTAAAATGTGTTTTGATATTGACACAACAAATTAGCAGTTGTTTTTTTATGTGGATGAAGCAGCAGCACTTGTCCTTGTCAAGGTCATCATTCTCCAATCATGACGCGTTTCCATTGTGTGTCCATCTCGTAGCGTGACCTTCCCCTCCGTATCCAAAGACACTTCAGGTGACAGTGCTGTCTCTTTGCATCCCCCCCAGTCAGCACTCCTGTCCTTTCTCCCACACTGCCGGTGGCTCGGGTCCATTCCGGGTGCTGTCACTGCCAAATTGGACTCTTACCTGCGCACCGCTGCAGAAGGAATGTCTGCAGTGTTTGCAGAGAGGGAGGAAGAAAATCTCAATTCATTTGACTCCTAAAATAGATTGCACAAAGTTCCACCAGAAAAGGACCATGAGATTGTTTACAATGGAAGTTTTACTATTCGAGCTTAATTGACACTCTCGATTGACGTCTCAAAATGTGAGTGATTATCATTTGGTGTAAGGTGTTTAAAATGCATTTTTGTTTGTAAGCGTGACTAATAATGGCAAGATGAGTCCAGTTTGTGTGTTCTGCTCCGGTTGAATCTCTCCCAGGAGTGTTTCGGGGCCTAATTGAGTTTGGCTCCATCACAGTCACCCTATCATATGTAACATCTGCGACACTTCTATCGAAGAAGAAAAATCCCATCAGCCAAAGAAAAACAGACAGTATCTCCGGCTTGCCTCGAGACATTAAATCTCCATTAACTTTGACATGATGTTTCTTTCATGGAGCAACCAAATTTCCCTGAGCCATTTTGCAAGGACACACAAGTCATTAGAATGTCAAATAAATGTCCTTTGCGCCGCCTTCATCTCCTCACAGCGAATTGATTACGCGGCAGCGCCTTGGGATTTGCTGAATAATGAAGAATTTGAATCTCATCTGTTGTGTGATGCCCGCTCATGCTCTGACTGCAGCGCCTCGCTATCGGGAGAAAGGGTGGAAAATCAATCAATGATTGAAGCTCTTCACACTGTTTTACTAGATAATAAAACTCGTCACAATGTAGGTCGGACACGATAAAAAGTAAACTATCAAATACAGATTTTTCCAGTTACCCAGCACACACACAAAATACAAGTCATCCAACGGCAACCAGATGGGAGGCGCGAGAGCTGAACTGGTGTCCAGGGTTCAGTGTGGGAGTTAAACTGACTAATTCTGCTTCTGAAGTTGCTCTCGTGGGAGTTGGCCCAATGTGAGACAGCAGCTCTGGTAGCCCACCTGCTGCTCTCGCAAGGTCCAGATGGCCCAGGTACTGCTCTCCCAGTCTCTACCAGTAGGGAGGCGAAAAGAGAACCACTAACATGTCCCAATTAAACACTTAACAGGCCTGAATGTGTGCCATCGGGCTGTCTACTGTGACTGAGTCAAGTCACTGCTCTCAATTGTATGGCAAACTGAGCCATGGACAATTTGAATCTGGTACCGCACACACAATCAAAAATTACCAAAGGTCATCTCGATATGAAATAACTTCACTAGACAAGAGCAGAATGCCAAGAACTTGTAATGGTGGAGGCGGGAGACCATAAAACAAAGCAGATCATAAAATACACAGCCTTCATTAACCAGGCTGACAGACCCCAATTAAATCATAATCATCTTGGCTCAAGGACATCTTGATGCTAGCTTATCTAGCAATGCTCAACGTTTAATTATCTAGCCTTTCCCGACCGACTGTCCCGATTCGCGCCAACTGCCGTAGCTCCAACATTCACAGGCAGGTTGGATTGTGGGTGGACGAAAAGGGAAACCAACATTGTGCTCTTTGTCCTTCTGTCAGGAGGGAAGCTGCCTATCGAGCAGCTTTTCTTTTCTTTCCACAAACCTCCACCCCGTGTTCACAAGAGCAGAACAAGCAAGCCTGGACGAGTCGTGATACCCATTTCAATGAAAGTGGGGGGGTGGAGGAGTTGGGAATAAAAAACATCAAATAAGCGCAGAGCAGTGAGTGAGAATGATGCACTAGTTGCAGCAAGGAGAAAAGTAGAAAGCCTCACAGCGAGACTGAGGATGCACAGTTTTAAATCAATTGCCACCATTGATGCAAACAGCAATTTTAATGAGTGAGAGATGTCAAACTGGAAAAATTGATACCTTGCAGAACAGCTCCCATAGCCTTTTAAAACCTGCCTCAAGTTTACGTGGGATTCAAAAAGTCAGGCTTAATACAATCCACATTCTGTCCTCAGGCAAAAGAAATCTCAGTCTATGCAGTACCCAGATGACAAGCGCAATGTGTCAATCTTTAGCCTTCTATTGACGCCAAGCAGAAATGCATCACATTTTGTGGGCGGAGCTAAGTTCCATTAGTGCCTTCGCACATTGAGCCGAGGCAGTGACCTTCACATGAACAAAGAAAGCCGGCTGCAACAAAGATGCTTTTAAACAAGTCTTTATTAAAAGTCACGACTGGCTTTGGGTAAGTGGTCATCTCTTCCATTTTCTCAGAGGACCAGTAGGGTAGCCCCTCATTGGGGTCAGATTCACCTGTCTGCTAGAGACCACATCCTGGTTTAGAATCTTACGGGCGGTAGTCTGAGGTTTTCCTCCAGATTCTGACAAATAAAAAAAATAAAGCTTCAAGATGGAAGCACAGTCATGACTTAAGCAGGTTACTCACGATGTCTGCCGTAGCACGTTTGGTCACAGGAGTGCACGTTGCTTGGGTAGCACACAGAAGTCACGCAATGGATGAAAACCTGAAAAAAAGAAATCACATCATTGGATTTAGTTCCCAAATCAAGCATTACTTTGCCTTCCAGAGAATCCACTCAAGTGAAGTTTTGACAGCATACCCTGTCCTTCTGAGGAGCATAGTGGTTTGGCTCCACAAAGGAGAACATCTTTAAGATGAAGCGCTTGTAGTGTGTCGGGAAAGGAATTCTAGAGTCGTGCACAGGTACCACAATGGTCTGGTAGCGGTCATCGTGGTAGGGACACCTGCAACGATCCAGCCTTCAATATCACATTGCTGAATTTGGTGGAGAGATTAGTTTACCCATCCACTAGAAGATCCCACTGAGGGACGCTGTTGGAATTAGGAGTGGTGGTGGCCCAGCAGCGCTCCAGATTCAAAACAATGCTGGGATCAGACCTGTCCAGGATGCGGACCTCAACATACACAGGTTGCTTGAGCACTTTAGTGATCGGGTAATCTGTTGCGGCGTAGAAAGAGTTGTACGCCACCTCCTCTGAAAGTAGAGTTTCACTTTGAGGCATAAAAATAAGCACGTGGAAAAACCGAGGGGCTGCTGTACGCACCTTCGACACAACCCTTTGAGAGACACTCCCCATTGCCAAGTCTGAGTTCCACCCTGAGAAGTCCACCAGCAGCCACTGGCACAGGCGGAGGGAGGGCGTTGACCTCCACGACCAGCGCTTCCACAGCTGTGCCTGAATATCTACACTGGAATAGAAGCCTGGGCAAAAAGAACATCAGGAAGTTCTAACACTTTGGACTCAAGTCAACCAAGGCCTAATTTTCTGATTTCTGTTTGAACTCAACTGTCATATTTCAAATTAATGCAAGTTTTCAATTCTCAAGCACTGACTCAAAATGGCTGTCCCGGGTGATGGAACCTCGAGGTCCGATTCCCACTTCATACGACGATGACATGTGGTTCTCGTATACCACAAAACCGTCATCCTCCTGCAAAAAATTGTGGTTATTAGATAAGTGTGTAGTTTTATAGGCAAAATTGATCATTTTAAAACAAAAGCACACACCTTGACCGTTGTGCCACACATGGACATGGGGAACTGAAAGATGGCGAATGTGGCGGTGGCGTCGACCGCGTTGCAAGCAGGATCGTTCATTTCCATCAGGCTGACTGCAGTCACATCCACTGGCGGCATCGTGGAGTCACGAGCTACCACCACCACAAATTGGCCGTCTCTTGTACACTGCACAGTCACTGACAAGAGTAAAAAAAAAAAAAAAAAAAAAACGGTTTGACGGGGTTGGTAGCGCAATAGTCCATTTCTGAACATGCCAACGTGTTGTGTAGTCAGCAAAAATTCAATTAACAAACCGACACTGTTACCGACTTTGCATTTTCCACTCCTGCTCAAACATGACTTGGCCCACTATGAGAATTTAGCTTGCACTTACCCGCTTTGCCGTAATAGCAGCGCCGTCCATCGTGGCAGCAGTTGATGGCTACGCATTGCTCATTGGCGATATCGGGGGTGCCACACTGGATCATCTCATTGTGCTCCACTTGGCATTTGTCAACATGAGGTGCAGGCGTAGGAACTCCTGTCTGCTTCTGAGGTTGAGGCACAGGACGCTTGTTGTTGGTGTTCAGGGCCTCCATCCAATGATGGGCCACTGCATCGCTGACCAAAAGTCCAACAATCACCAGCCAAACACCAACCAGGCTCCTGGAACGCTCCATAGTGGTGCTCAAGAGTACAGGGACAAAGTGGCAGACTCAGACGCAGGCTTTATACTGGTCCAGCAGTGGCTCCGCCCCTTTGTCATTGGGAGGCAATTGAATGGTAGCCACGTGGACAGGTGTAGCTCATTAGCAGGAAGCCATTTTGGCAAAACCAGGATTATTTTTTTTTTTTTTAAACAAGCTGATAGAAGTTTGTGTTTTGGCTTGTTGAGCGTGTTCAATATTTACCCTTGCAAATGTGCATGGAGAATCATTTCTCAATGTTATGGATTATGTTTGAGTTGAGAGTGAATAAATAAACATTGCAATGAAATTATTGTTGATTATTATGTTGAGCAAGTCCCCCCCCCTCACCGTGTGTGACCTTTGTGACCCCTACAGATGTATGGGCGGTACACGCAGGAGCTGGGTGCCTACGCTAAGGCGGAAGCGGCCCGCCTGCGTGATGGCGGCGTGCGCAACGGCGAAGGGCTGCGGCGGAACGCCAGCGTCCGAAGTCGTGCGGCGGATCTGCACGAGTACCAGAAAGAACCGTGCACCAAGTGTCAGTGTGAGTGCTTTTGTGTCTTTTTCTTCTTCTGACCTTTGCCTTCACACTCATTCTATGGAAAGCAAAGGCAACATTTGTCATTGACGTCAAATGATCGCATCTCATCGGACAAATCTAAGAATGCCTTTGGTGGTGTGGCTGCAAAGTGCATAAAAATGTTTAGAACAATACGTTCCATCTTCATAGTAGAGCAGAGGGTTGAGGTGACGAGATGTGAGCATGATTGCATGCGACCCATCTGAGCAATGACCTCGGGCCAAGCTGCCTCTCTCAATGTCAAACACAAGTGCTGGGTGCGTGTGCGAGAGATCTGCGCTGGTGCCGGCGTCTTGTTTACTTGCTGGTTCAGTCTCGTCGTCTGTCAGATTATCTTGCGTCTCGTCTTGTGAGTAAACAAAGGAGAGGAGGTAGTGCCTGAGAAGGAAAGCTCCATTTCAGCCAGTCTATCCCTCCATCCATCCAATTTGTGTCACTAAACTTTTGTGAAGTGGCCAATTCAACAATGGCAATTAACAATGTGTTGTCTGTTTGCTCTTGTGAGCAATGGTCTGATTAAAGCTAAGATGGATAGAGCGCGACAGAGTGCCTTTAAATCTTGGCTCGCTCAATTTTTATGGGAGCTGTTTAAAAGCCTTTCTAAAACACTGATGTGTTCTGGCACCTGCTTGCTTGTAGATCCAAATATACCGATCATTCTCAAGCACAGACAAGGTGTGCTGTAGAAAATTATTCATAAAAATATTTATTTACCACAAGTAATGCATTAATATATGCCAGTGATGTAGTGACAGGCAGAACAATTAGCAACTTCTCTACTAGGTGGTTACAATTGCAAAAATGGAACATTCTTTTTTTGCCCAATATAGAATCACAAGCTCCAAAAAGGCTAGGAAACTGTTTTTAGCCATTGTGGCTGGCTGGACAGCTCTGCTCGGTTTTGCCTTGTTAGATAAGACTTTCACAAATTCCACTTTAGTGATTCCCCCGTGTGTGTGTGCGCGCGTGTGTGTGTATGTGGATGCTGGACGACATTTGTGTGGTTTTGATGATGAGTAACTAGCATTGAAGCTTTTTGGACAAGGGTAGCCCACGCACACAACAAAAAGCTTTTTTTTTTTTTTTTTGGCCCAGAGTTAAAAACAGCCTCGGATTGTGTTTTTTGTCTTTTGGATGCTGAAGCAGAAATGCGTTCGGAGATTTGTTACTGCATCTTCCTGGCAGTGACCAGTCGAGTGTGAAATAAACCAAAATGATCAAAGCAACAACACGCTTGTGGAGGAATTGTTGCATTATTTGCTCACTTTCAGCACAAATCAGCTTCTTTTTTTTTTTATTCCGTCAAGTTGATATGAATATGACAAGCACTTTTGCTCGTTTTGTTGTTTCCCCGAGTGGGGCTTACAAAAGCAAACGCCTTCTCATTAACGGCGGATGTACAAAAGCCTCTCGACAAACATTCCGCATAATGAGGTTATTTACTAAGCCTCGGCACTGATTGCTATTTGGATCTGGAAGTTTCTTTTTTTTTTCTTGCTTCTACAACTGATTATACTCGCCATTCGAATGGAATTGTCGCATAAAGCGAAAATCCATTCCCAGATGGAAAAAAAAAAAGTATAGTTGTTCTGGGGGCACAAATTGGAATAAATCATTGATGATGCATCATTTCTGCTGATTTCAATCCAATTAAAAAAAATGTTTTTCTTTCTCTGTCCACATTCCAGCATGCGCCTCCAGCTGTCAGAAGTTTCTGATCTCACGGCTGGGTGAGGACTGGATCTTCCTCATCCTACTGGGGCTGCTCATGGCGCTGGTCAGTTGGGTCATGGACTACGCCATCGCCTTCTGCCAAGAAGGTAGAAAAGAGTCTCAGAGCAGACGAGAAAACCTTAGCCAGGTTTTACACTGACAATCTGGGCTGTGTGTGTGCGTGTGTGTGTGCAGCACAGAAGTGGATGTATGGCGGCCTGGACAATAATCTGCTGCTGCAGTACATCGCATGGGTCAGCTACCCCGTGGTGCTCATCACGTTCTCGGCAGGATTCACGCAGATCCTGGCCCCGCAGGCCGTGGGTGAGGCAGGCACACCTTGAAGGAATTCATTGGTTTGCCATCGGCAGCAGCCGCTGCATGTTTGAAGAACCTAATTGCCTTCGTAATGCGCTAGAAGGCCTCGGAGGACGCGAACGGACCTCCCTTTCATCCATACAATGAGATGTGCATATAGAAGCTTATATGAATATCAATCAGCGCCCCTCCCTCCCTCCCCTATAACCTTTTATTCTGCTCCTCTGTAATTGCTTTCTTTCAACTCCTCTTTTGCCTCCATTCCATCATGGCAACACCTGGCATGTTGTGGTGGCTCAGGCTCGGGCATTCCAGAGATGAAGACCATCCTGAGGGGGGTGGTCCTCAAGGAGTACTTGACTTTTAAGACGTTTGTGGCCAAGGTCATCGGGCTCACCTGCGCCCTGGGCAGCGGGATGCCTCTGGGGAAGGAGGTAGAGGATCTGACACATACAAAACCATATTCAAATTTGTGGTGGGGGGTGTTCCAAACAGCCTGATTGTCCACTCCTGAAGATGTTCCAAGCAGTTAGTGTTCCACTAAGGTGTTACTCTTCTCCATCCTGCTCTTCCAGGGACCTTTTGTACACGTGGCCAGCCTGTGCGCCGCCCTTCTCAGCAAATTCATGGCCGCTCTTTTTGGCGGAATCTACATGGTGAGACTGGACTTCATGTATTGCTCGATTCCTTGGAAGTAAGTTGAGATGTTCACCCCTCAACAGGACGCCCTCTCAAAGATGAAGGGCGGCGATGCGGAGGAGGCAAAACATTGCTTTTAGTTGGACTGAAATAGTCCAAGGAGGTCGAGCTCCCATTAGAAGATAATCAGACTGGGGAGAGTTCATTCAGTCCAAAGCAGACTGCTTGCCGGAGTTCATTTGCTGCTTGTTCGAAGAGAGAAAAGGTAACTTGGGCACTCTGTTACTCAAACATCTTTTCTTTTTTTTTTCCTATTACCGCTAAAGGAAGAGCCCTTCGAGGGAAGTAAGGTATGACTTGGTCATTTCCATCCACATGAGTAATCAAAAGCAGTCGGAGCATTTATTCCATATTTTTGCTGTCCAGCGTACTGAATTTTTTTGCTCTTTGTGCTAAGACAAGACCTAGTAGAACACAGTGTCTTACGAGATACTTTTTTTTTCTAAGCTGGAGATGAAGGATATGGACAAAATGCCAAAAGGGCTTTTCCATACGCCACGTCCATTTGCGTCCACGCTAGCTGGATGTCTTTCCATGTGTCTGCAGTGTGTCATCCATCCGCCACGCCCATCGTTGTGTTCCTTCCGCGATTTCAACATGTCTCATGCGGATCCTCTGCAAGGGCGGCTTTGTAGCGCAGCGTTTTGCTTGCGGCGCGAACCCCCGTACGTATCTGCTGCAATGGCGCTGTAGCCACATTTGACGTCTTCAATTGACACACAGGCCGGGCCTATTTTCAAGAAATGTTATTTTCAACTTGCAGCTATGAACATTGCTCTTGGTTTTTTTTCTATCTTAATTATTTACAAACAGTTATTTCACAGTTTATATTTGCAATATAAATTTATACATAATATTTTCAATATTACTTTAAATTGAATCAAGCTCGCCCCACCACTGCAACAAGAATTAATCTTTGCATCGCAAAAGTTAAATGAATAAAATGTGGTCGGAAATGTCATTTCTTGAAAATATCATTAGCTTAATAGCATGATTGCATAAGGTTTTGGGGAGAGAAAAAAAACAAAAACAAGACATTCAACAAATGAGAAGAAAAATGAGGAGAGCACTTTTACTTAGACAATGATGCTATTAGGCTAATGTTTGATATATTTTTCTGCATGTCGAGACATTAGGGACATTCTTGTATTTGTTTTTCATACAAATATTCACTGTAATTATGATTTTTACCTCGGCTTTATTGATGGACTACTAGACGAACGTTCTAGAAGTCGCCACCATTGGAGTCTAACTATGTCATAAATTGAGCAGCTGCTACTGTGTATATGCATTTCAATTTTTTTTTTCTCACGTCTGACGCTGATTGGGCAGAATGAGTTGAGGAACACCGAAATGCTGTCGGCCGCTTGCGCGGTGGGCGTTGGTTGCTGCTTTGCTGCGCCTATTGGAGGTAAAATGACATTGATGGAAAGTGTTCTGAGCATATTGTCCGTGTTCTCAATATGGACCACAAAGACACAACCACCTGTGTGTGTGTGTGCACCAAAGGGGTGTTGTTCAGCATCGAGGTCACGTCGACGTTTTTTGCTGTGAGGAACTACTGGAGGGGCTTCTTCGCTGCTACCTTCAGCGCCTTCATCTTCCGAGTGCTGGCGGTATGGAACAAGGAGGAAGGTAGACCAGCACAAAAAAATCCAATCCGTTTCCTCGCGTTCCACAACTGTTTGGCACAATTTTTGTTGTTGTATTTTCTGATTGACTGGATTTTGTTTTCTTTTGCCTCAGAGACCATCACAGCTCTTTTTAAGACTCGCTTCCGTCTGGATTTCCCCTTTGACCTTCAGGAGCTGCCGGCCTTTGCCATTCTCGGGTGAGCGCCGTGCCGGCGGCTTCAACCGAGCCGCTTGAGCTCGCCAAGGGCGTTCCCTTCTATTCTTTATTTCATTCCTGTCGACTTGACTTCATTTGTGTTTGAACAGTCGGCCATGAAATGAACTTTTTCCCCCGCTGGTTAACTCTATTTTACGTGGTTGTCTTTTTCAATACAGCGGTCGTGCTACTATCAGGGTTCATCGTTTATGCTCTTTATATAGTGCAAATTTTTAACTCACATTTTTGGATTGGTTTTTACAGGATGCTGAATTTCGAGTTACAGTACAGTACAGTTGAATGTGATGCCAGAAATGCAACATATTACTATATCGTCGATACTAATTTCCTTTAGTCTGTTAAGGGTATTTTGCATTGTATGTTAGCATGAAGCTAGTGGACTTTTGTTAGATGAAAAAATACAGTTTGTTTTTTGTGTTTAAATATACTATTGACTATTTTCACAATCAATTATCGATGAATCCAATGATTAATCGGATACAATTTTCTTTGCATTTGAGTGTCTTTCAAAACATTTATTTCCAAGATTACAATTCCAAGGGTTGTGGAGTGACTGGCGTTACTGACGTTATGTTTCAGGATCGCCTGCGGTTTCGGCGGCGCCCTGTTTGTCTACCTGAACCGGCTCATCGTGGAGTGCATGAGGAAGCAGAAGACCATAAACAAGCTCTTGCTGAGGAAGTAAGCAATTGAATGTCACCCTCACAGCAGCCCTCTAATTGTTACACCGCCACAAAGCAGCACGACCGCATTATGTCCCCAGGGATGACGGAGCTCTTTAGCAGACAGAGAACCTAATTGCTTTTTTTTTTTACACGATAATCAATTCACCTAACAAGATATGGGGTACACACACCTTCACACCGATTTTTAACATCTCAAAAGATTTTTAACGTGAGCAAGAAAAAATAGGCGAGTGTGTCAGTCACTATGTATGTACCCACTTGTGTTACATGTCCAAATACTTTTGTCCAACTCTTGCGCAGACTTGATCTGATTTTCTGAGGTTGGGAGTCCAAATTGGAGTGGCATGAAGAGAAGTCACATTTAAATTGATTTAAATATGCTGCCGAAGGCTAAAAATTGCATGCAGTGGTCCCGAATTTGTGCTTAAAATTGCCCTGGCGGCGTCTTAATTGGGTCGCTTAGTCTCACACATCACACACAAGCTATTTTCGGATTGGTGCTCCCTCAGCACCTGCGCTTGAAAAATCAAATTCTGCCCCCATCTTGATGACGGACGCTCTTATTAATGACCCCGCAGTCCATCTCTTCCTGTCAGGCGTTTGGCGTATCCGGCGCTCGTCACCCTACTGGTGTCCACGCTCACATTCCCTCCGGGCCTCGGGCAATTCATGGCGGGTCAGGTGAGGACTCTGTTTTTGTTTTTTTTCAACATGAGTGATTATCAATGTCAACTGTTATAGTCAACTAACAAATTACTTAACCGAATTAAACAAAATCTTACCTGTATGTGTTGGTTTTGATCAAATAACAATTTATTCCATTTCTTAATCATTGCTGTTAATTTTCACATGTATGACAAATTGTAATGTAATGATTACATTTTTTTTTTTAATTATTCAAATTTATTTATAAAGCCCTTAATCACAAAAACGTCTCACAGGGCTTCCCATAGCCACAATTGACAATTGTTATTTTATAATAAATAAATAAATAAATAAATAAATAAATAGTCTAATCTAAATAAATAAATAAATAAATGTAAGAACTCATATCCAGTAATGAGGCTGACATAAATGTGTATGAATGTGTTTGTGACTTGGCTCAGCTGACGCAGCACGAGTCGTTGGTGGCGTTGTTTGACAACCGCACGTGGTGCCGTCAGGGTGTGGCTGAGGAGTTTGACTACATCAGCCACCACCACGCCTGGAAGCACCCGCAGGTCAACGTCTTCATCACGCTCGTCCTCTTCATCGTCATGAAGGTACAAATACAGGGAAAATAGCAGGGGCTCCAAAATTGAACCTTGAGGAGCTTGGAAATGGGTCTAAAATTGGACAGCCCACTTAGATCAAGTACCATTTGACCATCTAAAAGAAATGAGGAGGAACAGAATCACAAGTTCATCTGGCCAATCACATCTTCTAAAAATGTCATCTTGAAAATCTCACTCTGCAAGCTCTGAAAAACTCCATTTTCCATTGTATGTCCACTTGAATGCCCGCCGCTCTCAGTTTTGGATGTCCGCCGTGGCAACCACCATGCCCGTTCCGTGCGGGGCCTTCATGCCGGTTTTCCTTATCGGTGAGTCCAATCTAGCTTAAATTCTTTTTCATGATGATATAATGGCGCAAAATGCATCATGTTGTCAACGCGTGATGGTTAGGTGCGGCATTTGGCAGACTGGTTGGAGAGATCATGGCTGCCATGTTTCCTGATGGCATCCATGCCGACGGCAGCGTCTATCCCATAGTTCCCGGCGGTTACGCTGTCGTGGGTGAGCATCTCCAGTCATCTGTCAACCATTTCCTTTTTTGACTTTGAAATATTAATACAGGCATTTCTAAATATTTGTTGGGGCGGTAAGGATGACCAAATCTTTCCTGACATCTTTCCACCCTCCTTGCGCCAGGTGCTGCGGCGCTTTCCGGGGCCGTCACCCACACCGTGTCCACCGCTGTCATCGTCTTCGAGCTGACCGGCCAGATCTCGCACATCCTGCCCGTGATGATCGCCGTGATCTTGGCCAACGCCGTGGCCCAGGCGCTCCAGCCGTCGCTGTACGACTCCATCATCCGCATCAAGAAGTTGCCCTATCTTCCCGAGTTGGGCATGGGGCATCACGAGTGGGTCTTTCAAACTCTCTATCCGCTTGATATTTTCTTTTGCTGTTCGGATGCGGTTATTGTCGTCCCCTCCATGTTGCAGGAAGTATAATATCCGCGTGGAAGACATCATGGTGCGGGACGTGCGCTTCATCACGCTCACCTCGTCTTATCGGGAGCTGCAGGAGATGTTGCTGACCGGTCAGCTCAAGACGCTGGCTTTGGTTGAATCTCGAGGTAAGGCGGGGTAACATCTTTTGAAGGAGAATATGCTATGCCATGCTATGCTATGTGACATCCGCTTCCCGCTACAGACTCGATGATCCTCCTGGGCTCCATCGAGAAGCTTCAGCTGCAGTCTCTGCTCTCGCTGCAGCTGAGTCGCCAGCGCCGGCTGACCCACCTGTGCCAGCTGCTGTCCCAGGACAGCGACCCCAACGACAACCTGACCAGCCTCACCAGCCTGACTAGCGACAGCGCCCCCACATCCACGCGCAACAACAACAACGCTCATCGAGGGGTTCACTTCTTGGTGAGCGCCCAAGAGGTGTGGAGGCGTCCGGGGTTCGAGAGTGAGGGTGGGTCCGGGGGCGGGGCTAGCTGGGGAACTCCACTTAAGGCACGGCATGTGAGCTGCATGCAGCAGGAGGTAAAGGCACAGATGGAGCTTGTGTCTTTTTTGAGACCAATTAGTGAGGCAAGTACAGCATCAGCAGTGTTGAAATATCCTCTGGGTGGCTTTTCACACGTTTGTCTTGTGTGTCTCGTGGTCGCTCTGTGCCCTCACCCACCCATGCACGTCTTCCATTGTTTGGTGTGGACCTTGCATGCGGTGCGTGTGTACGCGCGCCTCCCTTTTGTCAACGTCTCTCGCATGCAGATCTCCACAGAGGAGTCGTCCTCCTTCGGCTCGGCCGTCTCCAACCTTCGCCGTCCTCTCAAGTCGGCCCTCAAGAGCACGGCGGCCGTCAGCGACGCCAACCCGCCCGACGGTACTTTGTCGCCGTGCTGTTGCCGATTCACATCAAGTCTGAAATCTGAAAGTCTGGTTGTGTCTTTTTCCTTGGAAGGTTTTCAGATGCTGTCCTATGCTGAACAAGGCGAAGAGAGGCGAGAGGTTAGTGGAAACTACTGTTTTGGTGCTCTATACTTTCAAACCCTAATCTGAAAGCCCACTTTTTATTTTGTCACTCACGTTTCTCGGCGTATCCCTCTTGGTGGGAAGAGTCCGTGTGGGGCGTCCCCGTGCGAAAGGAGGAAGCCCAAACGCGTGAGGATCTCTATGATGGTAAGATTGTCTCGTGTGTTACCTAGCAACCCTTGCCTTGCTTGGACCACCGGCATATGAGCAGACTGTATGTTTGTGTTTCTTCTGTTCTTTTGAATATTTCATGTTTATTTTGTCTCATCAGGACTCGACTGAAGTAGACGATTGTATGAGCCCAACTGAGGTAAGCTCCACACAAGAAGGATAGCAGTTCTAGTCGTAGTAACAGTAGTATCTCATCTCATCTCATCTGCTTTTAGATCACCGAGTGGGAAGAACAGCAACTGGACCAGCCGTTGGATTTTAAGAACTCCAAGATTGATCCGGCTCCATTCCAGCTAGTGGAGCACACCTCGCTTCATAAGGTGTGAGCGGCCGAGCCTGTGCTGGACTCAGCTTGCGACCTTGTCAACATGGTTCTTGTGTCTTGTCACCCCCTGCAGACCCACACCATTTTCTCCCTTCTGGGTCTGGATCACGCCTACGTGACCAGCATGGGCCGTCTGGTCGGTGTCGTCTCGCTCAAAGAGGTTTGTTTTTGTCTTTGGCCGGGTGATGGGGTCTTTGCTGACTTTGTGACTTAACCCCCTGTCAAGCTACGTAAGGCCATCGAGGGCTCAGTGACGGTGGCAGGGGTGAAAGTGCGCCCCCCACTGGCCAGTTTCCGTGACAGCGGCAACACCAGCAGCATCTCCGAGGTCACAGAGCTTCACAAACTGTGCATGCGCCACCGGGGACTCTCGTTGCCGCGGGAACCCAGACCACCGGACCAGGCGGAGGTCCGGCCAGACATGGCGTACCACGATACGCCCGTCGACGTGTCGGACCAGACCGAGCCGGGCGAGCCAACGCTCCGGGAGAGCCCCTCGTTCACCGAGGACCAATCGGACTTTACCTTTGACTGCAGCCCCGCCCACACGGAGGAGTCCGAGCTGGTTTGTGACTTCGAACCACCGCCGGGCCAAATTCCTGAGCCAGAACAAGTGACGCCAGGAAGCTGGAGCGCCCCTCTGAGTGGGGACCAATCAGAACCAGAGGCAAGACCAATCGCTGACGAGTGATGAATGTTGACTTTTCTTCCATTAGAGTAGCTCCTCCATTTGACACTGCCTTGCTTAAGACACAGTCTGGCTAGAACTAGCGATTAATCCAGAGGGACAAAGTCCAACGTTTTTTTGCGAATGTCTTTGCGACCGTTGGCGAGTTTGAACCAACGCTGACAAACAAAACACTTGCAAAATTACACTTTACCCGCCTTCCAGACCAATAGGGGGCAGCGTAATATTTTTTGTAGGGCGACACATTTGATTGGGCTTTTTTTTTCATTTGTGTCGGTATGGGGAGCCTATATGGTGCAATACTTAGCCCACAAATACACAAGTATATAAAAGTTCCTTTGTTGCAGTAGCTCACTTCAAAAAGTGGACCTTTGGTTCATTTGCGTCACCTGTAATTTATGATAGTCAAGATTATTTTATTGAATGATGAAATATTGCACTCTGGGTAGTGAATCTGTAAGTTTCACATTTTAAATTTATCTATAATCCAATTTATTAGGATGCAGCTATAGATCCTTTTTTGGTACAAATGTTGTTGATGTAAAATTATTCACATTCACACCGTATGCAAAATGCTTAATAATAGCAACTCTGAACAATATAACAACTGTATGAAATATGTTAGTCACATCATATTTTATATAGATAGTCTGACTTGATTAAGGCCCCTTCATTTAAAAAAAAAAAATACTTCTGCACGCCTGCCTCAAATTACTGACATGAATGTTTGAATAGAATAGATTCCAGTAGGTCACACTATGACTCGGTTGTCATATTTCTTGGTTATGGATCATCATCATCATGTTTATGGACGCTTCAGATGGCGCATGTTGGATTATGACCACCAAGTCTCGGCGTGCCTTCATTCCTTGCGTACAGACAAAAATGAATCACGTGCGATCAAAAGACGAGCAAAGGTCAAGGCTGTTAACTACCTAATTCCCATAACTGGCTCAGATAGGACAGCTTCTATTCGATTGTCGCCAGTTCGTATAGATGACATCAACGGATATGCAATAAACAAACGATGGTAGCTAATGCAAAATAATTCACCCAGGCGACGTTCTGCCACGTCTGACGTCTTGTGTGACAATGTTACGATTTTTTTTAAACGTAGTTTGTCCACTCTGAAGGCGCATCAGGGCCGCAATGAAAAGGAAAGATAAATACATTAAGAGACAAACATCATATATTTTTTCATGTTGGAATACTATGAGAATGCAGTTATATATTTTTTCATTAAAATAATTTGGGAGATAAAAAGTTGTTTACCCTCCAGATATAAGAAATGGATGTTATGAGAGTAAAGTGGAAAAAAAGACGTTTTCTAGAAAAAAAGGAGAAAACATTTTCAAGAATCAAGTCACACTTTGAAGATTTGAGTCATAATATTGTTGTCATAATGTATATTTTCCACATTAAATGTCATATTTTAACATTTCTAAAATATATATTGGTCTTTTTCAATATATGCATTCTCACAATATTACAATTTATTCTCATAATATTTTGACCTTTTGCCTGGAAAAGTACAACTGTTTTCATAATATTACCAATTTAATCTAAAAATGTGCAATTAAATTTGCAACCTTGTACTCTTGATATTGTGACTTAAATCTTGAAGATTACAACTTTTCGATCATAAACGAACACAGTGTGGACCATTAGTCTCATAAGATTACCATTTTTTCTTCCTTGAAAGTATGTAACCTCAAAAGCACAACGTTGATATTTGCCCTACTATCTTTGATTGTGTGACAACAATTTATGGCAGCTTTCCACCAGACTGACAACAAGTGCAGGGCTCAGAATTGGCGTGAAGATGGACAGCCTCTGGTGGCTTTTATAAGGGCAACGTAGAAATAAACTGCTAATGCATCGCCACCAAGAATATAAAAGGACACAAAAGTAATCACTGTACAGACATCGCTTAAAATGTCAAAATAACGGGGATTGATCAGGCTCAAAATGCAGGCATCCTTACTCGATTTGCCTAGATCAGGTCATCAAACTCATTTTTGTCACAGGCCGCATCGTAGTCATAGTTTTCTTCTGAGGGCCATTGTGACTGTCAACCCAAATAAATGTACGAACGTCTCATATTATATACAGTATAGGCTACACAACAAACTAATAAATAACTAGTTTTGAAACCAGACTAGTAAAAACGGTTCAAATTGAATGGTAGATGAATGGTAATAAAAATTGCTAGCAACATCTTTATTTTTAAAAGTGAACACACTTTGCAATTTTTGTATCGACACAAAGTCGATGCACAATTTGTCTTCACGGGCCAAATATAATGACACTGCGGCTCACATTTAGCACGCGGGCCGCAGTTTGACACCGTGGCCGAAGTCGTTATACATTCAATTGAAATCTGCTTTCTGGTTCTTTTGACTTACATTTCCGCTGAAATCCACGTAAGGGGTATTTCCTCCGCCGCCTATCCAAAAAGGAGGTGCTTGAAACGGCCACATTCAGCTGGAGGGAGGCTCCAGTGCTCCCAATCTTGTCTTGCACTCATTTATTTCAAGTTGAATTGGAACCCACGTCCTTCGGGAATAATCATCTGTTGGTCCTTTCTTTCGGCGTGTTCCTTTACCCGACCACAACGCATCTATTGGGCATCTTTGCTGCCTTAAACGTATTCCAAAATAATAGGACATTGACTAAGCATGGTAGGCACGCCAGGAAACAATAGTAACATGCCTGTTCTGACGTAGTCACGCTGATGTGTCAATCAAGCAGACTTCACCCAAAAAATGGGCGGAAGTAACTCCCCTGCCACTCTGTCCCGAAATACCGTTAAATCACTTTTTTTTTCAGAGGCTAATTGCAAATTAGTACGAGTGTGTCTGTCAAATACGGACACAAGCGTGTGCGGCTCTGGACATTTGCAAGGTATCTAGTTCAGCAATAAATCCGTTGTGCACCATCTCCCTTTACATGGTTTGGTCCATGCCACATACATGCAAATGTAAATGGAGCCACAATGCATTCAGAGTCAAACAGCCATTGTTATTTTTCAGAGAACACCAAATATGTTTTTGTACATGAGCCACTGAATTTGATTGCAACAAAAACCACCTTGGGAATAAAAAAAAGGAGTCGTCTTGGCTTTTTTTGTGTTATTTCATCATCGGGCTGGAGAATTGTTTTCCTTTTCAGGCCCTCAACAGATTTTGAATACTACTGCAGTACCAAATAGCATCCATGGAAAGTTAGAAAAAATGACAGCCTGACACGATGGTTTGAAGCTGCCCGCAAAAAAAGACTCGTGCGCTCCCCCAGAAAAAGTCACCTTGTATTTTGACGTGTGCAAGGACATTCAGTATCAACATCCACGTGACACAGCATGAACCCCGATAAAATACAACACTACAAAATATTCCATAGAAAAATCACGCCATAGCAACACTTGACACCAAAACTTTGTACAAAACGGACAGCGTTACATTCCGCTCACATTTCTCCAGTGGAGCTTTTGGACTGAAAATAGACTTAGAGAGGAAGGGGGGGGGTGAGTGAAGAAGAAGGAGGACACAAGGCAAAGCAGAACACATGATGTCATATCCACCATGAACGACATGGACGACACATCACATCAAATACTCTTTATCCTCCAGCTTGTCTCCTCCTTGCTCCTGGTTCTCTTCGTCATCCTCATCCAGGGACGCCACCCCGGAGGAGGCCCGGTCCAACGGGA
Organism: Syngnathus floridae; assembly: GCF_059516105.1. NCBI lineage: Eukaryota > Metazoa > Chordata > Actinopteri > Syngnathiformes > Syngnathidae > Syngnathus > Syngnathus floridae. The sequence continues at coordinate 3,080,152 of NC_142426.1, read as the reverse complement.
AGCGGTCGGAGCTCCACGCCTGGGCTTCCTGGAACACCTCATCTTCTTCCTCCTCGTCCTCCTCTCCAGGAGATTCCGAGTGCGAGGTCGAGTAACAGGAATCGAAACGGCCGGGCCTCCACTCCGGTTTGTGGTGGACACACACCTCGCCGCCGTTGCCTTCCTCCTGGAAAATGCATTCACGCCGGATCCGAGCTGGGCAGGTAGGATCGCACGTTGCGGAGTCTAAGGGAGGAGGAGATAGTCAGAAAACCTACGTGGGTGGATGGAAGAGATGGGGAAGGGGGTCTTTGGTCAGTGATGGATGACGGCAGATGATGTGGAAGTGCTTTGGGGTCGGGGTCGGTGGGGTACCTGCTGTGCTCCGAGGAGGGAAGTCGGCGTGAGAGCCCGCTTTGGCGTCTTCGTCGTTGGAGTCTTCCTCGTCCGCGTCGTCCTCGTCTACCGACGCCCACGCTCGCAGCTTGGCCTCGGCGATGGCAAACTGCTCGGCCACGCCTTGGAGGGGGGAGCAATCGAGTTGGTGGAGTTTAGACCCACTGCGGGTCAAAGTGACCCACTCCAAAATGGACCCATTTGAAGCAGGACAAATTGACCAGTTGACACATTTTTGTTAAAAATTTACTTGGACACAGGTTCATGTTAATAATTCCAAATCTATTGAAAGAACAACAGTTGAGTCTTTGTGCCCTATTTTCGTTCTGAGCGCAGTCAAACGGACCTACTGATCCACTTTCAAATTTAAAACCCTCAGAATATTGTATTTTAAAACATACAAATATTTTTGTATGAAATTTAATGAAGTGAGAACCGCATTAGGCGGACCCCGATATCAAGAGGGATGCCTTTTGACTCGGATAAAAGCAGTGCCTTGGCTCAGTCACCGTTGGGGGAAAGACAGTCAAGTGTTTTGATTGCAGATAAGCGTCGCCACTTTGCTCTAAGCAGCTAACGTCACGTCACGGCCGAGGATGGCGACGAGGATGAGTCACAGTCAAACAACAAGAACAACAAGTGGTTCTGGCAGGGCCAGCCGCCGCCATCTGCTCGCCACCGAGACCTGCCGAGACGATTAGGGGATTAGGTGCCTGACAAAAGATCGGAGGTGCTGTCGCTAAACCCGACCAAGTCAAAAGATGCAGAGCAATCAAACATAGAAGGAATCTACTTGCACCATCTTAATGGAGCTCGAATTGCATCAGCAACAACAATATATTTTTGCGTCAAATATTTGGTGACATACTTTGATGCAATATTCATAATTACAAATGAAAATATGTTAAGCTTTCAAATAAAATTCCAAATGATGTATTGTAATTTGAACACAATTAACGAGAATGCTGTGAATGATGAATGAATAAAATAGTGCATGAGATGCCTTTTAATTACAAATATTAACAATATTAGATTCAGGCTCTTCTATTTTTTACAACATGTGGAAAGGCTTGTATTTACAATCCTTTGTTTTTAAATAAATGATACGGTACATTAATTGGGGATACCTAAAAAAAATTGAAAATATGAAGAACATTGCAATTCAATTAGGGACATTTGAATAGAGATTTGATCTGATTTTTCCCACACATAATAGTAGAAGAGCTCATTTCGACATTCACAAGAAAATGATGCAAAATACAAAGCCAGCTGAATGAAAGTGTGTTTGCAGTTTGTGTGTGCGTGTGCGTCGTACCTGCAGCGAAGCGAGCCTCCTTCTCGCCTTCGCTCAGGTGACAGTAGGAGCTGAAGAGTGCGGCCTGGGGGGGGTTGGCGGGTTTGGGCCAACCTTTCCACTCGATGAGGTGGGCCACCCGGCCCTGGGCCAGCGAGGTGGGCTTGGTCACATGGTCCCTCACCGCCTGAGAGATGCCTGTGTGGTGACAGCTGGCTTACAAATACAACACCGACAATCCCACTTAACTCATGTCGACTGTCAAACTCTCAACTTTAAAGAGCACCATTGTATAGATTTTGAGTTACATCCAAATCAAATTGATCACAAAACGTATTTCATATGGTTCCAAGATGAAAAAGTTTGAGGCAATTTACCATTCAAGGAGGATCTAGCTAGCGCTGCAAACTCATGGATGCCCACACTTTTCCGCGAGTCCGCCGAAGATTTGCCTGACTTTGGAATCATGTCACTCTTCTCGAATTTCACCTGCAAGTCACAACAGTGGATCGTTGTCACAAGAAATTAAAAGAAAGAAAGAAAAAGAAAAACAGACTATCTCACCTCTTGGTCATCCTGCCACCTCCTTTTGCTACTCCTGGAGCTCTGGCTCATGGCATGCATGCCTCGGTAAAACTAACAACCGCAACAGGCTGGCTGGTGTGCTTTCAAAGCTTTGGCCCTGGCCTACATTGTTAAGCTAGCCAAATGGTTGCCCAAAGGTCAGAGTGCAGGGAGGTGGGGTTCAAGCATATGGCGTGTACTAAGCAGCTCAGGCCCAGCGTGCAGCTGCAAATCCCCATTAGAGGCATAGTGCCACCAAGAGCACATCATGCATAGTGGGACGCGCGTGGAGTTCTCCATACTAAGGTGCTCTAGTAAAATGCACTTCGACTGGATATCGACCAATCAACTATACACGAGACAGTAAAACCTCTCATTATGCAGCGCAACCACACTATTACATTTCGGAACAAATATCATAGCGTTACTGTCAGACAATGGGTGTCACGGTGGATAGTGCAGGTGGACCTAATAAAGTGACGCACGGTGCTCACGCGGTTGACCAACAAGTGGGCTCGACCTAAAGCCCCTCTGAGCAGCCCTCCTCGCGGGGGCGGCCCGGATGTTAAGAAACGGTGCGTTCAAGTACCGCAGCATTGCACACGCGTGACGTCAGGGCCTGCAAGCGATGCAGTTACGTAGCAAAAACAAGGCAGGGGGCCGCGGGGATGGCGCTCCTGACCCCCCCAAACGACCTCCAACCTACAGCCCGCATCCCGACCCACACACGCCGTTTTGTCCACCCTACCTGTAAATCACGTCGCTCATCCTAAAAGCGTGGAGCGGCGTCCGACCCAGAGACGATCAACAGATTCCAAGGGAGGAGAAAGCACGTCGGTCCTCGCGTGCTGTCACGCCGCCGTCGCCACCACCGCCGCCGAGCCGAGCATCCTCAACCACTCCGGCGTCCAACGTCGGCCACGGAAGGAGGAAGAGGTGAATGAGGAGGAGGCACCATGGATCGCTCGGCTGGCTGAATGTCTGCCGATATGACGAGCGTCATCAAGGCGGTGGCACACCCCGCCCCTATGGCCTCTTTTGCACACACACACACCCCTCCGACATGAGGGCATTTATATATTTTTGCACACTAAGTCCATTCAACTGTATGATTCCTCCACGTTATGTAATAAACTTAACGTATTTTTTTTTACATTTTACGGTGGTATATGCACATTTCAATACTATAACGTTTGTGATTGAATCATAGAAATGTAATTTTCTAAATGTGCTAAATTATAAATGATCACATGACATGATAAAGGTGATACATTTCACAAGAAAAAGTCGATGTTATGTGACGTTTTATCGAGATAAAATCCACATAACGTGCTTAATTTCACATCAAGTGAAAGGTTTCACATTTTGTTTGTGTTTTCATGACATTTACAGAAATTAATTTGATGTAATGTGATAAAAGCAATGTCATATGATAAATTTGACACAAGTTCAACTTTTTCTAAGTATATACAACTTGAGATTACAAAATATTCAATTTTCTCTCAAATATGAATGATACAACTTTCAGTCTTGAAAATATACAACTGCTACTTAAACTGCAAAGATAATCTTGTTAATATACTACGTCAAAGCAACCTTGACACTTGAAATACCTTCCACAAGTCAAGTGTCCAGTACATGAATGGTTGTTCCGGGTCAGAAAAAATATTCTTGACTGCAACTTAACAAGTCCTTTATTTGCAATGTTCCTCATCTTTCCAGTTTCCGATGCAAAAGAAGCCAAAATTTCTTAAATAAAGAAAGCAAAAAAAAAAATATTTACAAAATTCCAATAAAACTAATAATCAAAGGATTATCTAAAGCACCTCTCTGCATCCGGACAACTGCATTATTTCAAAAATAACCACAAAACAAAAAAAATGTTTTCAATTAGTATATATTTACAGAATGCTCCAGAAAGGAGTTTCCCACTTGATGTAGAAAAAGGCTTCCGGATATTTTCTGCTTTAACTTTCTATAACGCGTCAAGTCAATTTCTATAGATTTCAAGTTTTAATGGCAATTGGGTGGTGAAGTGTCCCTCTGCAGCAGAGGTAACAGAGACCAAGAGTCAGTCGGCGTGATGGCGAGGAAGCATTGTGATCACACCGCATTTGCCCGTCCTCTTAAAATCCCAGCAAGATTGAAAAAAAGAAAAAAAAAGGGGCGAGGGGGCAAAAAAAAAAAAAAAAAAAAAAAAAAAAGAGGGGAGGAAGCAAGCCAACAAGGCGATGTTGCTTTTTAGAAACGTACTTCTTTTATGCTGGGTGAAGAACCACTACTGACAATCATCTCAGTGATCGGTCAAAAACGGGGGAAAAAAAAAAAAAAAGGTCTGCAGTGTGGTGAATTTTCATAGTGATGTGGCGGGAACATGTCACAACCTGCATGAACCACCCTGCTGGATTACTTTTCAAGTTTATGGGGAACATTGAACGAAGAGAGGCGCAAGGGAAGAGAGAAATGATTGTTTTCTGAGTCCATCCCTCAGGAACATTGAACGAAGAGAGGCGGAAGGGAGGAGAGAACTGATTGTTTTCTGAGTCCATCCCTCAACAACAACAAAAAAAATAAAGATATTTTTCCTCATTGAGGATTTTGATTTTGAGTCTGCCTCATCAGCAAGATTGTCCCTCGAGTCGCTACCTACTCGCCGTTCGGGCCAACAGAGGGTGGAGGCAGATTTTCAGTCCTTGTCGGACTCTTCCTCAGGCTCGGGCTCACGCAGCCAACTGAAGAAGGCGGTGACGGACTTGAGGGCCACGCCTTTGCCGTTTTGCTCCGCCGCGTCTTTGCTGGACTCCCACTTGTAGAAGGCATCGTCCTTGATGACATCGGCGTCGTACAGCGCGTCAAAGAACATACGCAGGAGGTCTGCAAAGGTAACATTTACAAGGACATGTTTATGCCAAGTACCACATAAAAATTGAATAATCCATCCATCCATTTTCTGAACCGCTTAGTCCCCACGGGGGTCGCGGGCGTGCTGGAGCCTATCCCAGCCGTCAACGGGCAGTAGGCGGGGGACACCCTGAACCGGTTGCCAGCCAATCGCAGGGCACACAGAGACAAACAACCATCCACACTCGCACTCACACCTAGGGACAATTTGGAGTGCTCAATCGGCCTACCAAGCATGTTTTTGGGATGTGGGAGGAAACCGGAGTTCCCGGAGAAAACCCACGCGGGACCTGGGAGAACATGCAAACTCCACACAGGGAGGGCCGGAGGTGGAATCGAACCCGCACCCTCCTAACAGTGAGGCGGACGTGCTACCCAGTGCGCCACCGAGCCGCCAAAAATTGAATAAGAATAAAAAAAAATGGGAATTGAGACGCCGTCGGAGCAGGAATTGAAATGAAAAATCAGATGGGGAATCGTTCAAATTTGACCCAAGCCAAACACAATACAGACATAACTGCACTTAAATACCAAATAATGCCAAGTAACTGATGGCTAGAGTGGGCCTAGAATCGAGACTTGTGGAACACCCCCTTCAAATAGGGCGGATTATCAAGCGATTGAGCGCAAGACTCACTTGCAGGTTGCTCCATTTGCACCATGAGAGCCTGCAGGGCGTAGAGCGCCTGCAGCTCTTTCTGCTCGTCGCTCAGGAAGCCCTGCAGCAGGGCGGCTCTGTTGTTGATCAGCGGCAAGTCTACCTTGTACGGGTCTCCTGAGGAAGCCACGCGCCATTGAAAGAAGGTAATTTTCAAGTTAAAAGCTAAGCTAAGACAGCAGCTGACTTACCTATGATGGCCAACTGGCACACGGCGGTCATGAGTGCACGTACAAAATGGTTGGAGGAGCTCTGCTGCTTATCCAGGTTGGCCTGAAAGGAGCAGGTTTATTTAGCCTGTGCATGCTGTTTATTTTCTTATTTGTCTTTGCGCTCAAAAGAAGCGAGTAGGCACCTCCACCCAGTCTTTGATCCGCTGGTCGCTGGCCTTGTCGCGAAGGAGGCGGTCCAACTCTTGCCTGAGCTCGTCCCCGCTCAGCAACTTTTTAGTGCTCTCCTTGGACTCCTGCTCCTTGCCTGTTGTGAATTCCACTTTCTGAAAGAAAGTAAAACAAAAATCGGCTTCAATAAATTGGGCCTTTTATGTCTTCATTGAGCCCAAACTGAAAAAGAACATGTTAACAAATCCCACCATGAGCTTTCGTAACGCACCTGCTCTGTGACAAACTTGTTGACGTCTTCATCCTTGGCCAGGAAGTCGCTCCAGTTCAGTCCTGCCTCTTTCCAAAGGGTGCCGACCTTACTGCAAGTCTAGCGTCAAAAACACGGAAAGACTCAAAAATCAGCATGGTCTCTTGCAACATGACGAAGGCAGTGGTGATTTAAGCACGTACCATCCCTTTGCAGAGCGAGTGGAGGATTTGCACTAGCAGCACGTCGGCCTTCCCCAGAGGCAAGAGCGGCTTTGCGATCTCCCTGGAGGAGCAATTAAGACACTGTCGAGCTTTGCGCTACATTTTTGTTTGTTTCGTGTAACGCGCGGAAAGTGAAGGCAACATCTTCAAGGTGGATGTCAAGTGTCTTTAGAATTGCTTGTCTACAAATGTGTGAAATGAAATGGTTAACCGTGTCAATATTTGATCTGCCTCCATTTTTTTCCCCTTAGCTCACCTGAAGAGCTGTCCCATTGGGATGCCGCCTTCAAGGAGCATGGGGGTGATGATTTCAGCCAGGTAGAGCCAGATGTGAGGTATGTCTATGGCCATGTCTTCGGCGACCTCCAGGATCTCGAGAAGTCTGCGTCAACAAAAACATGAGCAACTCGGAGTTCGGCACATGCCGGTCGGTGAACATGGAGCCGGCCGGGCTGAGCTGAACTCACCCTTTGAAATACTGCGCAACGGGCATGGTCCCCGAACTGGTGAGTTTGTGTAGCAACGTGCCCATGTGCTCACGAGCACTGGTGCTGCGTTCGAGCGTGGCCTCCACGCCCTGCCGCACAAACACGTAGAGCAAGGCGCTGCTGTTGAGCTCGGTCACGCATTGCAGCGCCTCCTACAGCGCCGGAGGAAGACAAAGGCAGAGGTGTTAGAGCTGTACGGTGGGTTGGGCGGGCGCAATGGCGCCGCTCGTACCTTCAAATCATTGATGTTGAGGTACTCTTCGATGATGGCGGTGGACTTCTTCTCAAGCTCCTCTTCTGTCAATGCTGGTTTAGGAAGAGAAGGAGCGGGTGCACTATCGTGCTTTGCTAAAAATGAGGAGATGAGAAAAAAAAATACAATCCCACGTTCTACTTTGAAACGGTTGTAAAAGTTAACATTTGGCCTTGGTCATACCCGGAAGGTCTTTGCTCGGGCCTATGTCCGGGCTTCGGCCATCTCTGTTGCGTCGGTCCCGGCTGCCTCTGTCCCGGCTGCCTCTGTCCCGGCTGCCTCTGTCCCGGCTGCCCCGATCGCGGCTGTCCGTCATGCTGGCCACGCGGCGCACGGGCTCATTGGTAGGCTTGTTATCGCCGCCCCTCCCGCCACGCTCCTCCGTTTCTCTGCTGAAGCTCCGCTTGGTGATTTGGCTTCGACTGCTTCTGTCGTCGCGGTCAAAGCGATCAAATCGATCTCGGTCCCGATCCGCCCGCTCTCTGTCGCCGCCTCGCTCACGGCTGGAGCTCGGCCTGCCGATTTTGGCAAATGTAAGCGCAGTTTCCAGGTGCATACAAATGAAAATAAGATCGTGAGAACACCGCAGACCTCTGTGGAGCTCTACGATCCGAGTCCGAGGACAAGGAGCTGGACTGCTGCAGGGCACCGAAGCGGTTCACGGTGCTGGTCGTCGGCCGACCAGAGTCTAAATCGGGAGGGAAAGGACACGTTTAAAATGGCCACAGTCAAAAAGACATTTTGCGTGGAGAGGGACTACTACCTTGGTCTCCAGTTACGGTTTTGACTCCCATTCCTCCGCTGCTACCTTTGCCCCAGCTTTTGCCTAACGGAGCCAACCGCTGATTGTTGAGGTCCGGATTGTCGAGCTGCATGAGAAGCACGAGACAAAATGAAAAGATGAGCGAGAGAGAGAGTTCAACATTCGGATGGAACCATGTTATGCAAAGTGAACTTAAGGAGCCTTACCTTTGTGATCTTGAGGCGGGCGGTGTCGTAGGGCCTCTTGGTGATGGGCACTGTGTTCCAGCCCTCATCCTGGGGTTGGCTGCCCCGACCACCTCCCTGCGTGTGAGGACCACGGCCGCCCATGCCTCCTCCACCCATCCTGCCGCCACCGCCGCCTCCTCCACCTGTGTCCTTTTTGGACATGAGCTGCTGCTGGACTTTGATCTGCTCCCTGTGCTCTTCCATCTCTGCGTCCTTGTGAATCTGCTCGATGGTTTTAGGACCCTGGTCTCCTCTACGGGGCACCCAGTTACACTGACGGAGGAAGGTTAGAAAACAAGAAAGCTTCATTAATGCCTTTCTCTCGCCAAAGGATGGTTTAGAATTCCCGGACGAGGCCTGGGGTTGGTCCACTTGAGACTAATGCCTCTGCAGAAAATAACATGGAACATTCACCCGTCTGAGGTCCAAGACATCTTGCATCACGAAGCGGATTCGGGATGATGTTTTCTTCTCTTTGATGATCTTTCCCATTTGATGGAAATACTGATCCATAAGAGGCTGAGTTGGACAAAGAGAAACAATTCAGTCATGGATGCATCCCTACAGTTATGGAATTCAGGGTTAATATCTGAAACCTTAGCTTTCTCGAAGTCCAGGTCTTTGCCAATGGTGGAGAGCAGCCTGCACAGACACTCCAGAGACTCTTCGTCGTGATTCTTCAGTAGTTTGACCACACAGTCGTGCATGATGGCTTCCGTTAGCATCTTGAACTTGAAAAGTTCCCCAATAAACTTGATGTTGCCCAGCGAGCGCCGCCTGGCCTTGTCTCGGCCCTCCTCGAGCTCCAGGCGCAAGCGCTCACGATCCTCCTGGGGGTACGGCGCAAAGTGGGTCAACATGCGGCTGGTGGCGGCCGGCGAGTTGATGACTTACCTCTTTGGCGGCCTCCATCTCTTTTTGCTTTTTCTCAAAGAACACGTCGTCATCCTGGTCCTTTTCAAACTCTTTCTGGCAGCGGTTGACCAGCAGTTTGTGGAAGGTGACACTATATCCTGGTTTGTCTGTGGCAGGGACTTTCAACTGAAGACAAGACAATTGTTATTTTCAGAGGTTGAGTCCACCTTATTGGATAACTTACGACCCTAAGAGTTGTTTGTCATTGCCGGTGGAGTGAACAAACGCCCCAATCACAGCACACCAGCGCCACTTACCCCCGAAAGGCAGCGGCACATGTTGGCATAGGCCACGGAGAAGCTGGGCTCTGAGATGGCTTTCTCAAAGATGAGGTCGATGGCGCCTTTCAGCCTTTCCTCCGTGTCGATGGTCAGCTCCTTGACCTGATTCATCAGCTCCTGGAACTTCTGCGGCGTCAGTTTATTGAGGATACTGCGCAGTCGCTTCAAGAGCTCTTGCGTTTGGGCCTGCGCAGGCGTGAGCTCTTCATTGGTGGTCGCCGCGGATTCCTCCTCGCCACGGCCACGGCTGCTCTTCTTGGTCGAGGGCCTCCAGGCTTTCTCCGCTTTGTTGAGCTGCACGTCGTCGTTGAGCGACATGCTGGTGATGATTTTCCGTGGCTCTTTCCGCTGACCCTGCTGGGAACGCCGTGGCCCGGGGGGCTAAGGCGGGAGGGGAGAGCGACAGCATGATATACTTATTTACTTTTGCCGAGCGAATCCGCCTTCTTTGTTCTCTATCCACTTGAGTCATTTGAACGCGCAAATAGGAACAACAAGTACCGGTCCGCGCAGTCCTCCGACTGATCTGCTGCCCAGGTTGCCCAAATACGAGGGGGTGAAATCCATGCCAACATTCATCGTTCGAATTGGCTCCGTGGGCCGCAGCGAAGGCTTGATCACCTGAAACGGAGGACGCAATTATTGACTTCCTGAATGAAACGGATCAGAACAGTTGGAATTTTTTATATCAATAAATGGCTTGAAAGTTGCAGATTTTTTGAGAGCACTTCTGTGGCAACTAAATGATTGTGGGCCAGGTTGTTGATGCGCCTCAACTTTTTCCAGCTGAGAGTTATTCCCTGTCGACGTGATTAATATGCTCACCTTGTCCAGAACCACGTCGTTGATGACGGGCAGTCCTTCGGGTTTATTCATGCTGGCGCTGCTGTACTGGAAGCCCAGCAGGAACTTTCGGTCGTAGCGCTTTTTGTCTTCGGCGTTTAGTGGCTTCCAGTGTTCTGGGGTGATGAATGAAGACAAATGTAATGGGAGCGGGGAGAAATTCAAGTGCTATACACACACGCGCTCAAAACCGCCAAAAAACAAACGAGCGCAGTATCTTGATCAATTTGGTCACAGCCTGGTGGAGCAGAAACTCCAGATCATTTCTGGCAGCGGTTGGTAATTGTTGCTCTATGCAACTTTGCCCACCCACCTTCTTTGTACTGGTTCTTGTCACTGGACTCAGCTTTGGATTGAGGTTCTGCATTCTGCTTGTCCTCTTTCTCCTCCCAGGTCTCATCTGCCACCTCGGCGGGAGGTTCAGCTGGAGCAACAGGGACGGGGTCGGCCTGAGTGGACGAGGGCTCAGAGGCGGGCTTAGCATCCGGCTCCTGGGGTCGACAAAACAAGAGTCCGCAGTTTGTCTCGAGCGGTGTTTTTAAAGAAAAGCCGGCCTAAAATAATGATGACATCTATGCGGACTTGTTGCAATCTTCTTTTGTTCTGCGGTCTGCTGATACAAACCTCTGTGAAGGCATCGAGGAGGTCTCCGATGGCCTCCTTCTTGTTGATTTCCTTCATGTTCCTCCTCTTCTTTGGCACAGACGTAGCAGCTTCAAGAGAAGAACGCGATTAGCAAGTGTTTGATGCAGCACCCAACCTTCCCTGGCGGTATCGCTTTTTCTTTTTCTTTCTGTGTTTTTACAGTACAAGAGCACTTCAGTACAACTAAAATTTCCCCCAAGTGTGTGTGTGTGTTTTTAACAGTCTCTATTGCAGAATATCTTCTTTGTTCTTTGTATGCGATCATAGGCGAGCTTACCTTGCATAGTAAATTCTTCTGTAGGAGCGTTTACAGTGACAGGAGGGACGTCCTCACTTTTTGCCACCTTGACAACTTCCTTATTTTTCTCTTCCGCCAGCAGCAGCACTTCCTTCTCCTCGAGCTCCATCTCCTCCGCGACTGGCACTGCCGTTTTAGCCACAGGTTCAGATTCCTGAGATTGACAAGTGTCTGGCTGGTCGCAGGGCGTAGTGTCTTCTTCAGCGAGTTCCTCCACATCCTGAGGAAGGCCGTTGGAGAGAGGAGGCTCCGCCGGTTCGGCCGGCGTGGCTTCGGGTTTGGGCTCGACATTTGGAGTCGTTGAAGCGGCGGGCTCCTGCGGCGAGACGGAAGACTGAGGCGCTTCCGTCGCCATCTCTGTAGGCATTTCCTGTGTATCCGAATCAACGGGGGCTACGACTTCTGCAAGTTCACCAACAGGCTCTACTGCTTTGACCTCGGCGGACTCTTCCTCTTCCTCGTGCACTTCCTCCACTTGTTGCTTTTCTGGCGCTTTCTCGCACGGAGCCGGGGTGGCCGGTGGTTCCTCCTCTTGCGCCGTCGAAGGAGCGGGGCAGACGGGAGCGTCTACCGTGTCAGCGACGTTAGCGTCGACTTTAACTTCCTCCGCGCAGGAGGAGGCCGCTGTAACAGGTGGGAGGAGAGAGGGAACTGGCCGCTCCTCCGCCAGTTGGGACGCCACCTCGGGAGCCAGGTCAGAGGCGGCAGGTTCCAATTCTGCGGCCGGCGCGTTCTGGTTGTCTGCTTCCTGTGAGGCATCAAACGCGGGTTCGGGGTTTGTGGTGGGAGGAGGTGGTGGGGGGGTTTCAACATTGCCAACCAGCTCGAGGTTGTCATCTGGGGGATCCAAATAAAGATCAATAAATACAACAATGTCACGGTAGTGAACAATGTAGAAGTGAGGAAAGGCACACACCTGATCTTGTGGCTGCTGTAACAGGCGGAATGACTTCACCGTTGGTCTGTGCAGGTCCGGCTTCTGTGGTGTTGGCCTGCAATCACACAAGGTACAATTCAAGAGGTAAGATGGCTGGTAAAACTCAGCAGACCGTCGAAAATGTTTTTTTCTGGCTTCAAAAGCAGTTCAAGTTCCTCATTTGTGTGGTTTAGCTTTCTTACTTGCGGTGGAGTCGGTGTAGTGGCGGACCTTCCACCGGACATGATCTCCTCCGTGATATCTTGTCCGCCCCGGTTGGGGTCGCGTATTCTGATCTGTTGTGAGGAAAGGCCAAAGTGTAGGTTAGGTTTCTATAAGCCTCCATTCATGGTACGTAAACATCGACCGACAACCAGAGTTTGTCTTTTCTTTTTTTCCCCCTCAACTTTTGTTATTTTGAATTAAAAGGGGAAAGTTCCACATTGAACAAACAATAGATTTGCTCTCCATTCAGTTAGTGACCTCAGACAAGAGGTCCGCTGCCCTTTTGTTGGGACACACTACCGGTTTACGTTCCCTCTTTGGTGGGCCTTGTGTCGGTGCCGGAGGCTGCTGAGGAGGGGGGGCTGGTTGCTGTTGCTGGGCAGGGTTGATAATGACCTGTGCGGGCTGGACAGACGCAGAGTACGGCGGCTGAGCCGGGTAGTATGCTGCTGCTGCAAATTGGAATTTGACAACAACAAGAAAAAAGGTCAACAATGAGCACAAGACATGCTTCTTTCAAACTGTTTGCTTTTTAAAAGACAAGACCAAACCCGAACTTGGGGAACAAAAAGTCATTGCAGATGTCAATTGCTCACTCAAGTGAAGTCCGTCAAAACAAGCGCATCGGGCTTTATGGAAATATATTTGGGGTTTATAAATTGGGCCCATAAAAGCTTGCGCAGTAGATTTTTCAGAAAACAAAATTCCCGCTGTTGCTGAACCTGACAACCGATACGAATAAATATTTTGATGTCTCTGAACGATTGCACTGAGCCTTTATCTTGCGGTATTTGTATTTCTATCATCTCCCCCCCCCCCCCCAAAAAAAAAAATTAAATAAGAAGCTGAGCAAGCAAAGTTACAAGAGGTGTTTTAACTATCAAGTGACTAATTGAGGTCCTGGTTTTGGTATTTAAGAATTTGCTTCAAGGTGCTGTGGACATTTCGACATGCTCGAGCATCCCTCGCCATCTAACAGGACGCTCTTGGGGGACGGCGGCCACTGAGCATCGTCAGGTTGTAACAGCAAGTTAAACAAAAACATCAAGTGGACGTGGCTGGTCGATTTGAGGGTCAAAAACCTGCTGTGAACTTTGCTTCTCAGCTCCTTGTTGGACAAGAGCAAAAAAAAAGTATGACAAGTAGTCAGGGGCATCCTGGAATTCCTCCGCAAAGTCGAATACGCCTAACTCGACGTGTGTATTTCAACAACACAACAGGCTTCTTGTGAAGAGCAGCAGCGCGCATGCAGGTCCACTAAAAAGTGAAACACAACAACAAGAGTGGAGACGAGAGGCGCCACTGAAGCTGGCTGGCCGACGCGCGCGCGCACGCACGCACGCACGCACGCACGCACACTACTCACCGGGGTAGCGCTGGGAGGTGAGAGGAGCACCGTGGAGAGAGAGACGGCCGTTCTCTCGGCCGCCGCCTCTCCCCCCGCCACCCCGCCTCTCCCTCGCAGCAAGAGAGGGCTCTGAACCAACGCGGCAAAAGGAGGAGGAGCGAGGAATGGGAGAGGGAGGGAGGAAGGAAGGAGGGAAGGAAGGAAGGAAAGAGGACAGGAAGAGACAGATGCAGAATGAGTTATCGAGAGGATTCAGAGGAAGCCGGGTGTTAAAAAGGTCCCATGAAACGAGGATTGGCTGTCACTTTGGAGTGTGTGTTCAGATCTTGGAGGTTTTTGATGTCATCTCGTGCATGATGCACTATTTAGCATGCTACAGTTTTTGGAGAATTGCTTTTATTTGTTTTGCTCTGCTCTGCTGTCTGTAGCCAGGTTGGCATTGCAAATGAGATCTGTTCTCAATTGCCTTATCTGGATTAAAAACAAAAAAAGTTCAAATACTCAACATAAAATAAAAATAGAGCTGTCATGATTATCAGAGTTGTTTTGCCTCATGTTTCACTCTCAACCAAAAATGCACTAGAAACTTTCAGAAGTGAACTTGAAAGTTGTGAAATTTCATTCCCAAAAACTGAACAAGCTATTTTTTTTTTTTTGGGTGGTGGTCTTGAAGCATTTCATGGAACCTGTGAGCTGAAACTACAGATAGATAAAACACAGGCCAAAGCGGAACAAAAAAGCCACAACGCATGCACCAACCAGTGTTCTGCCCTCCCAAAGAGATTCAACACGGATCAGACGGACAAAAAAAAAAAAAAAAAAAATGCAGCCAACCCGGTGAGCGATGAGGTGAGGCTAACATGGGCGCGGACGAAAACTAAACGCTTTCCTTCAACGTGACAGATGATTATGAATCAGTGAGGATGTGTGAGAGGATCCTTTTCCACGGGCTCACGTCTCTTACCGTAGCCGGAGTATTCAGCAGGGCTGGTTCCCGCGTAGAAGCCGGCAGTCCCACTGGTCACGGGATACTGCTGAGTAGGTGGCATGTATGGGCGCCCGTACTGCACACGTGGACAAAGGGCACAGAGACAATGAGAGGCATTTCGCAGAGCTTCCACTACTTGAAGGAGCAAAACCCACCTGCCCAGGGGGGAGGAAGTAACCCTGAGGGGAGCCAGTGAACGAGAGCTGCTGTTGGGGGATGAGCATCATCTGTGAGGTCGGCGGGTAGACGTGGGGAGGTCCGACGGGTCGAGGGCCGCTGCTCGTTTGGACCCTCGGCGTGCTGGTGGCCATCGCAGGACGGTTCGAATAATAACCCTGAAGACGTCGAAAGGTGGGGGACAAAAAAAGTGGTTAGCAAAAGCGCTCGTCCAGGATGACAGCATGGCTCCTCTTACGCACACAAACGTCGGATCTGAGATGGATGGAAAACATCACAACAAATGCTCATTTAGAGAGTACAGTGCTCCCCTGTTGTATGACGGACACTTCATCGTGTATGGCCCTGCGACAACCGTTTTTAAACTCCATGCCGAGGTAGACTTTGCAAGTCTGCTCAAGTCATGCGGCTTCTACGTAGTACGACACAAAATGGCTGGGGGCAACTACAAAACAATGACTGGACCTCACTTTGGACGTGCCGCTGCATTACATTTACGTGACTTATATATGATAAACGGGGGTTCACTGCACTTGAACTTTCAGCACTGGCTGCAGGGAGAGAAATGCCGTTACCTGTAGCGCTCTGTATCCACCCTTCAGCCGCACAACACACAAGCAGAAAGCAAGAGAGAGGGAGATAAACGTGAAAATGGAGACAGTGCGAACCAGCGAGGCTGCGAGACGTTGACCGGGGGGGGGGGGGGAATCTCTGGGGCCAAGTACTAGAAAGCCTGGCAACGGCGTCTACGCATGCAAGTCCTGAGAGATCTCAAGTCGTGCGAGATCCCGGCAGGTGGAGCGGGATCCATTTTGAAGTGAAGAGGCGCATGCAGGCGGAAGGAGGCGGGGCTAACACGACTTAAGGATGTTAATGACTCATGCAAACTTTTGAATCATGCTGATGAGGGCGGCAACATTGAACAAGGACGAAATTAGCACACTGTCTGGTGGTATTGTGGAAAGTACGAGAACATTCGCAACGCAAACTTATTTGAGCGGGGGCAAAATGTCACTTTTTTTTTTTTTTTTGCTCTTGACTTGCCCACAGAATGGAAATCAACCGTTGTGCTGCTTTAACGCTTTCAGCGCGCCATTCCAAAACACGCGGTCGTCTTTGGGATGCTGGAAACGGGCTCGTGCCGCGACAATATCATTCATGCCGCGCATTCGCATTCCACAAACAAAGCCACCAGCAGTCCAAGTCTTTGTTCTGTGGCTGTCAATTGTGTAGAAAATGAAAAGTCGTGCTTATCAAGGTGTTCTAGCATAGGCGTCGTGCAAAGTCTATTTTAATTCTTAAATATCAAGAGCAACCAGCTTGTTAGCGGATAAAAATTGTGACATAAGACAGGACTGCTGTCACTTGGAAAAAAATGTTTGACATGAATGCTCAACGTCCCACGCTTACAGTCTCAAAGAACTGGAGAATTTAATCAATTACCGGAATCGACACGAGACCCAAACGGAAAGCTTTTGTCGTCTCTCCTGTCTAATGTTTGAACGAAAAGCATTCTCGTCGCAGTGGCCAATAACATGCGCGGTGCTACGGCGACACCGGGGAGGAAGGATGGAACTATGCGGGCGGGCGGGCGGTGTTAGTACCTGTTGGTGTAACGTACGGGGCCCTGCGGCAAACTGGGAGAACAGCAAAACACAGGAAAGAAGTCAAGATCACGGCCAGAAAAATAAGCAATGACACGCGCGAAACGACACACAAACTAGTTTGGCTCAAGTCGACGAGAAGTTGACTTGCAAAGAAAGGGATGGAAATTTGCCATTAAATTCCCATGGAAAGTTAAGATGGGCAATTTGGGAAGTGTTGGAAACTTTCTGTGGGAAGTTGGGGGTCATTCAATGAAAATGGACCTTATGTACATTTTGTCATAAGCAAAATAAATCTCTCCTTGCCCACGTGTAAGAGAGTAATTCCATTTATTTATTTTTGTCTCAACACAAGGCAAATAAAAATGTCCAAAGAACAGTTGAGGTTATTATCCAAAACGATTTCTAAGAGCCAAATAGAATTTTTGTTAATTATGTTCCCTTAAATTCCCAACTTTCCAAATTGGAAAAAGACTGGAATGCTTTCTAATAATGGCACGCAATGGACCATACCTGTCTTGGCTGGGGAGCCGAGTTCATCTGAGGGGGTGAAGGTGTGGCGAAAACAAGAGACGGGGGCTGACCGGGTCCGTAGGCGGCCTTGGGGGAGAGAGAAGATAACAAAACTAAAGGGAAGCTTCGTCATGCAAATACGAGACCGCACAACTCCAACTCGCGCTGGGGTCACTTACCTGCGTCAATCCGGGGGAGGGGGCGGGGTTTGGGACAGAGGTGGGTCCCGGTATAGGCTGCGGTGGTTTATTCATTTCACGTTCTTTTATGGTTCTGCATTAGGGTGGCGATGTGTTGCCAACCTATTGAGAAAGAGACAAAGGAGGGGTCAAAATTAAATGAGTGAAAAACACACGCACAATTATTGGTAGCAATTTGCAGCATTACTGTCAGGTTGATAAAACTTCATAAATCATCAGAAAGTGCAAACAGCACCATCTAGTTTGACAGCAAATGAGGGTGTGGTCAGTGGTTTCGCCCATGATAACGTTGCCACCATCTCCTCCTTTTGTCTCACTTTAATTTGCATGGCTTTTGTGGGCCATAGGATGACTACTTGAGTCCTAATCACATTGGAGAATTATTCAGTCGATGAGTTTTCACTTGAGGCTATCGCAAGGTACTTCGTTCATCACTGTTTGGAAACCCTCAGCCGAATGCGCACTTCTGGACAGTCGCTAGTAAATTCTAAAAAGATGCATTCAAAGTCATTTTAAGCACTGTAAAAGCAAAATGGACAAAGTTGGCAGCAGAAAATTATGACAGAAATAGAAAACACTTAAGTTGTTTTGCCTCATTTCATGAATGCACCTCTATATAAGGTTAAACAATTCAAAAGAAAATTGCGGTGTAGCAGAACGCAATTTTCAAACAGCAGGCTTCATTTTGGTCGACAGGTAGGCTTTTTATATATATATATATATATATATATATATATATATATATATATATATATATATATATATATACATATATATATATATACACATAATTTATTTGTAATTCGAGTTCGGAGTCGCCCCATTTGCTTGGTAGGATTTTGGGCCATACTCACAGTGAACTCTTAAAACCGCAAGTCAGAGTGCTTAGTAAATTAACAAGGATAATTTAAGTAGATAAACCCTCTCCTCCCTTGCCTTTATTTGAGCGCAAGCCTGACCTAAAAAAAAAACCAACAAATGGGAAAAGGACCTTGGAAAGAAAATCTCATATTATTCCAGAATTGTAACATAGAGGATTAAAAAAAAATATATCTGTTACAATATTTCTCTAAATGGTTCAGCAACGGCATCCGTGAGCTTTTCATGCCCATCAACTTCCCGCATATTTGTTCAAAAGATGAATGATGTCTTTAAATCTGGTGAACGAGATGGCCTGACCATTGGCACATTTTGTTCAATCCGCCAAACATCCTAGAAATATTTGCTTTAGGTTTTATCGATTTACTTTTGTAATACATTCATTAAATGTCAAGAGACTGTAAACACAGTTGAAGTTGATTAAAAACTTGGAAAATCAGCAATTGATTTTTTTGTCAACTACAAATCAAGTGTGGAAACCCCTAAGTCAATACTTTGTTCAAGTGCACGCAACTGGAACTGAATTAAAACCAACCACTGATGTCGACACACACTACTTGACAATAATTGTCGTATTATTTGCAAAGTGACTTTGTGGACTCTCTGTAGTTGAAATTGTTATGTCACGAGCGGTGAGGGAGAAATGGGAGAAAATGGACACCTGAGGTCAAAGCTCAGGTTTAGCGTCGATGGCCTGAGCTTAAAAACATCCGAAGTCAATAATCACAACGACCCGTTTGTGTATTTGTAAAAAAAGAAATGTGATATTTGAACACGAACGTAGTTTGCAATGTTACTTCTGGAACCGTCTTGCTAAAACGGCGACTGACGTTAGCATTAGCCAGCGCCATGCTTTTTTCAACGAAACTCGCGGTTAATCCTCACTCGGTTGCTCGGTATCTCGAGCAACCCAGAGTTGAAGGAAGCCCACGGATCAGTTACGACTGAAATTCGTAGAGCTACCGGGGAGAATGGGCCGACGGAACCAGGAGGAGAAAGTAGCAGCCGGGCTAATGATACGTGTCCCACTGTCAAGAGACATTTTTGCTTGCCTTATGCTACGTGGCCGGTCGTTGTGTCCCGCGTTATTTGACCAAAAAGTGCTCCCCGGACGCAGCCGACGTTGACCTATTATTGTTCTTTGACAACACCGAAACGAGCCGCAATTCGAAATAGTGCTCCAACCGTCAACATTGACTGCAACGATGATGGGTCAACGTTAGCGCCGCAACTGTGTCAAGTGGATTTCATTGCAGGCCCCGGCCGCCGACTCTACGGGCACTCTGAATCCGAGGCGATTCGATTTAGTTTCTTTTTCTAGTCAGACAAATCATTTTCATTCAACAAGACAATTTCGAGTGATAACCTTAATCACAACAAGCGGGTTGACATCAAAAGTGGCGATACATCGTGGTTTGGGCGGAGGAAAAGAGCGAAAGTAGATGGCGTAGATCCCAAAGGGTGGCAACCATCTGAAGATTAGCAAGGAGAAGCTCGTGCCTGTAATGCGGCTAATGGTGGTCGCGATTAGCTCAAAAGCGCCCTGCAATCCGCCCGCACATCCATGGAGAGCTGCAAGACAACTACGTCCAAACACAACGCATTCGGACCTTTTCAAACGACCAGTTAATTTCGTAGCTTTGTCGGCTGAGCTCGAAAATCCACGGCGGGTTGACTGCCGGCATGGGGCCTTGTTGGAAGGCGGCTACACACAAAATGAAGCCCGGCCGGCCGACCGACTTTCACCTCGAACGGAATTCTTACCAAGATAACGTGTGAAGGCGCGGCTGAATTGCAACCCGGGAGTCGGCCTCTCGTCGGGTCCTCTCCGGGATTCGCGGTATTGTCACTGCCCGGTGTCTTGACTTTTTTTAGGTCCAACACAAACCAGGATGCCCTTCTTCGGCAACTGACTTAGCGAGCTAGCTGCGGCTAACCGGCTCTACTCCTGTCTGTCACTTGATGAAATCCCGGGGCGTGCAACAG
Organism: Syngnathus floridae; assembly: GCF_059516105.1. Taxonomy (NCBI): domain Eukaryota; kingdom Metazoa; phylum Chordata; class Actinopteri; order Syngnathiformes; family Syngnathidae; genus Syngnathus; species Syngnathus floridae. The sequence goes on along the minus strand of NC_142426.1, from coordinate 3,059,996 downwards.
GGACGGTGCTGACAAAAATCAAGCAATTTCGTCCTTGACGAGTACTATTGGTGATTCCGATGGCCCCGAAAATAGCCCCTGGACCGGAGGTCCATTATCAAGGCGTCGATGGTGACGGATTGCCGGTGAGGTATGTACACAACTGCCGTGTGAGTGAACTCAGAGCGACGCCATAGTGCGCGACGTTGCGTGCCTGCCGAGGAAGCCGGTGCCGCCGTGCTCTGCTAGCCGGGTGCGTGTGCTGCCTAGTCGCTTGGATCACTTCCGGGTAAATGCGCGGGGGTCTGATTGCAGAACGCACAACGGTAACGTTCCGCCCCACAACGCCGGTCCCAAAGCCTTCTGAGTGAGCGTAGTTTTTGTAGTGTAGTCCGGTCTCTCGTATAGTGAGTGTTTTGCAAACAACAGAACCTTTTTCGGCTTTCTCTTGGCATTTAAAAACGCAATTCTCAATCTAATGCACTTCAATGTCCTTCAAGACTAACTGTAGCAGGCGAGGGGGGGGGGGGGGGGGGTGTTACGATTCTGTTACCATTCTGCACACAGACCCATTTGGAGACAAGCCAACTTCACGTGCGCCAGCAACAAAATAAAATGTATCTAGTCATTTATCAATAAAAAATATATTTTCAAGTGTCATATGCACCACATTGAGTCAAATAGTCATGTTTTAGATTGTTTAGGTAGGTCATGAGTTCCCATTTTGCTTCCTGAACGATCCAAAGCACAGGACTGTAACTTTTCTGACATTTATTACAAGTCATTTGAGCCCTTTGGTCGGAGAGGATGTACAATATGGATCATGCGTTTACTGTTGTAGTTTGTGTCTCCAAAATAGAGATGTCTTGTCGACGTAAAGCTTTTTTTTTTTTTAAGTCAGTTTCCTAGTACAAAAGTGGATACATATGGAAACAAAAACACAGTTTGATGCTATAAAACATTGCTGGTCAATGGTATATACAAACTTTCCCAATGTTTATAATCGGTGTTAATAAAGTGATATTCACAATTCAAGGCCCAGTCCACAGGGGAACTTGGATTGATCTCTTAATATTTGAATGCACATGCAAATTAATTCCACATGAAAGTTAGTGTTTCACGTTTGTGTAAATTTTACCCACAAGCCCCAAACATCCCTACATTTTTTGCAAGTGTACACAATGGAATAGTATCCAAGAATATCAATTTCATTTTACAATGCTATTTTAAGTATGTATCAAATACACAGGAGCAAAGCCTCCATATCTTATAACATACACTAGTTATCTTTAATGGAGGGGGGGGGGGGGTCTCATGTCATGACCCACATAAATGTTGCTTCCAGGGAAAGTAAACCAGCAACTGCTTGGCGAAAAGGACAATAATACACACAGACTTGCCATGACTGTAGTTTGCTGTAATTCAGGGCACAGAAAGATCATAAAACAAGAACAGCAATTCATTTGTCACCTTTGCACCATAAGACACAAGTTACCTGATCTACATAATACAATACAACCATCCTTTTTTCCACTGCCTCAGTAACTAATGCACCACACGCCCTCTCCTTCACACAGTTAAAACATTAACAGTACACCCAAAAATTGGAACCCCTTGTATTTCATATACAGACTTGCTTGGACTCGGGTCATGTGAACCCACAAGGCTAAGAACGTGTTGGATGCCATTTGATTGCGTATATTTATTTCATTGATGTTTGTCGAGGACCCAAATTGAAGTTCCTCCATAAGAAAAGATTATCTACAGCAGGAGGCCCCCTTTTGGTCACAGCTGGGAATGTGATGTGAACTCCTCAATTTGGGAGTGATCGGAGCAGGTTGATGGGCCACAGAGTAAAAATGAAATTTGCCGTTTGCTGCAGCTACAGTGGAGGACTGACCGAGAAGAGACGGATTGACGAAAAGGTGGGTGCAAACCTGCTCTCTCAAAACAAAATCCACATATAAAATAAATGTGTAATGCATAAAAGCAGCAACACAATTTCATGTATAAGGTAAAAATAAATGGGGGATAACGACGCACTTTCAGATGGGGTCTAATTCCTTTGAGAATGAGGGGGGGGGGGGGGGGTCAATCCTCTGAGCTAGATGATGAGTCAGAGTCCTTCTGTGTGAGGATGACGTCATCTAATAGGGCCTCTTGATCTGAGCTGTCATAGTCTCCTTGGGAAAGGCTGTCACCAGCCTCAATTTTAACACCAAAGTCCGGACTGGTGAGGAAATGTTGGGAGGTCTCCAGGTCCTCCTCGTCCATCATGTAAGCTCCATCCGAGACCAAAGTCTCCTCTTCCACTCCTTCCAGGTAAGGATTTTCAGGTGTTGGCTCTGGAGTGTGGTGATGTTGGTGGTGATGATGGTGGTGGTGGTGGTGATGATGATGGTGGCGGTGACGAGTTTTCTTGGGGATGTCCGAGTGTTCAGTCAGCAGTCTATGGAAGAGCATTTCAGGCAAAAAGCCCTGCGAGAAAGAAATGTGGAACATGAATCTTGTAGGTAGCTTCATGGTATTTGAAGTCAAACAAAAGATTTGCAAAATGTTGGTTTCATATGCATGTACTGTTGATGAAGAATCAAGAATGGCGTACGTACAGAGTTCCGAACTGTTTCCGACCAATCAGGTGCGACGACTAAATCGGCATTTTCTTCTAGGTATTCTCTCAGATCTTGCAACATCGGACAGAATGCGGCGCCGATCTTAAGTGGAGAAACAAAACATTTGTTAGCAGAAAATGTCAACAGGTGTGAAATAAGTGTGTTCAACCCAAGTGTCTGACCTTCTTTCCTGTCCGTATGTTAATAAGCTTGACCTTCTCATTGCCTGTCAGCACTTTATCTGCCTTCCTCCTCCTCTTTCTCTTGCTCCTGTTCACAAGAAGCTGAAGAGAAAAGTATGTGACCCCAAATGCCATTTTGCTCCTCGCGTTGCTCTTTGGAGACCAGAGAACAACAAAACGTCCAATGCATTGATAATTTGTTGTACCTCTAGCATGTCTCCCTCCACTTCATATTCTGGATTCTCTTTCAGCCAGGTGGGAGGGTCCCGGCGGCGAGGAATACGCTCCAGTGGGTCAAGGAAGCCATCTGGGTCTGATAACTACAACATAGAAGAATGGCAGGCAACAAGTCAGCAGTCAAAAGGTGGTGTGGTTGTCGCACCTAAATGCTTTTTCATTAAGATGTACCTCCAGTTCTTTGCGCCTCTTACGGCTGCTTTCTCCCCCTGACCCGTTGGGCATCAGTGCCTGCTTCGAGAAGGTCAGCTTCAGACCCTCCTCCTGGTAAAGTGACAGAGATGTATTGAGCCATAATAAACACCACCGCTGCTGTCGACGAAAAACTCACAAATAAATCAATACTGATCGGAAATGAAAAACCAAAAGAGATTTGAATTTTTGGGCTAGTTGGACAATGTCAACTTACAAAGTTGAACATGTTCTGTGGGCAAAAAACAAAACAATGGCCTGATTATGATGATCAGGATGATACACAAAGCGAGACCCTAAAGGTTAAGTGCACAATGACCTTGAGGAGTTTGACAGTGAATTCTCCATCCTCTCCTTCTCCTCCAGGAACGCCGATGGGTTTGCGGCCCGCCCGAGCATAAGCCATTTCGTCTCCCTGCAGCTCGGAGCTTTGGTTAATGTGAGTTTCAGACACGTAGCGTCGCCCTGACGGCCACTGCCCGGTGAGCACCAGTGTGCACAAACTATCCAGACGGTTGATCAGCACACGGTCCTGAGTTTGAATGAAAGACATTCATTAAACATCAACCGCCAGCAAATCATGTGTGTACATAGTAGATATAGCTGTAACTTTACGAGTCATTTAAAAACAAATTCCAAGATGTTTTCCTGCCAAATAGTTCCAATTCCATGGTTGGATTATTTTTGAAAAGGTCCATATTTACCTTGGGCCAGTCTACTCTGATAGGATCCGCAGGCGGAATGCCATCCTGAGACAAGGCCATTGAGAGTAAACTGTTTTCTTCATCGACATCACACGTCTTCGCACCTAGAAGAAAACAAAGAGCAAAGTCTTATTAATGTGTCCAACTGTGCATTGTTCTTGTCCAATCCCAGCTGACCTCCACCCGCTTCTTCTTCACTATCTCCGCTGTCATCACTGCTGCCCGATCGATCAGATGACGACGAACCTGAATCTGAGTCCGAATCCGAATCGGACCCACCCTCTTCACCTCCTTTGCTTGCTCCCTTGTTTTTGTTCTTCTTGAAGCTCCAGCTTTGTCCTCGTGCCTTGCCATCATGGTGAGTCAAAGGCGTACTTTGCAGGTGAGCATTGATTTCACCACCTAGCAAACTAATGGCCATTTCTTGTCCGTCCTCCTTCACATCCGGCACCTCTGCAATGGACTTTGGCTGGTTGAGGTGCATGACGGGTTGCGGTTGGGGCAGAGGCGGGGCTTGCTGGTTCTGGATGAATTCATCTCGGGCCGCAGTGAACGTGAACTGCGGGTCTGGGAAGACCGACAGCTCGGTGCGGCTGACGCCGTGCAGTGCTGTGCCGAGCATCAGCTGACGGTCGTGCTCCGGAATACTCCACCAGGTGGGCAGCTCGGAGGTGCGGGGTGCCAGCACCAGACGTTCTTCCAGGGAGGGGTGCGGAAGGACTCGTTCACGGAGGCGACGGAGGAGGCTGATGCGATACAGTGTGCGGGAAGCACGCTCCTCTGTGATGGGGGCCACAGTCTGGGGAAGCGGTGACAAATCTAGGGAACGTACATAGAGTTGTTACATTTTGGCAGTGCCTCTGCAATAAATGTTCATATTTGAGTATCGGGGTGGCTGTAGTTACCCTCCTCCCGGCCAGGACGCAGATGGCACACTCTCCGGCACATGGCTACAAAAGAGCGGAAGTAGCGGCTAAGGCTTTCATCCGTTTTTTTATCCAGGCGTGCAAAGGTGCGGAATCGTGCCCATTCATAGTCTGGTTCTTCGCCTTCAACAATGCCAGGCTTTTTCATTCTTTCTACACCAAAGGTTGAGACAACTCGGTAGAAGTCACATTCTTCTCTGCGTGTCCACCTGCAGAAAGGCAAATCGAATTGTGACTTCCATCCAAGTGAAATTCATTGGTGGCGTTGTGTAAACCAACATGCATTTTTGAAGAAGAGCCATTTCAAATCTGTATACCTTTGTTGTCGCTCCTGTCGTGCTATCTCTTTCAGCTTGCTGGCCTGCTCACATCTCCTGCGTCTGCGATCGCCCTTGGCCTCCGCTTCAATTTTTAGCTGCTCCTGCCTGTAGCTGCGCTGGTAAGCTGTGACCAACCGCCGTAAGCGTGCGGTAAGGGAGGAACTCGAGGGCCAATCGCAACCGCTCTGGTTCTGGTTAGCAACACTTTCTGTGATCACTGCAACCGCCTTGTCTTCAACAGAGATGTCCTCCTCCATCTTCATACCATCAGACTGTCAGAAGGAGTCATTAAATGACAATGTAAAACACTTAATTGTCGAAGCATTTCACAGCAATCTCAGAGGTATACCTCATCATAAGAGTCTTTGGGGAGTCTTGATGCAGGCTTAAACTCTGGGTCCTCTGAGTATTTATCATAGTCAGCTCTGAGTAAAACAAATAAGTTAATCAACAAGTCACAAGCATGTGTCATAAGTCGTAAGCATATGTCATGACTCACTCATCTCCCAGCTCGCCATCAGCAGTGTGCTGCTCGGCATCGATAGCCTTGTCGTCTGGGCGGCCCACCCTCTCCAGGAAACAGAGACGTGGATCAGCACGCATGGTTGTGTACATCTCATAACCTAGAAACAGAGTGACCACTTTCATTTCATGCTAGCAGCAGTAGTAGTAAGTTTGGCCACCCGAGATTCTCCAGAACTTTCTTACCGTGTTTAAAGACACCAGCCAGCAGAGAGCGATCCGCCTCACCATCCCACCATGTTGTAGGTACCTCTTGCTGCTCCATCTCTGGCATCCAGATATCTACATCTCTGAAAAGAAACACATTAGTTGTTCGTGTGTCTCACGGTAGCTTTTATAAGATTAGATTCTTAGATTAATATCACATATTAAAATTAGAGTCCCAAAACATCCTCTTTTAAAAATATTTGGGGAAATAAGAAGGTTTCTCCATTGAAGGCAATGGCCTTATTTTTTAACAAAATATAGGGTATTTCAGTGAATAAATGTGCAAGTCAGTAAGTAAATGGTAGCAATCTTCTACTGTTTTAATTCTTAGTAAGTTGTATCGCATCACTGGTGAGCTTTTTTTTTTTTTTTAGGAACACCCATGGACTATTCATGTTGTCCTTGGAGCCAACGAGTACCTGCTAGTACCATGCTTTTTTTTTTTCTTCAAGCGACTGGACTCATTAACTTCGCTTGTTTGCCCCTCTCTGTAAGCAGTAATCATATTGCGCCCTTTATGAATGATTTATTTTACCTAATGTCAGCCCCTTTTAGGACAGACTCAGCATGTTCACCAATCACTTCCTGTTTCAGATAGTACAGCATGCGCACCCTGAGCAACACCCTATGAGAGAAGAGACGTGGAATAGTAACATAGCCCAAAAGTACACATTTGCAGCAAAACAACTTTGATGGGCCACCAACTTGTTGCACTGGTGTTTGAGATGTTTGCGGTAGCTGTCATCCAGCAGCAGCGTGTCTGGGTTGTACTTGCGGATCCATTCCACCTTCTGCACATCAAATGTGCTCTGAGCTTTTACCCTCTTCCCTTTTCTACCTCTGGGGACTGGGATGGAAAGGCCTGAGACAAACAAAAGTCAACTCAACCAAGGAGAGAATTTCTGTGACTCCAATAAAAACAAAACAAAGCCACTTGAGCTACCTATTTTATATGACATGCAAGTTGAAACTTTTAAGCCATGATCATTTTCCTACCAGAGTGGTTGAGCAGTGTTTGGGGTTCACGTCCGTTCTCTGGTGGAGTGATGAGTTCCCAGATGAAACTCTTAATGTTCTCATCGCCACGATAGTGAAGAAGACAAAATACCAGGATGACCCGGCAGATTGTCTCCACATCGCGCTCGCTCAGGCGCCGCTTACATCGGGCATGAGAGAGAATGTCCCTCCAGCGGCCCCAACTGGAAAAAAATAAATAATTGTGTCAACAAGTGGGTCACAATGATAATTAATGTTATAATAAAGCCCAATATAATATAAGGAAGCCAATTGTGCATACCCATAGACAAGCAGATGTTTTTCCACACGGAAACAGTCAGTGCGACCGTAGCCAACTCCAGTATGGCGATCAGCACGTCGGGAAGAGCGAGAATGTCTGGAATTCACAGGTGGGTACTCTTCGTCACTGTCAGCATCAGTTAGTTCTGCCCCTTCTCCTCGCAGAGTGGAATATTGCCGGGTCTGCTTGCGCACTCTGGGAGTGTCAATAACGAGTGTGTTCTAAGGGGTGAAAGAAACAATGATGTGTTACTCCCAGCAAATTTAGAGAAAATACAGGTACACAAAACAATTTTCCCAAGTGACAATCAGTTTACCTTTCTGTTGATGGTGTCCATGTCTATGTCAGCTTTCTTGGCCCACTTCTCCCAGAATTCCGGGTCGTCGAGGGCAATGTCATTTCGGTTCTCGGAGGCCACAAAGCTGGCCTTTGAGAAGGTGGAGCCCTTGCCCTCACTCTCTATGGTGATGGTGGTGGCTCTGCGCTGGAGGATCTGGTCAATGTCTTCCTCACAGAAGCGGCTACCCTCGTCGTTCTCGTCCATAATGGCGGCGTAAGCGCCTTTCCTCAGCAAATCTTCAATCTCCTTCTTCGAAAACTGCTGGATCTGGTGGAAGTAACAACATTTAGGAAATAAAGTCATCCATAATATAAATTGTAGGTGATTTTCTTCTTACCCCGTTGACATTACTGTCTTTATTGCCACTCATGCTTTGCAGGACGGCACGGTCGAGACCCAGCTTTAGACTGGCTTTGTCCAACATTTCTCTCTCGTAGGAATTCCTCGTGATCAGACGGTAGACTTTGACTGCCTTTGACTGGCCAATACGATGACATCGGGCTTGTGCCTGAGGAAGTTTAAAAAAAAAAAAAAAATTGGTATCGATCCGTAAAAGGAAAAAAAAACAACAACTCCAAAACCGGTAATGTTGGGCAGAACAGCAGTTGAATCTGTACCTGCAGGTCATTTTGAGGGTTCCAGTCCGAGTCAAATATGACGCAGGTGTCAGCCGCGGTGAGGTTGATACCCAAGCCGCCAGCTCGGGTACACAGCAGAAAGACAAAGCGGTCCGAGTCCGGCTTGCTGAAGCGATCGATGGCAGCCTGTCGTAAATTGCCACGGACTCTGCCATCAATCCGCTCATACAGGTATCTAGAAGGATTTGGAAACAATAACTTCAAAAGAGCCGTATGACAAGCGGAGGAAAATCAGGCAAAGCCTCCCACCTCTTATTGATGAGGTAGTCCTCCAGAATGTCTAAGCAGCGCACCATTTGGGAGAAGATAAGGACTTTGTGACCACCAGCCTTGAGCCGTGGCAGAAGCTTGTCCAGCAAGACGAGTTTTCCAGCTGACCGAATTAAGGCTTGCAAATGGAAGTCTGGAGCCAGAGGGTCATATACTTGCCGTAACTCTGCTACAATCTTCTCCTCCGCACCTTGTTCGAAAAGACACGACATCATTGGATGAAAGGGATTTCAAGTTAACAACATTCGGACCATATGATTCCAAGTTTATACATAAGAAGTCTTTTTCATTTTTACGTTTGTATAAAAGCGTGAACTAAGAGCATGTTATAATACCGTTGATGAGGTAAGGGTGGTTGCAGCACTTGCGCAGTTCCATCATAGTGTTGAGCAGATTGGGGACATTGCTGTTACTGTTTGCTCCTAAACTGAGAAAACTGAAGTTCCTCTCCAAGATTGCCCGGTAGTACTTTTTCTGAATATCTGTCAACTCAACCTTAGAGGAATGCAAAAGGTATGCTGAGACTGTTGCAAATTGTTGTTTTATCATGAAAAATGATCATCATGCATTAAGAACATTGATTAACCTCAATTATTGTCTCCTGTTTGGGTGCCAAATTCTTCTCGACGTCTTCTTTGAGCCTTCGCAACATCATCGGCTTCAATATAGCTTGCAGCTTCTGAACCTGAGGCGTTAAAATAAAAAATGGAGAAAAATAGAACATGCTCAGTCACAGCCAAATTTAAAATATCTAATATGAAGTTATTATGACAACTATGACTTATACTTTTATAGTCGCAAGAATAGTATTGAATGATCGATCATATATCAAGTATTTTGCACCTGCTCCTCGGTTTTGAGGTCTCCAAATTCCCTAAGAAATTCAATTTCAGAGGGGAACTGTGCGGGCTCCAGGAAATGAAGCAAACTGAAGAGTTCCTCCACAGTATTCTGCAGAGGAGTTCCAGTCAACAGCACCTTGTGCTCCTAGGGGCAAAAACAATAAGGTGACTTCCAAATCAGAGACTACTCCCTGCTCGGTCAGCATCATAGGCTTTCATGATTCTACGCCAGTCAACTCACCAGTTCCAACATTTTCAAGCTGTCCAACAGCTTGCAGTTACGATTCTTGAGGCGATGCGCTTCATCGATGATCACGCAACGCCAGGATATCTCCCTCAGCTCGGGGCAGTCAGACAACACCATTTCAAAAGTTGTGATCAGCGCATCAAACTTGTACGCGCCCGGGATTAAATGTTCCTGTGCACAAAATGGCGACATCAATTAGAAACCGACAATTTCAGTCTAATCAGTTCCTATCGAGCCTACCTTGTCGTCTTTACAGTACATCTCGTACTGTTGGATCATCTGCCTGCTGGCCAAGCTGCCGTGGTAGACGATGGCATTCATGTTGGTCCACGTGGAGAATTCCCTCTCCCAGTTGGTGATGGTGGAAAGGGGGGCAATCACCAGGAAGGGACCCTGGATCCCAGTAGCATAAATCTCAGACAGCAGAGTGATGGACTGAATTGTTTTGCCTAGACCCATTTCATCTGCTAGGATACAGTTTTGCCTGAAACATAAGGTGTGAGCAAAGCAAGGGAGAATCGTTGAGAGAAAGAAAGAAATATTTCAACATTTTCTTCCCTCAGTCATTCAGTACAATTTCCCTTAAGAATATTCTTTCAAGCTAAATATGTGCCATTATTTTGCGCATTCTTGTTTTTTTAAATTATTTTATTGCCACTTATTTACAGTCAACTGTTTGTGGTCAGTGAAATATCCGACACTGAGGTGTTGCTTGTTTTTTTAAACAAATAAATGTTACAATACACACGAGTTTCTTACTAATGCGCACTGACAGTCACTTTGCAGTAGTCACATGTATTCAGGCTTCAAATGAACGACATTCATGTGTTTTTCAAGCCTAAAAAGAACATGCACGGTTTCGTCTCCTGTAAAAGTAGGTCGTGACATAATGACGTAATGTAGGTACCTGCATAAAATCAGTTGAGAACAACTGCCCTGAACCAGGTTACCCGTGTAGAGTTGCCAAATACGACTGCTCAATGTTTGACTGGCATTTTGTTATATTTTGCAGACACGTCATGGCGTGACACGTACCTGTTGTACCAGTTGAAGAGCAGCCAGTTGACACCCTCCAGTTGATATTCTCGAAGAGTGTTGCCATTCTTGTACTCTCTCGTCTCCTCCAACTTCTTCCACGAGCCAGCCTGCGGCCGCGTCTACAGTAGAGGACAGCGACAAAAAAATTATAGAATCACCGCAAATGAACATACACACTGGCCATCTGTGTTTAGTCTTTTGAATGTTGACGAATGACTGGAGCCAATGCATGTCATTTTTTTTCTAGAACCTAAGACTGGAAGACAATAAACTCTTAATATCTAGAACTTCAGTCCTTACCATTTTCTTGAGGCGAGGTTGTCGGGTTTGGATTTTTTTAAACTCTTCAACCTTGCCCTCATCCACATCCTCATTCAACTCCCAGGTTGCATCTTCATAAGGCAGAGAGCACCACTTAACCAGGTAGTAAATCACTGGCTAAAGGCATGGAGCAAAGAGTCGTAGTTAGTAACGATGCAAGACATTTACATCATTCAGATGATAATTGTGTCGTTTCTTCTACCTCGCCATTGTCTTTGTCTGTACTGTGGGATACATCCAGAATCCTGTCCACTTCCACATAGTCGGGATTAAAGACCTCCTCCTCCTGAAGACAACCAGAGCCAAATACATTCAAATCATTTCAATACAACAGCAGCAGTAAACAGTAGGAGGAAAAACGTATGTGAACCCTTGCAACATGATAAACCATGTACAGCATGAATCCTGCTTATTTTGACAGTGATTGTGTGCTTATTGACCACATTTCACCATTATGGACATATGAATATTTATGCAGATATTTAAGTTCAAAGGGTTCACATCATTTTTCCGCCCAATGTGTGTGGTGGAGAAGCTGTAACCCAAAAAGTACGTTTGCACTCTCACCTCATGGAAAAAATGCCTCATCTGCGCATGTTTGGTCTTGAACCTTTTGATCTTTTGATGGATCCTCTTGTCTTTCTCCAGTTGCCCCATGGTGGCCCATTCGCAGTGTAAGTATGAACTGCAAACAACAATGTGAACTTGTATTCTAGTCACATACTCTTTGGCCGCATTTTGCTTGTCAAGAACGTGAGACTTACTAGTTCTTGTATTTGACAAAGAATTCCTCAAGATTGGTGTACTGGCCTAGGGAGACCTAACAAGAAAACACCATTTTTTTTAAAGTCAATTTGAAATGCAACAGTGAACGAGAAGTACATGCAAAAAAGCATACCTCCTTCTTTGTTACTCGCATGGAAAGAATTTTATCTACAATGGCAGCATCCTCCTCACTTGGGTTTTCCTGCACAGATAAAAAAAAACATGACATTTCAATGAAGGGAAATTCAGTATTTTCAGTCTCGTCTCAAAAGTGAATGACTCAACACACCACAAAGAACTGCATGCCAGGCAGTCCGTCACCATGTAAGTCAATGCCCTGGTGGATGTGGGCCGCTGCCGGTGCCGCACTGATGGAGGCCACGGCCGCCGTGGTCGTCGTAACGTCAACATCCTCCTGCTCGTCCTCGTCGTCTGTTATCTTAATGTCCAGGTCCTCGGTGTACTTCTTTCTGTTCACCACGCGATTAGAGCGCCTCTTCTGGACGGAGGAATTTTTCCATTTTCATGATTAGTCAATTTAATATTATACACAATATCCCTTGAGGACCGTTTTCAAATGCGCGTTCTTACCATGATCAGATCTTCTTCAAGTGCAGCAGGTGAGGGAGGACTCAACTCGCCATCTGAATGATCAGAAGATGGATTCCTTTTTCTTTTCTTTGCCCCCACAAGTGTAATAGTGCTACAAGAAGACCGAGAAATGAAAAGACATCAGTGACTGGTCATCCAAGGATCAAGTTAACATTTTTCCACAGTGTATCTCTTACTTTATCTTGGCTTTGCTTTTGCTCTTAATGCCACCAGCAGGTATGGTGGTGCCGCCACAATCGACAAGCGTCCCTCCGGCTGGCTTTGCTTTGCCTTTTTTGTCAGCTCCTCCTGCACTTTTAGATAGCGTTCCGGCTATTACAGGACTTTTCTTCTTGCTCCCTCCCCCGCTTGTCTTTTTCTTTGCCGACGTGACAACGGTCACAGTGCCTCCAATTTCTGGCGAGGTCTGCGTGGAAGGAAGTTCGTCCTGGTTGAGTACTCGAGGCAAGTTCTTCTCCCCGCGCGCTTTTGCCCTCGCTATAGCTTCGGCCACAATTCGATTTGCCTTCTCCTGCTTGCAGAGGATCTCCACGCGTCGCACAGAGGATGAATCGCCAGGGGCCTTGGTGATGCGGATAGCCTGCGTTGCCGTGGTGGTCGTACTAGAGGGGCCCGCTGTTGAAGCGTTGACGACCTTCACCACTGAGACAGCCCCACCGGCTGTAGCCGCCGCGCTAGTCTGTATGGGCAAATGACATGATGTTGCTGTTCAGCTCACATGGAAAATACCTATCTACAAGTCGTAAAAAAAAATTATTACCTGTGGCTGCAGAAGCATTTTGAGAGGCACTGCAACTCTCTGCCCTCCTTGGCCTTGGGAAATCTGCAGTACCTGCGGGCTACCAGTACCGCTTGCTCCTGAAACCAACTGGTACTGAAAAATGACAAACGTAAGTCACAAACTGCTGGTCAACCGTCACACTAAAACAATAACTTTGACCGGCTTTCAAAAGTATGACTTAACATATTGAATGCTTTTCATTTTGCAATGACTAATTGAAGGCTTTTACCTTAACTCCTCCTTGCTGGTTTGGCTGCTGTTGCACCTGCAACTGGATTGTAAGGACTTTGGGCTGCCCTCCTGCTTGACCTGCAGCCCGGGCCTGGGTCAAGGCTGCCAGCTGGCTTCCCTGGAGGACCAGTTTACCTCCCGGGAGCTGTCCCAGTACTAGTCTTGTTGGAGCTTGGACCTGTGGTTGACCTCCTTGAACCTGTGTGACCTGAGGTTGGGCTACAACAGTTTGACCCATTGTGGAAACGGCTCCAGCTTGCGAAGGCTGCTGGAGAACCAGGGTGATTCGTTTTGCTTCACTCCCCTAAAGTCACAAACACAGTTCATTAGTAACATTGCAATCATGAGCAAACAGGCCATATAGCCAAGTGTGATAGCAAACCAGTTCAGCCTCATTTGACAGTCCGACTGCAAGGAGCACTTACTGGGGTTTGGGCCTGCATGGCTGGCTGGAGTTGGACCTGGTTCTGAGCTTGGATTTGGATTTGAGCAGGCTGGCTCTGGGGCTGGACTTGCACTTGAGCTTGGGGAATCTGTGCTTGCATCTGCACTTGGACTTGCTGGCCTTGCTGGGGCATGGAGGTGAGCAGCAACTGTTTCACTGGACCATTGGGGGACTGCAGCAGCCTCTGTACACCCGCAGCGCCAACCTTCACTTGAGTTTGTCCTGTGGTTGTTTGGTTCAAGACCGCTCCTCCTTGTAGCACGGCTGGTTTAAGCGGTGAGCCAGACACCAAACGGATGACTTTGCCACCTGTAGAACTTGTGGCTCCTGGTACAGTTTGGAGGACCTGGGCTTGCCCCTGGGGACCTTTGAGAATGACAATCTTCCCTCCCGCTTGCTGCGTGAGAGCAGATAGCTGCTGGGGAGTGAGCTGCTGGGCGATCTGGGCGAGCTGCTGAGCAGCAGTGGTGGTGGTGGCTGAGGGGCTGGAAACAGTTAGCGGTGAGTTAAGCAGGACAGTGCTACTGCTGACCACATTGGTGTTGCTAGCTATGGATACTGTGGCATGGGCTTGAACTTGAGGTACAGTATCAACAACAGCAGGAGCCTGGGCTACAGTGGGAAGCGTGGCTAAAGAAACAGTCTGAGCAGTCACCACTGCTGCCGTCTGCTGTGCGGGAACTGGAATGGATTCCTGTGCAGGTACGGTGGCGGTTGTGGCAGGAACACAAAGGTCAGCATTGACCGGCAGATCAGGCGTGGGCTCTGATTCAACTGGTGGATCCACCTGACCTAACGCCAGCTTAAGAGCCTCTTCCACAGGGTCTGATGAACCCTGAGAAAAGGAGTCATCAGGGATAGCGTCCAGGTTAAACAGGGGTGTGTCCTCAAAGAGGTCCATTATAGGGTCTGCCATCTTGCCCCCTCCACACAGGGAGATGGGCACAATGTTAGAGCCGCTCCGAGATGAAAGCTAAATTGTACTGATCCAGTTCTTCAAAATGTCAAAGAAAACACCTGGAGAAGACAAAGAAAACAGACATTAATTCGACCAATTCAGCTGGATTTCAACATTTGCTCTATGGTGTGTATATAGTGTTTAGTGATAACAATTAATACATGCATAATGAATGAGCACTAATCAATCCAGCCATTAGATTCTCCTGTTTTTGACTGTTGGATTTTTCAATACAAAATATATGCAGCAAACTTCAAACCGATGCACACAATTCATGAGAACAAATAACCATTGCACACTACCATCATAGCTCCAAGAGAATTACAAGAGTAATTCACCTTCAAGTGGCCAACACAAAATCAAAAGGTCAATACATTCTCAGTTAACAAAACCCTCTGAAAGGATCAGTACATTCTATTTCTAATGTTGAAAATACCGCCAATATGTTGTGATCATACACACAACTGTGCTCATAAGTTTACATATCCTGGAGCATTTTACAAATGTGCACCCCTCATTAGAAAAAACTCTTATTTTCAAATGAAACTATTTCAGAATAGCGCAAACATTTAACACACTATCGCAACAAAGTAAATATGTTCAATATTGAGGTTTAAGTAGACTCCCCCCCCCCCCCACAAAGGCGATACTTCTCATTATCTACTATGAGCACAACTACGTTAAGTATCAAGTAAGCTACAACTTATTCCAAAAATAAACAACAGCGTCAAATATTTAGTGATTCGGAAGAGTTGGCATTGAAATAGGGCGAGAGGAGGCAGTGATGGAGATGTAGGATGCTTTCCTCTGCTCACATTGCAGTCTGCCTCACAAAACCGTCGGTTAGCATTAGCATCTACCGTCAAGATGTGCCTATTGCCAAAGCGTGTGTGCAAGCACTTGATATATTCACTCCAAACCACGCCGTGTTATGTTTGGGACAGTTGACTGGCTTCTGGCCCAATTACAAGCGACCATCAAGTCGACCGGACTCCTTCAATCTCATCAACAAACCCGACCAAACCAAAGCAACGTGCCACAATAACCATTACCCGTCAACGTTCTGACACGGGTTAGGCCGCAATACTCTTTCAGTTGATCTGCGTCCATTTCTCGGTGAAATAGCCGAAAATAACCATCGGGTCCGCCGCCCAAAGGCTCACAGTAATAATTCGGGGCGCTAAATTTACCTTTGCATCGACACACATGGCTTTCTCCGTCTCACAACACAGTACGATTACAGGAAACGGCTAGGGAAGAGCAGGAACTAACATTCTTGCTCGAAAGCCCGTACAAAGCCTGCCTCGCGGACTCTAACAAGCTACGATTGGTCCATTTCCTTCTAAGCCGGAAGCACACGACATTTTCATTGGTTGTGCTACTCGTCATTCAAAAGGTGGTCGCCGTTAGGCGGGATAAGAGCGAGGTTCGGTTGAGGAACAATAAATGCGGCCTAGCTGAGCTCATTTGACTGAGTGAGTGACCGTGGTACTGTGTTTTACTGTCCTCAATGCTTTTGTGAGAAGCCGCTGGCAGAGAGACTGAATCCATTTTAATATACCGTGTTTTAAAAATATCAAAGTTATAACAGGTAATACCAGCGGTTAACTTTTATAATACATCGTCTCTTTTGTAGCATTTTTAATAAGATGCTTGCATTGATCGTTATAAAGAGCAAAAAGAGCCCGTGTGATATCGAGCAATTATTTTAACGTCAGTATATCGACTCTGACTTTGATGGATCCTTCCCTACGAAATTCTGAAAATTACCTTTCGTTTTTCGGGGTACAAAGCATTGAAACGATATCAGTTTCAACGTTCCGTGATTGGTCGATTGGCTCTCCCTAGTGACGGAACACTGCCATTATGGTGGGACCAATGAGTCACGTTATAATCTGGTGATAGTACTGTTGTTGTAGAATAATGTGACAAATATGGTAGTCCTTCAAATAATTTCTAGACCAAGGGTAAGTACTCTGTGAAAAAACAACTCAAATACTAAGTAGGTAGTGCATAACAATATCACGAAGGAATTAATTATTCATTTAAAAAAAGTGAAGTCCAATTCAGCCACGAGAAACAATGTCAGGAAATCTGTGAAAACTGACAGTTGTG
Organism: Syngnathus floridae; assembly: GCF_059516105.1. NCBI lineage: Eukaryota > Metazoa > Chordata > Actinopteri > Syngnathiformes > Syngnathidae > Syngnathus > Syngnathus floridae. The sequence continues at coordinate 3,043,215 of NC_142426.1, read as the reverse complement.
CAAAGTACCATGTACCATGTTGTTACTTTAAAATGCCCATACTAAAAAAGGCTTCTCCTTAAATGTTTACCATTAAATGTGGGCTCATATGCGGATGAATGAGAGGGAGACAGCGATTGTGATGACAAAGCAAGCAAGTGTAAGTGACTACATGTGACAATCCACTCTTTATCAGTGGCAACCCTGCAGAGACAAACCTTGCTGCTCGCCAATGGCTCCATCTGTCTGCGGCCCTGCAAGAAGGATATTTGCGTTTCACCGTCCTGACTCTCTGCATGACCCGTGCTGCACTGCGAGGTGCACGCCAACGCCAGCTCTGCTGGTGGGAGCTATATTTACAAACAGCTGCTGTGGCAATGGCTACAGTACCATGAGAGAGAGGCATAATAATATTTAGCCTGATCTGTGATTTGTTTATTGACACACAGATAACATTTAATAACGACATATACGCAAGATTAAAAGGACCTACTGGCCCAACTAGTATATTTTAATATAAGTTTGTCATAAAGATTTCAGTTTAAGTAAACATCTGATGCAGGCATAAATAGGCTTAGCAATGCAAGGTAGCCATAACAGCACTTATTTAAACATTTAATCATTACCAGAGAGAGAAAAAAATGATCACGATCAATCGCAAAGAAGCCCACAATGCACAGGGTTACTTTCAATGTTTTGCTCAGCAATATCGGTCATACAAACTCAATAAATAGCAAAACAACACCTGTTCTATTTTGTCTTCAGGACGGAAGAGTTTTGCTTTCTGGAACATTGCAGGAAGAAGGCAAAAAATGTTTTCTCAACTCCAACAAAATTCCTTCTCTCACCATCACAATCATGTGGCTTCCAGCTTGCTCACAAGGGGAAGACCAAGAACCCAGAGAAGGTGGAGTATTTCCAGCCTCCCATGAGGTTCCCCCTCTCAAGTCGAAGGAAAGCCTTGTCCCCTTTCTCCATGATCACCAGACCAGCATTTGTGGCTGCTTCCCTGGTCACATCCTGGTCCCCGGCGAAAGCGGAAATCATCGGCCAGCCGTTCACCATCAAGCTGACCTGGAAGAAATCATTCCATGCTGAACCTCAGCTGCTACATGACAGCTGAGAGTGAGTTACCTGAATTGTCTGTCTGTTGTAAGCTTTCACAACATGAAAATTGAAGCTGTAAACGCCTCTCCTCGGTGCAAGGAAGATGCTGCTCTCTTGATCAAAATGACTGCCCACATTCACCAAGATCTGAAAGGAAGGGTAAAAAAACACTGCCTGACTTGTCTTAACAAGTTACAAAATATTACACACATTCAGTGAGGAATGACATCATAAAATATCACAGTGAATAAACAACTCGGCCTGCAACATTTTATGAAATAAACCTTCTAAATAAAATTATTACTTATTTTTATTATTTACTATATATGTATTAATTATTATGTGGTAAAATTAAGAGACCACTTTTGGGTTGGGATTGTTTATGACACTAATGACACAAGAAAATTACTAATTGAACATATCTCAAAATTATTTGTATTTCATTCAAATGTTCAAGAGTGTGTTAAGATTGGCTGGGATCTTTTAAAAGGGTAAAATAAATAAATAAATAAAAAAGCCCACCCTCATGCATTATTTTCATGTAGCTAAATTTAGCATGCACACTTACATTATCAAAATAGATGATCATTGTGCGATTGCTCATATCCGTGGGCTCGTGGTTGGTCTGGCGGCTGGCGGAAAAAGCCACTCGGCCGCTGCCCGAGCGAACCGACATGCCCAGCGCGTTCCCGGCAGGTTCCGATGAGGGTGTGGAGTCACATACCACTAAACATTTTCCCTCAAGAATGATGGGTTCCGTGTCATTCTGCCCGTTGGCACATGGTGGCTCCCACAATAGCATCACAACCAACATTATGGGATGCATGACTGATTCTTGTCTGCTTAGCCAATTCTTGTCGATCGTTAAAACAACACAGAGCGACCCGTCACGCTTCACAGTTGTTCATTCCTCTTTGAGTTTCTTGCGTGCCAGTCCAAAGTCCCAAATTGCCGTGTCAGAAGGCCTCAGCAGAACAGTGACAACGAGACCTCTGCTCCCTTCAAGTTGACTTCCTCAGCAAAAAAAAACAAAACTGTCAAGACAGTTGAAAAGTATCTGGGGATGAGGAGAGTTTGACAAGATGAGCAAAGTCTCGATGGCAAAGAGGACGGTTGCGAAAGATGGAACACAAGCAGAAGGATGCAAGACCAAAGGTTGAGGGGGTGCAGAAAAAAAAGGGGGTGGAGGAACAATTCCACTGAGTGACCATCTGTCTTCTACACGTTGCTCCTTCCCACCTAACGCCGTTCGCTCAACATGCATTTCCTCACACGGCGCAAAACACACTCGTGCACTTGTTTCACAGCGCAAAGCTAAACATGGGCCATGCATTTTTCATTTCTCTCCAAGCTTTGACTATTCGAAGTATTTCTAAAGACCTCAAGATGCTCTCAAGTTCAAACACATGCTGTGCTTGTTTTCATAATTGAAAACGACGAGAAACTAAATATTAGAAACGTTATTATTTAACACATTATAAATAATAATAAAAAAGAGCATCACCTGTATCCCTCTGAGAAATCTTGTATACTCCAAGCTGCGAGATATCGTGGACAAGTAGATTTGTTCTTCCTCCTCGTTCTTCACATAATTCCACACAGCAGTCAGATCTGAGCCAAGACAGATATGTGATCATCTCTCTTTTTGGTCATCTCTATCTCACTGTGCCACCCCCACTTTACCTCCGCCTCTCTCATTCTCCATGCTACATCCGCCCACCACCACCACAGTGAGATTTCAAAAATATTAAAGTAATTGAACACCAAACCAAGGCCGTTTCAACGGAACAACTTGAGTGGTTAAGTGTGTATAAAGCTCTCTCACATAGAAAACAACAATTATTCTTAATGTGACCTTTTGTCAATTTAGTACTGTAATGTCTCAAAAGTCAAAACATCATCATACAAGATGCCTAAAATATGGTCTCATCAAGGTTCTAATGCTTTTTTTTATTTCATTTCATTTATTATCACGCAGTCATTAACATCTGTTTAAACATTTACGCCAGGAATTGCTAAATATAAATGAAATGAGTATTTTATGAGGGCAACAGTTTGAGCAGGTAAGAACTTAATTCACTTACCGTACATAAATTCCAATTTTAGTATTGAATGACAACAATTAATTTAGCTGTTCTATTGTATTTCACTTAGTTGAACACATTTCAGTGTTTGCTTATATATAATATGACACTGAATGCAAATGTTCCAGTTTCTACAAGCCACTTCTGACAAACAAGCTAACGTTTCACTCCAGCTTACCATAACAGTTCAGCTATTTCCTACACTGTAAAACTGTACCTTCCCTTGGTCACGTCATACTTTCACAATTGAAATATAGCTGTTGAGCTCTGATTTATAAAGTCCAAAGCCCAAGGACACTGGTTCAGTGAAGGTGGTCCAGAAAGTGTGGACATGAGTTAGGTTATTGGCCGCTCCAACTTCAGAGAAGGTGATGGTGCCAGCACTGTAGTCCACAGCGACAGCAACACGGTTGCCGCTCATTTTGTATGCGAGACGTGTTTTCTTGCGGTCGTGCCAAGCAGCCAGTTTCCCGTCATGTTGTTGGGTCAAACTCCATGAAAACTGGAGAAAAAAAAAATTTGAATAAGAATCTATCGGATGGATTCATTTTTTTTGCAGTGATTACAAATACACACATACCGTGTTGTTCCCAAAAGAATTTCCCTCTTTCCCTTTCCGTCCAATACTCCTATAGCAGACGGCGATATCCCAGAATCCTTCGGCTTCTAGTTCCCAGTAGTGAGTCCCGGCCGAGAAATTCTGAAGTGTGAGGACCTGCGGCCAGTGGTCGAAACGTTCTGAGTGAGCCGCGTAGGGCAGTCGTGTCTTAACCCTTGTGACCAATCGCAGGTCATCAGAGATGCTCAGAAGAGGATGAGATGTATTGGTATCCAGAGTCAGAGGACTGGTCACTGTGGTCAGAAGGAAAAAAAAAATATATCTTCAGTTAAACTTATAAAGACCTCTGATGTAGTATATATGTAAATATTTACTCACAGAGCTCCCTCTTGAGTTCGCTGAGGCAGCAGAGGGTGGCGGTGATAAACTCTCGATACTTGCCCTCTATGTCCTCCAAAATGTGCTTCCTGTCCAAACTAACAGGTTCTGGTGTGAAAAGGGGACTGCTAAGATCAGCTAGTAACCTACAAAGCAATAAAAAAAAAAAACCTCACACACATCTCAATGGATGAGCAGAAGATGAGCTACTTCAATGTTTGCTGAATGTTAGATTTGTAAAGGCAGATTTTTTTTTTTGTTTGGATCTAATTTAGAGACATGTGACTATTGTTGTGATTGGTGCACTACTAGTACATACACACACAAAAAAATCTGCTACCATTGACTTACTTTGTGTCATCACACTGAAAAGCCTGCGGAAAGTCAAATCGACACAGTAATTAGTTCTGTGGCCAAACTACATTTCCATACATTTGTGAGATACACACATACTTGTATTATCCAATCGTGATCCCAGTGGCCTAGCTTACCCAGATGAGTAGGAAGGGGTCACTTTCAGCTAGCAGCGAGGTCAAGTAGTGTTGGATGCTCATCGTTTGGCTCACGTCCTCCTTCACTTTAGTACAGTCTTCATGCACGCGCTCAATGATTTGCTGTCTGTCCTTCTCCGTGAGCTCCTTTAGACCCGCAACCAGTTTCTCCACTTGGACCTGCAGTTCTGAGCCCAGGTGCTCCACTTGTGTATTTTCCTCCATCAGACAGTCCTAGTTGAGAAGATGTGGATTATCTTCAAAAGATCATTTGATTTGAGCAAATGTGTCATCATTACTCACTGCAACGGTAGAATCGACGTTGGCATACTCTTTGAGGATTTCCTCTCCATTCTTGACTTTCTCCTCTGACTTTCCTAGCAGCATCTGGAGAATCACCTGAGAAAACACAATTTTGAGCCACATTATTTCCGAAGCTAACGGTAAAAAAACAACAACAACAAACCTTTAGATCCTCTTCCACCTGTCTTAAACCTTTGACGTTGTGCTGGACGTGGGTTCCCTCCAGTAGACAGTCACAGCACACATAGATCTTCTCATCAGCGCAATAGTAGCGTAGAATCTCTGTGTGTACGGGGCACTTTCTCTGAGAAAGGTTACCGAGCGGGTTCACCAACAAATGGGTGCTAAATGCAGGTCTTTCCAGGTGGTGCCTAAGGTGTTCTGCACACAGCGACACTTCGCACCGTAGACACGTTTTGACCGCCATGTTTACCAGACCTTCATCCATTTCCGGGGAGCAGCAGTCGCACAGCACTTGACCGTGCTCCTCCACGCACTGAGGGCAGGTAAAATGACCTTTGCTCTCACCGTGACCAGTCCAGGCCTCACGGATGCAGGCAGGACAGAAGCTGTGGCCACAGGGAAGTGGGAGGGACTGGCTGAAGTGATCTCTGCAAACGGAGCAGGTCAACTCTTCTGTCGTGGAGCTCATTATGAGGCGATGTTTACCAAGTTGTGCTAACAACACAGTGAGACACAGCGCAGCAATCATTTTAATATTAGGAAATAAAACAGGACTAAATTATTCTTGCTACATATAGAACCACAGGTGGAAAACATATTTGTACCAGTCTTGTGTGAGAAACAAGTCCTAATTCCACTCCTCTACGTAATAGTAAAGTGGTACAGACAAGGGATGTCACTATCGAAAACTTTTAGAATTGATTATTCTACGATTAATCAAGTAACCAGACAACAGTTTATTTGCAGGAAATAGTATTTTAAAAAAAAAAAATCCCCCAATACTGTTCATCAAATAATTATTTTCGTTTAGCTGGTATTATTTAGTTAAAACAAGTAAATAACAGTTAAACAATATCACACAAGAAAGATTCATTGAGATCGGTTATTGATAGAATGATCATATTTGAGAGCCTGAAATCAACAGATTTGGACAATCTTTAGTTAAAAACAGTAACAGTACAGTTTAGGAAGAAATGGAATCATTGGCATACATTCCATAAAACAAGGTTGAAACACGGACACGTCTTAAGTGGAAGGATCAGGAGATCATCCTTGACAGCTTGCTGACCTCTTTACTGTCATCTGTTGCATACCCAACTCCAATCTCATATATTTACATATTAAATGAATAGTAGCGTATTACATGGGGAAATATTTGGAGAAAATATTACAGAGGATTGGGTTACTACCTGAAGGCGTCCAGGTATTTGCAGTCTGGCCATCGATGAGGTCGAGTTGCTAACTATGCTGACCCGTGGTTAATCCCTAAGGATTCAACTACTGTAGCTCCTGTACAGGCTTCAGTGCAGTCACGTGATAGTGAGATGGGCGGGGGCAATATTGTCTTGTATAGTACACTGCTCACAAAATGTTAGGCTTTATGCAATAAGACATTGAAGCACTAAACGGAAATGTGCATTCAAAAATTTAGAGATATCAAATTAAAATTGTCTCTAAAAGTTGGAATAAATGCCTTTTAGATTCATCCCTAGTTGAGTCTGCCCTTCACCAAAAGTTAGCTCATATCAGAATAACCATAGAAAGAAAAAAATAGATAGCTGAATAGTTTGAAATGTCAAGCAATGGTCAGTGTATATTTTTGTGGAGGCCAGACTTTCATATATGTCACACATTCATACCACAAAAAGGACTGTAATAAAGAACAGGAAACCAATCAACATTAAAAATGCAAAATAATCTTGTGATATTTGCCAAAACGGTCACACCCATGCAAAATATGGACTCGTTATACAGTAGTACTGTACGTATCGTCAATGCTTGTTTTTGAGCGACATCTAGCGGCTTTGTAGGTGTAAGACACGTTCTTTTACTTGCTGATTTTAAACAGCACACTTGATTTACTTTTATGCATCTAAACAATAATATACATTAATAAAGATGTTCTAAATAGAAATACTTTATTGCACTTCCTATTTATACCGTATTATACTTTCAAGTCAGCCTACATTTACGTAATAATGATTTGGAATTTGAATCTTTTATTACTGACAGGCCTGAGCCAGCCATTGAAGTGTGTGCGCGTGTTTTGTGAGAGACGGATGCACTTGGAGAGCTAATAAGGAGGTAATCGTAGTCACTTTCCCAGAGGATCGCCTGGCTGTGAGGGTCATTAATTAGAACGGACAGACAGACGGACGGACGGACAGACGGTCCAGTAGAGAACGCAGACAGGCCCTGAGACGTTCAAAGACAAACAAAAAAACAAGCCTCCATCTCTCTCGATCTGCACCGTCATGCCCACCCGGATGTCACAGCAGCACACTCGCGAATACTTGTTTATTTGTCAGTAAATAAAGAAAAGAGATTAACAAGGGAGATAAATAATTGAGGGTGAAAATGCAGCTATCCTACTGCGCATCCCTGGTGGTGAAATAGGGAAATAGTGCGTCAGTGTCCCGTCTGAGAGGAGGCGTCGATCATACAAGCTCCGGAGCCTCTCCTCCTTTTTAGTATTCCGCAACCAAAATCATCCTTTGAAACATGGTAAGTTATTTTTGTATTACGGTCATGAAGCTGTGTCGCCTATGGTGGCCTATAGGGGGGTTGGGCTGCACATCCGGGACATTTTTTTTCCCCTCCGGTCATAATATTTTATGAATCATAACTTGTTATGATGTGGGGGCGCGCGCAGCGTGCAACAGGTGCTCGTACAGTAGCGGGGGCGCGCATTTCGCTGCCATACATATTTGTGTGCGTGTTTACTACGAACATGGCACGCCTGCCTGCCCGCCTGCCTGCCGCGTCGTCGTAGGCTTGGTGAGATGGCATCACCGGATCTTGCTGACATAATGGACCGAGTCATTTATTCTTTTTACAAATTGCGCAAACGTTTATGTCATGCTTAAATAATTTGTATGTAGCTCAGAACGATCCTATTGCCTGTCTCGAAGACATGAGTCCAACGGGTTTGGCTCGGTTCGAATCCAAACACCACATCAGATTTCCAATGAATAAAACGTCATTTTTATGATGACCTTATTCGTGGATCATCATTTCACTCCTCGTCATGCATCTTTTCTTTCTCCAACCAGTGCACCTCTCTCCACGTGTTAAACATGTCGGCGTGAAAAGGGAGCATTGTGTGTTGGAGGAGGCGATGCTCATTCAGCTGTGCTCTCTCAACGCCATTGTTGTAAATTCCAGCTCGTCTCAAGCGCATTGTTTACCGGCTTGGAGAATGATAGCATTGAATCGTGACAATCGACGCACTTTGGCGTGTCAGAGACCTTATGTTACAATTGCACGCCATGAACGAGCATTTTATTTGCACCCATCTGACCAAGTAGCACAGGAATTTCAGACTCGGCTTAAGTACATCGATTTTAAAAACACAATTTGATTTGTTTGCTGTCTGGATCATCCAGGATTAGAATTCACTACAGAGGGTGATGAGTCTCAGCTCACCATTTGAATGCCAAGTAGTAAATGAACAAGTAAGCTGTGTGTGTGCGTGAGGGGGGGCGAGGGGGTCATGCTGCATTAAAGTACTCTTTACTTAAGTACATGTGTGAAACAATACTCTGGTAAATGTAGAAGATTCAATTACTGTACTTAAAAAGGAAAAAGTATAGAAACTGCACTTGGGTACAAAGGTGGGAAAAAAAATATCTGTAATACCAGTTTTATCAACAACCCAGTAAACTGACCCAACTTCCTGGGTTAGTCCTATTTTTAACACAGCATTTTTAAGGGTGCTCAACTCATCGAAAGGCAATGTTATAAGTGTTGTTTGTGGAATATTAATTAAACAGGAAAAATCACAGGCGTCGCAGTTTTCTGAAGCTGAGTCGTGATTGGTTACGACCTGAGACTTGATGTTATTTTCAGTCAACAGCAAGGGTCAAAATCACCGACCCTGAGATGGATCAAATTTGGCTACTTAACCCATATGCCACAAATGCAATACCAATGCATACTACTATACTCTATTTCCCCCTCAAGACTGGATAAATCAATTGCACAAAAATGCAATTAATCAATACAAACAATTCCACAGAATAGACAGAAATACTGACAACAAAAATGGTGGGGTTTTAAACTAAAGTCACAAACAGAGCGTGTGAAGTTAATTTTGCATTTCAAACCATTGTCTGGCTAAAAGAGGGAAAAGGGCGTGCTGCAGTTGTCGTGGATAGTTTATGTTGTCGTCTTGCCGCAGTGATTAGTTGCTTCGACGGCCTGTAAAAGTGAAGCAGCTTCACTTTTTGCTCAAAAGACAAAGGCCACACAATAGCCTCAATGAAATCCAAAGACAAACATGAAGGAGATATTTGCCATTATTACTGAATGTGGCCTAATATTGTAAGTTGAGGAGTAACCCAGGTCCCACATTTGATTGTGCCACTCATTCCTTCTTGCAAAGTGCTTTTTCCATATCCAGTTGACGTAAGACTGTTTATGTGGCCATGAGTCTTCACATCTGTCTCTTGAACCTTTTTGGCCAAAATAAGATTCCTGTTGGTCTGTGAGTCATTTGCCTGCCAGGATGTTGTTATTTTCTTTGCATGCCACCTCATTTTCTTGGCCTTTCTGCTCGTCCTTAAATTATATCTTGACTGTGACTGCGGTCTTAGCGTAGTGCAACAAAACATTGGGCAAAAAAAAAAAAAAAAAAATGCGGCCAAAAAACATGGTGCGCAACACAGACCAAGATATGACTCCTTTGAACCCTCTGGAGGTAAAGCTGTTAATGACATTGAAACCTTTTTTTTTTACTTTTCCCAGGTGTCTCTTTAGCAGTGAGGTCATATCCAGATTCCCCCTCGTTCTCGTCATCGTTTCTTTCCTCAAAGTATCCAGCTGCTCGCTCACCTCCCACAGACTCTCTTTGTGAAAAGGATCCAAAATATTCCCTCTCTTAAAGCAATCCCTCTACCAGCCGCTCAAATCCCAGCAACCCCCACCTCGCTCTTAGACCTGCCCGTCTTCTGCTAGTGGCCTCGTAGACTCTATCAGGGGAGCCCCCATGGCCTCTCCCAAACTGGGCCTATCAGCCACCACAACCTCCTCATCTTCATCATCTTCTGCATCCATGTGTCCTCCACACCCAGGAAGCCCCAGCCGAGTACCCGAGGGTCCACCGAGCCCCGTTACTCCGACAACTAGTCCAGGCGTGGCGTCGACCTCAGCCGCTCCCACTCGGGCCCAGTTGAGTCTGGCTCTTATTTTAGAAGAGCTCCGGGTGCTTCAGCAAAGGCAGATTAACCAGATGCAAATAACAGAGGAGATCTGCAGACAAGTACTTCGTCTGGGTGGGGCAACTTATTCTCTCGACACGCCTTCTCAGCATCTTCTTCCACCCCTACCTCAACTCTGTCTGGAAGACAAACAGGCCAGCAGCCCAACGAGTCAAACTCCTGCCACTGAGCCTTCCACAACTGTGGCTCCTCTCCTGGCCTGTTTTTCAACCTTACTTCCCTCCCAAGTAGCCAACAAACCTTCCAAATCAAACAATGCCTTGTCTCAAATCCTGCAAACATGCAAGCCGCAAATGGAAGCCACAGGTGCAGATGCAGCAGGGCTAAATAGTTACCTGAGAGTCAACATGCAATCTTCAGACCATTCCACATCTTCAACCGCTGCCATGACTTCCTCCGCCTATCCACTGGCTTTATCTTTGGCTCTACCGAGCCATTATTTCAATGAGAAACCTCCAAATGATATCTCCATGACTGAGCACTGCGGCAAGAGCTACCTAAACACGGCCCTCTCGTCGGTATCCCCAAATGCACAATCTGCTTTGCAATCACTTTCCGGAGGGGCCAACCTTTCATCTACCTCTTCCTCCAGCAGTACTAGCCGTCTCCAGCACGCTTGCCGCTTTTGCGGCAAGGTTTTTAGCGGGGACTCGGCCCTGCAGATACATCTCCGATCACATACCGGGGAGCGGCCCTACCAGTGTCCCGTGTGCCTGAGTCGCTTCACCACCAGAGGCAACCTCAAAGTGCATTTCTTACGCCACCGTGAGCAAAACCCAGAGCTCTCGCTTTCACTCCTTCCACCATCTTTGTTTGGCGTGGCTTTGCGGCCCACTGCGTCCACAGATATGAGTCAGACTAGTAGCAGCAGTTGCAACAATAGTGCTTTGAAGATGTCGGAGAAGAAGCCAAAAAGCAGGCCTGAGGACGACGTTTATGGAAATGACATGGAGGTCGGTGGTAGCAATAGTGGGTTCCCTCTAGGGGCATCTGGGGGGTCCACCCCTTGCACGTTACCCTTGGCTCCAAGTGTGGATCTGGCTTTGATTTCACATTCCTTGCTTCAACTTAATAGGGCAGCAGCTGTAGCAGCTGCAGTCTCAATTGCTTCTGGCTCGTCTTACTCATCCCCCTCCACCTCCTCGGCCGCCTCGTCTTCTTCGCTAGCCACCTCCTTACTTTCAAATGCGACGTTATCGTCGCCGTCTACCATCGCAGGATTGCTGAAGGGTTCAAAGCACTCAAATAACTCTGACGAGAACACCCCCCCTCAAGCTCCCATGCTTTCTCCTGCCGTTTACTCCCAGCTAGCCCACCTGCCTAAGCTTCTCTTCCCATCAGGTTCCTCGAGCTCTACCTCAAGCGTGCCACACTCAACACTGCACCCGGCTTTGGGCTTGCTCTGCAACCCGTTACCCTCAAATCCAGGTTCCCACCAAGGAGCTTCTTCCAGCTTTTCAAACATGTCTTTCCCTTTCTCTCCATTTCATAAACCCGTAAGCACTGCCGCGTCCTCTCTAGCTATCTCTACACCTACATCTGAAACTTCCAAGTTGCAGAGGCTGGTGGAGAAGCTGGAAAAGACAGCCTCTCAGTCAAGTTCCCCATGGACTTCTTCCGCTATCTCTACCTCGGCAATGGAGGCGCAATCGAGCGATAGCAGCACTTCTACCACGTATATCATGGCAGCTCCACCCTCCTCTACCCCGGTCTCCACATCCGTTTCAAACTTCACTCGACAGATGGTCGCTGCCCTTGGCATGGGCGTCAATAATACAAGTGCCATTGCAGGGGGCTTGCTACCAGCACTGAGCATCACAGGTGCAGCCAATAATTTGGCAAGCAATCAATGCGGCGTGTGTCTTCGGGTTCTGAGCTGCCCCAGAGCGCTGCGCTTGCACCAAGCCACGCACCTTGGAGAACGCCCTTTCCCATGCAAGTTGTGTGGAAGATCCTTCTCAACCAAAGGCAGCCTCCGCTCACATCTGGCAACCCATCATGCTCGGCCCCCGAACGCTCGCGTCCACAATTCTTGCCCGCTTTGCCAACGTAAATTCACCAATGCTCTGGTACTCCAACACCATATTCGTATGCACCTCGGAGGTCAACTGCCCCCAGTGGGCATTGATGATTCTGCCTGTGAGATGACAGCCCAATCAAATGCTAAACAACCAGAGTCCAACATGGGTGAACAAAGCAATGGCAAGAGTAAAACACCTCAACCTGGTAACCTGACAAGCTTATCCCCAAGTCCACAATTTCAAAACGTCGAAACTGACTTATGTCCTACTTCCGATGCTCAATACACTGCTACGACGACCAAATCTGGCTTTTGTAGCGCAGACCTCAACCCCCCCAGTGACCTTAGCCCCGACCCCTTCATGAATAGCGCAACCCGAACTCCACCAGAACCCACCGATGAGCCTCCTTTCCTTTGTGCAAGTGCCCCCCTGCCACTCACCCAGCAAACGGATGAATTTTCCCGTATCGACAAAGACGACAGAAGTGAGCAACCCTCCGGGGATCTGCTCTCCAAATCATCTTCACCTGTTTCCCAAACCACTGGACTGCAGGACATTATGGCCGTGGACTGTGATGAAACAGTCACGATCTCCCCCAGATCAAATCTACTGGATCAACAAAGCACACCTACAACCTTTGCTTATAACTGTCCGAGTACAACTTCTTCTTCTTCAACACAGAATCAAGATGTTACTACAGCTATAGGCATTCCAGCCCCCGATCCAGGCCTAGTCTCCTGTGAGGTCCAATCACCTGGACCTAGGGAAGACGACGGAGATGAGTTTTGTACTCCGACAACACCAACCCAAGCAGAAGTGCCTGAGGAATACCCCAAAATGATGTCAGCCTCAGAAAGTGCAGAAAGTAGTCAAGGAAGTGATGCACATAGGGCTTCCGCTTTCACAAGGGACCCAGGTCAGAACTTTAATTTTGCCTCATATGAGAGAAACAACCAAATAGATGGTGTGAATAAGGTAAATGCATCTACTCCAAGTGAAGCACCGGAGGTTTCTGTTCCTCTTAGCCTAGCCCCGACTCTCCCATCTCCAATAGCTCGCCCCGAGAAGAAGACCTATTGTTGTGCTGAATGCGGAAAAGCATATGCTAGTCGCAGCGGACTAAAGGTAAAAAAAGAAATGGAATCCATCACACATCATTTTGACATGGGTGCTGCATGCTTGCTCTTTTGCTACGTGAAGCTAATGCTATTGTTTGATGTTGTCATGCGCAGGGACATATGAAGCACCATGGTGTAGTAACCAAAGCAACCCGCTTTTTAGCCCGCACTAGTCGTTCATGTGCTGACCAAGCTCAGTCATCGATAAGTTCCCTGACTATTCCGGCCTCCACAAGTGCAGCGGGTTTCTGGAACCAGTACCAAGCCTTCCTCAACAACAGTCCTGGGTCAACCGACGATACTACTCCGACCAGCCAGGAAATAAACGAGTCTGCTAAATCCCCTTTGCAGTCCAAGCTGGAAAAGGGAGCGCCCGATGAAGCGGGAGATGAATGAACTTGAATGCCTGAATAGTGCTTCTTTCCCTTCATGTCGCTTTGCCATTTTGATAGTCACAGTAATGTTTGTTTGTGAAAGTTGTGAGTCAATGGGTTTGTTTGGTCTTATTGCAAAAAACAGACATATTGTATATCACACAAATGCAATTATTCAAGTAAATCTGTTGTCAGTAATTGCTGTGACAAGACTGGTGTTGACTAATTAAGCGTATCAATGTTGTATGTCAGATCTGGTTTCGTTTTCTGTTCGACACTGAAAGGTATAACGTCTACCTCAGGTATGGTTTTCAAATCTGACCTATTACCAAGAGGCTCAAGCAAAAGAGACTTCCTTCAGAAAAATAATTCACTTTGCAATAACAAACCAGACCAACAGTGTCAATGCATTTCTGTGTGGAATATTATCTTGTTTGTCTCCTATGTTTTGATTTATAGTAGTTACAGTACAATAATGCATTGTGGACTAACCAGAAGCACAGCTGCAGTCTTTGTGAAGCTACTGAGGACATAAACAATATGAATGTTGTTTGGTGCAAAAGTAACCGGTGGCACAAGCTACATCAAGTTTATGTTTGTTGTGAACTGTAGATTAATTATCTCTGTATTAAAAAAATGGATGAAAAAAAAGGACAACCGAAAAGAACAATCTTTTTTTTTTAATGGGTGAATTCAACGCAAAAATGTTCTTTACATTATTCATTTTATAATTATTAGTTTGGTAGAATATGAACGATAGATGGCGCAATCTCCTTTAAGTCACCGTAAGATGCAGCTCAGTACATTCACATTTATGGTCAGTCTAATAATCAAGGGAACCTAAAGGGACATGCATGTGGTATAATGCAGATTTGAAATAAATCCCGAGTATAAAACTGAAAAAAAAAAAAAAAAAACTCCCTCGTGGACATCCGTTTTACTTAATAAGTCCTCCCTTCCAGTATAAAATAATGACAATTAACTTTCTCCGTTTTTAATACTATTTTATCACTCTGCAAACTCAGGTAGTGCGATGGCGTATTTAGCAAAAAAATAAAATAATAAAAATAAAGACATCGTTGTTGCGCGCAAGCTCGAGGGGAGGGCGGGCATTTTCCTGACAGGCTGCGGGGGGCGTTGCAAACTTCCACCACGTATACTTGGAGGAGATAGGAAAAGGGGTTGCGGCTTAAAAAAAAAAAAAAAAAAAAGGGGACACACGTTCAGCATTTCGACCAAAATAACGGACTTCCCCCCCCTCCTCTAGTCTTCATAAGCTTCAAGTTAAACACGAGAAGAATGCATGTTGTTGCGAACTAATTTGAAGTCACTGTAGAAGTTGCAGGCGCTGGTAGCCAGCCGTCAGGAATCCGCTAGCTTTCTTTCTTTCTTTCTTTTCAATTTGTGTTACGAACTGAGTTTATTTTTGAAGCATGTTTTGATGTCGTGCAGACTCCGTCAAATTTAAAGACAAATCGACTTCTTGATAATACTTTGACTAGAGCAACGAGATGGCACGGTGGAGGCTGAAAGTGTTGGTGCGACTGCTGCTGCTGGCGGTGCTGCTGTTGAATGCCAGCACACAGGCGGGGACGGAGAATAAAGTCAATCCGGAGGTGAGTTTGGACAAAAGTGAAAAGATTAAAAAAAAAAAAAAAGACTGGCAGGCAATTTCTGTCACTTTCAGCTGTCATATAAGCTAACCATTTTTAACATTAAGTTTTAGATATCCTCTAATTGTTTCTCCACATTTCGTTCAAGTGTGATAAGTATATAAAAAAAATCTGAAAAATTATGCTGAAGTCCAATGACATCTTTGTACATTACTTATTGAGGTTAATGCCCAAGAAAAAGAAAAAAAAAAGCATACATAATTCTTTGGTGTGACCATAAAGTATGCTCAGGTATTGTGTGACATCATTTATGATAGTTGGCTCGTGTTTTGTCAAAAAAAAATGGAAAGAAATATTTTTTATTATTATTGTTGCTGTGTAAAACGTTTAATATTATAGGGACTACTAAATACTATTTAGAATATGAAATACTAGCTTAACCCCCCCAAAATGTTATGCTTTCATTTGTTTACTAATGTTTTTATTTTTTTCATATATTTTTTACTATTATTGTTGCTGTGTAAAACGTTCAATATTGTAGGGACTGCTAAATACTATTTAGAATATGAAATACTAGCTTAACCCCCCAAAATGTTATGCTTTCATTTGTTTACTAATGTTTTATTCTTCAATTCACTGCAAAGGCTCACAACTATTACACACAAAAAGCAAAAGTTTTAATGCTTGACTATTTCAACAAAGTATGGGGATAAAAAGATGATGAGGGGGGAAAAAAGAATGATTGTGGGTTACAGACAGTAAGTTGCATGAGAGTTTATCATATCGTTTTTGCGGTCCATGTTAATACAACATGAGTAAAGGACAATAACGTCAGCAAAAGTCACTTGTTGTTGCCATTGTGCAAAATGGGAAGGGCTATGACCGGGGTTAGCGGAAACAGCCCATGAGCACCATTAGCGCTCATGAAAAACGCTGAGGAGTGCTGAGGATGCAAAAGTAAGGAAGCATGAGAACGTAAATGGGGAGAAATCGGAGTTTGTATTGTGGTCAGGGCAGAGTCAGAGACAATTTTTGTGGGCACGGGAGGGGGATTTGAGAACTGCGGCTCCGTTAATATTTAGAGGGATGGGGAAATGTAATTGTTGACATCTGTCTTAAGTTACGGCTCAGCAGTCTAGGAGACGTACTTCAGCGTTTCTGAGAAAGAGTCAGCTGTGGAAAAACACAGCTCACTGATAAGGAGCAGCAGCTTTTCATATTTTTCTGTCTTTTTAGAATCATTACAACATGAAGTCAACGGCCAGCATTAGAGTTTTGATCAGCCGCTGGTGCCAAATATCTTCATTGTTATTCCAGCTGCCCTAGTGGAAGAACGTTACATTAGCTCTGCTGACCTAAATTCAAACGCCAAAGGAAAGGGACGATTTATGATTCAAAGTAAACACAGGAGCAAACTCAGAAACCAGCTTTGAAACCAGAGATTAACAGTTTAGGATTTGCATATGTTTGTAATATGTGCAGGACAGTCACAAAACTTCTCATCGTCGGATGATAAAAACCTGCACAACTTTCAAAATGAAATCACTGCATATTGTATTTTTTTCATTACTTCATGGTTTCTGTGAGGGCCACTCAGAGCCTGAGTGCGGACCAGATGTGGCCCCCAGGCCATTATTTGCAGAGAGGTCTGCAGTAGAGGGTGATGAATGTTTTTTATGTGGAGGTTTCACAAAAAACATTTTGGGGAAAAAAGCCAATTAAGTCATAAATTTTAATTAAAACCTAACACATTGGAAGGCAACATTAACGAGGCGAACCTAAAAACTTGAATTCTGGGGAGAAATGAATCCTTCGATTGAGAGTCAAATGGCAAAAATCTTCTCTTCATCCTTTTTTTGGGAGGATGTCAATTTTACGTGGTCAGCAGCTTTGTGTCATCATAATAAACACTCACGGCAGATGAAGTCATTTCCTTTAGTTTGACTAATTGACTCTAAGAAAGGAAGTGGGCATTTTGGGTTTTTGCTCGGCCAATAAAACACCTTGTCGCGTTCACAAGATTGCATGACATTATGCACTGCTACAAGTAAAGATCTGTTCATATAGACATCCCCAAAATCTTTAAAGGAATGGCTGCTTGATGAGATCATTTTAAGTGAAATGGGGGAATATGCGCTGAGGACAGTGAGGGGGCTGTTGCAGAACACAAAAGAAGACATTGTGGCCATGTGACTGATGCAATTTTTGAAGAAAGCTAGAAAAGGAATTATTATCTGGATGAACAAGTCATACATAAGCCTCTGTGTGGGACATATAGTTTTTTTTTTTTGCACTGACAAAGAAGAAAGACAGGAAAGAAGGAAGGATGTTGGGCTATTTTTTCATTGTGTTATGTTATAGACAAAGACACACCCCGGCCGGTCATAAAGGCTGGGTGGCCCGAAGGCAGGATCCCTGAGGAGTCATTGATGTTACAGGAAATGAGGTCATATCCAAAGTGGTAACCTCACTCAAAGCAATTGTAGCTCTGAAAAATGACATTACAAATGACGTCCACTCTTTTTGTGAGACCTTATTGGCCAGAGAGAAAATGGTTAACGTCACTTGCGAGATTCGACCCTCAAATGTGTGTGTGCGCTAGCTTGCAAGTAGCCTATAACAAAGTGTGACAACTGATGGGAGTCCTTTTCAGGATAGCAGCGAGCATCACTGTAGATCACCCCTTTTTTTCCATTGGCTCGGCCTGGGTGGAACAAGTGACTCTCTGGTTCTCATGCTAACTCCCTTCCTTTGCAAAAGGGACACCATCCCTCCCTCCCCTTTGATTCCTGACCATACTTAGTCTTCCATGTGGGTGGTTGTAACTGTAAATTTCAAAGCGCTGACTATGCATGTTTGATCTGAGGAATTAAAATGAAATAAATCTGTCGACATTTACGTTAAAAACTGTTTCCAAGCGGCAATTTCACATATTCCACTTCAAAAGCCTTTTATTAGTGTTGACAGTCATCGTCTGCGCAGTGACCCTTTCCGCTTCGTACCACCGCTTAAGTTACTCAGCTTATTAGCGGTGTAAAAATAGCATTGTTCAAAAATGATTTATTTATTTATTTATTTTTTACGTCACATGCAAAGGCCTTTATAAGGATGGATGGGAGCACTAATGCTCAAACAAGTATTCTGTGTCATACAACAGCAGTCTTTTGAGTGAGTTTAAAAAAACGAAAAAAAAACGAAAAAAAAACGAGTATGTGTGTGACAAAGTCTCAAATATCAGTCAAACTGGACCTGGAATAGCGGTTTCCTTGTGCAGAGGAACCTGTGAGGTCAAACATGACTTTTTCCCATCGAAAAATTCCAAATTGAAGTGTTCCCCAACTAAACTGCGGTTGGTCTACGCTGTCTTAAGGTCGAATGGAAAGTTGATTTGTGTGAGCCTCACACTATTTTCAAAGTCAAAGTCAAAGTCAGCTTTATTGTCAATTTCTCCACATGCCAAAGACACAAAAAGAAACCGAAATTTCGTTCCCCACTATCCGAACAGCCTGGAGAAAGAAGCTGTTGGCGAGTCTGGTGGTGCGGGAGCGCAGGCTCCTGTACCTCTTCCCAGAGGGCAGAAGGTCAAACAAAGAGTGAGCTGGGTGACTCACATAACTCGCAATCGTGGTTGCCTTGCGGGCGAGATGAGATTTTGCAGCCGTTTTAATTTATTTGAATACCCTTTTTTTATTTATATTATACTAATCATAACAAATAGCCAGCCTTAGTTTAATTTTTCGAGACGTACTTTGTAATTTTTGGACCTGTAAAGCGGACTTAAAGCTTGCTGGAAAAACTTAAAAACAAAAGTCACAGTTGTACCATCTGTGGTACAGCTGTATTTCTGTCACAGCCATGTGACAGTTGATCCACTTTTCCTGTTCAGCTCCAAAACAAATCTCTTTATAATCTCACCAAAAATTCCTCTTAATCCTAATTTCCTTTGAAATTTAAATGATTATTATAACTTCATGTTAAAGTGAAACCAACTGTCAGTTTCAAATGAATTATCAATTGTAGTTTAGACTAAAGTTGAATCGAATTATCCATCAATTAGATGATTCATTCATTATCCACCGTTGGCAATTACGTTTCAATGCCATAATCCATCCGTCGTCTTTTTCCCCAAATGGTGTGCAATGAGACACTGAGTCTTTATGTGTGTCCACTTCTGCCTGATGTTTGAGTCACAACCAGAAAGGGCTCATTCAAAGGTAAACTAGTGTAAACACTCCAACCTCCATGTCTCCCTGACACACACCAAGAGTAAGAAATTAAAGCCACTTCATGCCAAAGTCGGTCAAGTTGGATCAGAATCACTTCTTTCTGTACTAGTGTACTGTAAACCTACAAGGCCCAAGCCTATATTTAAGAAGGTTAGCTCACCCAGGTGCACAAATGGTTCTTCAGAGGAGAAGCTACGACTAGCATGTCGACCCGAGCGAGTATCAACAGCAGATGGGCTTTAGCGCAATGATTGATAGGTTTTATAGGGTGTGGTCTGAGGCCGCTGGGTTTTCCACGGAGAATGAATGGGTGGAGTGATGAGGCAAAGACAGACTTTGAGGTTTGGATGCAACGCTGGATGCAGAGGTCCCTGACGTTGAAGCACCACTCCAACCATCTGCTGAGGTTTGCCTTAGGCCCCAGTCTCAGCCTGGGACTCTCCCTCCCTCCCTCCCTCCCTCCCTCCCTCCCTCCCTCCTTCTCTCCCTCCCTCCCTCCCTCCTTCTCGCTCTCTCTCTCATTTGGCTGCGGTGGCCTCGTGCGCCTCGCAGTTCTGAGTCCTGGGATTCAGATCTCGGAATTTTTGGTGTGACCTGCATATGCATAAGAAGTACGTAGTGATTAAATGTGGGCCAGTGTGTAGGGGAACATCTTTTTATCATCTCATATTAACAGGAGAGCAATGCAAGAGGAGGTAGAAATATTTTTGGGAGGCTTTTCAATCTCTGGAGAAGTCTACTAAAGGTCCCATATGGGCCGACAAAATCCGATCTGGATTTCATTTGCCTGTAGTGTGAACGGTGAATAGAACAGGTTTCAACATGTACAAATTAGGTCAAGGGATCATATTGTCAAAATCCCTTCCTCAGTTAAAATATGTTGTAAAAATAAATAGTAAGCAGTGGAATGCGCAGAAACGTCATCAACATCTGGCATGACCGGCCCTGAAATGGATCGTACGTTTGAAACACTCCTGAAATTCCTGATGGCCACCACGCCCACCCCTGATCTCAGCACACTGCGTTGGAATTAAAAAATGATCAACTCTTCATATCACGTGATGTTATATAAAAGAAAAAAAACCCTGAATATCACAGTGGGTTTAGTTTTGCCTTCACAATAGCCTCAATGTTATTTTTTTTTTTTTACTTTGGGTCACAGAGGGGAAAAAAGCTGCGTGGGAGATTTGCATAGCAAAGCCACTGGCGTCTCTCCAGATGTCAAGCTAGTGCTGCGGTGAAAAGCTTTTTCCAGGGAAAGTAAAGTCAAGTTCAGCATAAGAACTCTGAAGAACTTGATGACCATGGCAGCGCTGACACCAAATTTCAAAGAGTAACTTACAAAAAAAAGTCTTGTTAATGTTTTACTTTAAAGAGGGAATTTCCTCAGGCGGTTCCTGGCTCGCAGGGGTTTCGTTGAAACTTGAGCTGTGTTTTCAGCGCTTTAGACCTGTTTGACTTTAAAAGTTGGATTTCGACACTGCCTGACAATTGATGGTCGAGTTAGTCACCGAATGGAGAAATGCCAGAGAGGCTTCAAATGCTGCTGCTGCTGTTGGCACCAAAACACCAAAACAAACTTCTTTTGTGCATCAGTGTGGAATCATTTCTTTTCATAACAGCTGCACTTAATATTTCAACATGAGGTTCGCGTGATTGGCGGCATCCAAACACATTCTGTTTTATTCTCCAGGTCAAAGTTCAAGATGTCTTGTGTCTCTGTTGTTGAGGATTTTTAGGTCTGCCTGTTTGGAGTCATTTTCTTCTTTGGTTTTGTCGTTGCTTTTATGAGCGCCATAACGTGTCTTTTTTTTTTTTGCAGTCTTGGCTGCAACAATATGGTTACCTTCCCCCACGGGACCTGCGGACCCACTCTCAGCGTTCCCCTCAATCCGTCTCCTCAGCCATCGCCGCCATGCAGAGGTTCTACGGCCTCACGGTCACCGGCTCTTTTGACAGCAACACCATCGAGTGAGAAGCCCGTTTCACTCTTGATCAAATTCACTTCCATGATACACCGCTGAGAACACTTGTGATCAAATGTGATGTTTGACAGGGCAATGCAACGACCTCGCTGCGGTGTGCCAGACAAGTTTGGTGCTGAGTTGAAGACCAGCTTGAGGAGAAAGCGTTATGCCATCCAGAGCCTGAAGTGGACTAAGAACCAACTCACATTTTCGTAAGTGATTGGGATTTTGCGGGTCACAGCCTGTTGTTTCTAGGCGGAATTTGCAGGGGGCTACCGTTATTTACTATACATTGTCTCCTTGGCAAGACAGGGAGAGCTATTGACAGCCATAATATCATTGCCGGCGTTAAAAATAATGATTAGCTATTAGAATAATAAAACACCGCCTACACTTTCCCTAATAGAACAATAGCAGTATTGCGCCATCATTTTGCAACTTTTTAAAAGACAATATTTGACCGTCCTCAGAATACAGAACTACACGCCAAAGGCGGGCGAGTACGAGACCCACGAGGCCATTAGGAGAGCCTTCAAGGTGTGGGAGAGCGTCACCCCGCTGCGATTCACTGAGATTCCCTACCATTACATCCGGGACAAGGTGGAGGAGTTTGCGGATATCATGATATTCTTCGCTGAGGGTTTCCACGGCGACAGTAGCCCTTTTGACGGTGAGGGAGGCTTCCTGGCACACGCTTACTTTCCCGGTGCCGGCCTTGGGGGTGACGTCCATTTTGATGAAGCTGAGCCTTGGACTATTGGAAACCAGGATCTGACGGGTAAGGGACCGCCTATGTCATTCACAAGCTAACACTAAGGCCAGGGAAACGTGTTTACGTGGTGTGTGGGTGCTACAAGCGCCGACATGTCCTACTTCATATCGGTATGAGGGAGTTATGTATGCTATAGAGATGGGGAAGTGTTTATTCATGAATTGCCTTGAGTCACTCTTCACATGACGTGCAAGCGTTAGCACATCTTGTACTGTTTGTCGTTTACAGACGGCTCAAGTTATTTATGTGCTTGTGAGTCACCTCCAAGTCACCCACAAAATATGGCAAGTCCATGAATTGTGTGTGGATCCGTCTAATTGCTGCTTTGGAGATTTGAAAATTGCATTCAACTACATCAACTTTCCAGCTTTTTCTCTGAACGGTGGCTACTTGCCTCCCCATAGCTCTCCTCACTGTTCACGCGTGGTCAATGCTCGAGAGGTCATATTTACCGATGGGCGACATCATGTTTTGCTGCCTCCAGGCAATGATATATTCCTGGTTGCCGTGCACGAGTTGGGCCATGCTCTCGGTATGGAGCATTCCAGTGACCCCTCAGCCATTATGGCTCCCTTTTACCAATGGATGGACACTGACAACTTTGAACTTCCCGAAGATGACATCAGAGGCATCCAACAGCTTTATGGTGGGTAATACATTTGGAACATCTCGCTTTGCTGAAGTTTTCCCGAGCAGGCAGGAGAGGACTATAGTAACATTTCTATTTTCTCTTTCAGGTGCGGGATCAGGCCCTCAGCCCCCATTTGTGACACCTCGAATCCCAACTGACAAAACTCCCAGCTATACACCAGACAAAACTCATTTCGGCCCAAATATTTGCGACGGACACTTTGACACCATCTCCATCTTCAGAGGAGAAATGTTTGTGTTCAAGGTAAACCAGAGAGATCTTCTTTGGACACGTTTGGGGGCTGTTACGAAAATGACCTTTTGTTTTCAGGATAAGTGGTTCTGGCGAGTGCGTAACAAACAAGTGATGGATGGCTACCCCATGCCTATGGGTCACTTCTGGAGGGGACTTCCTACTCTCATCGATGCTGGTTTTGAAAGAGAGGATGGGACATTTGTTTTCTTTAAAGGTTCCTATTTGACAAAAAATATCCAGTGGTTTGTTGAAAATCATAGAAACAATAGTCACTTTTATTCTTCTTTCTTTCATCTCCCCTCTCTGATTAGGTGACAGATACTGGGTGTTTACTGAATCCATTCTCGATAATGGCTACCCCAAGAAGCTAAGAGAAATGGGGACTGGGCTCCCTAAAGATCGGATAGACGCCGCACTTTATTACACTCCCACTGGACAGACATACTTCTTCAGAGGAGACAAGTCAGTCTGAAACTTTTTCTCTACTTTGGAATTGCAACATACTTGATGAGGTGACATCCCTTTGGCTTTCCTTTGCGTAGGTATTACCGTTACAACGAAGCGACGCGGAGTGTTGACGACGGTTATCCAAGGCCCATCAATGTCTGGCAAGGAGTGCCCGACAATATCAAGTCAGCCTTCATGAGCAAAGATCAAGGTAAGTGGTGTTCCTGCAGGTCAGCTTTAAAAGTCGTCAAACTATTTTGAAGTGTTGATCCCTTCCTTGAATGCAATATCAGCAAACAAAGACAAACGAGAATGTGGAGTGGAACCTCAAAGGTTGAACATAACTGGAAATGAATAATAATGCACATAAAATGATGTGTACCTTTCCTCCTCAGCGTACACCTACTTTTATAAAGCCAACAAGTATTGGAAGTTCAACAATCAGATGATGCGAGTGGAGCCCGGCTACCCAAAATCAGCTCTGCGGGATTGGATGGGTTGTCCCAACGAAGACCCCAAGACGGACGGAGGAAAAGGCGGCCACGACAAAGACAAGGAACAGGACCACAACAACGACGACAAGGACAGAAGCCGAGACAGGGAGACAGACAAGGAGAGGGAGAGAGAGAGGGAGAGAGAGAGGGAGAGAGAGAGGGAGAGAGAGAGGGAGAGAGAGAGGGAGAGAGAGAGGGAGAGAGAGGAAACCGAGACAAAGGTGGATCGGGAAGAGGACGTGGAGAATACGGAAGTGATCATTATTGAGGTGGACGAGGAAGGAAGGGCGGGAAGCGGAGTGGGGGCGGCAGCCGTGGTCATTCCTTTGTTCCTGTTGGTGTGTGTGATCGCAACGCTGGCCGCTTTAGTGTTTCTCCGTCGCTACGGCACTCCTCGCCGACTCCTCTACTGCCAACGTTCCTTACTGGACAAGGTGTAGTTGGAACAGGAGAGGAGGATCCAAAGAGAAACAAATGGAAGGTGATGTTGGACAAAATAAGATCAAATGTGAAGAAGAGCAGCGCGCTTCATTGTTGAAACCACTGCGAGGTTCTTTTTTTTGCTCTGTCACGCACGCAACCACTCGGGCCTTCCATTTGGTTCTCTGTCTTGTGGGGACTGACGCCAGCTCACGGCTGTTTGTTTGTTTTAGCCTTTTTCAATGTCTTCTTGTCAAGTTGACGTCATCGGTCAGCGTTTGTGGCATACAATTGGAGCATGTTCCTCGTGTAAGCAAATTGTGTGCTTGACACCCCTCCCCCACCCACCAGCAATATACTGTACGACACACACACAAACACACACACACACACACGGTTCCTTTTGCACACACAGACACTCATGCAAAAAGCGCATTTTCTTTCAACCACAAAGTCATTGTGTTTTTTAAGCCTCCAGTAAAACAGAACCGAGCCAGTGTGAACCATAAAAGGGAACGAATCAGCATGAAACTCTGTGTTTTCCCTTTTTCTATAAATGCTGATGTCGTCATTATTATTATGACTATTACTATTATTGTTGTTGTCTGTGTAATGAATGCGTTTTTGTACATTGTCATTAAAAAGTCCTGCTGGACAGTGACATACCGTTTTGAAAGTGGCCTTAATTTTATATGTGGGAATAGTGAAGTGGGGACGCGGGTGATTATTTGTTAATGAAACTTGATTGTTTTAATTTTATCTTCAAATGAAATAAATCCAAAATCTGGAAAAAATGGCTTCCATTTTTCATTGTTTACCATTTTACAGTATGGTGCTAATTTTACTCGTCACGGGTTTAAGAGGACTCGCACAGCAATGATGATTATACTAGTGATGATGATAATAATGGGAACCATCTCCTTTTTCGCAATGAGATTGTGTCTGTGTTCTTTACATTTTGGACATTTCCTACAAAATAAAGACATAGCAAAAGTATTCATGTGGTGTGAGTTTCACTTGGCACTACTGTTTTGACCTGTGTGCAATATAACAGAATGCAAGATTTAAAATCAATTATCTTACCTTATTTTGCCCTCCTTCTGGTCTTCACCGTCCTCCTGGACCTCCAGCTTTCTTGCTCCCCAGCCACTCCACTCTCCATTAACGTGGCTTGGAAAATGTCAGGCCAGGGAACTGGGTTGGAAAATGAGGAATGCGTCCAAATCCTAAGTAGAAACAGGGATAAAATGGATCGACCCGTTGCATAGCAGAAAAACATATCTTAGTTGTATGGTTGGAGCGGCATGTGGGATTTTTGTCTTTTTCTTTTTTAGCAATTGTTACAGTTGGTAAGCATTTGATTAAGTAAATGGGGTCATGCGTGTATGTCGAATATGCACTCAGCATTTGCATGTGTTATTAGACCGACCCTACAGTGGGGACTGTCTTCCATTATGAGATAATAAAAGTTAGAAAAATAAAAGTTAAAAAAAAACAAAACAATTGCAGGCCTCAACCGAGTTCAAAATGACCTAAACTGTCACATAACCGTCGCCTATGACGTGTTATGGCAGCTGTACCACTTTAATGCAATAATAATCATCAGTTATTTTCTTAATAAAAAAAAAAAAAAAGGCGCCCCGTTGTCTCTGGTTTGCTGAATCGGTGGTCGGGGGGGTGGGGGGTGGGGGTTAAGTCACGAGGCTGTTTGCAAAATGAAGGAGGAGTGTGTGTTGGAGGGGGGATTTAAATCACATTTGGAGGCCAGAATGATGCAGAATTCCATGAGCAACATCTGGAAATGCAACTGCAACCCCCAGGATCACATGCACAGCAGGACAAGTCATTAATAGGTCAAAGCAGTCAACAAACTGTATATTGCTTATATACATTGTGTCATGGTACACAAACAAGAACTCAAACAGTGCTTCTCAAATGTGTTTTCTGTCTTTCCCTGCTGATTCTGCGAAGTGAAGGCAAGAATCAGCACGACTCTGCATAGTTTCCTTCGCCCCCGCCCCCTCCTTTGTGTAACTGGAGACGTTTTTCTCTCGACAAAACGAGCCACTTTTCCAACCAGCATAAAAACAAAAAAAATATGTTGCAAGATTACACGTTGTTGACTGGAAAGTCACAGGGTGGCCTCGTGTCTAATGTCACAAGCCTCATTAATAAGTGATTTAAGAGTTTTTCTCGTTGCGGGACACTTCCTGTTTCACTTGAATGTATTTGGCCTGCTGGCTGATGAGTGGAAATTTCCTATTGGAAGAGGTTCTGCTCTGGTCCACTGTGCCTCATAAAATGGCCGACGGGTATAGAAAAGGGGAATGGCGGGACAAAGCTCAGCGAGAGAGAAGCCTGGGTAACTTCCCAATTAAAATGAGAATGACTGTTGACCTCTGCCTGGCAACAAGGATGTCGGGTGAGGTAGTTCATAAGAATCCTGGCAAGTGGCCAACACATGGATTTCATTTGCATCTATTAAGGGTCTGCCACATCCTGCTACGTGCAGCGGGACCGCGAACAGGGAACACAAGGGTTTGCTATCATTGTTCTTTAGATTTTATTTTTTATTGTTCAGTCGAACGCATATAATGTGCATCCTGCTGTACTGGCATCCCAGCTGAGTTTGGGAAAAAGGTCAATTATACTCTGGATTGGTGTATGCTTCAAATGGATGATTTATTTCATGGTTTACCATCGTAGAATAGACTTTCATTCACCATTGGCCTTTCCCAGATGACTCTTAAGTGTCAAAATGAGGTTTTGTGCCGGGCGTGGTGCACTATTGTGTGGGTGGAACAAAAATGCAGGTGCAAGGAAGTTGAAGCATCAACATTTGCCTTTTCCCCCAAACCATCCGCCTCATGCGGCTCGTTATGCCCCTCAAGCCTGGCAGGAAAACACCTCTGACATAAAATGCTGATTCAAGCTCTCCTTCCTGTGCTAAGGCCACCTGGCCTCATGCTGACCTAGTTGTCATATCCACAAGGAAACCCCCTCCCGATGGGAACTTGTCAGGATAGTGGACTCATTTTAAGCCTGAACGCTGATTGTGAGGTATCTATCATACAATCTAATACATGTGTTTTTTTCTTTCTCTTTCTCCAGAGCTCTTCTTTTACTGCTGCATCTGGTTTCCATAAGCGCAAAGATGTCATCAAAAAGACGGGGGGGTCCATGTGAGGCCAAAATCAGAGCGAGTGGCAAGATTGCTTTGATCGTGTCTCCATCTCAGGTTTCCTTCCAGTTTTGCTTTGCAATGAGAGGAAATCTATAGAAGGTGTGGCCACGTGACAACAGAGGAACATATTGAATCCAGACGAAAGTCAACCAGACGTGCCGAGATCAGAGAGGCCATATGAGAGGTGGTCTATGAAAGAGGAGCTTAGCATGTCTGTGTGTTGAGTGCCGGACACAAAGTCCTATGCGGTTTCACTGTGGAGGGGAAGCATGCGTGGGATGGTGGTGGGAGAGGACTGCTTACAGGGCAAAAGAATATTGCTTTTACAGGGTACTTCTTACCAGGAGCGGTCTTGCTCAGCTGACTGGTTGGTACCGTTGACCCCAGCTGTGGACAAGACGCAGGTGGTCCTCCAGCTGCGACTACGGATTCTGAGAAGAAAAAAAAATCCATCCATCCATCTTCTTCCGCTTATCCGGGGTCATGTCGCGGGGGCAGCAGCTTTAGGAGGGACTCCCAGACTTCCCTCTCCCCAGCCACTTCATCCAGCTCATCTCGGGGGATCCCAAGGCGTTCCCAGGCCAGCTGAGAGACATAGTCTCTCCAGCGCGTCCTGGGTCGTCCCCAGGGTCTCCTACCGGTGGGACATGCCCGGAACACCTCCCCAGGGAGGCGTCCAGGAGGCATCCTGATAAGATGCCCGAGCCACCTCATCTGGCTCCTCTCAACGTGGAGGAGTAGCGACTCTACTCCGAGTCTCTCCCGGATGACCGAGCTTCTCACTCTATCTCTAAGGGAGAGCCCGGACATCCTGCGGAAAAATCTCATTTTGGCCGCTTGTATCCGGGATCTCGTTCTTTCGGTCACGACCCATAGCTCGTGACCATAGGTGAGGGTAGGAGCGTAAATCGACCGGTAAATTGAGAGCTTTGCCTTTTGGCTCAGCTCTCTCTTCACCACAACGGACCGGTACAGGGTCCGCATTACTGCCGACGCTGCACCGATCCGCCTGTCGATCTCGCGCTCCATCCTCCCCTCACTCGTGAACAAGACTCCAAGATACTTGAACTCCTCCACTTGGGGCAGGATCTCATCCCCGATCCGGAGAGGGCATTCCACCCTTTTCCGATCGAGGACCATGGACTCGGATTTGGAGGTGCTGACCCTCATCCCGACCGCTTCACACTCGGCTGTGAACCGTTCCAGCGAGAGCTGGAGATCACGGCCTGAAGAAGCCAACAGCACCACGTCATCTGCAAAAAGCAGAGACGCGATGCTGAGGTCCCCAAACCGGACCCCGTCAACGCCTCGGCTGCGCCTAGAAATTCTGTCCATAAAAATTATGAACAGAATCGGTGACAAAGGGCAGCCTTGGCGGAGTCCAACCCTCACTGGAAACGAATCCGACGTACTGCCGGAAATGCGGACCAGACTCTGGCATCGGTGATACAGGGACCGAACCGCCCTTATCAGTTGGCTCAGCACCCCGTACTCCCGAAGCACCCTCCACAGAACCTCTCGAGGGACACGGTCGAACGCCTTCTCCAAGTCCACAAAACACATGTGGACTGGTTGGGCGAACTCCCATGCACCCTTGAGGATCCTGCCGAGGGTGTAGAGCTGGTCCACTGTTCCACGGCCAGGACGAAAGCCACACTGCTTCTCCTGAATCCGAGGTTCGACCTCCTGACGGACCCTCCTCTCCAGCACCCCTGAATAGACCTTACCAGGGAGGCTGAGGAGTGTGTTCCCCTGTAATTGGAACACACCCTCCGGTCCCCCTTCTTAAAGAGGGGAACCAGCACCCCAGTCTGCCAATCCAGAGGCACTGTCCCCGATGTCCACGCAACGTTGTAGAGGCGTGTCAGCCATGACAGCCCCACAACATCCAGAGCCTTTAAGAACTCCGGGCGGATCTCATCCACCCCCGGGGCCCTGCCACCGAGGAGTTTTTTTAACTACCTCAGTGACTTCGACCCCAGAGATTGGAGAATCCGCCTCAGAGTCTCCAGGCCCTGCTTCCTAAATGGAAGGCGTGTAGGTAGAATTGAGGAGGTCTTCGAAGTATTCTCCGCACCGACTCACGACGTCCCGAGTCGAGGTCAGCAGCACGCCATCCCCACTGTAAACAGTGTTGACGTTGCACTGCTTCCCCCTCCTGAGACGCCGGATGGTCGACCAGAATTTCCTCGAAGCCGTCCGGAAGTCATTCTCCATGGCCTCACCAAACTCCTCCCACGCCCGGGTTTTTGCCTCAGCAACCGCCGAAGCCGCGTTCCGCTTGGCCATCCGGTACCTGTCAGCTTCCTCCGGAGTCCCGCAGGCCAAAACGGCCCGATAGGACTCCTTCTTCAGCTTGACGGCATCCCTTACTGCCGGTGTCCACCAGCGGGTTCGGGCATTGCCGCCACGACAGGCACCAACGACCTTACGGCCACAGCTCCGGTCGGCCGCCTCAACAATGGAGGCGCAGAACATGGTCCACTCAGACTCAATGTCCCCCGCCTCCCCCGGGACGTGGGAAAAGCTCTGCCGGAGGTGGGAGTTGAAGCTCTTCCTGACAGGAGATTCTGCCAGACTTTCCCAGCAGACCCTCACAGACCGTTTGGGTCTGCCAGGTCGGACCGGCATCTTCCCCCACCACCATCTTCCCTCGGAGCCAACCCACCACCAGGTGGTGATCAGTTGACAGCTCCGCCCCTCTCTTCACCCGAGTGTCCAAAACATGCGGCCGCAAATCCGATGACACGACTACAAAAGTCGATCATCGAACTGCGGCCTAGGGTGTCCTGGTGCCAAGTGCACACATGGACACCCTTATGCTTGAACATGGTGTTCATTATTGAAAATCCGTGTCAAGCACAGAAGTCCAACAATAGAACACCGCTCGGGTTCAGATAAGGGGGGCCGTTCCTCCCAATCACGCCCTTCCAGGTCTCACTGTCATTGCCCACGTGAGCATTGAAGTCAAAGTCAAAGTCAGCTTTATTGTCAATTTCTCCACATGCCAAAGACACAAAAAGAAACCGAAATTTCGTTCCCCCCTATCCCACGGTGACAAGACATGGCTCACAACAGACAAACAAGTAAACAAGTACAACAAAAGCGTGCTGAATAAATAATGAATAAATAACACAACAATAAATAAATAAATAAGAGGAGCAGAAAAAAAAGGAGCAAGTGCGCGTACAGCAGACATTCCCGAAAATAGCGCAACAGTGCCGCACGCTACGCAGAAGGGGGTAGCGAGAAAGAAGCTGTTGGCGAGTCTGGTGGTGCGGGAGCGCAGGCTCCTGTACCTCTTCCCAGAGGGCAGAAGGTCAAACAAAGAGTGAGCCGGGTGACTCACATCTCTGGCAATCGAGGTTGCCTTGCGGGCGAGATGGGAGGTGTAAATGTCCTTCAGGGAGGGGAGCGAAGCACCAATAATCTTACTAGCCGTATTCACTATGCGCTGCAGGGCCTTCAAGTTCTGTTCAGTGCAGTTACCACCCCAGACAGCGATGCAACTGGTGAGGACGCTCTCAATGGTGCCACGGTAGAATGTAGACAGGACCGCCTGAGGAGCACATGCACGCCTGAGCTTCCGCAGGAAGTACAGGCGGCGCTGAGCTTTCTTTGCCAGTGACGAGGTGTTTGCAGACCAGGAGAGGTCCTCACTGATGTGCACCCCCAGGAACTTGGTGCAGCTCACCCTCTCCACCACAGCACCGTCGATGATCAGCGGCAGGTGTGTTGTGTGACCCTTCCGGAAGTCAACAATGATTTTCTTGGTCTTATTGACGTTCAGCAGGAGGTTGTTGTCCCTGCACCACGTGGTCAGAAGGTCGACTTCCGACCTGTACCGAGTCTCGTCGCCCTTCGTGATGAGACCCACCAGAGTCGTGTCGTCAGCAAACTTCACTATGCCGTTGTCGCTGTAGGTCGCAGAGCAGTCATGCGTCAGCAGGGTGAAGAGCAATGGACTGAGCACGCAGCCCTGGGGGGCCCCCGTGCTCAGCGTGATGCTGGCGGAGATTTTGTCGCCAACACGCACCACCTGAGGCCTCTGACAGAGGAAGTCCAGTAGCCAGTTGCAGAGGGAGGTACTGAGGCCCAGCTCGTCGACTTTGGAGATGAGTCGCTGCGGCACAATGGTGTTGAAGGCAGAGCTGAAGTCCACAAACAGCAACCTCACATATGAGTCCTTTCTCTCCAGGTGGGTGAGGGCCGAGTGGAGGGCAGAGCAGATGGCATCCTCAGAGGACCGCTTGGCACGGTACGCAAACTGGAAAGGGTCAATGGTAGGGGGGAGAACGGACTTGATGTGCTCCATGACCAGCCGCTCAAAGCACTTCATGATGATGGGCGTCAGTGCCACAGGGCGGTAGTCATTGAAGCAGGACGGTGCAGGTTTCTTCGGCACAGGAACGATGGTGGCAGCCTTGAAACACGAGGGGACGATGGCCTGCTGCAGGGAAACGTTAAAGATGTCCATGAAGACACCCGACAGCTCCCCAGCGCAGTCCTTCAGCGCTCGACCCGGGATGTTGTCAGGGCCCGCCGCCTTACGGGTGTCAATAGCGGCAAGCGCCCTCCTCACACCGTCGGCAGAGAGGCGCAGGGGCTGCTCGTGTGGGGGGGGAGTGGTCTTCAGCGGGCAAGTGCTGTTCTGGGCGTCGAAGCGAGCAAAGAAGCGGTTCAGATCGTTCAGCAGACGGACGTCGCCCTCACAGCTCCTCGGCGCGGGCTTGTAGTCCGTGATGGTCTGAATGCCCCGCCAAAGGCTACGTGCGTCCTTGCTGTCCTTGAAGTGGGTGGAGACCTTGCACGAGAACGCCTTCTTCGCTTCTTTGATGCCTCGGGACAGGTCGGCCCTCGCTGTCCTCAAGCCAGCCTCATCCCCCGCTCTGAAAACCTTGTCCCTGGCCCTCAACAGTCTGAGGACAGCCCCCGTCAGCCACGGCTTCCAGTTCGCGCGAGTGACGACGGATTTCGAGCAAGTCACATCATCGATGCACTTCGTGATGTAAGAGGTAACAGAGTCAGTATACTCCTCTACGTCCGTCCAATCGTTGTAGGTGGCTGCCTGCTTAAACAAGTCCCAGTCAGTGGTGTCGAAGCAGTCACGAAGTGCATCGGAGGCACCCTCAGGCCACACACGAACCCGCCTCCGAACCGGCCTGGATGCCTTTACCAATTGTCTGTATGCGGGCAAAAGCAAAACGGTGAGATGGTCAGAAAGCCCCAGATGGGGGAGGGGGGTGGCTTTGAAAGCTCCCTTTTGCGCCGAGTAGACTAGGTCCAGGAAGCTGTCTCCACGTGTCGGAAAAGGAACATGCTGGTGAAGCCTCGGGAAAACAGACTTCAGGTTGGCATGATTGAAGTCTCCAGCGAAGATGGTGAAACCGTCAGGGTGCGCTGTTTGCTGTTCACTGACAGCCTGGTACAGTTCACCAAGCGCCGCGATCCTGTCTCCTTCGATGTTGGAAGGCGGGATGTATACCGCGACTAGCAGAATCGCGGTAAATTCCCTCGGCAGATAAAAAGGACGGCACTTAATGATCACAAACTCCACAAGCGGCGAGCAGTGCTTACATACCACCACAGAGTCCCGGCACCATTCTTCTCGGATGTAGACGCATATTCCACCTCCTCGCGACTTTCCCCCTCGTACAATGGCACGGTCCGCCCGATAGCACGCTAGCCGCTCCAGATGCACGGCAGAGTCCGGAATGTTGTCACTCAACCAGGTCTCGGTGAACACGAGCACACAGCAGTTCCACACCGTCCGGTTCGTAGACCTCAGCAGGCGAACGTAATCCATTTTGTTGCCCAGCGATCGAACATTCGCCAGAAGAATGGAGGGCACCGCCGGTCGCGCTAGGTTGGCCGCCAGCCTGGCCCGGACGCCTCCTCGCACACCGTTTCCAACGGCTCCCAACCGGGGGAGGAATAGCGGGTGAGGTCGGCGACGTTTCAGGATGTAGCAGTCCGAGCGCCTTTAATGTCGACGCTTCAAAGTCCAGAACGCCGCAAAACCCACTTCTGCCGATGTCAAGCAGAACCTGCCTGCTGTACTTGTAGCACGATAAAGCACGACGAGACGAACACACAAGACTGTCGGACAAACACTCATTAGACGAACAAATCACCGTACTGACGGGACAGAGAGAGAGTGGCCGCTGCGTGTGCACGCGCCGCCATCTTGAAAAAGTCACCCAGTAGAACGATGGAGTCCCCAGAAGGAGCGCTCTCCAGCACTTCCTCCAGGGACCCCAAGAAGGGTGGGTACTCTGAGCTGCCGTTTGGTGCATAGACACAAACAACAGTCAGGACAGAAAAAAAATAGTTAACTTAATATCCAGGGGACATTAGCAACACACAAATAATAATAAATGAAATGGGACCACTTACAGGGGTAAAGTTTGCAATGCCATATGAGCTCCACGTGAAACTCTGGAGAAGACAAGACCCGGAAACAAAATACGCACCAAGATGTCATCAACAATAGCTTAGTGTTCTCTAGTGGCCGGAGGAAACCTCTGCAGTAGATACAGCAGCTCTATTTTCTTGGTTAAGCGCCCAAATCGACTGCCTTTAACTTAAAACTTTTCTTTTGTCCCCCATCATGAGGGTTTGTGTATAAAAGCTTCCTTTCTCCAGGAAATTTCCGTCTTGATCTCGTTCTGTCTCTTGATCGCCGCTCTTACTTACTTTCTTTCATATTTGCTTCGACATCTGAACTGTCCCAGTTGTTTGTCTGCCAGATAAGATGGCAAAGGATTCACCAGTCCAGACGCGTGGACTTGCATCAGGGTAGAAAAATGTCATGCTCAGCGACCAATGGGCTGTAATTACACAGGAGCTCAGCTGTGGTCTGCCGGATGAACGTCAAGAGCGAGAAATTGAGCAAAGAAGTAAGAAAGGGGAAAGGGGGCAAACTCGTCATTTACACACAGCGAAACAGTAGGGAGGAAACAATCAGATTAAATATATGGATTTAAAAGAATACCATCTTTGACGAGGCAGTAGACTGCAGATTTGTTCACCGTCACTCACACGATATTGAGTCAATTGAACATGTGGTTAACGCCATCTTGTGGACAATTGTTGTAAAGGCATTGGGCTACTATTCGTATTTGAGTTCAAGGTTTAATGTTTACAGCAGTAATGTATGTGAAATTGTTTGTAAACGTCATCATCTGGCAACCACTAGTTGAGTTACAAATATATAGTAAATATATGTGCTAAGAACAGTTAAGCGTGTTCATAAATAAGCATTGTGCAATTCAATTTGTTGCATTGTAACCTGTGGAACCTCGTTTTGGTAGTAAGTAGTACCAGGGTAGAGGTTAAAAATAGCTTTTAGTCACTCTTGGGATCACTGTGTCACAAGCTCAGATTGGGAGGAGGGGAGGAAAAAACAGGCAGGCCATTATTTCAAACTTTTTACCAATTTTTTTTATTTGTACATTCACCACTGATAGGCGTAATCAAAGAAGAAATTAAAATTAAAATAAAAAATAAAACAAAGCATTTGTACTAGAATGCTAAAATAAAAACAATATTAAAATCATTGGTGAGAAAACTGAAACCAGTACAACCTCCCCTTGACAGCCTGTATAAGCCCAACTTGGTGAGCACGTCGGAGGACGCCAAGAGAAGGGAACGAACATAGATGAGATAATAATAAAGAAATCTGGTGCGACAGAAAATGCGCCGTCTCCAGTCTCCATGTATATATTTTTTTCTTTTCCAGACAGCCGGAGAGAGGAACACTGCATCGCCTAAGAACAAAATACTCCAAAGCTGCCTCAGTTAAAAAGGTATGATTAAAGATGTCTGTACAGAATGCCACACGTTGGCCACATTTCAGCGCATCGCTGCACAGAGACGAGTTTGCTCTTCCTCTGTCTCTCGAGGCAGGACGGCTGAGAAGATTGTTGGTTTCCATGCAGCAACAAGTCCTCCCCATCCAAAGTGCAAGCCTGTTAAATGTGGAGTCAAAGAGCAAATGATGGCACCAATACTTTTGGTCAGAAGGGGAAGATGAGGGAGAAGGAACGAAAGGACCCAGCGGTCGTACTGCTATGCTGCGTGGAGGAAAAAAATCTAAGAAACAGTGCTGGCAAATGCATGAAATGAAGGTCATTTACATCAAACCTCGACAAGGAGTGACTCATACAACAACACTGCAACTTTTCTGGTCCCCTATCGACACGTCTGCGTGTGTGCACGTGTGCTTTGAGGTGAGAACTAAGAGGGAGGGAGGGTGACGACGTGGGTTGGTCCTTTGCTGGGTCTCAGTTGGAAACAAAGTACATGTAGTGGAAGGCAAATGGAAGAGGGGCCCCCGGGGTTCTTAAGAAAGTTCCATCAGCTGATTAACGCCGCCTGTCTCGCGGGTCGCTGCGGCTACGGGAGCGTCTGCTGCCCCCATCTCCGCTGGCCCCCGGCCTTCGGTAGCCATCCCTGTATTTGTCAGTCTCCCTGTCCCTCTCCCTGTCCCTTTCTCTACCTCTGTCCCTATCCCTGTCTCGTTCTCTCTCTCGGTCTTTGTCTTTCGCCCCCTCGCTCCGCTCTCCTGTTGCAAGAGCACCACCTTTGCTTTTCTCCTTTCGCTCTTCTTTGCTTTTTTTCTCCTCCTCCTCCTGCTGCTGCTTCAGTCGTTGTTCACGTTCCTTCATTCGCTCCGCTCTGGCGGCTTCCCTCTCGACAAACTGAAAAGGAGATGAATGAATGAAGCGCTGCTGAGATAAAAAGTGCATCCGTGAGCAGAGACAAAGCGCTTGTACCTGTTCATCTGTAAGTGGAAGCCAATAGATGCAAGGAGTTGCTTTAGTTTTCCGAAAAAGATCATCAAGAAGCTTTGCTGGGGGTTCCTCGGCAGCTTTCTCTGCAAAAACAAACACCGGTCGGTACAAACAGTCTGGCTTGCATCTGGCTGGCGTGTGTACAGCGTGCTGGTGGTGTCTCGTGCCCGTCCGTACCTTTCTTTTCAGTCTTCTTCTCCTTGCTCTTCCCCCTCTCCTTGCGCCGTCTCTCCCTTGAGCGTGACCTCCGGTGATCTCCCATTCCATCATTTGCAGCTTTTCCAAACTCCCGGACCTTGTCGCGGTCCCACTCGCGCTCCGAGCGCGCCTTCTCCCTGCGCTCCATTTCCCGCTCGCGTTCGGCCCACTGGTCTCGCTTGGGAAGTAGGGGAGGCAGGCTGGCCGCTTGAAAACGGTTGGAAGTCGGCCACTGCTCCTCCGTTCCCGGTTTCTCCGCTGCGCCCAAGCCTTTGTGGAAGTCCAGCTAAAAAAGCGCAGGCATGGTCAAGCAAACACCTTTTTTTTTTTTTTTTTTTTTTTTTAAACAGAACAAATGGAACTCGTGATGGATTACCTCATCCTGCTGGCTGAAGTCTACGTTAAGAACTTTTGGGTTACTCTGAGGCCACTTGACTCCATGGAGAGCTTCTCGTGTTGCAATCGCCTCCTCCGAACTTGAATACTAGAGGAAGCGAGGTGGCTAGTTTACCCAGACTGCAGTTGTTCAATGAAAACCGCACAATTAAAATGAACTCACAGTGACGTAGCAGTGAGATTTGATTTTGTCAATCCAGAAGCCGTCCTCCACCAAGGTGCCAGTTCGGCCCAGCAGTTCCTTCAGTTGCCCAAGAGTGAATGGCCTCACCTAAACAGCATCAATGCATAACACACTCACTCATGCATTGCTATTCAACCAAGACTGAAACATTCAGAGCTCACAGACATTTGTTCAAACTCAGCAAGTGCACAGTACACCAGGTCCAATAAGAGAATCTATTGTCTCAATTAAGAATTACAAAAAAGTCAAGAGTTTTTTCCTGAAATGGTGAAACGAGACACACACAATTGTGGTGAGTGATCCAACCTATTTGTTTTCTCACCAGGTTGCTGACGTGAACAATGCTGGAAACTTTGCCACGTGGAGGGGATGGTTGTTGTGTGGTGCGTACGGGGTCATCAATGGTGATGGAAACGCCCAATTTTTGCTGACTGATGGAGCGACGAATGAGGGTGCTGTTTTCGACCACTGGTAGAGAGATGGGAAAAGAGTCAGGCGAGTGGTTGAAATCCATCACCATCATACAACTTGCTAAATCAACAGACACAGGCACTCTTGTGCATATGGCACAATATTTCTTCATCAACAATCCAATTGTAGTGATTTTCTCATCTACCACCCCTAAGTACATCTGCTTCACTGGAGCACTACCCTTCATTTATAGAGAAAATGTACAAAAAGTAATCATACTTCTTCGTATCCCTTTTCATGCATATTAAAAAGGACATATGTAGGAAGTGTATCAATAGGCGTGTGTTGTTTCTATTTGTTTTGGTTCAGGTGGATCTTGACATATCTGGAATGAATTAAAGAAAGAACAAGACGAATATATATTACCAGTGCTGATTTCTCCATCTTGGGTGGGTTGGACTGGTGACTGGGTTTCCATGTCTTCCTCAGGTTTGTCTTCATGAGATTGGGTCCTATTGTGGTCTCCCTGAATATCATTTTCCTCTACATGCTCACATCTCCTCCTCTTGGTTTGTTTCTGTCCATTCTCTTGACTCTTTGAAGGCACCTCCTTCGATCCAGAAATGAGGTCAGCTCGGCGTCAATCGGGTAAGTGGCAAAAGGCACACATTCAACGAGCTGTATACCGTACTTGGGTGACAGTGCGTCGGATCTGAAGGTCCTGCTCCGAAGTCTCTTGACTTTCTTCCTCAGTGTCAGACAGCACAACTTCCTCAGGATGCAGGTCCACAACAGCATCTTGGACTGAACCCGGACGGACGTCAGGGATCAGAGACTGGGAACAAAAGATCTTTTAAGTATTTTTCAGCCACGGAAGAAGTTAGTCACAGTGTGTTGTTCATACCTTGAGTGAATCTGTGGTGATGCTGATGGAAGGTTTCTTGGCAGTGACCGCAGTGCAGGAACCCCACCTCCTCTTGCGACCACCTGCAATCCCAGATTCCTGATCGCCATCTGTACTGCCTATACCTGGAGAGGACTTATTGCCTGTCATTCATTGCAGCAACAAACAGCGTAAGAAGATTGAATCCTTGAAATCTGTGTAATAAAATAAATGAACGCATTGAACAGAGATAAACAGACGATATACGTACTGCTAAGAGAGATCTTCCGAGGTGAGAAGGTCTTGTATGCCTGAAAGACAAGGGGGGGGGAAATGTAACCCAACGTAATGGGGGAAAGATGAACGTGATACACAATGTACACAAAGGTATGTTTGATAGATCCCATAGTGCTGTATCTCAAACACTAAATAAAATCTGGGTAGCATTAGACAATACGTGTGTGTGTGTGTGTGTGTGTGTGTGTGTATATATATATATATATATATATATATATATATATAAAAAGATGAACAATTCTTACATCCTCACTGGCCTCCACAAGTTTCTCTGACTCTGCCATAGCAGACTCAATCCCGTGGCTTTGTTCCATTTCATTCGCATTAGAAGAAAAGGAGAAAATACATTTTTGCACGTTAGTCATGAATTAAAATAACAAATGATTATTTTAAACTTAAGTGGGGAGTAATAACAAATCTTGATACAAAAAAATAGTTACTTACATATAATTTGATTACTGTAAATGTTTTTATTGTAATCAACAGGTTCACCATGCAAACAAGGGGTATGATCTTTCAACCTCGTGCTTTACCCTGATTTAACACTACGGCAAATAATATGGAATTCCTCCAGTTGCTACAACTGACACGTAAACTAAAAGCAGGCGACGAAACGTTCCCTAAAACCGCTGAAAATACTACGTGCAATCGTGAAAATGAGAAGCATAGTAATACATCCGCAGTCCGCCTCCGGCCCAAGAGAAACGTTCCGGAACGGTGACGCAGTGAGCAAAATGCCCCCCTCTGCTGGTGCCACCTCAAGGGAGCACAGTAGTAACTATTAATCCAACTTGGCAACGAACGCACGAGCAAGTGCGTCGTCAAAAAATAGAAGAGCGGCGGCGGAGTGCCGCAGCGAGCTGAGCTCCCTCTCCCCGTCATACCTTCCTCCCACCACAGGTTATTCTTCTCCGAAAGCGTTTATGGCTACCTCGGCGGCCAGCGGTAGCATATCAGCGACGACGGCCTCGCCCGCCATTTGTCTTATCGAATTTTAACTTCATTTTTTCCCCAAATCTTAGACCGCTTGCAAAAAAAAGCATCGAAGGTGCCATAGTTATGTCGCAAAGATCAGGAATCAGGACCCACGTGTTGGCTCCAAGGCAGCCACGACTATTGCCTGATAGGAAATACTTCTGCAGGGAACAACATTTCTCGATAACGCAATCTGTCTTCACACAAAGCCAGTGTTACAAATGTGACTTTGTAAAATACTAATACTAAATAAAAATAAATAAATAAAACATTAAACAATTAGTAACAAGTGACTGGTCGCTAGGGAAACAAACCTTTTTTTCGCGTTAGCGTTTCGTGCAAATGCATCTTAAATGCTCATGCACTCCTCAACAGAACAGAAAATGTTCTGTTAATTTAGGAGAAATCTATTTATTGAATGAAATTGAAAGCTAACCCCAAAATTTGCAGATATTTAATTATGCTTATAAAGTGCATCAATAAAGATAACAATACTATTATGGTGAGTTCAACTTAAGTGTCAATAACTGCAGCATGTACTCCACAACATACCTGGATGCCACCTTGTTAAGCTTCACTGTATTATTTTGTTTTACACAACATCCCAACTTGATGAGATTTTACGGACAGACAGACAGATGAGCCCACTATACCAAGACATAAAACCACACCTTGATTCATCCTTTCGCTCCAATCCTTCACCGTCTTTGCTTTTCATCCCATCTCCGGCTGTTGTTTCAAGGAATGGTTTCTAGGATATTATGTGGCACCACAATGTTTAATATATGAGTGAAAGGAAATAACCAGCCATTAGAAACCATTGATTGGAGGAGAAAGAATGTCATACAAAGATAATATTGATACATTTTAGAAATGGAGCCACTAACCTTGGCCTGACTAGCGTCATCATCTGCTGTGCTTGTCTTCTCGACAGACTTTTGGGTTTCTTTTATGCTGTCATCTTCAGCCACAGCAGTCACTTGACACTGGGGTGAAGTACTGTCACGCTTTCCTTCCTAAAAGCAAGTAGCAGAGAAATGATTTCCTACCTGTTAATGTACATTCTGTGTCATGTCTGTAGTTTATAGAACTGGAATTCATTTATTAGCCCAAGGTAGCGCATGCTGCAAAGTGGCTGTAAATACGAGAAAAAAAAATGCTTCCATTTCGATTTCCTACCCTTCTATTCTTTGAAGTGGAGATTTTATCATGAGAAGAGGAGGATGAGGAAGACGAGCGGGATGACGAGGAGCCGGAATCAGATTCAGAGGAAGCCGAATCATTGGAGGACGAACGTTTTTCTCTTCTTTGTACAGCGTTTGCTGGGCTTGCAGCAACTTTGTCTTGAGTCACATCTTTCAACGTCTTGGTGCTTTCCTTGGCCAGCTCATCCTGCCTCACGGAACCATCTTTTGCATTCTCCTGCGATGCTTCAGCTGCTAAACCTTCTTTGGAACTTGTTTTGTTGTGAAAAGCAGACTCTTCCTCAGAACGGCACCCCAGCAGACCCTGTGTTTTCGTGCTAACTTCCTGCTGAGCAGAGGTTTGGCTCTCCCGCTGCTCTCCGAAACCGGCAGGGGAGGAGGAGAGAAGTGACACCTGAGTCTGGGGCGTATCGGAGAAGGTGCGATGCCGTTTGATGACCATGGAGGTGGTGGACTGGGCCTGAACGGGAGGGTCTCTTAAGAAGCGGAATTTCTTCAGTGATGACTGCGGAGATGCCAATGGTGACCTTGATTCCGCTGCTTGGGATTCACTCGGAGCCATTGGAGCTTTGGCATCTTCCTGGACTCCTGCCACTGTTTTTCTATCTAGTCCTGTGAAAAGGGGAGGAGCGGGAGAGGTAAGAGAGAGTGGGAGTTCAATGTCCAACTCCTTGGCTGTTTTCTTCTCTAACATTTCCTGTCCACTCGCCCTAGCCACTGCTATTTTGTCCTCAACCCGGTTTTCAAGAGCCTCCCTCTCTTGATCCTTCCTATCAAGATTGAATGGCTCTTGCGTCTCTGTTCTATTGCCCGGCGCTAGTGGCTCTTGCTTTGCGCATGCTCTCGCCAGACGCTCTTTTTCTAGTCGCTCTTGCTCGACACGTGTTTTCTCCAGATGCTCCAGCCGCTCTCTTTCCAGGCGCTCTTGCTCCAGTCGTTCTTGCTCCAGGCGCTCTCGTTCCAGGCGCTCTCTTTCTAGACGCTCTCGCTCCAGGCGCTCTCTTTGCAAGCGCTCTCGCTCCAGATGTTCTTGTTCCAGGCGCTCTCGTTCAAGGCGCTCTCTTTCTAGGCGCTCTCGCT
This sequence comes from Syngnathus floridae, assembly GCF_059516105.1. NCBI lineage: Eukaryota > Metazoa > Chordata > Actinopteri > Syngnathiformes > Syngnathidae > Syngnathus > Syngnathus floridae. The sequence goes on along the minus strand of NC_142426.1, from coordinate 3,000,966 downwards.
CCAGGCGCTCTCGCTCCAGACGTTCTCGTTCCAGGCGCTCTTGCTGCAGGCGCTCTTGCTCCAGTCGTTCTTTCTCCACTTGCATTCTGTGAAGACGTTCCTGCTCTAAAGCGCGTTCTTTCTGCTTCCTCAAGGCATCCTCTCTCTCCCTTTGCTCCTTCTCCATTGCTTCTTGTTCACGCTGTTGTTTATCCAATGCTTCTCGCTCCTTCTCGAGTCGCTGTTGCTCTAATTTTTCCCTTTCTAACCGTTCCTGCTCCAATGCCCTTTCTTTTTCTTTTCTCTCTGCCTCCAAAGCTCTCGCCCTTTCTAACATTTCTTTCTCAAGAGCCTTTTCTCTTTGCTCTCGTTCCCGTTCCAAAGCCTGGACTCTTTCTAACTCCATTTCTCTGGCTTTCTTTTCCATCTCCTCTCGTTCTCGCTGGAGACGTTCTTGCTCTAAGGCCCTTTGCTTTTCCATCTCCCTTTGCCTCTCCAGCGCCATGGCTTGCTCTCTTGCCAAGGTTTGCTCTCGCTCTTCCTGCTTCCAAGCCAAAGATTGTTCCCTTTCCAGCCTCTCTCTTTCTGAAGCAAGTTTCTTTTCTGACTGCAGAGCTTCTCGCTCTTGTCTTTCCAAGACCTGCTGCCGCTCAAATCTCTCCATTTCCTTCTGTTCCCACTGAAGTGCTCGTTTGCGCTCTTCCTCCAAAGCTCGCTCTTGCTCGAGGCTTCTTAGCCTTTCTTGTCTGTGCAGCTCAAGGACCTTTTCTGACTCCAGCTCAGATTCCCTCCCTTCCACGGTGGAAGTCTTAAGCACACTCACAGGAATATGACTTTGAGCCGAATGTGTTCCGATGACGCCCTGGTTTATGCCTGTTCTCATGGAAACTGGCACGTGACCTGCGGTGGTCGCCAATGAGAGACCCTCAATGTGTTCTGTGCCACAAAAAGATGTGGCTATTGATGGATTGTTGTCTTTCCTACTCCCTTCTCCATTGCCACCAGGCCAAAAAGCCCCGGAGAAAGCGCCTTCGGACTCCATTTTACGTGCCAGAAGACTTAATGGGCCGGGTTTACGCTCCACATGTCCACTCCTTTGTGGCTCCGGGCTGCTACTGCGACTACCACTGCTCGAGGAACCGGAGCTGGAGTTACTGGGTGAGTGCCTTGCTGGGGCTACATCGAGACCAGGAGGGCTCTGTTTTGGGGTGTCAGGCAAAGAGAATGATAACTCTGGAGGTGGGGACGGAGGAGGCGTTGGCTGGCGGAGTTGAGGAGATAAAAGGGAAGGGATGTGCTGCGGCTGCTGGGGTTGGCGAGATGCTCCACACCTCTCCCGAGTTGAGGGCCCTCTGGCTAGTTGTTTCGGTGTTCTCCTGCGAACGTTACTGCCCCAGTCATCGTCGTCATCCCCATCCTCCTCGCCGTCCTCACTATCATCATCGTCACTGTCGGCTGGGAAGTCGCTAGCCGCAGAACTTTTCTCCGGTTGATGCTCATTGCCGGGAACGTGCATGGTAATGGACACAGAAGCAGGAGGAGCAGACATGTGAGCTTCCTGGTTGTTATTAGCCTCTCCCTCAGTTACTGCAGAAAAGCGGATCCCTCCATCAGATGGCTCGGGTGGCTTGTGCTGGTCAGCCGAGGCTGGGGTCACATCCTGAGGAGAAATTGTAGGACCAAAAAGGTTTGCAGTGGCATCGCTTGAATTTTGTAGCAGTATTTGACTCGAAGTTGTTTTTTTTATTTTTATAAATATATTTTTAAAGGAGAAGTCAATCGCCCCGAAAATCTTTACAATATGTTGTATGTGCCCCCATTTCCTATGCCTGCAAGTATATTATTCCCATGCTGCCGTTTTATTGTATTTGAAAACATACAAATATTTATGAGTCATAATTCATGGCCTCACTTTCCTATTGCTATTTGCATTAACAAAACAATGTAGATCGCAGACTGTCCCGTTACAAATAATTACACCCTGTCAGCAGGAGCAAAAATCACAAGTATGCTCCTCACTGATATAGACAGCTATTTTGTAGCCTCCACAGGAATAAGCGGTCAAACCAACAACTGGCTTCTTATGGCTGAGCAAGCCACAAAGATGGCTAACACCAGTTGCATTGCATGCATGGGTCCAAGACCTCTTTTGAAAATCATACCTGCAAATATAGTTCCTAAGTGTGCTGTTGTTTTAATGTTAAACTCATCCATTTCACCCACTCATGATTGTTTTAAATGGGATAAGGTTTACCCTGTTGCCTCTATGACAAAATATAAACCCCTTTTTTCGTCCGATGTAGCTAAGGGTAATTTTACATGCATTAGATTACCTGGTACTGGTGAGAAGCTCGGCGCCCTACCTACTCCATGGTGTGAGTCCATGACCAATGTCACTGCCCCTTTTTTGCCCATTGCTCGTAGTGATATTTGGTTTTGGTGTAATAGTAACAAACTTTATGATAGGTTGCCTTTAAACAGCTCTGGAATTTGCGCTTTGGTAACCCTATTGTTTCCTGTTCATTTGATACCAATGTCCTCTTATGATCTAACATCTTTTGCTAAGTCCGTAGTGCCCGAATACTGGCCGAAAACGAAGCAAAACGCCGAATGGCAGGGCGCAGCTAATCCAACTTACATAGACGCCATTGGTGTTCCTAGAGGAGTACCGGATGAGTATAAACTGGTGAATCAGATAGCAGCTGGTTTTGAATCCGCCCTGTGTTGGTGGTGTACTCTTAACAAAAATGTTGACAGGATTAACTACATCCGCTACAACGTGCAGAGGCTTGGAAACTGGACCGAGGCGGGTTTCAAGGCGGTCCACTCCCAACTGGCCGCTACTTCCCTCATGGCTTTCCAGAATCGAATGGCCCTTGAAATGCTACTCTCAAAAGAGGGCGGTGTCTGCGCCATGTTTGGTGAGCAATGTTGCACATTTATTCCAAATAATACTGCAGCCGACGGAAGCCTGTCCCATGCCCTTGAGGGTCTGAGGACCTTGAATGGGAGGATGAAGGAACACAGTGGGGTGAACACGGAGGTTTGGACCGACTGGTTGAACGTGTTCGGAAAGTACTGCACCCTGGTTTCCTCGGTCCTGGTCTCCATTGCCGTTTTCTCTGCCATTTTGACCCTGTGTGGATGTTGCTGCATTCCTTGTCTCCGATCCTTAATTAATAAGCTAATTACAACTGCTATCTCTCCACCAGCTGAGACTTTTCCGTTGCTCCAAAGGGATGACCTTTCGATCGACGGGAGTTCTTTCTCTAGTGACGACTCTGTCAGCGAATCCATTGTGGTAAACCTGTCCGATTTGTTTCGTGACTCTGGCTTTGACGATTAAGACTCAATTTCCTCCCAAGTGTAAGTTAGTTCTTGCGAAATGTGATCCCTTGGCTGAAAATCTTTTGAAGTGGCCATATGGGTGATAAGTTAGTCCCCGAGAACTTATGATAAACAGGGGGGAATTGTTAGAAAAATTGTATATATATGTTATCATGCGTTCTCTAATGAGTACTTATTCACAATGTTACTGTTCAGTATGCTTGCTGCTTTGCCTTGCTTATTCTTATCTTGTACAACAGAACAGAAGGATTACGGCTGGGTCAGGGGCGAAGACTCGAAGTTGTTTTTTTTATTTTTATAAATATATTTTTAAAGGAGAAGTCAATCGCCCCGAAAATCTTTACAATATGTTGTATGTGCCCCCATTTCCTATGCCTGCAAGTATATTATTCCCATGCTGCCGTTTTATTGTATTTGAAAACATACAAATATTTATGAGTCATAATTCATGGCCAGGTTTCCATAGGCATCCACTTTTTGAGCAGCGGGGTTGATTTTCGGGAAAAGTCATCATTATAACAGTAGTCATTGAGTTATCTCATTGTTCTAGCAGAAACAATCTCAATTATTGTCACTTTACTTGCTCCAGAACTCAAGTAAAATGGCTTCCGAAATTGGCCAATGCGCGCAGAGGAAATTCCTCTATTGGCTGTTGCGACATCCGCTGACTTCGAATAAAACCGCAACACATTTTCAAAACAACGTGCCCGCACGAGTGTCAAGAGGCCTTAAGACATTCAACTTGGAAGTGCTGCATGGATACAGTCCATATGATAGGGGAAAGGTCTGACCTGGGTTTGCGAAGGACATGCAATGCTGTTATTCACGTCTCTGCGTTCCTCTTGTTCTGTTTGCAAAAAGTAAATGAATTCAAAGTGGCATCATCATTAACATACGTGCCCGGAACAAATTGTTATTCCACTTACCGTTAGTATCATTGGCTTGAAGGGCCTCTCTCTCCCGAAGTTGGCGCAAGAGCTCTTGTTGTTTCGCCAGATACTGCTGAATGAGGCTATTCTGGCTCATTTCCTCGCTAATCTAAATGCAGAAAGGTTCATGAAAGTAAGTTGCAAGTCATTGGGCAATCGTACCTGTATACCTTTTGAAGATGGTGACAAGAATTACACTTGTTAAAGGTGGAGTGCACTGTTATGAAGTATATGTTAACACTGTATGACCTGACAGAAGATTATAATTTAAAGAATGTATGGAAGAAAACTCCCCCCCACCTTTTCATAGTCTATTAGCACCCTCTTTAATGAAAAGTTAACACTGCACGGAGAATGTGTTGCAACAGTAATTATCTGAAGTAATCAATGGCATATCGATGGAATAATCGATTCTAAAAAGATTTGTTAGTGACAGCCCCAATTACAATTACATGTTTAGCTTTACTAGCAATGTAACAGCCATGGTTAGTTCATAGCGGTTTGTTTACATTCACATTCTTACACTCAGAGATAGACTGAAAAGAGGCAACATTCAAATAATGCTATGCTAGCAGTTTCAAAACTGCAACACGATGAAGCTTTGAAACACTTGCCTGAGAGTTTGGCTGCAGTCCATCGTAAGGAGTGAAGGTCTTCTGCAGGTTTTCCACCATAAGAGCCTGTCATCGAAGGAAAAATATAGTATGGTTGCTTATTGCACAGTAAGGGCAACAAAGACAAAGCTCCCAACCAATATTATCAGCTATCAGGAACTACTTGGATATTCTGTCAGAGCAAAAACTGTTGCGACAATGTAGCAAGTAATTAACTACTGCCGCTCAATGTGTGGGCCCTCCCGCAGATGAGACCACAAGTTTTGAGATGCGTCGACAAACTGTTGGGTTGCCGTTATATTTCACTGGGCATTTAAAAAGGTTATACACGGCAACTGTCTTGTCAAGAGCTCCTTTCTTTTCTTTTTTTTTTTGCAAAATCCAAAACGCTCACACACAAGCAGACGCATTGTGTCCTCTTGTCTACTCTTCCCTATTGCCATTATAATCTCGGTTGCGTACTTCACGTATATGGCGGCGCCGACTGAAGACGTGATCGGGTGAAAAACTAAATTAAGTTAATTCAAAACAAATATTCAAATTTGAATACAAAATAAAAGGATGTTAGGAATTTGGGGTCTAAAAAATAAAAAACTTGAATGCGACGTTACGTCGTACTCGTCTGCAGCTGGAGGGCAGAGCGAGCTCCCCTCACAGCTCGCTATTTATTCTTCATTTTGCATTTTAAAAGTTAAATGTATTATGTGTTAAAAGTATTTAGAAGCAAGGGAACTGTTTGGCGGTCTGAGGGGGCTCATAATGGTATAACACTGAAGGTGTAAATCCTTCCCAAAACAAAATAATAAATATTTTCAATTTTGAAAATAATACCAATAAAAAAGTCAACCTTTTTTTGGCCGATTGAACTAATTGCAGGCATTTTTGGGAACGATAATCAAGGGAACATTGAAAGGAGCAACTGGGGGTCAAATCTGGGTCAGGGTGATCCAATTGGGTCCCTAAGCAATACCTTTCATGATAGTTGCTCTTTCCCAGCCACTGTCATGGGAAGGGCACCACATCATGCGAGTAACTCGCTGTGACAACTCCCGACCAAAAGGAACTAACCGAAAAGTCTAAAATACATAAATAGCTACATATATATACTTGCAACATGTGCCACAGAATATCAACATCTGGCACCACTAAGAGATTATAGAATGAAAATCAGATCATGTATACTATGTTGGTTTTACCATCAACGGCACACTTGATGTTATTGCATTGTTAAACTCTTGAAATATACTTATGAGAATGAAAAACATAATCTACAGAGGAGAGGAATGTAAACGCCAAATAGAAACACAATTGATGATTTTTAGGAGCAATTACGATTTTAAAAAAAAACAAAAAAAACCAACAACACTATTGTGTCAATGATAACATTTGGTTGATGGCCGATAGAAAAGTAAACAATCCAGCTCGTCAATGACCTACGGCAGCTCAAAGGCCTCAAACACATTTGCAGAATTCACAGACCCTAAGTCGTCAGCACATTGCGAGAAGTAATAATTAAAAAAGATTACTTCGATCATAACTAAACAGTCTTTATTTAGGCGTTGAATATGTGTTAATCCACTAAAATGAGGTAGTTGTTAACAATTAACCAGACTCTCGGGTGTTTCAGACAGAGAGTGTAAACAGTAGAAATCCACCGAGGCCACTGCTAAACTCACGGCGCTAGCCACAATTGCCAATGAGCTAACAGGGAAACATCACATTTCGAGACGTGCACTCAAGTTTACTTAACTCTTTGTGTGATCGGTATGTTCACCAACACGGAACGCAGTTAAAATAAACACAGTAAAAAATGAGTAAAAATGTAATCGACTGGAAATTATGAAACTCTAGCGACTCCGCTGTTCAACAGTAACGATACTCGGATGTCGGCCCTCGAGAAAGCATCAGCCCGTCTCATCGTTATCCCCAACTCGCTGCAATGGTGGCCGCACAACTGCTAGAGGAACTCACCCCTTTGAGTCTTTTGACAAGAGCATTCTTTTGTCCGCTTTTTGGCAATCCCCTTTCCTCAAGAGCAGCTTTTAAGTCTGCTACACGAAGAGAGTGGAGCGGTCTCCCGTCCAGGGTTACGTCTTCGAGGTCCGCCATTTTCCGTTCCTCTGGACCGATTCCAGCGAGAGCGTCGAGCAACGCCCTCCTACAGACGACGTCATTGCTGACGACTTCCTCCAGCCATATTCAAAAAAATAAACGTAATACTTTTAGGGTTTTTTTTCACCATTTTCTTCATAACATATTATTTAAACGTAAATCTATTTTGGTTTTACATTTGGATGGTAGAATGGTTTGATATGAAGTGAATGACTTTATTTGCGTGATTTATGCGCAGTTTTGATACTTCTGATAATCGACTGGTGCGCTTTGCGCCGAACTGTACAAGGCAGTCTGTTTGCAACTATCATGTCCATTTGAATTGCCCTCACTTATGGAAACACTGCAGAACGCATAAAATATTATGTCAAAAGTTTGGTGTTTGTTCTCCCTCCTAAATTGGGGAAATACAGTTACTGTAGGCCTGCATCATTGGATGGATGTGTGCATGCATGCATGCATGCATGCATGGATGGGTGATGCATGCATGCATGGATGAATGGAGGGAGCAAGAGAAATGGGTGTTCATAATACAGGCTTAATTAATGTCTTTTTTCACAATTTACTTTTTTAACAAGTATTGTCCGTGTTTTCTCTTTTTTTATAACTGTATATCTACTTTTGCAAGCCCCGGTGTATGAGATGATGTGTTTTAATTAAATATTTAATCAAATATTTTAGACATCTTTTTCCCCCCATTTATATACGTATTTTCAAATGACTAATTTAGATTGCAAGGCAAAGCAGTAATGTTGGAAATCAATGGGTGGCGGTAATGCGCCATTACAGATTGCAAACGGCTGTTAAATGCGATGAAGAACAGCAAACGAAGAAATGGTCATGACGGTGTTACTTTTTAGATATGACAATTAGGCTACTAAAGGTGGGCTGACGCCTTCGTGCACAAAGGTACTTCATGTTCATGGCTGCCCGTTAAACGTACATTTGATTTGATCTTATACCAATCCAAGGATTTCCTCATTCGTTTAGTATTGCCGATTGATCCAAATCACACAAGTCGCTGCTTGCTCTTCTCATGTTGAAACCAAACAGCCTGTCCAAAGATGTCATGGTTCAATTCCGTCACTCAAAACTCGGAGCACCAGCAGCAATTTTCTACGGACAGCCGCAAAATGTCGGCCACAGACGGCTTGTGTGGTCCTTACCGCTCCAGGCTCGGGGGTGCGCCGACGACTGCGGAGTCACCGACTTTGGGAACACAAGACCGGCTCGGCCTCTCATCTCGGGGGTCGGAGGGCTTTCCCTCGGCACCCCATGGTGTCGCCGGACCCCCCACCCTTGAGAATTTGACATGCGGAGGTCAGGTCAGAGAGCCAGTGCCCATCTCTTATGTGAGCCTCCAGGAGCAGAGGTGCGTCCTGAGCTGGTTCCAAAGCTGGAATTCCTCTCAGCGGGAGAGATTTCTGCAGGACCTGGTGGGCAAAGCCGTGCCTGGGAAGGTGTGCACGCTTCTGGACTCTCTCAGTACTCTTCAGGTAATGGCACAATGTACCCAGTGGTGTCCAAATTGATGAAACATTTCTTTTTTGCACTTTGTCAAGGTTAAGGACAGACTACCAAACATATTTGAATGCCAGCTTCGCCTGTGGACACAATGGTTTGAGTCCTGGGGAGAGGAAGAGCGCAATCACTTCTTATACAGACTGGAAGAGAGGGATCCCACATTTGTTTCCCACTTTTACACCTGTGTAGCAGGTACAGCGGCCAGAGACTAAATCATGATGTCAAACTCACCCAGGGACAAGAAGCAAAATGAATGTGATAGTCACAGTAAATGTAGGTGTTAGCACGCTGAGATGTTACCTTTATGTTGAAACGACTTTGGAGCATTGTGACCAACTTTTAAAAAGTCTAATTCTTCAGGGAAACATCACACGCAAAAAAAAAAAAAAAAAAAAAAGATTTGTCATACATCGCCTTTCTTTTTGGTTTGTTAGTTAGTTTGTTTTTTAATCACCAAACTAACCGTGTTTAATGCGTACTGTACTTCATGGACAAATCTTGATTGAACCTCTAGCTTTAAGAGCTGTATGATCATTTTTCATGGTGACTACCCTGGTTTATATACTGGATATGGTGTGGACATTTTTTGTAAACCTGTACAAATAAACAGTATACATTATTGTACCCTTGTTTTGTTTCTGATATGACGCATAGGTTCAAAATGCAGGAAAATGCATATTGGGGTTCTTCAGTGTTTTTCAAAAAGTATTTTGTCCTTTCTCAATGATAAGGCCTTCAAGTGTAGTTGATACATTTTCTCTCACTTTCTCACTACACTCAAGAATTGAATGATAACCTGTTTTTTCCACACAGTGTCACACAAAGTACTTTTACTACCTCTAAATTATGTCAACAATAACCAATAAACAAAACGAAAAAACAGACTGTTCATCTTAGCCGCGTTGTATATTTATAGAGTTCTTCAAGTTTATTATTAGTCAAAGAGTTGCAAAATATACTAAATATATTATATCAATTATAAATATAAATAAATATAAATATAATATTGTAAGATATATATTTTACCGTCAGAGGGCAGTAAAGCACAATATTGTATCGCAGCTGCGGTAGAATGTCTCGAAAAGAAGAAAGGAGGAGTTGCATTCATCTCATATCAGCAGCAAAGCATTCGCAATTTGCCAGATAAGTCCGGAGACGTCGCCGGAAGAAATATCTGACTCCAATCGCTGTAAGTTGCCCTTTTCCTTTCATGCATTTATCTGATTTCAATCAGTTATAGATTTATTTATTTATTTATTTTTGCACTGAATTTGAAATAATATTTCTGGTCAATTTAAATGGCAATTAACAGCTGCTTATTTTCTACATTTGCATAATATTTCGAATTTACATATGTCTCCTTTTATGCTGGATGCAGAGTCTTGTTTTTCTTAGTATGTGGTCGTTTGTATTTTCGAATGGTTATTTGAATAACTCGAGTTACTGCAACAACTGTAACTATTACCTGTTGACCTTTGCCGTGCCGCTCACCCTTTCCCCCATTCCATAACTATGGAGTAATCGTGAATGCACTGGCGTTATCACGTTAATGATGACCCATTGCTGTACACGCCCCGTTATTTTCTTCTTTTTTTTTTCTTGTTGATCATGGCCACAAGAAGAACCTAAGTGACGCTGCACTTTTTTGCTTTAAGTTGTGTCGTGCCTCTCTCTCATTGTTGGCACTCACTATCGAACATCGTCTGTCCAAGAAAATCCGAGCTGAAAACGGTAACGGAAAGTCTTAACTTTTTAAATATATTGCTGTTTGTTTTTCTAAAAACGTCATCATCACTCTTACACAAATGCGCACGCTGGATCGTTATGCAAGGGTGAATGAAAAGCATTTTTTTCGATATACTTTGTTAGTTTGAGGTCAGGAAGGTCAGGGGTCACGAACCTTTTAAAGGACTATCAGATAATAATGTAGGTCGTATTATTACTGATCATTTCTCTTCATGTTTTATTTCTATAAATCTCTGCTAGTGTTTATGTTTTCAAAAGATCACTTCTTCAACATTCTTAGAAAATCACAATGTCTCTTACCTGGTAAGCTATTTCGAGACTAGACCCACAACCTGCACCTGATGATCATGTTGGTGACCCCTGCTCCATGTCGTCACTAAGGCCAATTTAATTTTAGTAATGTTTTTTTTTCCCACTTCTACAAACTAGCACGACAACTTTGGCATACCAGGACGAGCGATGGGTGACAGCGTCTGCCTCGTTTAAAATCCGGAAATGTATTTTTAGACTATGCAAAAGCTTCTGTGCATTTTGATGGGCAAAAATTGGCGACATTGACCTATGATGTATCTGCGGTCCACAGAGAACATGTCCCTGTCCGGTTGGATCTGTGTGGTCACAGGTGCCTCCAGAGGCATCGGTAAAGGAATAGCCCTGCAGCTTTGTGAAGCAGGCGCTAATGTCTACATCACAGGACGGAACGAAGCAACTCTTAATGAAACGGCAACACAGGTGACATTCTGAGCAGGGTGTGGCAAGAAGCACATACCAAGAAGTTAATCTTGAGCTAAGGCATTTTCTTTTAACTTCCTCTTTCTGTAGATCATTGTTTACCGATTGAGTAATTCATCTTTAAATGTCTGCTTGTTTTGATATGAAATAATTGTTCACGTTGTGATAATTAGATGACTAGTGCATGATTTTTTTTTTTTTTTTTATGAAATAATTGTTGACTTCATGGCAATTAGATGACTAATGGATGATTTTTTTTTCTTTCAAATTCACATCTACAATTTATATTGTCTGTCTGTTCATTTTAAAACGCAAGTAAATGCTAAAAATGACTTTATGGGAAAAACGGATTTGTGTGTGCTCTCTCTCTGCTCAGGTAAACCAGAGGGGTGGAAAGTGTGTGCCGGTCATCTGTGATTCAACTAATGATTCAGACATTGAGAAACTCTTTGAACGCATAAAACTCGAACAAAGTGGCAGACTGGATCTCCTAGTAAACAACGCATATGCTGGAGTACAGGTTGGTGGCATTCAAGCACTAATTCTCATACTACAGATCCTCCAAAGTGGAAAACATTCTCTTTTGTAATCGTGGTTGGCGTCCAAATTTCTGCCAAATAAAAACAATGTCAAGTGAGCTAATATGACCTCGCCTCTAAGATTTGTCATGATAACATTAACTGTGAGAGAAACCTTTAATTGTTTATCATCTCACAAAATATTTGCTGTCATTGCAGACCATCTTTGAGAACCAGGGGAAAAAGTTCTGGGAGACAGAGCCGTCTATGTGGGATACCATAAACAACACGGGCCTAAGGTAGTAAGCACTTTGAATGGATAACATGAATTCATTTAACCTTTTTTTTTTTGGTGTTAATTCTCAATCTGGTAGAAGCCACTATATCTGTTCGGTGTATGCGGCCCGTATGATGGTCGCTCAAGGTCAAGGTTTGATCGTCACCATTTCATCCATGGGAGGAGTGCGATATCTCTTCAATGTTCCATACGGTGTTGGGAAAGCGGCAGTAAGTTGGTGTTTCCCTAGGTCTGGGATTTATCTTTGGAGTAATGAAACCATTTCACCAAATGATTCCCGAGCGCGGCACTGCTGCTGCTCACTGCTCCCCTCTCCCCCAGGGGATGGATCAAAATCACATGGGGATGGGTTAAATGCAGAGGACAAATTTCACCACACCCAGATGTGTGTGTGACGATGATCATTGGGACTTTGGGACTTTTAACTTTACAGTGTGACCGCATGGCAGCAGATATGGCTGTGGAGCTTCGCAAAAGCGGCGTGGCATCCATCAGTCTGTGGCCCGGACCAGTGAAGACGGAGCTAGTAGAAGAGATGGTGCTTTCAGATGATGCACAACAGAAAGTAGATGCCAAGCCAGATGAACTCCGTGTGTAAAGTATGCAGTTTACGCCAAATATCTCAATTGTTTCACCCTCAGGTTAAGGATGTGTTTGTCAATGGAGAAACCACTGAATTTAGTGGCCTGTGCATTGTCAACCTTGCTCAAGGTAAGCCTATTATCCATTCGCTGACAGAAATATGATACAATTGCAAATATCATTTTTGACATGACTTTGACTTCTTCAGCTTCAACTAATGAACCCTGTCTCCATTTCAAAGATAAAAACCTGATGTCGCTGAGTGGAAAAATTCTCATGACCTGTGAACTGGCGAGGCGTTATGGGCTCCGAGACTTTAATGGTGAGTCACTTTTGGGGGAAGACTGAAAATCAAAGTGTTTGTATGGTATTTATTTTTGTTTGCTTTTCCAGGGCGCAGTGTTGAAGACTTCACCTCCATAAAGTTCCTGCTGACCCAAGTTCCGCGTCTCTCCTGGCTCTCATATGTGGTCCCTTCTTTTATAAGAATTCCACGCTCTATGCTTTCCATGGGTAGCAACAATGTCTAGCCACATGGAAAACCTCTTTGTGACTACTTTTTAAACGCAACTGCCACAAGTGCCTATTGAAATTAAGAAAAAAAAATTCATAAAGAATCTGAGGATGGTAATATTGTGAGTGAGCTAGAAGACCTTGGAAAATGTGATGTGTTAAAGAGACAGTCCCATTGATAATATAGGTTCAATAATATTGGCTCTGGGCAGATAACATTGACATTGTAGCACAAAGAGGCTGAAATCTAATGTCTACAGACTTACAGCCAAGAGAAATGCCAGAAAATAATGACAATAAACTGATGGAAATAAAAAAAAAACTTGATAGGAATAAAAAAAAATATATAACCCGTTAAGCTTATATGTGAATACAATAAACCATTGCACACATTTAATGTCGAATCGAGCCATATAGTATTGGGGGGGAAAAAACCTCAGAAGAAGGCACATCTTGTATTTGTACTCTTTTCCATTATTTGTTACCTACCATTTTAGCATAACCGAAAAACAAACCACAAAATTGAGTGCGCTTTGCGGTTAGTTATATACATATAGAGAGAGCTTCTACTCATGCTTATTACCTTTTTTTGTTTAAGAATGTAAAATTTTATTTGTGATTACTATGAAGCTGTATTGGATGTGGATGCAGCCAGAATGTATAACAATATTTGATAAAATATTAAAGCACATACGTACATATTTTTACAAAAAGTGTTACTATTTTACAAAACGGTATGCTATTAATAAAGATCACTAAAGGGTTAAACTGCTGTTTTGTCTTATTCTGAATAAAGGAATTAACATTTAATACTACCATTTCACACCCACGAAACTGTTTAGGCTAAATATTTTACATCAATTGAAGACTCAAATCTCAGCTTTTAATGTTTTCACTGTGCTTGCTTTTGTGCAATCCATTTATATGTTTCTAGATATGCACCCTGAAAAGAGTTTTTCTCTATAATAGTCCTTTAATTTGAAACTCCGGGTCTATTTGATAAACTGTACTAAACTGGTCCTGCATTGAAATTTAAACTGAGCATTATGCTGCATTTTTTATAGCTATTTAAAGAAAGCTATCTGACGGTACATTTCCCTTATTTCCTCTCAGGAAAAGAAACTGTTGGTAACTCATTTGTAGCCCATGAGGTGTCTATCCTCAAAATGAATCATTTTTGGGAAGTGTTGTTTTTTTTTCCCACCTTTGTGCTGACTCCAGTGTTGTGCGTGTCATTTCTTTTTTTTTTTTGGAGCCTGTCTCTTCAAATTTGCATAAGCACCATCATTAGCTCTGTAGCTACTGGACATGTTTGATATCATTTGAACAAATAAAGACGGAAAAACACATCACGTCAAGTGCTGTTGGTTACTCCATGCATGATTCTACATACATGATTCTCTACGCAAATAAATCTCATCGTAATGTGGCCCAGATTTGATGGGGGGCGCAACGTGGTTCACGTAGGGGGAAGGAAAAAAAAAGTGTTTAGCCCACTGGCCGGGATTTGTTGTACAGACGCTTTCTCCCACCAATGTGAAGCCTTCCCCGGCAGACTGGCACACCCACTACGCCGAGGCCGTAACAGTCAGTTGGGCCTGGTTGGGCTTCCTGGTCCGCAGCTCCGCCTCGCCTCGATCTGGCCGGACAGTGGAAACACTTCTCAACAGAACAAAAGCGGCCGCGGACCAAGCAGCGATCGCGACCGAACACCACCTCTCAGTCGGGAGAAAAAGACGCCGAAGGCGGGGGCAAGCGAGACTAAGTCTAAGGAAAGGGTGACAAACTTAGTCGCCGTCGCATCTTGCCTTCCTTGGCCGTTAATCCGACGAGGCGCTCGGTGAAATAAGCCAAGGGTCAAGGCGCCAGACGGACGGGCATTGTGTCCAGTCTTCTTCCAAACTTCGGCCATTTAGAGCCGCCTCTCATTCAACGGAAACTGGACCCTTTTCAACTCGTTGTCCTTTCGCTCACACGGAGCTCCGGGACAACGGATTCTTTTGCGGTAAGTTTATTTTCAGCGTTAAATCCAAGTGTGTCTGGCGGCGAAGTGCGCCAGCTCAGTCAAGCGTTTTACTTAGTACGCCATAAAGGGGCACAGGCACGACTACCATTGTTAGGGGTACAACGAGCAACTTTTTACCCGATTCAAACCTTATTTGGAAAAACAGTTTCCATTTCAATGCATTACGTCTCGGATCCAAAAAAACAAAACACGGGACAGCTACTTGAATTAGCGCCCCTATTTGTTCCAATAGGTAACGAATGACGAACGTTGTGGCGTTAGAGTTGGCTCGTGGTTTGGTTACACATTTTTTTTTGGCGTAGGCAAAAAAAAGCGACCTCAATCTTCGGCCATGGCGCAGTCTCATAACAAGATGCGTATTCTTCCTTGTTTCCCATTTAAAATGTTACCCGTTATTAAGAAATTAGTGGCTTTTTTTTTGTTTATATATGATTGACGACAGTGCCCAGGCTATGCTTGTTTTGGGCTATTCACATATTCACAAAAACCCAAAGAATAAAAGAAAAGTAACGGATTTGTACTTAATCCTAATTTTTAACTGTTTAATTCAAAATAGTTTCACAAAAAAGTTACATTATAAATTTGTTTGATAGATACCTGTTGCTTAACATTAAAACAAACTACCAAACTCTCTTAAGGTGTTTTCAAGTTGAATACTTTTTAACTTGGAAAAAAATAAAGTTTGACTAATGCTGATCATTTTTTCCGTTTATAAATTCACAGGCTTCTGCTCTGCTGTTTGCCTTCACGAAGGGGCTCTACTTGTCTTTGGAAACTTGAAGTGGAACAAAGCCTAATAAGAAAAGGGTGAGAACGTAACCGTGAAGGGTTTTCTCATGGATGTCCGTTCTCCACACTCCCACCCTTTGCGACCAGTACCCCCCCCCCCCCCCCCCCGCACCCCCCCCCCCCCCCCCCCCCCCCACACCTAACCCCCCTTGCTCACACAAAACAAAAGTCACCCACCACACTTTGGGGGAGGGGAACCCAGTCTGGACCGGGTATACAACTCGTTTCAGGGGGAGTTCAGAATAAGGAGTTCAAAGTAGAGGGGGGGAGGGGGAACAGCTGTCCGATAACTGACTTCGACAATGAGGGCAAAACAAAACATTGTGAAAACATTAGCATATAAACTCTAGTGGTCTGACATTTTTGGGAAACGATCAACATGTGAAATAATAGCCTTTTTCTTCCAGGTGAAACACCCGACTTCCAAGGCCCAGATGGCGACCTTCGATGAACAAAACGGCAGAGTGGGAGCGCATGTGGCCAAGAAGTTCTTGGATAGCAAAACCACAAAGACTGTTTGTAAAGTAAAGCAAGAAGATAAACACGCTGTTAAAGATTTGCATCTTCCTGCCAGGTCACCCGAAAGCAACCCAGGCTCCGCATCCAGTTTCACCACCAACCACAACGCTGTTGTGTGCTTGCCTCTTGTCTCAGAAGAACTGAAATTGGTGTGGACACATTCTGATCAAACCCGCGAATTGGACTCCATTCCAGAGCTCGTCCAAGCCTTTAACTTGTTTCCATACCCGTCGTCACTTGAGGTCAACACCCTAGCCCGGCTTTGCTCTTTGCCCTTGGACAAAGTTAAGGTTTGGTTTATGGTACAGAGAATCAAATACGGAATCAGTTGGTCATCAGAGGAGATAGAGGAGACACGGCGGAAACTATCAGTGCCATATTCTTTTGATGACTCCACTGAACCAAGTGAGGAAGCCAAAGTCATTGAGGAGAAAGATTCTGTCACCGAACCCGTTTTGCCTATTGTGTCTCCTCAGAAGAAGAAACCAAAATGTGAATCACCAGATTCTTACAAACCAACCAAATCCACTAGCCCGTGTTTCAGTTCCACATTACCGCCGCCTCAGGATTCTTACTTCTACCGCCCACCAAGTGAGATACCATCAAGTGCTAATGCGGTGGCTGCCATCACCGCCGATGCTGCTGCTGCTCCTGCTGAGGTGTCTTTAGACCTTTCGGGCTCCTCTCCACAACAACACCGCCACGGACGCTACAAAAAGTCTAAAGCTCAGCTTGCTGCACTTCGCAAGAGTTTTTTGAGAGAGAACTGGCCTGCAGAGGTGGAGCTTAGGCGCTTGCAGGAGGAGACCGGTTTGAGCCGCAACGACATCCGAAAATGGTTCAGCGACAGCCGTTACCAGCTTAGAGTCGGACGAGGAAGTTTGGCAGCGGCCCAGGGCTTTTCTAGCCTTCCAGCTGTAGGAGGCAAACACGAACAACAAAGCGAACCTCTTTCACTCACGACTCAAAAGAGTGCTCTTTTTAATCCGGCGGGGAAAGGCCAGGAGGTAGCCCGAAGCAATGTGATAAGAAATTCACATTTCTTCCAGACTTTCTTGTCTCACAGCCTTGAGGCTTTCGGGGAACGGGACCTTGAGGCGGAGGGATATGAAGCCATGGAAGATCTGTCTGGTGATGGAGACAGTCTAAAAGACGGGGAGCAAAGCGAAGAAGAACCTTTACAGTTGGTCAAGCCCTGCAAGCTGGACCAACAGGCTCCTCCGCAGGAACCGCCTGACGCATGCAAATCCTCTCCCAGCTCCTCCCCCTCTGGAACGCCACCACCTGAGGCGTCACCATACAAACTGCCCTCAGACAACATCAGCAGCGCATCAAAGAAGTCCGAGCACTCGGCCAGGGGCAATAATCTACACCTCTCAACAGCGTCGACATCCCGCTCATCTGGCGGCAGACCCAGGAAGACCAAGGAGCAGTTGGCTTTATTGAAGCAGCACTTCCTCCGCTGTCAGTGGCCCAAGAGTGACGATTACACAGAACTTGTTAGGATTACCGGTTTACCTCGAGCTGATGTTATCCAGTGGTTTGGGGACACGCGTTACGCTGTTAAAAACGGCCAACTGCGATGGGTTAAGGGGGTCCGTGACAAATTCTTGGCAGAGCTGGCCGCCCAGCAGAGTAACGCCGCTTTACCTAATGGCTCAGGACTGTCTCCACGAGTTGGAGGTAGCCGCAAACGAAAATCTCAAGTGAATGGAACCGGCGCAGGTTGCCCGAATGTCCAACCGTTAGTACGATATTTTCTCTCAACGGGCTCACTCAACGAAAAAGACCTTGACGTATTATGCAAGAAATCCAAAATGAGTTACCAGCAAGTGCGAGACTGGTTTTCAGCTCAGGTTGTGGGCGAGGTTCACCAAGAACTTCTTGTTGCAGATTAAAGCGGTTGAAGCCTACAAAAGGGCTCGTGTTGACTCAGTACTCGAATATCGTCTCTACCAGCAAGCTAAGTCGTCACTTGGTGTGATTCCATTTTTGCTTTATCTGAAGCGTTGTATTGTAACGTTTAGTCTTCCAAGTACAAGCCCAGTTCAAGGTTTGAGGCTTGTACATTGACTTCCCTCTCTGTTTATCCTAATATATTTGAAACGGAATAACTTTGCTGCCCGTGTCGCTGTAAATAGGAAAGAAAATTGTACACTGGTTTGCTATATTTTTTTCTTATTTGTTTAGATTTGAACTGCAGAATAGCTCATTGTAGCAGTAATTTAAACTGGTGGCTCTTTTGGTACCCGAAGAAGACAGTGGACGAGACAACTTAGCCACTGACATTTTGAGTAATCATTCCTTTCTAACCCATTATTCCTTGTAGTAAGGAATGCACACTGGACATTTTCCCCTTGAATTTGACATCTTGCACTTTGGATTTGGAGCCTGCTGCCGTTTTGTCCAATTATTTCATGTACTAAACACTGTCCTCCTTCAACCTGCTGTTGTTTGTTAACTTATACAAGTTTAGATTAAAAGAAAAAGTTACAAACATTGCCATTCACCTCTGCAGTATGTATCCCAAACACAACTCACACAATTGTTGAAATACTTTTACTTTAAAGTAACCGTACTTAAGAAGAGCACATCATCTTCAATAGCATACGTGCACCAAGTCACCTCACTCGATTTAGTGAAATGTATTATATGCTTGCTTACATTTTTTTTAAAGGTAATTTTTCAAAAAATCATTTCAAATTAAGAACACATTTAAAGAATTATTTGTGTAAACGTACTACTTCAAATGAACGTGTTACATTTTGACTGCGAATTTTGCAAGCGATTGTCAAATGCATGTTAAGGCCCTTTTACAATTTATCGCATGTATGTACAGCTTCTAACTCGAAGCTGGCAATAACCAGCACCATGCGGAAACCAGAACAGTGAGATCATATGACTGATAAATTACTCAATGGAAAACAACGCAGTGCAACAACTGAACTGGATAAAAAAAAAAAAGCCTGCTTCAACCGGTTTGATTAATGCCTAGGTGAGTGTACTGATAAAGCAGCCATTTGATGGAACTGGAAGCTGCTTGGGCTTCTGTGGACGACACAAATCGAAGAGGGGTTAGACGCAAATGCGTCAAAAAGATTCATTGTATTTCTTACCTTGGAGATAGGGTGTTGGGAATTGTGGTCCCTTTAAAAACAATAAGCAGCACCAAGACATTTAATATTCTGACAAACCTAATATACACTAATGAATGACAGGAAACAAAAAAAATGCAACTTACTGTGTCTAAAGAAGAGGGCTGTGGCTAGACAAAGAAGTGATTGATCCAGGACTCTGAGTAAAATTCCAAACAGGAGAAATTATTTTCACATTTTCTTCAAATTCAGACATCTTTTTTAAAATAATGAGTGTGTCATCTGCACCAGCAGCTCCACAACAGTACAGTCTTTTTGTTCATTTAAAATGTTGGAAAATTTCAAAAAATGTATAGAATGATCACGGTACTAAACTCTACGAGATGCAAGACCAAGACCTCTGTTTCTGGGCCACGTTGGACCTAGGGGACTGAAACCACAGAACACATATGGATGCTGAAATGTCATTCTTGTAAATTAGAGGCTGTATGACAAAATGGCTGTCAAACGTACCTCATAGTTCTCGATTGAGCAGTAACTGGAGATGGAAGAAAAATGCAATTAGTAAAAAATATAAGTATTTTTAAAGAATGCCATTCTTGTAGCAAACAAAAATGCAAGGTTTGAAGATTAAATTCTTGCATATGTCGGAATTTCATTCGGATTTATAATATATAATACAATAAATCATTCTTCAACTGTATTGCAAAGGATTTGTATGATTCGGCTTAATTACAAATATACAATAAAAACAAACCAAAAATTAAAAAGAAGTAACTGAAATTACCAGGAGGAGTGACAGCCACAGGAAGTGAGATCCTTCGAACGCTGCACAGTGCACAAGACATATACGTTTCACTTACAGCCTCAACACAATTCATTATTGTGAAAAAGAAATGTGCTTTTACCGATTTGTTTGAAATGGTGAAGGAGTACCCTATGGAGAGCAGACTACCGCTATTAACACCTTTTCCCAAAACACTTTTGAAATTCAAAACACAACACGTACCCTCTGTGAGAGAGGCTTTTTCAACTCTGCAATCTCTCTTTGCAACTCCATATTTTGGCTTTTTAAATCAGCATTCAGTCTTTTCATTTCAGCTATTTGCCTGATGACAAAAGAATCAACAGTGACAATTTTGGTAAGTAGCATTTTGGGGGGAACAATAAATGTATTCTTAATTCACCTGTAACTCTGCTGAGTGACTTCTTTCAGGCGCTTTTCTAGTTCGACAGACTTGTGTTTGAAATACGCCAACGTTCGCTCCATTTGCATCCGTTGAAAATTGGTAATCTGAGGAATGAGTTCTCATCTTTAGATGTTCAGATTTTATTTCAGGGCTCTTTTCAGTCACCATTAAGGTTAAATACCTCTCAGAATGTGAGAGCAATTAAAAAAGACAGCAGTCAGGTATGAACAAACCTGTAAAATGCGTTCTAGCCGTGAAATGAGGAGCTCTACGGGGTCCATGAAAAACATTTTGTCCTGCGGTTTCATCTAAAAAAAAAAAAACAAAGCCTTTTTGAATATTACAAACACCACATACAGCAACATTTCCAATGAAATAATTTGGTTCTGGAAATGTGAAAATATTTGGATCACCGCAACATAAGATATAAAACATAACCAACCTTGTCTGTGATGGGAATATATTGGCAGTTGGTTCCACATATGACGCATTTCGCTGAGGAGAAATGCACAATCCCAACAGTGACTAACTACTTTTTACAAGGAATCTGAATATGACGAGAACAGACCAGCTATGGCAGATTTAATGCAAGCTTCACAGCAGATGTGTCCACAGGTAGAAACTGCAAACGTTGATCCACGTCTTATGAAGCACTTGTTGCAGTGGAACCACTCCATTTGCTCCCCCTTAGATCTTGCACACAAACAAAACAAAATAAAACAAACAAACAAACAAACAAACAAACGCTAAGAGCAAAACTATTCACTTTGAAAACGACTTTTTTTTAAACAAATTACTTTTATTTAAGTGTGTTATCACGTTATCTTTAAGTATATGTATAATACATTTATCACACCAACAATTATCCTTACCTCTTGTAGCATGCGATTAATGCCTGCACGTGTTAGCTATGAGTTGTTGCTACTTAACATTTTCAAATCAAATTCCCCGTGTGACTACAAACGTAAAATACTTAACATGCTGTCGAATATAAAACATGCCGTGACATTTTCGTAATCTTACCTGCCGCAAATGTGAGAAGTGGTTGACAAAAAAACGGACGAGTGACTGCGGCCGTTAGCGTGCTACATTAGCTTGTGAGCCACCTGACTTGACCGTTGAGACATTCACTGAACTTCGGAAAAAATCCATCCATCCATCCATCCATCCATCCATCCATCCATCCATCCATCCATCCATCCATCCATCCATCCATCCATCCATCCATCCATCCATCCATCCATCCATCCATCCATCCATCCATCCATCTTCTTCCGCTTATCCGGGGTCGGGTCGCGGGGGCAGCAGCTTTAGGAGGGACTCCCAGACTTCCCTCTCCCCAGCCACTTCATCCAGCTCATTCCGGGGGATCCCAAGGCGTTCCCAGGCCAGCTGAGAGACATAGTCTCTCCAGCGCGTCCTGGGTCGTCCCCGGGGTCTCCTACCAGTGGGACATGCCCGGAACACCTCCCCAGGGAGGCGTCCAGGAGGCATCCTGATAAGATGCCCGAGCCACCTCATCTGGCTCCTCTCAACGTGGAGGAGTAGCGACTCTACTCCGAGTCTCTCCCGGATGACCGCGCTTCTCACCCTATCTCTAAGGGAGAGCCCGGACATCCTGCGGAGAAAACTCATTTCGGCCGCTTGTATCCGGGATCTCGTTCTTTCGGTCACGACCCATAGCTCGTGACCATAGGTGAGGGTAGGAGCGTAAATCGACCGGTAAATTGAGAGCTTTGCCTTTTGGCTCAGCTCTCTCTTCACCACTACGGACCGGTACAGGGTCCGCATTACTGCCGACGCTGCACCGATCCGCCTGTCGATCTCACGCTCCATCCTCCCCTCACTCGTGAACAAGACTCCAAGATACTTGAACTCCTCCACTTGGGGCAGGATCTCATCCCCGATCCGGAGAGGGCATTCCACCCTTTTCCGATCGAGGACCATGGACTCGGATTTGGAGGTGCTGACCCTCATCCCGACCGCTTCACACTCGGCTGCGAACCGTTCCAGCGAGAGCTGGAGATCACGGCCTGAAGAAGCCAACAGCACCACGTCATCTGCAAAAAGCAGAGACGCGATGTTGAGGTCCCCAAACCGGACCCCCTCAACGCCTCGGCTGCACCTAGAAATTCTATCCATAAAAATTATGAACAGAATCGGTGACAAAGGGCAGCCTTGGCGGAGTCCAACCCTCACTGAGAACGAATCCGACTTACTGCCGGAAATGCGGACCAGACTCTGGCATCGGTGATACAGGGACCGAACCGCCCTTATCAGTTGGCTCGGCATCCCGTACTCCCGAAGCACCCTCCACAGAACCTCCCGAGGGACACGGTCGAACGCCTTCTCCAAGTCCACAAAACACATGTGGACTGGTTGGGCGAACTCCCATGCACCCTCGAGGATCCTGCCGAGGGTGTAGAGCTGGTCCACTGTTCCACGGCCAGGACGAAAGCCACACTGCTCCTCCTGAATCCGAGGTTCGACCTCCCGACGGACCCTCCTCTCCAGCACCCCTGAATAGACCTTACCAGGGAGGCTGAGGAGTGTGATTCCCCTGTAATTGGAACACACCCTCCGGTCCCCCTTCTTAAAGAGGGGAACCACCACCCCAGTCTGCCAATCCAGAGGCACTGTCCCCGATGTCCACGCAACGTTGTAGAGGCGTGTCAGCCATGACAGCCCCACAACATCCAGAGCCTTTGAGAACTCCGGGCGGATCTCATCCACCCCCGGGGCCTTGCCACCGAGGAGTTTTTTAACTACCTCAGTGACTTCGACCCCAGAGATTGGAGAATCCGCCTCAGAGTCTCCAGGCCCTGCTTCCTCAATGGAAGGCGTGTAGGTGGAATTGAGGAGGTCTTCGAAGTATTCTCCCCACCGACTCACGACATCCCGAGTCGAGGTCATCAGCACGTTGCACTGCTTCCCCCTCCTGAGACGCCGGATGGTGGACCAGAATTTCCTCGAAGCCGTCCGAAAGTCATTCTCCATGGCCTCACCAAACTCCTCCCACGCCCGGGTTTTTGCCTCAGCAACCGCCGAAGCCGCGTTCCGCAGCTGCCTCCGGAGTCCCGCAGGCCAAAACGGCCCGATAGGACTCCTTCTTCAGCTTGACGGCATCCCTTACCGCCGGTGTCCACCAGCGGGTTCGGGGATTGCCGCCACGACAGGCACCAACGACCTTACGGCCACAGCTCCGGTCGGCCGCCTCAACAATGGAGGCGCGGAACATGGTCCACTCAGACTCAATGTCCCCCGCCTCCCCCGGGACGTGGGAAAAGCTCTGCCGGAGGTGGGAGTTGAAGCTCTTCCTGACAGGAGATTCTGCCAGACGTTCCCAGCAGACCCTCACAGAGCGTTTGGGTCTGCCAGGTCGGACCGGCATCTTCCCCCACCATCGGAGCCAACCCACCACCAGGTGGTGATCAGTTGACAGCTCCGCCCCTCTCTTCACCCGAGTGTCCAAAACATGCGGCCGCAAATCCGATGACACGACTACAAAGTCGATCATCGAACTGCGGCCTAGGGTGTCCTGGTGCCAAGTGCACACATGGACACCCTTATGTTTGAACATGGTGTTCATTATTGAAAATCCGTGTCGAGCACAGAAGTCCAACAATAGAACACCGCTCGGGTTCAGATCAGGGGGGCCGTTCCTCCCAATCACGCCCTTCCAGGTCTCACTGTCATTGCCCACGTGAGCATTGAAGTCACCCAGTAGAACGATGGAGTCCCCAGAAGGAGCGCTCTCCAGCACTTCCTCCAGGGACCCCAAGAAGGGTGGGTACTCTGAGCTGCCGTTTGGTGCATAGACACAAACAACAGTCAGGACCCGTCCCCCCACCCGAAGGCGGAGGGAGGCTACCCTCTCGTTCACCGGGGTGAACCCCAATGTGCAGGCGCCCAGCCGGGGGGCAATAAGTATACCCACACCTGCTCGACGCCTCTCACCGTGGGCAACTCCAGAGTGGAAGAGAGTCCAGCCCCTCTCGAGAGGGCTTGTACCGGAACCCAAACTGTGCGTGGAGGCTAGTCCGACTATATCTAGTCGGAATCTTTCTGCCTCGCACACCAGCTCGGGCTCCTTTCCAGCCAGAGAGGTGACATTCCATGTCCCAAGAGCCAGCTTCTGCAGCCGGGGATCAGACCGCCAAGGTCCCTGCCTTTGGCTACCGCCCAGCTCACATTGCACCCGACCCCTTTGGCCCCTCCCACAGGTGGTGAGCCCATGGGAAGGGGGACCCACGTTTCCATTTCGGGCTATGCCCGGCCGGACCCCATGGGCAAAGGCCCGGCCACCAGACGCTCGCCTTCGAGCCCCGCCTCCAGTCGGAAAAAATCGAATACTTTAAATACATATAAATGAAAACTATTTCTATACTGTATAATTTTTTTTTTTTTAAACAGCAACTTTGATTAAGGAACAGACAAACTATTAATGACGAGGTCTTTCCACCGTTTTGATATAGCAAAAAGAAAACCACACCTGGTAAGGTATAAACCGAACTGTAATTTTAAATTGAATGTATCACAAATAAATGATTACAAATTTAACACGAGTCAGAATTTTATGGAACTCAGACATGCTGTAGATTCCATCAACTACTCCAACATTTCTGAGCTTGTATAAAAAAAAAAAATGCTGAATCAACAGTGGCCATTTCATACTATCAAGACAGATATTCTCATACTAGGTTTAGGATTGAATTGGTTAGACACTCTCTGCTGAATTACATTTTAAAAAAAAACTTATTCTAACTTGCAACTTTAACCATAACCCCTCAAGCAAAACTGGTCCTTTTTTGCTTCCATAGTCCATAGAATTTAAAGGTTAACAGGCTGAATTTCCATCAAAAAGCTGTTCTTTAAACAGTGGTGTGAATGTGAAGTTTAATTTTGGTTGCCTGAGAGTGCTATGGCGTGAAATTCAAAGGCAAACCAACAAAAGCCAAATGGCCTCAGTTGTTTACATTGGTTGTTGATCAAAAGGAGAGCCACTTGCATATGCAGACATGTTCTGCCATAAAGCCAACACAAGATTTACACTTGCCATGTGGATGAATCAATTCCATTCAATGTTTAGGCCTGCAGTGTTACTTTTGTCAAACACGCTTACAGTTCTTGAGGATGACAACAAATTTGATTCAAATAAGCAGCACATCAGCAAGCCCCTGCAGGAGGCAGATAGCAAGCATTTTAATCAAATGTTTAAGGCTATTGTCTCAAATATGCGCAAAGGTCAGACATGTGTTCCAGATTGTTTATTGGACAAAATTGGTTGACTAAACCACTTGTGAAAATAAAATATTTTTTGCACAGAGGACCATTCCTGTTAATAAATGTTACGCAAGGTCATTCCACACAAAAAGTAGACATTGCCCCTTCAGGGTCAGACTTTAGGAATCGTCAGGGGTCCAAGGACTGCATTCTCGACAATTCCATGTTTCCCTGCAAAAACAAGATCTTGTCAGACCAGCAAGATGATTCCAGGAGAGAGAGGTGTGGGATACCTGAATCTACACTCCTTGACCACCTGGACTTGCAACTTGTTTCACAGCAATCACACAACTTGCTATGTGCAAGGTTGTCCACCAACTCCCACCTGAAGTGGTGAGGCATTTAGGATTGAATAAATTTCTACTACTAAAGATGATATTTCTTTGGAAATTGACCAGAACTTTAAGGTAGACGGTTGACACTAAAAAGCTAATGGCTGATAAAAATTCAAAACATTTACCCATGCCCTTTGACAAAGTTACACGCCTTCTTTGTGTGGTCAATACCAGATGGATCCCAAGCTACAAGTTTACAGTGAATAAACACCTGTTGAGAAGCACATTTAAAATCAATATGAAGTTGGGGGGAATAAAGAAAAAAAAAATACAAAATAATTTTGAAAAGTTACCTCCTCTTCAACAGCAAATCTAAACGCTTGAAGAGAAAGTCTGACTTCTGATGAAATCAGCCTTTGTTCAAATCTGGACTGTGACATCTTACTATCCAAAAGACAGCTATGATTAAAGAAAGGAGAATTACAAGATTTCACAATAGTTGAAGCCATTAGGCCTGCTTTAGGAAAGTACCCCTTATTGCCGATAATGTTGTAATAATAATCTGACTGCCGCTCTGGTGTAGTTGTCGCTATACACTCTTCAATCAGCAGGAGCAACGGCTGATGCATTTTCTCCTCCACACGAGCCACGATCGGGATGAACGACCCGAGCGCAGAACGAGTTGATGTAGCCGGGCCGGTGAAGTCCTCTTAAAAGAAAAATAGTTAGCTTGAACACAAAATGAAGTCATTTCAGCAATGACCCCACCGTTCATAAGTGCCATATGGAACACTAGACCCGACTGGCCATAGGTTGAGAAGACTGGATCGTAACTGGTCGGGGCCCATTCTTTCGGCCTGCAACGTGGTACAGGTTAAAACGCTAACTTCAAAAATAGCTCTTGATGACAACAGAAGCACGTAACCAACCTGTCAAATACGCAAATAACAGGATGGGTGAGAGTTTGCACTCCAGAGTCAGGCGACAAATAAATCAGGTCGTTGGTGTGCACTACCTTGTCCCCAGTCACCTAGGAGAAAGTGTTAAGATGTCAAAAGAACAAGGGAACAGCACATACAGGTACTCACCATTGTCCTGAAGTCACAATCTTTATACTCCACTCTGAAAGTTGCCTCCCGAGCAGATGCACTGATGGGAGCGCACGTTCCCAAACGAAAAAGCGACGTATCAGCATGGTGTCTGCTTTCCCTCCACACCAGCGTCACAAAATCAGGCCTGCAGTCCAGCTTGACATCTTGGGGGGGGAACAAAGACACAACATACAGCAAATAAACTGGGTTAAAAAAAATTCCAGCAAAGCAACATTACCTGCAAATACTGCAACGACAGCAGCTAAGCTGAAAAGCAATGCACTATGCCAAATGGAAGCCATCATGACTGAACAAAGTGCTTGCTGCATGGAATTGTCTTTTTATCCCTTCTGAGCACTCAATCAGCTGTTTCACCTGCCAACCTGCACAGGTGCACCTGATTACTCATAATTTTCTATTTTTCAAAAGTCATATCTGGGATGGATGGGTGGGACCTCCTGATAGCACGTCACAAATAGAAGAATCATCAATAGGAAGCAATCGAACAGCTTAGCTGTGCCATGCCTTTCAAATTCAATTTATTTTGTAACATGACAAAAATATCATCGGAAACAATTGAAAGTGATCATGCTGATTATTGAATTAGTGTGTGCGGATCGCTGCAATCTTCTTTTATGAGTCAGATTTAGCGTGTTTGGACCTACCAATCTAGGAATGGAAAATTCTGCCACTATTGTGTGGCGGTGAATTTTAAATCTGATTGGTTAAAGTTCAAGTTTGAATATGATTTATAATATATCTGCTGGCACTACTGAGTCTGCTGGCCAACAATACAGATGACGCGTGAGCACATAGTGGATCAAATCTGATTGGACCGCTCTAAAATCTGCATATACACTATGAAATGAATAGAATAGACTGTTAGGAATAAACTGATATCATTTCATGCAACAAAAATCCATTTACACTCGTGCACAGAAACACTGCGTAAGAACTGATATATTCACCCAAGAACAGGAATAGTAATTAAGACTGATATCAAATTGAATAGATTTTTTCCCATGGGGCAAACTTTCAATTAAAAAAAAATACACTGGTTATTTATGAATATGTGATGTCCACACTTTAATCTCAATGCATTTTAAATCAGTTTACCTTTGTAAAACCATCACTGGCATTTGAACATTTTCCAAGTCTGTTGACAGAACTAGGCTATTTGTCAACATAACCTTCATTTATTCTGCTACAATTATCTGTACTTTTTAAGTTAATCTGTACTACAATAAACTTTGGTTGGGGGGGGGGGCCCATTCACTTCAAACTCTAGACACCCCTCCACCAAAAAAAAAAGAAAAAGAAAACCCCAGGCCAAGAAAGTTGCAATTCATTGAAACAGTCACATTGTGTCCAAAAATATTTTATTCTCTGCATCCTTATCAGAAACAAATGCCTCCATCTTTTTATGTGGTCAGACGTCTCTCCGAGCAATCCACAATGACCAATGGTCCCAACACTGAAAGTTGACTCAACCCATGGAATTCTAAGGAGAGAGGTACAAATATACTCATGTGGCAGCTCAACCCAAAGTTGTTCCAAAAAAAGAATACTTTGTTCAGCTCTTCGTCTGAGCCGAGTTTTGCAGATCTGATCACAGCAGCTACACAGGCTGTTCTGGGATGGGTCGTCTAGTAATTCCCATCTAAGAATAAAAGTACAAATGATTGCACAGGCAGATTAAAAATAAAAGGAAGCTCCGTGCAACACTTGCCCTCCATTCTGTTTGGAATATTGACAGGCTTTCTTGCTTTCATCAAGGACTTCAGGATCCCATGCAACAAGTTTACAGTGAATGTACAGCTGTAGGGGGAAAAAAAATAAAATAAAAATCAGTCACTTTACAAATTGGTCATTTTCTTTCTCACCTTTCCAGTACCCAACATGGATGACTGCAGGGAAAGAACAAGTGCAGATGAATGGTATCGAGGGACAAACGCCGAGTTGCTCTCGATAAGACATCTGTAGAAAGTAAACGCTCACAAATCCAGTTTTTACACTGAAAAGGCAAATGAGACCTACCCTTTGTTGACAATGATGGGATGAACCTGCTGATGTAGCTCCGGCTCTGCAGTGGGGGCTGCGACACATTCCTCTATGAAGAGCCGCAAGGGCTGATGGGCTTTCTGCTCCACAGCCGCCCAGATGGGCATGACCGAGCCCAGCGGGATTACATTCGATTTTGCTATGCCTGTCATTTGTTCTGGATGAAGAACGCCAGTACTGAGTCTATGCATGCTTTATCAAATCTTTTGTATGGCAGCGAGGAAAATCACCATTGAGGAGTGCCATATGGAAGACGAGGCCACCATGCCCTACAGAAACACTGGCACCTGGGTTCAGGAATGGAGGAATCCACCCTTTTGGCCTACAAATATTTGGGGAGGTTTTAAATGGGGTCAGGTAAACAGTGGATATTAAAACTACACCGCACCTTTTCTGGACACATTCAAAGAAATACTCGTATAGTGGTGGCTGTGACTTTACTCCAGGCTTGTAGGTCATCACATTTTGATAGATCAGATGTTTCCCCTTTATCTGTGGAAGACAGACTGGTCATCAAGAAGCTTCTGAGGATTCAGATGGCCGTATTTGCTAGTCTTACCTTTTTCTTAAATTTACAGTCTCTGAATTTGTAGTGAAAATGTAGCACCCATTCTCCCGTTGGCAAAACAGTCGCATCTGACCGTATGCAGTTTCCAAGGAAAAGATACGTCGAGTATGGCACCAGCTCCTCACTGATGATCCATGTGATGTTTACAGAGTCTGGCTTACATTCTATTTTGATATCTGTAAAGAAAGGAGTCTCATGTGAAAAACCTGTACAGTATTAACAAAGCATGTGTGTGCAATACCTTTATTTTCAGCTGTTGCAAAAACAGCCAATAGTGTCACACCTAAGAGATGGAGAAGCATGGCTGAATAAGCCAAGACACTTGGCAAGTGCTATTATATACACACTTCCTGTCTAATTATACCAATGCCAGACATCTGTGCAGGAACAGGAACAATTTTTTTTAACCGTCCACACCCAAAGCTGTTTGCTCAATGGCCCACATCTCATTTTTTTATTTGTAGTCAGAGGTTGTGGGTGAAAATATGTAAATAGATTATTATTATTACTATAAAATTTAATTTGCACCAAAAATATTCAATTTCTTCGTCTTCTCATATATCTTTTATTTGTGAATAAAATATACACAAATAAAAAAAACATGGAATATTAAATAACCATTTTGGGGGGAAACAGTCAAAGTTAATGCAACAAACATTAGAGGACTCTTGACAATATAAAGACATATACTTATAAACGGTAACACTCGGTAACGTAATCTAAATACAAGCCTGCAAAGCGGAACAAAGGACAAATATTTTACGCAAACGTCACTTCCGGAACCTTTAGCATGTTACACAGGAAGTAATCCTGAATCATCCCGGCGACCAGTTTAGATCTACTCAGACTACAAAATCGCTTTATTCATTACATGTTAAGATCATTTCAAATTGTCATATTCCTCGTTCAAAATGCTGATCAAAGTGAAGGTAAGGCATTTGTCATCTGAAGTCAAACAAGAAAGTCTGCTCTTTGGAGGGATCTTTCCAAATGAAACGACCGTTTCATTTTGTAGCTATATTGTGTAGGTTGCACTTTTGCCGCTGTATTTCTTATGAACAATACGTTTGTGAGGCGTCATTTTATATGCGTGAAATCTCTTGCAATTGACACCTCATATGTTGCTGTTACGTCGTCATCTTTATGCTCTGCGTTGTAGAGTTTACACCTGAAAAGTAAAACTTCTAATTATGTGGAGCCCCCCCCTCCCCCAGTTCTGCAGACATGGGGTTTAAATAACGAATGCGGATCTAAATAGCAATTACAATCAGATATAACAGAATATCTAGCACGCAAACTCAAAAATGCTGGCTCCATGATGTGGATCAGACCAGGGCTTTTATTTGTTTCAGACTCTGACTGGAAAAGAAATCGAAATCGACATTGAGCCCACAGACAAGGTAAAGACATTTCAAATCTTGTCCTCTTGAATAACACTCAAGATAGACACTCATCTGATATCTTGTTTGGCTTTCTAGGTGGAGCGAATTAAAGAAAGGGTGGAAGAAAAAGAAGGCATACCCCCTCAACAACAAAGACTCATCTACAGTGGGAAACAGATGTGAGCTCTTTCACAGTGACAATCTTTTTCCCCTCAAGTGTAATTGTCATGCATATTTTGTCCTATGATTTTCAGGAACGATGAAAAGACGGCAGCAGACTACAAAATCCAGGGAGGCTCGGTGCTCCATCTGGTGTTGGCGCTAAGAGGGGGGGAAGCCTTTCACACGCCCGATGTACTACTCACCTCAACATGAATGGCGCTTAACGCAATGCCAGCTGTGTGCCAATGCTCGAGGTGTTCCAACATCATTAAAGTATGTTACCATAACAACCAAATGACCCCTCCCACACTCAAAAGCAAACCTGTTGTGAATGTTTTTGTGACCCACATTGGCTTTCTGCATTTGCCCTGTTTGTACAGGCCACTCTCAATATCTCAATTTTTTTATTTGCCAAGTTTGAGCATGGAATTTGACTCTCAGCCAACATTTAGGTAGCTAAATCCATCCATTGCAGCCTGGTCATCCTGGAAGAGGGACCCTCCCATCTGTGGTCTCTTCTCAAGGTTTCTCATTTCCCCTAGCTGGCTTTTTCCTTGCCCTCTTGGGAGTTTAAGATCAGGGGATGTTTGAGAATATTTTTCACATGTCCTGAGTGTTGTTAGTCACCTAAATGTTAAACAGAGGCTGTGATGTACCGAAGTCAAATTCCTTGTTTGGCATGCTCAAACCTGGCCAATAAAAACTCTTGAATCTTGAATCCAACAACTTTCAGGACGACGACGTGTGCATAAATTGACAATTAACCAATGCTGTGGAAATTGTCAATAAATGCTTAAATTGGGTTTTGCACTTTTTTTCCAATGCACATTGCTCAAATGTGCATAGAATACACATTGCTGCTTAAGGTGCTGAAATCATCCCGTCATTTATTAGAAAATGAGTGTGAATTCAAACATGAAGTAGTGTTCTTGGATCTGGAACAGTTTAACCAGCCACAGTACACCACTGCAGACACTTTGCAGTTTTTGGGAGGACTTCTGAATGTAAGCGTATGTGGATTGGTCTTTCAAATAAAAATACTGAGAACAATTAATGCGACACAGACCTTAAAACTTAAGAGTGACTGTAAATAAACATGACTATTCTTCAAGAGGTTCTGCACGATTTATCAAGTAATGCTGATTGCAATGTAATTGAATGATTACTAACAATAAGAAACCTTTGAGCACAAAGAATAAAAGGCACAGGAGAAGAGGGGAGCTATGAGTGTAACGATATGGTGACAGTTCATTAGTTGGCAATGTCCTGTTAACCAATTGATTTGGAGGGAGTACAAATGGAGTGCTACAAGACATTCAGTATCTCAAAGAAATCAAAGACAATCATAGGATAGGTCAAATCAACTACAGTACTCAAAACCCTGAATATTATATCTAGCCTGCTGACCTTGGAAAAACAATACTTGATTACTTTTGTCTTGAATGCAATATCAAATAGATGACTTCTTTATCAAAGTTCAGCATCAGAGTAAACAACCAAATGGTGAATCTGAGGAATGTCTGGTGATAGGAGCCAATCAAGAAAGTCCAGGAAAGGAATCAATTTGAACTGTGTCCCTAACGGAAGATCCTTGGCTTGAGTAAGATATCCGTATCCTCATTTTAAGGTTGACCTGGGGGAAATGGGTCAGATGACACTTTTTCCTTCTGCGGTTGAGCTCAAGAAACCATTGCTACAATGGAAAAGATGAAAATGGGTAGTCACCTTGTTTGGATTGTTGAGAAGTACCAACTGGGTCACATGAGCCAAGCCTCTTGCAGGAAGCGTGTCTCCGCTGGGGGCCTTCATGTTTAAGTGGACACTCTGAAACCATCAAATACACAGACGTGGATACCTAACACTTCGTTCATGTCATTCTACAACCTGAAATTAGTAGTCTCTGGTTTTTGCAAATACTGAGAGTACCCAGCTTTGCCTCATCATAGTTGTCCTACTAATAGTTCCCAACTGTGTGTCTCAAAGTGCTCAGTTCCTGGCCACAAACCTTTGGCACAGCAGCCTGCAGACTGAAGCTTGTGATGTCCGAGTCAGATGAGTTACAGCCTTTCAGGGTTACCCTCACGGCCGAGTCGGACTGTTTCTCACAGCTGAGCGTCAGAGTCACACCGTTCTTCTCGTACACTGTCACTGCAGGGGCTAGGAAATAAAGCAACCTGATAACGTCATACAGATTACGCAAATAAAACACGAACCCCCTTTGCACATCTTGAGATGCCTTTGAATAAGCAGTGTGGGTGTAGCACTCAAACCTGATGCCAAGGGGGTGGGCTCAAATCCGCCCAACAGATCCAAAAGCTCTCCTCCAATAGGCTTGGCTGTGGTTATGGACTGGACGGGTACCTTGTCACCCTCAGCTGGGCCCGCCCGAACGGATTCCTCCGAGTCCCCAAGCAGGTTCAAAAGATCACATACCTTAATAAAACACAAACACGGGAGGAAAGAAGAAGTCCATGCATCCGTTATCACATTCCTTAGATTATAAAGTAGCGAGAGTTTACGGACGATTTGAACTGAGTGGTTCTCACAAAGTGTGGCCTAATTGCATGCTCAAATGCTGACTCACTGAGAGCTATTACCTTCTTTCATTTACTACCAATCACCGGATTTCGCTGCTTACGATATCGCAGAGATCTCGCAGAGATCAAATCAACAACTTGACAGCAATTTGTGCTGTTGCTTGTGTGTGAATGTATTTGAAAAAGAGCCGTCACAATTTTGACAACACTCCTGGTTCGCCCATTATTTCCACACGGTGGCACTCACGATCTACTACGGTAAATGACTGTATGCTTCTGGCGGAATGGCAAGTTCAATTAGTTTGCTGCAAAACACAAAGTCAACATCTTTTAAATCACCTACCAAGTTTTTTTTCGTATTGCAGGAAGGCTTGATTTAAAGCATGTATTATTTTGACCTGGTTTTGACCTGGTTTATTTTTAGGCTCTGATGTCATACTTCAAGACCACACTTCCTGAGAAGCACCCAACTCAGTTCCTTAACGGATATGCAAATAAAAACACAGCACGATACAAAACAATGCCACTCATGTTGGCGGACGAAATTCACAAGTGCTGACTCACTAAGTGATCTCATGCCAGACAGAACATTACGTATAAACTGGTTAGTTGAGTTTCATTTCCATTGCTTTAGCATAACACACAACAATGAAATAATTGGTCAGGAGAGATGGTTTATGCAAATAAACATGATCTACATTGTACAGTAGAGCTAAATAAACGCTTTTCAGATGCACTTATATTGTATTCTTTCAGAAGGAGAAGTGCATTGATGGGAATATCACCTGGTTAGCAGGTAGTTGTGGCAGTAGGGTCTCTCTCTGCTTCACCTTGTCCACCTCCAACTCTTTGATGACGCCCCCCATCGAGTCCCCGTTGGTATGACCTGGTGAGTTCCTGTCAATCACAGGCATTCTCTCCAGCACTGCTACTCTGTGGACACACAGTGAACAGCTCAACATTTTTAAGAGAATCGACTTCTTCTTCCCCTCCAAGATGAAAATCCACACAAACCTCATGTGGTCATATTTTTTGAAGAGCGCGTTATATTCCACTGCCCTCTGCTGGAGCTCCACATCTATGCAGCTGCCGTAAATGCTTACAATGCTTTTTATTCGACTAAAATAAAAAAACAGGAAGACATGGACATACGGAAATGGAGTTAAAGGGTTTATCAGCTTTTCCCCCAGTTTAAATAGAAATATTTCAATCAGCAATGTAACTCTAGAATACTACCAAGTAGAAAATATAAACAGTGAGTTGTGTTTATGTTGTTGGGTTGTGTGTCTTACTCGACATTGTCAATGATGCGGGTGCTCAGTTTCATGGTGGCAGTTAGAGCAAAGCCCCTTGTCGTCGGGGTGGACATGTGAGACTGGAGAACCGTTTCTAAGGCTTCCAGCACACTGTCCGCAGTCACCTAATTACAATAATTGACAATGGTGAATTAAAAAAAAAAAAAAAAATGTTTTCCCATAAAAAAGCAAATGATGAACCAGTGTGGTTTATTGACCTCAACAGGCTCCATCTCCTGACATTCTCCTCTGAGTAGCAGATCTCCATACTCTCCAATGCACCAGCAGGCCACCTGAACCAGTGGTTGCTACAGAGTAATAAAAAGTAACTTAGATGCAATTGTATTTGGACAAATGTCTGTATAGAAAAAAAGAAAATCAAGCATCACAAATAAATTCATAATAATAAAATGTCAACAACATAATAAAACGAGGACAACACCTGAGAGATGTCACTTAGCAGCGCTCGGTAAAGTTTGTGGACGGTGTAACAGTGAAGCTCAGAAGCGTTGGTGATGAGCAGGATCAAGTTGGGAACGGTTTCATCTCTCACATCACCTCCAGCCTTGCAGTGTAGGAATGGATAACAAACAGGAGCGTATTAACACACACCTTTCTACACACGGCTGCTGATGCAATATATCTCAACATCCCTTTCCATCGCATACACCACCAACAGTTAACCTTGCTGTTCAAGAACTTTTGGAAGAACAAACCTTTCCCCCCTTCGAACGCTTCATTTACACCACCCAGCACAAATGAAAATTGTTTCATACAATGTGTGACGTTGTGTTTACCGTGGTGAGGACATGCAGGATGGTGTCAATGTGCCAGCGCTGGGAAGGTGCGTACCTGACAGACACACACAATGGTGCTTTAGAGCAGATCAGAAACACACAGGGAAATTCATCCGTGTCTGCGTGGCCGTGAACACAGACACACACAGAAGTGTGGCGATAGTGTCATACCAATACAGTAATGCCTTTGAGCGTTTTTAACAATCACACAGTGAAGATGTGTGCCACACAATGGGAGTAAACCAATCCCTGCTTTGGGCAAAGAGAGTGCCAATGTATCATGCCATTGTGAATATTTGCACGCCTACGACTATACCAAAGAGCATGTGCATGATTCGCTCACCTCTCTGCAGCATAGAATATCCCGCTGGTAGTTTCAGCTCGGAGTTCAGGTGGGCAGGAGGAGAGGAACATGAGCAGCTCTTTCATCATGGAGCGGATGTTGCTGGCGGATGCCAATGCTAAGGAGAGGTCTAATGCACGGCTGAACAAATGGATGGAACTGGATATTAGCTCATGTTTGAAACTGAAAAAAAAATGTGTGGAAAAATATGTGTGTTACCGTTTGACAGAAGCATCCGGGTCTTTCAAGCAGTCCACGATGGTTCCTCTGTGACGCTGTACGGCAATGTTGTCTGTCCCAACGATCTTTTGCAGGGAGGTCATGGCAATGTATCTGGACAAAAACAAAAACAAGAAAATCTGCAAAATAGGAAGGGCAAGCTGAAAAATTGCAATTAATGACTTGGCATGATTTTTCGTTAACCTATTCCACTGTTGAATTTTAGTTTAATACCCTGAAAAAGGTCATGTTGGATCAATTTACCGTAATTTCCGGACTATAAGTTACGTTTTTTTTCATAGTTTGGGTGGGGGGGCGACTTGTACTCAGGAACGACTTATATATGTTTTTTTTCACAAATTTTTACTTCATCATTAAGACATCACTTACTTACAAGTATACTTGACCACTTCCCATGTTATTTTTAGTATAGTTGATCACTTCACATGCTTTTATATCTTTATCTTGAACATATTCAAAACATAAAAAATAGAGAAAACATCAAATAAAGCAATTAACACTTTAAAGCACCATATCCAAGTTCACTGTCTGCTGTATGTACACTTGCTCCATTTTTGCTCCTCTTATATTTATTATTATTATTTATTATTATTTGTTTATTTATCATTTATTCAACACTCTTATTTATTCATTGTTTGTGCCTTCTTGGTTTTTTTTGTGTTGCTTGTATGCATACGAGTACTATCTCACCGAGGGATAGTGGGAACGTAATTTCAATCTCTTTGTGTGTCTTAGTATATGAAGAAAAAAAAAAAAAAAAAAAAAAAATCGACGATAAAGCAGACTTTGACTTTGATAAAACGACCAAATAAACAAAACAAAAAACTACATCTGAAAAAAATTATATTTTCAGACGAAACTGGATGAGGGCGCTCTAAATTTCACCGTTGGCCGTGACTCATCAACTGGGTGGGCTTAAGAAAAATGGCACCAAAAAGAAACTCATATTTTGCAGGTTACAAACTTCAAGTTGTAAAATATGCAGCTGAAAACAGTAATCAAGCAGCAGAAAGAAAGTTTGGAGAACCGTGATGTACCAATGGATTACTATTTTAAGTGATGTCAGTGGCACGGCGTGGCGGTTGTTTACATAAAGGACAAACGTACCCACGTAAGGACTTCCGGCATCATTAGCGGTGATCATTTCTAAGTGACACGGAGGACAAAGAGTTTGAAGGAATTAAGGATTTGGAGTGACATAGAAGGTTTGAAAAACTATTATGGCTTTTACGCACGCCCTGTCCTACTCTACTGAGTCGGGGGCCGGCACTTGGCCAAGTGGCTGTCCGCGAACGGTGCATGGGGCTCGGACATGGCCATTACGCACGCCCGGTCCTATGCCATGGAGCTCTCGTGTCTGGAAGTCTACGCCGCCACATGCTTGGAAGTTTGTTTTGTTTGATAAAGAGCCGTTTACCAAACCCACGTCTATCCTTGTACTTTGTTAACGCTACAATATAGTTATATACTAAATCTGTGGAATAAAGACGAGGCTGACGTCAGGGCGCACGCGCGGCAATGTTGACAAAGGACGAGGAATTTGATCGATGGATTTAATGGATTTAAAGTGCACGGATGGTTTGATAATATTATTGGCTTATATTATAGTTATTTGAAATATAGTTTATCTATCGTTATATGAGCCTGTGGAATATTTTGAAGAGCAAGCGCTCTCAGCCGCGCGCACCCATTGTTGACAAAGAACGATCGATGGATTTAATGAATTGGAGTGACACCGATGGTTTTATAAACATGTTATTCATGTAATAGTTGTCCTTAATCACTCTATATGTTACGTCAGCCCCGTTCTCAGCTCTTTGTTTGTGTTTGTCACGTTAGCATACCTATCGTTTAGCCTGTTGTTTCTATCGTTTAGCCTGTTGTTGATCGTTCATGACTGTTTTTGGTGTGGGATTTTGTCGAATAAATTGCCCCCAAAATGTGACTTATACTCCGGAGCGTTTTATATATGTTTTTTTTCACTTTTTGGGGCATTTTATGGCTGGTGCGACTTATACTCCGGAGCGACTTATAGTCCAGAAAATACGGTAATATTTTGTGTAGCCAAATGCATAATGGGTTAAACAGGTTGAGAATATTATTGAATAAAATATATTTTCAGCCCAAAACTTTTATTTCAGCCCAAAACTTTTATATAATAAATATATACTAATGAATAATATAATAAAAATGAAATAATAATATAATCATGAAAAATATAATAATGAATAACAATTAAATAATAAATAAAATAACATTAATCTAGTGAATGATTTATCTGTCATTCTGATAAAACAATGTTGACGTACTATCACCACAGCTGTCACAAAACAAAACAAAAAAAACTGTTCCGTCATGGTCACAAAACGATTAAGCCTCCTGCAGGTAAAAACCAGACAACCCTGTAAAGTGACCTCATGTCCCTTAAAGATAAGCGCTGGGAAAAATATTACTATAACAAAGCCCAGAGGAACAATTGATGAGCCTTCATTCTGCCTAGCAGATAGAAAGTGACCTTCTAGTGTGGCTCCAGAGATAATGTACCACGGCAAGGCGCTGAGATAGCTCAGACTGATGACAACCTGTCAAGAAGTTGCCAGTGGCCTCGAGGAACGAAAATGTACAGGGAAAGAAGCTGAGGATGGGGGAAGAGATGAAACCAAGGAATACAAAGTGGGGGTCGAACGCCGTTAAGATGCACTGACCGAATGTTCCTGTCGTTATTCAGGAGGAAGCGGCCCAGGATGTTCACAGCCAGGATCTGAGGGAATTCATCTTACTCAGTATAACGACTATAATTATTGTGAATGAGGCATGCCCCCATTTAAAAAGTGTCTTCTCACCCTGAGGCCACTTTCGGATTTGATGTCCAGCACCGTGAGAACAGTCTCATACAGCACAGCATTGCCCACGGTCTTAGTGTTATCTGTGTTGGTAGCTACCTGTTCAGTGACACACAAAAATCATCCATTAGCTGACCTGTTGTAAACAAATCAAACAGCTAGCATGGTGCACGCATTGTAGTAAGCAGAAGTATAACCTGAGCTAGGAGATCATTCATGGTGTCGCTTGCTGCCTCATTGTTGCGCCCGAGGATTCTCAGCAGTCTCAAGATGCGGACCTGTGAATGGAAGGCATTCGTTTTATTATTCTTTTAGCATTTAACATCTCTTCAGTGTGTGATATTTTAGTTTTTTTTGTGTGTATACATGATCAGGATCTTAAATCTTCACAGAAAATATCTTTCAACATACAAAGAGCTCCCAATTTCCATCATAACAGGTTGCTTGATAATGAAAAAAAAATATCACGATTGTTTTGATAAGTGAAATCACGATTTCCAGCAGTATTAGAGTGAAGACAAACCTGTAGGAAAGGATCACTGATCCCTGCCACGTCATGCTCTGGAGAGTAACCGGAAGTTACTAAGCTTTTCATAATGCGAACCAGATCTGGGACCGTCTGCAATACACGTTAAATGTTAAAGTCAAGGGCAGAATTTCGAGTAGGTACACTGCCTGAAGATGTTTTACAATGTCAATGGAAATGCAGAGTGCTGCAGGCCAGTGGACAAATATTGTAGTATGATGTTCTTGAAAATGCTTAACGGGTTTTTGTTAATACCCTCAATGAACTTACTTTGTCATATCAGCCCAAAATGTGCGTGTGAATATGTTTGAGTGTGCGTGTGTCATCTACGCACCTTTCTGAAGCGCTCCAGTGTATCTGGACTACACTCACACAGCACTGTGATGAGCACTACAGCACCATGGAGCACACCTTCAGACAAACAGAGCCAAAACCTTGAACACAAAACAATTGAGTAAATGTTTGTCTCAAACAGATGTCAAAGGTAAACTGACCGTGGTGCTTCTCGGCCAGGAGAGAGCGAGCCGTTCGGGCAAAGAGCTCCCCGAGATCTGGAACCTTTCGAACAATGTGGATGGCACACAGTGCAGCCTGGGTAAACAGGAGAAGAGCGTCAGAAACATATTACGAAGGGGCAGAAACAAGCTCAGCATCACCAATGTTTCTTTGAACTGCGGTATGGAAATAACGAGAGGATCTTTACCTTCTTTTTAATGTAAGAATTGGGGGCTCGAAGCAGCCTCTCAATCTCCGGGGCAAGATCTTTGCACATCTCAGCCGAGCCAATACAGGCAAGAGTGCATAAAGCCAGAGACTGCACATACTGGCTACTATGAGACAGGTCACTGAAAAGCAAGAAGCACATAGCTGCTGTTTTATATGATGAATGAAAACTTTGTCATTTCTTATTACTACTTTCGCCTTATATGTTGTACCAAACTTTGTCTCCTGGAATAACTCTTGAGTACATTTGCTACAAAAGGTTTATGTCACCAGTCAGACAAGTAGTATATGCACAATTGAATGGAAAAAATAGCCATCAGTTTCGACATATCATAATTGCAGCCATTGAATTTAAACTCAGTCGACTGCGCAGTTATTTTTTAATTCCTCAAAGGGCTATGTGATTGCAATGGACATTCTTACTTTTTTATGGAATTGGTGATGAGCAAACTGGCATCCTGCTTCTCATCCAGCAGCATCATGGCTCCGAGGTATCCTACACGCTTTTCACTGTAGCGAGGGCTGGCTATCATCCGGACACATTCCATCTAACAGGAAGAATTTTAACAAGAACTTTAGCTCTAAAACAGCCAAGCAAGAACCAGGGCGTACTCGTTGGTCCACTTGGTCGGTCTTCCTTCATAGCCTTTGATTGGTGTGGCGGGGTAATTTGTGGTTTCCGGTGTGTCTGCAGCATGAGCCACATTCATAGAAGTATATAATAGATTGGACTGCCAATCGCATCTTACGGCGAAAGCCAATCATCTGCCTCATCACACTCAAATCTTCTCACCTGACCAAAGTGTGCAGGATAGCCAAGCATGTGGACATAGAGAAGCTTGGCCAGGTTGTGAGATCGACCATCGTTGTCAGATTGTCTGAATTGTGCACGGATGACAGCGCATTCCCTCTGGATGACACCCCGCTCTTCGCACTGGGTCCTGGCCGACCTAATGGCCCGGATCATCTCCTGCAGTGGAATCGATGGAGACATGGCTGTGTCTGTGTGTGTGTGTGTGTGTGTGTGTGTGTGTGTGTGTGTGTGTGTGTGTGTGTGTGTGTGTGTGTGTGTGTGTGTGTGTGTGTGAGAGAGAGAGAGAGAGAGAGAGAGAGAGAGAGAGAGAGAGAGAGAGAGAGAGAGAGAGAGAGAGAGAGAGAGAAAGTGTGACGTGAGAGTGAGTGAGCAATAGAAAAAAATGTTACAATACAGTAAAATGGAGTAAATTTACTTCAAAATCTGAAACGTTCAATTTATTAGTCCATAACAACGTTTTTGGTTTTAAACTGAACTCGTTTTTAGTGCTCAACACATAGTGAATGGACGTAATACAAGTGTATTCACTAACGACACATTACGTCACTTTTGAATGTAAGGAAAGAGACGTTGACATTTTAACCAAAAAAAAAAAAGTTATTTTAATACTACCAATACCAGCAAGACAGGTCACTCAGGTAGTGTAGCCGGTGGCTAACCTTGAGATAGCGCCGAGCTAACCGTGGGAGATGGTGTCAAGCTAAAAATCTATATTAATTAGCATGGCAGGAGACTTGTGTGAAAGGTTATGGCTGAAATTATAACGAATAATACGTAGATTTAACGACTAAAGACCATTAACAAAACAAAAAGACTAGTAGACTCCCTTCCTCGACACCTTTGGCGCTGTCTTCATGAATGGACATCAAAGAATATCGGTGGTGAGTCATTTCCATGCTTGACCTTTCAAAATAAACTTCCATTTAAATAAACCCCGCATGGTTCTTTGTTTGATTGGCCTACACGGCTGTTCACAAATATTTGAAATAATCATTAGATATACAAAATAACTCAGTTCATAGAGTAGTAACATGATCAAAACCACGTTATATATTAAGTGACCTATTATTTTGAAAATAATGTTTTCGGATTAACGCCGATTTCCGCAACTCCAGTTTGCCTCATGACTTCCGCAATTCCTACTATCCCACAGGTCATAAATGAGTGGAAAAAATATTCACAAGCATTCAAAAACCAAGTTAAAAAAATAGAACATAACAGCGTCTTTATTGACATGATTTAAACATACAAATACAAAACAATGGGGTATTTTAGCATGTAATCTCAGTGCCACAAGAGTCCCTATATTCGTCAATTGACCAGACAGGTGTTCATTTTTATGGAATTTCTTCAATAAGGCATAGTTTGTGCTAGATTTAATGTTTGTGGTGATTCTTTGCTGTATACAAAAACAAAACACAAAACAAGGACACTGAATGTGTTTTTTTTCAACATTGTGTTAGGATAATCTGACCTAGTATAACTGACAATGAGGTACACACATCTCCACAACTGTTACAAAAAGAAAATACGTAGTAGGAACGTGAGGACAACATTGTGGTCATGTTTACAGTCCGATTGTATAGGAGCGTCCAGCAGGGTTGTGAATTGCAGAGCACGCCGGCTCAGTCACAGCCCATTCATACCACACTTTCTTTCCATTATTGCATCGCCAGAATCGCACCGTGACATCATCATCACGTGAAATAGAGATGGGTTGCTGATGAAGGAAGCACAAGAATTTAGATTTGTTGAGGATCATGTCTATGTGTTTAATACTCCAAGCTAACCAAAGTACTTACTTTGAGGGGGAAGAGAATGGGGAACCACGAAAACATTCCAGGCGAATGTGTATCAGGTTTTATGCCTATTAAGCACAGACAAAGGTTTGTATTATGACTTGACTATACTTTACTTTTTGAAGCATACTTACTGAGTATAACATCTTTGTAGAGTGTGGTCTCAAAGTACCCAGCGAAGCCATGGAGGACAGAGTTACAATTCACTGAGAATTTGAGGCACTGGTAACGGTTGTTGTTCATATCTAAAGGGGGGTATGGGGGCAAAAAAGTCAGTTCATTAAAATAAATTTGCATGAATCAGTGTAAAACTTGTTTGTGTTTTTTCTACCTTTTGTGGGGTGTGTGAAGGTGAAGCATGCTTTGGGGTCAGACAGCTGGTGGAAGTTGTGGAGACGTACTACATATGGCATTTCGAAGTGGGACTCGGGATCCTTGTCGCGTTCCCTGCAGCCTCGGACTTCGTTATACAGCTTGGAGGAGGACAGCGGTGCAAGGAAGGAGGTGTAGGAGCAGGGAATGCTCACACCATCATCTGGCGTAATGAGACACGAGAAGAGGAAATAGAAGCTGACTTTAGATGCAACAACAAGGAAGAAAAGAAAGTGACAGCAATTCTACTCTTGCTGGACAAATTATTAGGTATACCTGCACCACCAAATATCATTCAGTGCAAAAGCTTCATCTAAACTAAAATAATAAAAATGTCTGCCAAGAAATAAATACACTGTTAATGCACCGTGAAAGGTAGCATTTAGCAATTTCACTCTGGTGGTGCAATGCACCATTCTAAGGAGTGTTTTGGTTATTCTTTTTCATTCTAGGACACAGATGACTGCAAGGAAGCACCTTTGAGAAAGTGCTGCGCTCCATCCAAGCACTCCGGGGAAAGTTCATTATCGCCAAATGATCCAAGCAGTTCGCTGACAATGATGTCAGCCTTCTCAGGCGAGGTCCAGTCTCTCATGTCAGATGACACCACAGTCACCTGATCTCCCCACTCCTCAAAGCGCCAGTTTTCCAGCCTATGGAAGCAATTCATGCAAACAAGTTTATCAGTCGGGACAAAATATTTGATCATTCAATTTCTTTGAGAGCCAAGTTGGGCATATTGTTGTCGGGGCCACTCACGTGATGACAGCGTTGGGATTCTTTTCAACAGCGTAAACTTTCAACTTGCGCTCTGCTTGCTTGGCAGCACGCAGAGATGCATTGACCAGGGGACCCCTGCCTGCCCCCAACACCATCAACACTCTGTGGAAAGGAGTTACAACTAATTAACCCGATTTTCTACATTTGCCATGACAAGAAAACAAGTTTCTCTTTTGTAGAGAATATGCATTGTTCAAAAGTCAGCGAACAGAAAACAAATACATCTGAACTCCTTTTTATTTGTCACGTCTGAATAAAGCACTTGCTTT
The DNA here is from genome assembly GCF_059516105.1 of Syngnathus floridae. Taxonomy (NCBI): domain Eukaryota; kingdom Metazoa; phylum Chordata; class Actinopteri; order Syngnathiformes; family Syngnathidae; genus Syngnathus; species Syngnathus floridae. The sequence continues at coordinate 2,956,292 of NC_142426.1, read as the reverse complement.
GGTGATGCTACTCACTGAACGTTGGTGTCTTTCTGATCCTCCGGGACTCGATCGAGAAGGCATTTATACACAGCCTGAAGACAAGTGATATTTAGACGAGAAACGTTAAAAGTTATACTACCCAAACAAAAACAACGTCATGACAGTACTGTGGGTCTTACCTGTTGGTACTGTGAATATTTAATAGGATCCTTCTCAAAAACTTCATAAGTCTGTGACTCCAGGTTATCCATGAGAGGCTACATGAAATAGGATGAAGACATGGAAAAGTTCATACAAGACTGTTTTTAAATAAACACAGCATGTCATTTTTTAGTCACCTATTTTCATGACAGCAGTATATTGGAGAAAAATAGGCCACAAAGTGGACGTTCTGGAAATGTGACCATCGTATGGAAGCAAGAAAATTATCCCCATGACTCAAATTCATGAAAATATACATTTTAAAAATGTCTTATTACATCAAGAATAGGCCCTAAATTTAAAAACAAAAACTAAAGTAATTTTTTTGACACAAAAAAGATTTTATAATATGTATGGAAGATTTCTGTACCTGTAGGGGAGACTGGAGGTAGTCTTCATAACCTTTAGCAAAGAGCTCATAGGAATTGGGAGCTGGGCGGTTCTGACTGAGGTATTCCAGGTACTGCAGGTATGAGCGAAAGTCCTTGTCAGTGTGACGACTTGTACCAGTAAAGATGAATTGTGCCTCCAACTGTGAGAAGAAGACATTTTAATTAGTACCGTGACATTTGAGAAATCTGTCAATCAAATTGCAGAGGTCAAAATAAAATCAGTTTTTTTTATACAGCCACTCTGTTTAAAAATACCCTTTGATATACTAATCAACTAACTTTTTCCTACCTTGAAAAGTCGGACAATTATTCTCTGGTGTGCTTTGGATAAAACAGGAAATTCCTTCTTGTTGGTTAGGAAGATGCTGGTGGGAAGTATGGCTGCTTTGATTGGTTCCCCAAACCACTTATCAATCAGAGTTTCTGAAGGTATGTCTGCTCCCACTTCAATGGCTTCATGACAACAAAACAGGAAATGTGGATTATTTTACTGAAACGGAATTGACTTTAAGTAGTGGCATGTTGTTCTTACCAAGAAAAATCCTCTTGTTGTAATCACAAAGTGTCCTTAATGAGTGCCACCTACACGTACAAGCAAAAAAAGAAATAAATAATACAAAAAGCAATATTTATAATACAAGTAAGAAAACATTCAAAGAGCAAACAGAAGATTGATGGCACTTAGTCGCTTTGGACTAACCAGTTCCAGGTCTTCTCATCTATAGTTTGATCATCAATACATGTGAGTGGCTCATTCTCAATCAGGTCCTCCCGCATGTCTTCAGGTGCCATCAGTGGAACTCGAATCCAGAACTAATCACAGAAAGTTCACGAGATTCATTTAGTAACTCTTGCCGCCTTGCTCTCAACTCTTATTCCTAAAGCAGTCTTACATTTGTGGTGTGGTGTCCAGATTGGATATGATTAAGCAGCACACGAGCAAGATTTGCTTTATGAGGTCCATTTAAAAACATCATGAAGACTGGCAGACCCAAGTAGGCTGAGAAATGCAATTCCTGTGCCAGCGCCTGGAGAGAATGACACAATTTTGATGGAAATGGAAGGCATAAGAAGAACATGGCAAAGACCCAAAAGAGGAAAATGGGAAGAGAGGAATGAAAGGACTGTTTCCAGGATCAACATCTGTGACTGTTCATTCCAACTTACAGCTTCTGAGCTTCTGCGTACTGTCTCCACTTCACAATCTGCGTCAATCCATGGGGACTGCTTCCCAACAATCAGAGTGTTCCAATCTAAAATATATACATACAATAATCAACAAGCAAATTCTGGTTTGAATATCTTGCCGTCATTTATGCAGTGGGCCTTGAATGTCACACCTTTAAATTGTTGGCATACAGTACACCTTGAATTTATTTTTCAAAGTAATCTTAATAAATGGGCATCATCTATGCCTTATTCTTTTTGCACAGATGTGCACATTTATGTACATTAAACCGTGGCCAACTTTCAGGCGAATGCGTTCGAACCTCTTCCACACAGCAGCAGGTCAGACCGCGTCTGTGGACCAGGTCGAGATTTAGCGGGTTCCAACTCAAATTCCCTCCTGAACCTCGGGTGGAAGAGGGGCATGCATACGAAGTCAAACCTGAGTAGCAGAGACAAATAAATGCAAACTCTAAAACATACACATTATATTTGGCTACAAACTGCACAACACTGGGATGGGGCACGTGCTTGTGTCTCGCCGGCTAGCTTAGCATCAATCGTTGACATTTACGCATTAATTTCCACATCCAAGCTCAACACTAAGCAGCACTCTTCTTACCCGAGTTTGGCGACCACAGTTAATGTTTCGTCAACTTCTGCCACGCAATTCAAATCTCTCCCGCAGGACACTCTGCTTCCCGTACTAACGGACGCCATGACTTGGCATGCAAGGTACCAACTAGGACCACAATCTCGTTAGTCCCGGTTAGGAGGAAAACGACGCCATTTTGGATCTGCAGGCGACGCGGTGGATAGGACGGCCGAGGGAAGGAGGAGCTAAAATGGCGTCGGACGTATGCCAGTTTCACTTCTCGCGCAATATCGCGGCATAAAATGTAGAAGTACAGCTATGTACTTGTGTATTAAAACAAAAGACTGTGTTCTAATGTAATTAAAAAACAAATGTAAAATCAAATAATTACAACAAATGGAAGAAAAATACACCTTACCTATTTGTTTTGCATATTTGCTTTAGGCTGGTATACAGTGTTGTTCTTGGAGCTGACAACAAAAAATTTTGTGCTGATCACAACTCTTATTTCCTTACCCCCTGATCATATGTTACAAGCAACCACCTTAGATTCGACGTGTTGTCGTGTCTCATTAGGCATTAGCAAACAGAAAGTGATGAAGGTAAATGTGAAAAGGTTTGCAGAAACAGGCTTCGGTCCATATCATTTTCCTTTCAAGCATGATCAAATTACTTGTCTACTAAGACATATTGTACGACTATTTTCTGCAAGCTGTCATATTTTGAAAGGCTATAAAAGAGTCGAGACTAAGTTTATTTGTAGAGTTGCAAAAGGACAGCGAGATGAGTTGACCTAGATAACAGATGACAGCATCTCCCTGAACAAAGGAGAATGGGATTTGCGAGTTTATGAGTGTTGCCAATTTTCCTGGATTCAATTATATCACGTTTTTTACCCCCAGCCTGTCGAGAAAGACATTTTTGAAGAAGGAATACAAGTATTTCTACTTTGCTTTTGGCTTTGGAAGATCTAGCTTCAAGGACACCACTATGAATCACAAGTGGTTCACTCTAACTTTGAAGGATATAATCAGATCTTTTGAATTGATCAACAGTTACGACCTTGAGTAGAGACTAAATCAACCAGAATGGAAATGCAAATCTGTTGAATTTTTACATGCCAGCGCTGACCTCAAATTATCTTCAGTAACTGTCTTTACATCTTTCCATTCTTTAACAGTTCACAGACAGACCCTTTCCATTAACAACTTTGGGATTGGTCTTTCAAGGTGGGACGTGCTACAAGGTTGGGTTTTACATTTAATGATATTTTGGTATTAAGTAAAGATATATCTCTGTGACATATGAGTTTTGGAATAATTTGAATAATGCAATTGGATGTGCCGTTGAGCTCAGCATCGACCCACTCTGTCCTTTAATCTGTACCAGTGAGAAATTGTATACATTTATGTAGATATGTAGATATTTACGGTGGCACATGACGCTTTAATAATAATAATAATAATAATAATAATAATAATAATAATAATAATAATAATAATAATAATAATAATAATAATAATAATAATAATGTGTATTTAGTTATGTTTATGAATTAAGGGTTAGGTTCAGCACAGAATTATTTTCTGAAACGACATGGCTAAAATCTGTATTGTGTAAACTTTAAAATGTCTAACTTAAAAATAAAACATGAAAATATCTTGAAAACCTGGTGTACTGGGAAAAAAAGCTAAGGCAGTCTTTAAAACAGCGTCAGAAATATTTTTAAGGACACAAAGCTGAGTTAAATGCACCATTAACCTTTTTGCATAGTTTGTTCATCCGTACACCCGCAACTCCAGGGGGCGCTGAGTTCTTTCTGTCACGAAATGTGCAAATACGAAACCACGGAAGTTGCTTGCTCATGATCGGACAGTTTCAAAGATGGCTCTCGCAAGTGTGTTGAACAGTGATTGTGCTGGTTTCTCTTTTGGCAGCCGTCAAACGGCTGCTTTCGATTGTGGACCCGTACTGAGTGGTCTTGGGCTCGAAACAGCATCGGGAGACAACATTCAGTTTGCCATCAAAAATCCATTGTGTGCTGTGGACGACGATGACGTCGAGAGGAAAATAGAGTTTCTGCATGGGACCACTACCTTAGCGTTCAAAGTAAGTAATCGCCCCCGATACTTGGATTAGAATTCTTCAAAATAAACAAGAGACAACAATATCTATAACGAAATGTGTCTTTTTTTTTTTGGTAGCATTGTACTCATACTTTTGATTAATCAGACTGAACTATGAAGCGCTGACGCTACATCTCACGTAGCATGTTAGCATGCTTACATATAAGCAAGCAACCACCCACCCATCGTTAATGTCCGTGAGTGTTGCCGAGTGCGGCGACCATAAAATGAAAATAAGGTTCAATAATGTGAAAATAAGTCATTACTATTAGCGGGCATATTTTCACTTGATAACATGACAACGTTTTAATCACAACACAATAATCATACCAGATTGTTCGCTGATTAGTGGCAATAAACTTTTATTATGAAGTTGTACTAGTTGTATTATGAAGATATTGTCACATTTGGAGCCATTGCTTATTCATATTTATACCAAAACGTTTTTGTATGCTTCAAACTAGTTTAACCTCATTAAAACACATCTTTAAAAGGTTTACCTCAGTGCCCGTTTCTACTATAGCTTTCTCAAATCTTGACCTTAGTTATATGGTAACCCCTGGTGCTGTCATTTCAGTTCCAGCATGGTGTCATCGTGGCAGTGGACTCTCGGGCCACAGCGGGCAGCTACATCGCTTCGCAGACGGTCAAAAAGGTGATTGAGATTAATCCCTACCTGCTGGGCACCATGGCTGGAGGAGCAGCAGACTGCAGCTTCTGGGAGCGTATGCTGGCACGCCAATGCCGCGTCTACGAGCTCCGCAACAAAGAGCGCATCTCGGTGGCAGCAGCGTCCAAGTTACTTGCCAACATGGTCTACCAGTACAAGGGCATGGGACTCAGCATGTCAACCATGGTCTGTGGCTGGGACAAGAGAGGCCCGGGTAATTACTTCAGTCTTCAAGTCTTTTTTAAACACTGCATGAAATTGCTTTTTTTCTTCCAAAGGACGTGTTTATAACAGTAATATAATTTTTAGACTTGTTATGCACGTTCTTTAGAAAAAAAAAGTAAATCCAAATAGAAAATGCCAATATAGTTTCCAGAAATTCCCACTAGATGGCACTGCAACCTCTGTTCTTTCCTTTGGAGCAATTAACGCTTAAAAGTGGTAAATGCTGCCACTTTTGATGCCAGAGTGAGGCTGTACATCACTGAAGGTGCACATAACGAGTCTGCTATAGTGAGACCATGATGGCAAATCGATGAAGTCTGCTCTGCTGGTCAGTGAGAGAGGCAGGATGGACGTTGGATCCTGGCCGTATACAAGTGTTGCGCATAAGGCTTGAACAACGAGCGAAATCGATGTGGGCTTTGTTTTCAAACCAGAGGTGTCTGTGTGCACAATCACTGCTTGTTTGTTTGTTTGTTTGTTTGTTTTTTTGCCATCCGAGGTAAATGATGTGAATTCAAATCCCAGGCATTCAAATGAGAAAATAATGATCCTTGTATTTGTTCAATTGTCATAGGAGCTTTTCAGTGTCAGTGATTGAAGGGTCAGATAAATGGCATGTCAATTAAATTACCCATGATTGAGTTGGAAGCTCATTATACAAACTGCACTCCAAAATGGAAGGCTACTGTAAACTGTCCAGTTACAATTTCTCGGTGGAAAGAAATCAGCAATGTTCAAAACTCGCTGCTCACACACACACTGCTCGACACCAAATCATGCAGCCAGCTACACAATCTGCGTAAATAGTCTCCTCCTTGCCAGGTTGACTAATCCGAATGGAAGGTTCGTCTCATCTGGCAGTGAAGCACGCATCTACCGCTTGGCACTTTTAATGTGGCCTCAGAGTCTAAACATAAATGCATCCGTGTGCATTTCTGTTATTGGTCTTGCATTTATCATGATGAAGACCACAGGAGTGTTTGGAAGGGAATGAATGTGGGAAGTTATTTCTTTTTTTTTTTTTTTTGCCACTCCAATTCTATTTGTAGGCCTGCCTCCACATCCTCTGTGCGGTGCTCAGCACAAAGAGGCTGCCATTCTAACTGTCCGCCTGCACCATTGTTTGTAACTAGTCCTTAACAGTTTTCAATTGGAACAGGCAGGTGTCAAAGTGGCAATTTTACCCCATGCATAGGCTGTGGATGCTCATCAAAGCAAGCTAACGACAGGCTGAGGAAGCTGCAATTTGTCGTCTGAAATGAATGGGATGCTTTTTCCCCCACTAGAAAAGTAAGTGGCCCTCCATAGCGCTAACAGTCTGTCACTAGTTTAGCTGTGAATGTGCAATCTGGGGGTGTTGTGTTAAAAGTGTTTTTTTTTTCTCTAAGTGGTAACAGCTAACATTTGCTAGAATAAAAATCTCACACATTTTTGCTTTGGAAAGTGTCATGAAAGACATGCCTCTTTTATAAGATGCAATTTGGTGGGTGAGTTGGCATTTGGTGAGAGTAACTCCTTCTACATTATGAGGGGATTAATCCGAACTCATATAAATAAATGCTGTGAATTAATGGTTAAGATTTCTCAGTAATAGAGGGAGTGATTGAGAGATGAACTAGCTAAAGCTCTGTCTGATGGAATGGAGAGCACCTATGAATGTCAATGTTCAACGTGCCACAGATTCATATGTGGAGGTCTTTGCACTTTCAGTACTGAAATAGATATTTGGAAAGTAAAAACTATACAAGTCATCCGTCCACTGAGTGTGCCGGCAGTGTGTGTCCTCCCCAAAGGTTTTTAAGGTGCATCTCACTGTGTAGCTTGGCTTGCTGGTCGATATTTAATTTTTGGCACTTTTGCGGGGGATCAATAAGGCCTGAGCGGGGCCCCTGGGCGGAAAACGATGTGGCCCCGCGCATCAGCAGGTTCCGTGGTCCGCTTCATTTTACTTGAAGAGAATGCAGCTGTTCTATCCAGCACCACGTCTTCACTTGGAAAGGTTGCAGCTGCTCATATTGGCGCGCACACATATCATTCCGCGTGGAATCGGAACAATTTAACACTTGAGCTCGAACTCTCGATGCTTTCTACTGTAAATACCCCCTTGCGGTGTTTCTTTTTTTTGCATCGCTTTGACCAGTCCCACTTTCTCCTCAGGGCTGTACTACGTCAACTCAGAAGGAAGCAGAGTTTGTGGCGACATGTTCTCACTGGGCTCTGGCTCCATCTACGCCTACGGTGTGATGGACAGCGGCTTTCGGCAAGATCTGACCGTGGAGGAAGCCTGCGAGCTTGGCCGCAGCGCGATCTACCAGGCCACGTACCGCGACGCCTACAGCGGAGGGCAGGTCAACCTCTACCACGTCCATAGCGAAGGCTGGACCAGGGTCTCCCAGGATGATGTGCTTGAGCTGCATCGTAGATACAAAAATCAGGCATAATTTGGAAAGTTCAACGCTCAGGGTCGGGAACTGGGATGTTGGGAAACACATTTTCTGTATCCAAAATTGAAGTTCTGAAATGTCTGTTTAGTTAATAATAAAAAACATCCATTCACTGCGGACTCCTTTTTTTTTTTTTATATATTAAAACCATACAATGACTTCTTAGCTCAAAGTTTGTAGAAGTTTGTCGCTAGTACATAAATCAGATGAGGGACTGAAAAGGGATCAAACGTGCGGGACAATATAATTGATATTGAGAACTTCACTTTTATCAGTGAACTCTTAATGTTGCCATAACTAGTGTCATTGTGTTTGTAATCATCTATGGCCATTAGGCAAAGGAGGGACACCAAAGCCTTCTATGTCCTGACTTTATTTTCTGCATTCATCTGCAAAAGTCGCACATCTAAATAGTGCCGTTTAATTGCATACCACTACCCTTGGTAATTGTGCTCCCTCCATGATAATATTCATCTCCCCCACTCATAATGCACAAATACATATTTTAATTGGAAGGGCAATGTATACTTAAATTCCACACCCAACACACACTTGGAGCGAATACTCAACTGCGTGCCAGCCTGCCAAGTTGTTTCACAATATAACGACCCGCGATGGCAGTGTGTGTACCCCTTCAGTGGTTTTTATAGCTGGGAATAAACTGGGTGAGATAAATCCAAAACCAAACCTTATCAAAGCATGGTTAAAAACTAGTTTCACAGGTGAGTAGTTAGCAGATGGAATGAGAACAGGATTTTGATATATGGAAATGAGAGAGGCTCATCAGTGATTTGGAATGGCGAAGCATCCGTATGACAGTAACTTCTGTTTATCCTCAGCAAAAAAAAAAAAGGTGAATATTATTACAGCTTTAGCTCTGTGACTTCATCAAATCGCCATGTATGTAATATTGTACGATTGGATCACACAGAAAGAAACAAAGACAAAAGTTTAACCCTACAATGATTGATGCATCCGCCATTGTTTATTCCCACTGATGGTTTACCCCAAAGGGAGAACGAATGAGAGCTCTATTTATTGTAGGTAATGACTCCCAACCGGCTGTCTCTCGTCCACCCTGAATATTCTCTGGGTGTCGTCTAATCAGCTCACCCAAATCCGTAAATGTATGCTGTTGTGACAAACAACAAAGGTGGCACAAACGTAATTACATTTGTGGTGTCTATGCATGGTCTTCCTCACTGGCGCAAATGCCAGGCAGGCAGGCAGCGAGCGCCAGCTCCTCATTTGAGAGGTGCTGTTTTTCATCCCTTGTGATGACAGCCAGCCTCTCTGTTGCCATTCCTGCCACGTGCCTGCCACTGCCGCCATCTCACGACTCGAGACTGTTCTTTTTTTCTTCTTCCCCCCGAGCTGGAAGGGTGCTGATTTGTTGCCCATTTTTTAGGATTTAATTAATTCAGTGACACAGAAGCAGACTGCTCTGCAAAGACTTAGCAGCCATTCACTTGTGTTCAGTTTCAGTGCACAGTGTTCTCCCCGGCAAGCACTCAGAGGCGTTCTTCCACACAACCATCGCTGCTCTCCATGATGATGATGATCATGAGGGTGAGAACGATAGCCCATACGATGAATGCGGACTGTGACTCAAGAGGCCCGAGGCAGCTGGCTGTTTATCCCTTGTCATGACACCTGACTGTGTAAATGGTGCCTGTCGGTTTGTTTTATTGTCAAGAGCGGCTGGCTTTGCCTTCTGGCCAGCAAAGACGGGGTCAGGAAACGACAGGGCACTAAGAGCAATGGTAACCGCGATGGTCACTCAACTTACTCCCGTGGTATTGCCAGCCATATTAGTTTTATATTGTGTCGCTACCTCTTCTACGGGGCAACCGAGGAGTCCCTTGGAGGAAACAAAATTGAATTGTAGGTTCTGTTGTTTCATTGTACCAATGGGGACCTTCCCCTTTCTTATTTTTGTGGCTTTGTTGTGGATATTTGAGAACTAACATTTGTTCACTTGACAGTATTGCTGGATGTCGTCAATTAAGACAAAATACTGGTGGACATAAATCACCATTTTTATGGATGTAGTTTTGCTTCTGACGGTGAAGAAGAGAAGGCTGTCTGTCCGCCCACTCAATCCATCCATCCATCCATCCATCCATCCATCCATCCATCCATCCATCCATCCATCCATCCATCCATCCATCCATCCATCCATCCATCCATCCATCCATCCATCCATCCATCCATCCATCCATCCATCCATCCATCCATCCATCGCCCCCCCCAAGGCCTGATTTTGCTTTGATCAATGTGACACCCCCCCCCCAACTGAGGGTAAATGGAGCCATTAATTAGCCACCCCAGAGCTCGTTACCCTGGCTCAGCCTTTTCAGCAGCTTCCTGGCTCTCGACTGACTTTGCGGTTGTAATTCAGCCACGGACCCAGAGGGTGAGGGTAATAACAGAGGGTGTCCGTCCAAATGGATGATCGCCCACTGATAGATGATCCACTGGGCTGGACATGACAGAAGTGATGTTAAGGGTGTCGAGAACGATCAGGAAATAAGTGACACGTCGTTTTGGTACTGGGATCATGTGTGAGATATAATTGATGACTTCCTTTTCCAGAACTGAGACAAATGCCACAAATGAAGAATGTCTTCTTGGATGTTCTCTTGTTTCGAATGTAAACACTCGTCCACATTTTTACCGCTATGGAAAATGACAAAAGTGGCACGGTAATGAGAGTGAATTGCTGATGAACTAAATCATGACAATGGCAGTTTAATTAAATCCCGAGACTTTGCTAACTAATGACATTCCCCCATTAGAGACACCATGACTGATCAATATATTTTGCTGCTGCTGAATAGTGAAGATTTAGGTAAATTGCTGTTTGCTAATTACCCCTCTTTGTTTATCCCTCACTCTAATTGTCTGCATCATAAAATTCTTGCTTGTTGCTTCAGTGTATGCAGCAGACAAACACAGTTTATCAAACAGCACCTGATGTTTTCATTGCACGGTGGTATCAATTTGCATGTTTGTGGCGAGCACTTTTTACCGCAATCATCCCTCTATTACTATATTTTTTAGACTATAATCACACTTTTTTTTCTCCATATTTTTGGCTGGTCCTGTAACTTATACTTTAACAACTTTTATATAATAGAATTGAAGCTTGGATTCGTTCTCAAAATCCCAAAACTTGTTCCGGTTGGATTTGACAACTTTCGCTACCTTTTCCGTATCATCTGATTGTGCGTCCCACCTTTCCCCTCTCTCCATTTCCCCTCCTCACAAGCTGTCTCCTTTCCTTTTCTGAGTTCAGGACCAATCTGCACTCATTACGCTGATGGCCATCTGATTGTCTGGAATAGTACACTCTCTCCCTGGCGCTTCTTCGCTCGGCTTCACTTCTTGCTCTTTTGAGCAATCTTGACACCTACTGCTCAGCCCAATGACCTCTTGACACACATGCACAAGCACACATCACACCACAGATCATTGACTTTTCTATCAAGGCATACTTTCTTCAGCTGGGATGATTCACGGTGGAATCACAGAAGTTATCAGGACGTGTTTACTCATGTATACTACGTGACTACATTTCATAAAGCCGAATCAATTCTCACAAATCTTGTTTCAGATCTGGGACATAATTGTTCTCTTTTCATGTTTGCACTATGCACTCTGAAACATGGCTTCCTTTTATTATTATTCATATTTGCAGAAATACCTGCACTATGGATGAGTCGGCCTGCTACCACTGCATCAAGTCTTTTTTTTTCATGCTTCACCATTAGGCTTCATCCAATTTTTTTTCTTCACATTTGATGGTGATCGAACTAAGTGGCCTGCCTAATCTTTTGCTGACAATCTTGGTCAGGACTTGCGCCAGAGGGCCACGGTTCAAGCCCCGCTGCTGTCTGATGGCAAACCGTTTTTGGAGAGATGCTTACTAGTCTGTTTTGAGGTGCCCATCTGTCAGGTACTCCCCCCCTCCCACCTCAAGAGAGGCAGCACTCACTGTGCCTCCTTTTCACTTTGACATCTCGCATTCAAGCATGTGTGGTTCAATCCATTCACATCAATATGCACTGGTCATTTAAACATCATCTGCATCACCATCGTCTTGCGCACATTTGCATTACCAAGAATAATCATGTTAGAATAATGTTCAAATAATGTTTGTACAGCTCCACTTTAATTGGCAAGTTTAATTTGGTGGCTAAATTCAGTCTTGCTGAATGGACAGATTAGCGATATAACACCATAAGCTTCTCATAAATAGCACACACTTGATCAAGAAATGGAGGAGACAATATGCGTATACACAGAAAGGCTTGATTTTCTAAGATCCTAAATAGTGGGCGTTCAATTGTGTATTCACTCTCAAAAGATTGCGCACACTGCTGATGGGCATGTTAACTAAGGTTGCGATCTTTTGCTAAGATCCCGAATACTGTAGCGTCCATAGACGTTTAAGATAGCACCCCAAGTGTAAAATTAAACGAAAGAAAAATAAAGGCAGCATAAAAGGAATATATCTTAAATTTTCCAGGAAGCTGCCTCCAGTGCATCTCCCCATCCTGTATTTAAAATATTCCTTTGTTTGAAATGTTCTCCTATGACTATTTCATAAAAAATGCAACTTTGCTCTTGCAACATTAGCACTTTTATCTCATAATGTTACGACTTTATTCTGCATACTACATTTCTCTGAGGTACCATCGTTCCCAATGCAGCTGCAGTCGAGCTCTGCTCTGAGAGCAATGGCGTTACCCAAGCAGAGATTAACTTGCACAATTTTCATCACAGAGGAAAAAGTAGACTCATCAGGTGACTAAGCAATCGGAAGCGACGCCTCTGAGAGTCACATTTTGTCACATGACGAAGGCAGAATCGTCCCCGACCACGAATATAAGAGACCAGGGTTGTCAGACTTTGCTTCCCGGCTGTGTTTTGATCTTTCTAGCATTCATTAAATAGTTCAACTGAGAAAATATAGCCTTCTGGTGCTTAGCGTTAGCATAGGCAAGCATTAAAAATAAAACAAGCAGTAATGCTGTAACATCAATATTCCAAATGCAGGATTAAGTTGATTGTTTATCAGTCGGAGAGCAACATCAACATTTGATTAACGATGTGAATAAACCAAGAGCAAATACATAGCGACTGTATGTTGAATATTTAACTCATTCAGTACCATTGATGGTTATAGACGTCAAAGATATGAACTGGGTTGAGCATTGTCAGACAAAAGCCTTCGATCACAGATTCTTCTGGTTTGTTCTCTCAAAGGGTTCTTAACTCTGAGATAAAAACCTGCAAACAGATGGCTTCCTTGTTACTCTTTGTAAAACATATCAGAGTAAGATCATAATCTTCGTACTGCTGTTGTTTATAATTCCTGAAGTGCTTGTTACAACAAAACCCTGACTAAAAACTGTTCAACTTTTTTACTACTGCTCTGTGCTGCAATATTTTCTTGCAGCTGTTTTGTAACAATCTTTCTTCCACAGAAAATAAAGACGCTGCACTGTACTTTAAAAGCATCATTGTTGTAACCAATATGAAGAAGAAAGAGAAGCACCGATGGCAGCATCTGTCGCTGCCTCTCGTTCTGCGTATATCATTATGATGTGGAGGCTAAAGTCTTTATTGCTTGCTCACCTGGGTCTCTCTAATCTCTCCTGGAATGGCGTTCATCATGCCTAATTACCCCTGCAGGGAGTTTTGGAAGATGCTGCAGTGCTCACTCAGCTCTGAAGACAATGGGGTTAAAAATGGCACCACATGGGATTAATGAAGGGTTAAAGCAGCAAAAATGAGGCGTGTGTGTGTGAGGCTGCATAAACCAACCGATTCTCACCTTACCCCAGGCACACATTACAAGATGAGGGGCTTAAATATCGTCGCTCCACAGGCCAATGAGAAAATTAGTCTATGATATTATCGTTTAATCGGCTGTTTGATTGGCAGGCTACAAGATGATTGCGACATGGACAAAAAGTTCTTTCTTGATTTTCACTAGCTCAGTGATCATTTTAATCTATGGATGCTTTTGGATGAATTGTGAGTATTACTAGTTCATCGGCCATGAAGTCCAGTTGAAGCAGATAAGGGAGGCTTCAAAGTGAACGAGATTGACTCATGTTCATTTTATTATTTTTTTTATACATATATTAACCTAATCAGTTCATATCAGATAGTATGTTTCCTAGTCTCCTGCAAAGAAAAGAGCTGAGGTTGAGTAGAGAGAAATTTTGGATCCAGTGACAAAGACCCAAAACGATGATAAAGTGGCCGCCATAAACTATTACGATCAGGACACAATTCGAACATCACTCACCACCCGACTGTGTGCAAAGACAAGCTGAAATAAAACCCCAGGCTGTTTTTCTTTTTGATGAGGAATAGTTGACAGCTTGGTTTACTTTAGCTAAACCAGCATTGGTTTTGCCTGACATAGAAGAAGTTGACATGATCCGAATCATGTAAATGTAGCCACTATAATGTCAATATTGGATTGCCACTTGAGTTCAAATTTTTTTCCTTGTGAACGAAAAGTCATGAAAGAAAAATGAAATGTTTATTTGTGGCCTTTTAATATTTACATTTGAATACCACTGATGTAGAATTAGCAAGCAGTGTAAAAAATAGATAAGCTATTCTATAAATGTGATTCAAAACAAAAATATCGTACTGTTCAGTGGATAAACACATTTTCCGTATTAAATCAAAATAAAAACAATGTTATGGCCATATCTGCTCCTTCTTAGCATCTGGATGCATTTTCATTTTCCCATTTCTATCTGTTGGATGATGTGTGCATGTACATGCGGGGTAGCATCTGGACACAAAGCGTGACTCCTTGTGGACGACATTAAGCCTGCCGCGCCCTATTTTCCATGTGCATTCCTCTTGACCGTAGGGGGACGTGAATGTCTGATGGGCTTCCACTTGAATACAGTTGGCCTGGTGCCCTTGGCGAGGCCTGTGACCCCCTTGACTCTCCCTCTCTCTTTCTCTCCCTCTCAATATTCTCTGCATTGTTTTGCTACACCTGTGGTCTCGAGGCTGTTTTTTCCGCCCGGTGTATTTCCAATGTGTGTACATAACATATGCAGACATTCAGTCAGGGCTAGAGCTGATGTTTGATTCTTATCGTGTTTATGCGCCTCATTTTTTTTTTTTTTTTTTGGGTGTCCTTTAGAGAATATTTGAACAAGCAGCACATCTGACAAAAATGTCCCATCTTTGCACTCTCTCTTCCCACCGCGTTCCCTTAGGAGCCTGTGATCACATTTGTGACACAGATCTTCTTTCTCAAAATCAAATATCACTGACTCACATCTGAAATGCGCACGCTTTGTTCTCGTGAAGGTTATGGGCATGTACATGTGTGTGTGTGTGGGAAAAAAAGTGTATTTTCATGCTGCTGCTGCTGCCTCCAGCTTTGATCGCTATGTTTACATGGATAACATTTTTTTCAATTCAATCAGAGTTCAAAAGGAATTTCAATCAGATGCATTGTTTCCTCCTGATTTTTTGACATATATTGTCCATGTGCTGGTCCCTGGCCATTGGATCTTAAGATGGTGAATGTGTGTTAATCTATGTGCTTATACGAGGCTGCTGCAAGTTGCACATCTCTCGGCAGGGCATTAGCCCTCTGAAAAGGCAAGGTCAAAGTAACGCAGAATACACAGACGCAAACAGCGAGAGCTACTGGCGAACCTCCCAGGCATAGGCTCTCCGGCAGAGGGAACCTTCAAAGAGAATTGAATTATAGAACCGATTCTGGAAGCATGCTCAATACAGCTTGTGTTGAAAAAAAAAAAAAAAATCTGTTTGATTATAAAATTGCAAATAGTTAACAGTAAGCAAAGATTAATTATCTAAAATATATTTTCAATTCCTGTGATCATCATATTTACTGTATTCCTCTCAATTGACGGTAAAATTAATTTAGTTGTGCAATATTCCTAAAATAAATAGTACATTTTAAAACAGACGTATATTATACAATGGAACTGCCCCTGAGGACAAACAGTACTGAATTCAATTTAAAAAAAAAATTGAAAATGAAAAGATGCCTTGGAGTTTGATTGGCCGCCATGCCTGACGTGAGGTCACCTGTAGAAGACCAAAGCTTAAATATGAAACAATCCATAATGCCTTTTTACATTTTGACAGCTGCATCTCCATTTATTGTAGAGAAAGAGGTCATTTAGTTTGCCAGAGAGCATACAGATCTTAGTCACGTAGGTAAAGTCTATCAGACTGAATGTTGGAGCCTTCTGGCTTTTGCTTTGCTTTGAAGAAATTGCACTGTCAGGAGAACGCAACAACATACAGGAAAGACGGCTGGCTGGCTGCGAGTGGTACATGCGTGCGAGGTCAACCACAGTTCAAGAGGCAGCGAAGGAAATTTCTTCTCATTTTGGGGCACCAGGTGCCAGTTAAGCGTCTGAACGTCAGGAGTACAACAAAATACTTGACTTGCATCAAAGTGCAATCAATGCAAAAAGCAAAAATATTGTAAAGAGAAGTGAGGGACCTGTGTAGCCATAACTTGGATCCAGACCTCACAACACACAAAACAGCTGGTTGGGAGAGCACAAGACCAAGATAAGAGGAAGAGAACTGGAGCAGATGGCTGACCCATCTGCTCGATGGAGGAAAAGTGAAGCGTGGGGGGGGGGAAGACTTGACGTGTGTGTGTATGTGAACAATGGGAGTTGGGGAATCTTCTATAGGAGCTTTATGTGCTCACCAGGGCTCCATCATCATAGCCAGATGCCAATGGTTACTGCAATGGTTATGTCAATCCCTTATTATGGAAAATGTACTTTTTAATTGCTTGTATACAAAATGGTGGCTCTCTGGAGTGTCTCCCAGTGCCCACCTAGCAAGTGGGAAGTACACTAATTGAGCAAGCCACAGATGGGACTATAGGGAAGCACTAACAAAAAGTAAGCACAACTGCAGCGTTTGCATATTGGTTTTATATTCTGATAACTAGGGCATACTGAAATGTGCAGTGAAGTTGTCAAAATGTGCTGATTTAGTGTCGATTTTTTTTTTTCTGGACTTCATTGACATGCCCTCCATGATGTAGTTGTTTGTTTGCCAGCATTGGTTCATTTGCCACTCTGGGATTGTAAATGCAAGCGTGACTGGTTGTTTAATTCTATATGTGCCATGTGATTAACAGGCAACCAGTCCAGAATGTACTCTGCCTCTCGCCTAAAGTCAACTGGGATAAGCTCCAGCGTGCTACAACCCTGAACAAGATAAGTGCTATAGAAAATGGATGGATGCTTTTCAATATCAGCTTTCCGCTTGCCCCTTGATGTCTTTTTTTTTTCTTCCCAGTGACAGTGCTTCTATTTTACTATTTTTTCTTCTTCAGTGGAGTTGTTTTCTTCTTGCTTTGCACATTCCTGTAGCTTTATTTTCATCTTCAAATCCCTGCTGAGTTTGGGTGAGAGGCAGGGTACACCATGTGCCTAGTGGCCAGCCAATTGCAGATTGAAAAATATGTCACTATTGAAAAATGGTTTTCACTTTTTGGTGTCAATTGAAACACAAAATGTTATCGTTAAAGTAGCCATAGCATTTTGATAAGGCCTAATCTCATCTGATCATAGAAGCTAAATTGGGTCAAGCCTACTTTGTACTCAGACTGGAGTCAGGAAGTGAAAAAAAGAGTGAAGAAAAGGTAGTGGAACATAATTTGCTCAATAATTTGACTCAACTGTTTTTCTTTCTCTCTTTTCTTATTTTTAATAATGTCACATTTTTATTACGACTGATTTTAAGCATACTGAGAGAAGACACTGACCCCGTAAGCATAAACTATACTCTTGTTATTATTACGAGGAGCTCATTATGATGCCTTTGTGACTGCTTGCTCTTCATCAAAATAAAATGAATAGATCTCATATTTTTATCTCACTCCTAGTGGGAAGCCAAATACATTTCATTTGTAAGGTTACACGCTGTTATATGGTCATGTAACAAAACAAACCAGTCAACCAAATGTTTATTTCCCCTAATAATGTTGACTTCAGTACATGCGCCAAAACACACGTTAATTATAACAAAGGGCAATTCAAAAAGGTTGCGGTTGTGGCACCCCCCCCCTACGTTCCATGATGAAGAAAAAAAGTCATCAATGTAAAAGATAAAGGGAAGAGATCCAGAAAAAGAGTGGGAAAGAATAGAGAAAAAATATTGGTGCAGATGATGTAAGATGGAATGTCGATGAAGCCTTTGAAAAATCACAAAATCACATAGATGTCAGAAAATGGGGAGCAATTTCTGGAGAATGGCAGGAAGTCTGCCCCCACCTGTAATTTACACTCTGTCAGATGGAACAATAAGGTCCACTGATGAATGCCAGATGCAACACCATGGAAAAATGAGCGTGGACGGGGGCCACCACTATATGGCGTCCTATTTCATATTCCACCGTTTTGTATTCCAGTCACAGAGTCCACTTTCATCACACCCCATCATTGTTAGTGTGATTGCAGGTATGAGAGATTCATCACTACTGGCTTCTCAGCCACTGGCGACTCCATTCTTCATGTGTGAGTGTGCATGGGCTTGTTTTTTGGAATTAACCTGCGTGTAATTTGTGCAAACTTTTTTTTTCTCTCTGCTTGGATGGTTGAAGATTATGACCATTATTGTGATGATCACTCACTTTGCCTGTTTGGTGTTTGCTGTCCGTCCATCTTTTTGCTTGTCCCGAGTGAACAGCTGCTTTTGTCTCCCTTACGAGTCTTGTGGTATGGACGCCAACGCTTGATGGTCTTTGTATTCCAGTGCGGTTGTTCATCTCGCTGGCACACCCTTTGCTTCGAGGAAAGCAGACAGGAAAAGGGGAATGCAGAAAAACCATTTATCAGCTGGCAGGTTGACATTGAGCCGGTACTCTTGAAGATGAAAGGTGACACCTCACGCGCACTTACACCAATATTCAAATTTCCCATTTTAAAATGCTGGCTACGTTTTCAGACGTTTCACACATTAACAATGCATTAAGGGGACATTGCTGGAAAATGTGCTTTGAAATTCGGAGAAACACATTCATTTATTTATAGTGGATGAAAGAGCTGCTTTAAAGTGAATTTACTAGCGTTTATAATGTATTTATCAGGATTCCTGTGGGTTATTTTTAAGCTCTATGTGAAATATTCTTCATATTATACAATATAATAATAATAATAATAATAATAATAATAATAATAATAATAATAATAATAATAATAATCTACAAGACATTTGGATAACGGTCGGACTACAATAATAAATATATAAAAAAAATAGAAAAATAAAATATATAACGGTCGAACTATTTGGAGCTTTTGTATGGCCTAGAGCCAGTAACAAGTAGGAGTCATGCAAAACTCCTTTCACCTCTGCATTTCCTTTCCATCTGGGTCATTGGTGCTGGTGTCTGCCAGAGTAGTTTTTCGGCTCCCAAGTGTTAAATACAACGTTATACATAATAGGCAGCTGCAATACATACAATTTCCACCCACTTGGGGCGAGTTGAATCAAACAAAACGTTTTTTTTTCTGTGGTTATTGACTTCCCCGAGATTATCAGAGCAATACATTTCTTTGATGTAACTCAGCAATATTAGTAACATTTCCAATTTTATCACTTCATTCTGAGTTTGTGCTGTGCTTTCAAATGTTAAAAAGCACCAGGGCCACCTAAAGTGTAAAAGCTTCTTTTAAATTGGGCAGCCTCCACCACTTTTACACTGCACAATCCGTTCAAGTGAGTGACCACCCAATTTAGCGCCCATTTGGGATGTTGGTGAAAGATGGCAATCTTAAGACATCCACCAACAGCAACAATTTAGTGTGTTTGGAGTCAAATGACGCTTTTGGTCGCTACAATGTTTCGCTTGAAAATATGACGTGTTTCCCCAAATAATTCAACCAATGTGTGAATTTGTGAATAAGCAGGCATCTAAATCGACTTTTAAGTGAGCACAACTTTCAAATTCAAACATAGCATCCTGAAGTCAGACCAGATGTAAGACCACCATCTGCATGACGCTGGCTGGGGCTCATATGTGATAAGGAACAGAACCCAAGTATTTTTGGATGGTGGTCCTGAAAGACAAGCGGTAAAGCTGCATCACAGTTGGAGGCGCTTGTGAATTGGCCGCTAGAAAAGCAACAAAGCCACAGCCACTGGCACACTTGAATGCACACAAGGTGGCCTGGAGTTGTTGGAAGATGAAGAGCACCTAACTTTTGATTGAGCCCCAACACAAAAACACAAACACCCCAGCACTGTGTTTAAACTCTTGAGATTTCCATCATAAATTCATAAATTATAATGTGCAAGGTCATTTTGAAAATGAGGTTCCTTGAATATGTTGCACGGCGTTACATTTCATTAATCAGCTGTCACCCATGTAATGGGGCTGAACATAATGGTATTTTCAGCACTGTTGTCAAACCTACTGCTTTACTATATAACAAACTACTATGCGTCTACTGATAAGCACCAGGTGATGAATTGATTCATTAGGAAGCTTTGAAGCAGAAAGGGGGAGCAGCGCAAATCACAATGAGCAATACTTGTGTATCCCTCCATTTCTCTGCCGCACATTTAGAAAAGCCCCATTGTGTCAATTGGACTTCATTTGGGAGACAAGTTTTAGAAGTTGAACATGTTCAGCGAAAATAACAACCGCCCTCTTAGTTAGGAGGGAAAAACAAATCACAAATTTTGCTGACATTGACAAAGTAATTGGCCCTTCTAACTGTAAAAAAAAAAACGAAATGGGATGAAAAATGATTTCATTTGTGGAAGAGAAGAGACTACTCCAAAATAAATAGAAAGTAATAAGCAACAATTCCTCTGCCAGACACTTTAGAATAACTGCTCACACTTCAATTTCTGACCCTGAAGTATCATCCACATAATTTATTGGACTCCAAAAAAAATGATCAAAGTGCAATATGCTGAGTTCCCTGGGTGAGAGCAGTTAAATGCTGTAAAAAAAAATCAAACAAAAATAATGTCAATGTCAATTCATTCATCCTTGCCATAAACGGTTTATTTGGCTTGATAACCAAAAATCGGACTATTGCTGAAAAACCAGCAATCAACTATAAAAAGGTTTTAGTCCGGGCAAATCAATCTCGAGGCAGCCATTCTCAAAGTGTGGTGCGAGTACCACTGGTAGAAAGCAGGCTCCCTCTAGTGGTATGCAAAAGTATCACATAATTAAATGTTAGAATGGTTACAGTAGCTTTTTTAATTCTAGTATCGACAGTCATTTTTCCATTCAATTCATTGATTTTATTTTAGGGTTTTGGGTGTAAAAAAAAATAATTAATAACTGCTGTATGTGTTTTACTAGCTAAAGAGGAGGAAAAAAGAAAGAACTGGCTGGGTGTAAGCTTGAAAAGCAGCAAAGCAAAATGTGTCACTGGGTCACTGTCACAGGCGCGATTTCTTTTTGTTGTTAACCAAAAATGCTGCTCCTTCTTTTGGAATAAGTACTGCCAAAAAATCCACTAAAGCAATAAGAAAAAAATGAATTTTGCTCTGGCGTTGGGTGATATGCTGAGATCCCTTGCAAAGTTAAAAATTCTCCTTCAAAGTTGCGCAATACATCACCTTGTCAAGTGATCCCATTTTGAAGGATTAGATTCATCTCATGCATGTTTCAGGAAATCAAATATTTAACGTTCTATAGGCGGAACAAAAAAAGGGTGTTAAAACTCTCAGGGAGCTTTTTTGTATCCCCTGGAGGTGTTGGGAAATGTTCCGCTCGCTATAGCGGCTTAAATGAGGCTGATTTTGCCAGTGGCGCGGCAGCTTTACCTGTTTCTCTTCTTCTGGTGCAGCTGCTGCTCATGTCAACAATATCTTCTGCTTCAAGGTTCCATTTGGCGTTTTAAAGGTTGTTTTGCATTTAAACTCCAGCTGGTAGACAGCAAACATCTGGTTGCAAGGGGCTCTGCTGTGCATATTTTCTCTCCAGTATGCACACAACAATTAATATGCTCACCAACGCCGCTAATGCTCATCTCGTAATTATGCAGATAATTTCTCGGCCAAGTAAGTAATTGTTCTGCTTTCACATTAACGCAATGCTAAAAGATATGATTCTTTTTGGCACGGTTAAATCTTTTATTTAGATGAGTTCAAATGTATGCATATTGTGAGCAGGTTATTGCCACTGGTTTATTAATATTATGATCACACTATTATAAATGCAGAAACATCGGTCCAGTAAAAATACATAAACCAAGCATACGCATATACAGTATGCTTTAATACTATATAGGCTCATTTATCAAGCCAGTCCATGAACGCAAACGTCTGAGGCGTTTGTCTAATATCTACAGTGCACAATTTTCCACTTGTATCGGGAACAATATTAATTTCTTTCTGCCGTGTGGCAGATGTGCAAAGCATTACTTACACATACTTGAATTACCTACAGGAAAATTGTTTTTAAATCGGGTTAAACTGTAGGTCGACTAACATCCCAAAACATATCGTGTCGACTTTAGTGGTTCCACTGCATGTTTGATATTCTGTTTGTAGTTTTCACTTCGGTACTGTATTTTTCCTGAAGGCTCTTTTAAACATGTATATTTGCTACGTGGGGAAACACTCAAATAGTTAGATGAACCATGTCATTAGAATTTATTTATTCAATTTCATGTATCTGATTAGAAGGTGAAATTTATGGTGCAAAGTTCAAAATAGAAAATGCTATACATTTACAGGAGTACCGTATTTTCTGGACTATAAGGCGCACCGGACTATAAAGCGCACCTTCAATGAATGGCCCATTATAGAACTTTGTCCATATATAAGGTGCACCGGACTATAAGGCGCCCTGTCGGCTTTTGAGAAAATTCTAGGTTTTTAGTCCGGAAAATACGGTATATTACAATACTCAAATGGCCACATAACGACATTGTGAGATAGACTTCAAGAGTGACCGATGTGGGTGACAAATATATTTTCCCAACCTCAAATGACTTTTATCTTGCTTTATATTACTTTTAAAATGATAATAAGTTTGATCTTATGAGGGCAGGCTTTAACAGTCCTTTGAAGATTTCAGGTGAGCTGAGCAGCTACTGTCGCAGTGTTTCACTTTATATGAGCATTATAGATTCTCTCTGGGGTACGCTGCTTCGAGTAAAATGATGTATGTGGGCTTGACTGAAGACTCGCGCGGTGTGAATATGGATTGTTGATCGGAAATCAGTTCAAAGATTGTAACCCACTTCCGACTCCACGTTAGAAGTGATCGAGATGAAGAGGATCAAAAGTACAGAAGCTTCATTCCGGTGTCGTTCAAAATTTGTAAAAATCTCAAATTGATATGTAATTTCCAAGCAGTGGGATTAAGTGCTTGAGTGGCACTTTTCACAGAAGTCTGTCAGGAATGGTGTTGAAGCAGAGTAGTCTATTCAAGATTGAACAGCAAAATGTCAGGCGCTTTAATAGATGTCTGGAGAGAAAAGTATACATAATGCAAGACAGCTGCACAGAACGGAAAACCGGAAATGAATTATATTACGCCACAGCATACGTCAATTGAGGAGTGGTCTGCAAGATTAAAAAGTATTTCAGCATGATGAGATTGTGAGTATGAGCAGATCAGAATACTGATCGCAATGCTTGGATTTTTTTCTTCAGAAGCATCAAAAGTTAAAACTCTTGAAACTGAACATTGAAAAATTCAAAAAATTTGAATAATAAAAAAAAAATTGTTTGTTTAAGCCGGATGTGGAAAATAGCTTCTGTTACAAAAATGTATGAAAAATAATTAAGTCATTTTCTTAAGTCATGATCATATTAGCTAAAACTTCTTAGTAAAAAAAAGAAAAAAATATTTTTCCATTTTTTTCTTATCCGACTTCATATAAACAAACATTACCAGATGGAATTGACAGCGCTATTATGTACAAGTGTGACCAGCTGGACTGCAAACACAAGCCTTCTAATTATTATATATTATAATATTTTCCACACGCGTCCATTTGAACAACCTCCAGATATAGCACTGCTAAGCTGCATTTCCTTTTCTACTATTTTTCATCCTCCTGCCCAATTCAGATCTTGATTACTTTCACAGATCAACAGCTTTTCAGATGATGATGATGACAACCCCCCCCCCCCAAAGTCCCCTTTAGTATAAACCCAATGACACATACACCAACGCAGAAATGATAATGATGTATATAAATAATAATGCATCCATATATAGTAATAATTTGCATTCAGACAATTCCTCTTGCCTCTCTTCAGGCAAAGAGCCCATAATTGTCATATCTGGAATTTTGCAATGAGCAGACGCCAATTGACAAGTCCGTGGCGTGCTGTCACTCTTGGTGGCATTATTGTGACACTTTTAACAGTAAATGCCACACAGGAAAAGGAGGTATGAATGCGGACCAAGAAAAAAGAAACGACGGCAGTGCAGTGCTCTCGGGAGCAAACATCACCTCCTGTCTGGCTGCCTGACAGCAAGGGCCAGACGGGTGGAGGGGAAGAGGATAGATAGATAATGCGCGCGTAGAGGTGTGGCATCTTTCCAACTCAGAGAAGGACATCTGTCGGTCTCCTCTCTGCTCGTGCTTTAGTCTTATTAGAATCCGTAG
Source organism: Syngnathus floridae (assembly GCF_059516105.1). NCBI lineage: Eukaryota > Metazoa > Chordata > Actinopteri > Syngnathiformes > Syngnathidae > Syngnathus > Syngnathus floridae. The sequence continues at coordinate 2,931,844 of NC_142426.1, read as the reverse complement.
ATGTGAAAGATGGTCGTTCCTGCAAGCGCGCGCGTCCGTCTGCTAGCGTCATGCTATCTGTCACTCTGTCTGTTTCTCCACATTTGCCTGGAAGGCTGCATGTTTCCCGTGCCAGGAAGGGCACTTTCTACCCACATGCTTGCCGATAAGACAGACGCATCTGCTGCTTTCCTACCACTTCACATATATTCCCATCTTCCAGTATGTGCAGGGACATTTGTCGGCCTCTCTTTTCCCTGTCGAGTGTATATGACGGAAATATACTGATCAAAGCTGCAGCGGGAAAAAGCATGGCCTCCTCCCCTCCCCTCCCCTCCTTCCACGTAACAATGCACAACAGTGCCCTTGCAAAACATGCATGTTGATGTTGTCGGCCTGCACGACAAGTGTGCTCGCTCGCTGATGTGCAAGAACATTGGATGGAAAGGATAGCGAAATATCCTTCTTGAGTGCGTTGTGAGTGGTATGGAGTACGGTGGCAGTAATTCAGACAGGTTGACAGAAATAGGAGCAATCGAGACATGACATCCCATCTGGGAAAAAGATATCAAAGAATAACTACCATCCTTACTTCTAGCTTAAAGTAGACATCAATACGCTTTTTTTTGTCCCCACTGGTCCAAACATGATTGCGTTTGCGCAATAGTATAAGTTAAGCAGCAAAATTCATCCGTTTTTATCCATCTCAGGTGGCGGCCATTTTGCCACTCACTGAAAATGACATCACAGTTGCCAGCTCAGGTTACAACCAATCACGGCTCACCGGTTGTCTGAAGCTGAGCTGTGATTAGTTGTGAATTATCTGGCGACTGTGATGTCATTTTCAGTCGACGGCAAAATGGCCGCCCCCTGAGAGGGATAAAAACAAGTGGATTTTGCCTGTTTAATTGATATTCCAAAAATGAAACATTAATCAGTCAAAACACAGACTGGTTGGGCTGTGCAGAACATATAATATTAGAAAATTTGGGGATTGACTTCCACTTTAATGCCAAATTGGTTACTCTAACACTTATTAATCAGGCCACAAAAACAATTCATTTGCACTTTGGTTCCACTACGTTAAGCCCCGTTGACACAATAGTGAGGAATCAAATTGTTACTTTTTCCTTTTAATGAAAATGTTGACCAACCTATTTAGTAGTCCATTATATTGTTGGACCAACTGAACATCTCTTGTGTTGTTTTAGAATGAGAGCAGTTTGTTATTGCACCAAATTAAACACTCCAAAAGAGCAAAGAATCAAATCATCTATTTTTCAACAAAGAAGTGTTATTTTAGTACTTTGTATTTATTAGCTTGACTTTTTGGTTTCTGACCATGATTTTATCTTTAACATTTATTTCTGCTTGAGATTAATTACAGACAAAATAGCCCCCCAAAAAAGACACTGTAATTAAATGATGAGACTCAAATAATATTTTACAAGTCAAGTCAAGTCAAGTCAAGTCAAGTTTATTTGTATAGCCCTAAATCACAAACAGTCTCAAAGGGCTTCACATAGACAAAAATTGACAATTATTCTCAAAGCATCCCCTGATCTTAAGTCACTTGTAGATACCATTTGAGAAGTTCGTTGCCAGTTTACACACACATCTTCAGGGAATTTGAAATAAGAATGAGGGGAGGCGAGCATGGAGCAAGAAAGCTTCTGTTGTGATCCGGTATGTGTATAGATCTGTTTGTTTTTTTCCGGGTGGATGGATGCAGTGTCCAGCGCACACCTGTTGGTGCTGCTCATCATTAATTAGGAATATTGTTTCTCCAGCGTGCTTTCCTTCTTGCCACTATTTGGCCTCCCCTTCCATCCATGTAAGTAAAGCTTTTCATGTGTCTTTGTGTGCAGCTGTTTTTGTGTAAGTTTGTGCTATTTCCTTCTGGCTGAGTTTGTTTTTGCATTGTAGTTCAGTGTTCGTACTTTTTTTGCTAACCTGTCCATCTTTGTTTTTTTTCAAGTTGCTGATACTTTATGTTCTATAATCAGTTGAGTGCTTTATACATACACAGAAAAATGGTCCTTCATATCATTTGATGCTCCTTCAGGGATGTGATTGTTTAGATTTTTTGGGGTAGGAGGTTTGATTTACAAAAGACTACCGTAATTTCCGGATTATAAATTGCGTTTTTTTTCATAGTTTGGGTGGGGGGGCGACTTATACTCAGGAGCGACTTATATATGTTTTTTTTCACAAATTTTTACTTGATCATTAAGACATCACTTACAAGTATAGTTGACCACTTCCCATGTTATTTTTAGTATAGTTGATCACTTCACATGCTTTTATATCTTTATCTTGAACATATTCAAAACATAAAAAAATAGAGAAAACATAAACAAACAATAAAGCAATTAACACTTTAAAGCACCATATCCAAGTCCACTGTCTGCTGTATGTACACTTGCTCCATTTTTGCTCCTCTTATATTTATTATTATTATTTATTATTATTTGTTTATTTATCATTTATTCAACACTCTTATTTATTCATTGTTTGTGCCTTCTTGGTTTTTTTGTGTTGCTTGTATGCATATGTGTACTATCTCACCGAGGGATAGTGGAAACGTAATTTCAATCTCTTTGTGTGTTTTAGTATATAAAAAAAAATTGACGATAAAGCAGACTTTGACTTTGATAAAACAACCAAAAAAAATTATATTTTCAGACGAAACTGGATGAGGGCGCTCTAAATTTCACCGTTGGCCGTGACTCATCAACTGGGTGGGCTTAAGAAAAATGGCACCAAAAAGAAACTCATATTTTGCAGGTTACAAACTTCAAGTTGTAAAATATGCAGCTGAAAACAGTAATCGAGCAGCAGAAAGAAAGTTTGGAGAACCGTGATGTACCAATGGATTACTATTTCAAGTGATGTCAGTAGCGCGGCGCGGCGGTTGTTTACATACAAACGTGCCCACATAAGGACTACCGGCATCATTAGCGGTGATCATTTCTAAGTGACACGGAGGACAAAGAGTTTGAAGGAATTAAGGATTTGGAGTGACATAGAAGGTTTGAAAAACTATTGTGGCTTTTACGCACGCCTGGTCCTACTCTACTGAGTCGGGGGCCGGCGCTCGGCCGAGTGGCTGTCCGCGAACGGTGCGCGGGGCTCGGACATGGCCATTACGCACGCCCGGTCTGTCTGGAAGTCCACGCCGCCACATGCTTGGAAGTTTGTTTTGTTTAATAAAGAGCCGTTTAACAAACCCACGTCTATCCTTGTACTTTGTTAACGCTACAATATAGTTATATACTAAATCTGTGGAATAAAGACGAGGCTGACGTCAGGGCGCACGCGCGGCGATGTTGACAAAGGACGAGGAATTTGATCGATAGATTTAATGGAATTAAAGTGCACGGATGGTTTGATAATATTATTGGCTTGTATTATAGTTATTTGAAATATAGTTTATCTATCGTTATATGAGCCTGTGGAATATTTTGAAGTGCAATCGCCCTCAGCCGCGCGCACCCATTGTTGACAAAGAACGATCGATGGATTTAATGAATTGGAGTGACACCGATGGTTTTATAAACATGTTATTCATGTAATAGTTGTCCTTAATCACTCTATATGTTACGTCAGGCCCGTTCTCAGCTCTTTGTTTGTGTTTGTCACGTTAGCATACCTATCGTTTAGTCTGTTGTTGCTATCGTTTAGCCTGTTGTTGCTCGTTCATGACTGTTTTTGGTGTGGGATTTTGTCGAATAAATTGCCCCCAAAATGCGACTTATACTCCGGAGCGACTTATATATTTTTTTTTTCACTTTTTGGGGCATTTTATGGCTGGTGCGACTTATACTCCGGAGCGACTTATAGTCCGGAAAATACGGTACTGTAAAATTGAAAATGTACGACTCATTTGCAAAGCTTTTATCCTCTATCATGTTGTGTTGTTGCTAGCAAGAGATACCGCTGTTGACTTTTTTCTAAATGTCAATTTTCATGAGCACCGCCCTTGAGTACAATTCAATTCATTGCCACAGCAGCATAAAGGCCGAAGTCTTTGAAATTGTTTTCTCCAAAACATCCAATTCATCGTAGATGGCAAGACACCATGAGGGGTTACTGCAAATATAGGTTCCTTCAATTTAGTTGAAGTCAACCTTTCAAATGCAGTGAGACTCGGTTACTCAAGTGTAAGAAAGAAGAATGACAAGAAGACACGCAGGCTGAATTTGTGACTGGCTTATTGCGGCACATGTCTCTTGATAACTGACTCAAAGTGATTTTTCTGGTTCTGTGTATGATATAGCCAACTTGTGTCTCTTACCAGGCCAACTATTTTTGCCTGCCAAACAATACACCCTGTATGGCAAAACAGACTACTCCAGACTACCCAAAAAATAAATAAAAAATCAATCCATGCCCAGCGGCTTGAGGGGAACAATACAATCCAAGGATGCTGAATGAAACAGTGCATGGACATGTTTCATATGTACAAAATGTTCTATAATACTAAAGCAAAGAAGTGATAGTGAATGCATTTCCTTTTAATGACACTTCAGTAATGGAAAGACGGATTGGAGATTTGGTTTTCAGTGAACAGATCAGAGCTAATGGATATTTGAAGTGGTGATGATGATGATGAAGAGGGTTTGAGTAACCTTCATTAGTGTAATCAGTTGATGGCTCAGTGTGCATGTTCATGTTAATGATGAACCAGAAGGGCTTCCACCACAATGACACAACAGTGTTACGGTTAGTAAACAATTCTATATATCCAGTTTAGTCGAGGAGATTTGAAACCCAACTTCCCAATTATCAGCAAAAGTTACTTGATAAATGACACAAATCACAGATCGATGAATCAGCAGTTTTGAAATTGCCTAGATATGCATTTATAGATTTGTTTCAAGTCATTATAGAATACAAAACCAAAGCCAACAGTGTGTAGTCCCTCCCCAAAACAATTTCTGCTAGTGTTGTGAGTGAAGGTTTCCCAGTCTTTATTCACTCAAGCCTCATAATTTGCATTCGACATCACGCCACCAAAACATATGTACAGGTTTATTGTAACCCCTGCCATTGAGTGTAAGAATATGAAGATGTTTTTCCTGGCACTGCACATTGCTGATTTAAAAACACTCCCCGTGCTATTGTGGTATGCCCAACATGGCAATTCATACAAAAATCAGGAGTTGCTGGCATGAAACTGGAGCCAGATGCGCTGTGTACAAAAAAAAAAGCGCCTGGAGTGTTTGAAATTTTAGACCCTACTGCGTTTTTTTTCTTTCTATAAAAAAAAAAACCCAAACAATTGTCCTGCACTGAAGATTCGGGCCCAGCACTCAATGTCAGTCTGCACGCCCTTGCTCAGCTTAGCCTCAGTCCACCAGTAAGGCCTCTTGTTTGTCCCCTTTCCCCTCGTACCAGTATTTACCATGCTCCCCAGTGTTTCCTGTGATTGTCATGTTACCTGGTGTCACACTATTAAAGGCCACTTTTAAACAGGAGGCATCAACAATAATCTGCTTCTAAAACTGCCATGACATCCCTCCTCAAAAATTCTCATTTCATGGAAAGAGCAGGCAGTTTTCACTTTTATGCCCACATTTTTTTTATTTTTCCAGTTTGGTTCCCAGTATCCAAGGTTAAAAATATATTCTTTTTCCACATATACAAGTGAAAAAGCAAGGATAAATTTGCTTTCTGCGTGAGTATACTCACTTGTATTTGTCTCTGTGCTTTGGGTATTTCAAAAAACAAACAGATAAATGATTGATTGAAAATGGCACCTGGCAAAACATCCCAAAATAAAATCCACAGATTAGACCTTGGCTACCTCCACTGCCCTCAATTGGATATCATCCATGTTTTGACAATGGAAAGACAGTCTGAAGGATGTCATTTCTTCAAGACTAAAATCTCTGTTACTTAACAGTTCCTTCAATGCAAACACATCATGTAAGCAACACAAAGTGGTTCTTATTGATTTTTTTTTGTAGCTGATCTATAAATACTGTAAGTAGATGCAGAGTTAATTATGCATGATGTAAGTGACACAAGTTTCCGATACCAGATCGGGACAGATTGTGAGTGAATGTTTGTTGTTCATTGTTTGGGTCACCAATGAGCTGGAGTCTGTACCAGCTGACGTTTTAAGTTAAGCTGGCTACTCCTCGTCTTGCCTAGGGGAAAATGTATTCCAAATTTCCCTGCAACAAATAAAATTGTTTGCAACCTTTTAGGCTCCCTGACAAAATAGCAACGTTCACCATGTATGGACTTAAAGCAAAATAAAAAATGTCTGAGGTTAAACTTTATGTCTAGAAGCAGAATAAGAAAATCTCACCAACTGCGTTTCATCGTTCAGGATTGTTTAATAAAGCCCAAAATGAAAGGTCTGCCATCATATGCGTAATATTCTCTTAAATTCACATCTTAGAGTCGCCTCCGTTTGACACGATTCTTATTTCTTATTCATTTTATTATATTAAAATAACGAGAACGCTCAATGATCAGACGTGCTGGTAGAGAGGAAGGGGGGAAAAGAGAGTGAGATCAAGATAGAGCAAGCGAGTCTGTGTGTGCGTCCCTGTTGGTTGGACCCGACAGAAGAGACGAGAGAGGAGAGGAGCGGGGCATACTGACGCGACGCGAGCGCGGCAACTTGAGACTATTACACCAAGATCTCCCGTCTAAGGTAAATCAACGACTACTTTGTCCAACTAATTGCACGTCCTCTTGGCAATATGTTTAGCAGAGGTCAGACTCAGTTTCCAATTCTGGGACTCTCGCCTCTTTCTGTCTGCTCCTCTCATCACTCCGTAGCAAATGAATCCTTTTAAATTAAGATGCGGCGCAGACACTTTGCGTAACGCAAACGTAGAATGATTTTTTTTTTTAAAGTCATGTGTGTTTTTGACGCTGCGTTTTTGCGCATTTGCAAGATTGCCCCAGCTGGATTTGACTTTTCAAATGACTCAACATCGGCGTGATTGTTACATTTGAACGAAAGTCAATCCGATCCAAAAAAATGGAATCCACTTGAGCTGTCCGCTGGCGCACCGTGGCTAATCTTTTTAGGTTCTGTCTAAAACCGTTTGGCGATTTGCAGCCTGTTGTCCCACGTCCTTGCTGTATCAAGTATTTATTGATGATAAAAAAATAACGAACACGAGCGCTGCCACTTTCATGGTGCAGATTTTACGCGCAAAGCGGACAGACGGAGTGACCCCCCCCCACGCTTGTCTACAAGCCGCCGTCACCAGAGACCGAGAAACAGCAGCCCACGAACTGACTGTCACACATTGAGCAGCGACCCCCCCTCCCGCCGCCCCGGGGGGTCAGAACATTTTTACCTGCTCACCGCCCATATGCGCAATTTCCATTCGGTTCATCGCGTCTCTAATGAGCTTGATCGGCTAAAAGCCCCGCCGGATTGCATCCATTTATTATCTGACCCGAGAAGTCGCCTATAATAAGTACTTGGCCTCATATCCGGGAGGATTGAAGTCATTTATGCTTGTGCAAAAGACTCATTTGTTCACTCTCCACAAGAGTACCTATTAATGTTTGTGTTTGTGGCACCGTAGGAACTCTATTGAGCCTCTGGGAAATACATTTGCTTGAATTTATGACCTATTTTCTCAGGTGATATCGATTATTACAGCCCGCCGTGTACCTTGTCTTTGTAAGAGCAAGAAAAGTGCTTGTGCCACATCTATATATAATTTGTTGATGTTGCAGAGGGCACCGAGTGGTTTTGATACACTCGACTCTGAAAGCTGGCTCCATTCTCAAGAGGGAAAACTGTGCACTGAAAGTCGCTTGTTGAGTCCATAAAAACTAATGTGGGAAATGGATGCTATCACATACAACATGCATATGAAGGGGCTTTAAACGGGTCTAATGACTCTGATCAATGCCAGACATGTTTATGTATGTGGAAAGCTCATGGATTATACATGGCCGTTGCATCTGGCTGCAGTTGTGTTAATGTCATGGCTCTTGCTTGCTTCTTTTAACTGGAGTATGTATGAATGCATGATTTTTCATTTTGCCTTGCTCAGTGTTTTGTTTGTAAAACCTTATATTCAATGCAATTTTTCAAAATCTTCAAATTTCAAATGGAGAGCGGGTGAATTTTAGAAATGATTTATTCTAGCCCGAAATATGAGGGTATACAGTATTTGTAAGACAAATGCAAAATGAGCATATGTCGAGGAAGGACAAATGTGTGGCCATTGAGAACCTGCGTAGAAACAGATGACATGGACAATCCAAAATCTAGTTTCAACTAAACTTCGACCAAGGCTGAAGATATAGTTAAAAAATGGAAACAGGCTGTATTTTAAACAGAGTCTGGAGCCTTGCTACAAAGTGACCATTCCGACCCCCACCCCCCGAGACGATATTTATATCGTTCATGCCATCAAAGTTTGCGACTCACTAGCAAAATGGCTGTGACATGCGCTTCATCATCTGCTTTTATCTTGGCTCTGCAGTTCAAATCCAGCTTGCCACTAGGGCATAGTAATCTAATAATTCGTTTTTTATTCAGATCTCCATTAGCGACCAGGCTGGGCAACAACCAATTTTTCATGGCTACATAGAATTACAAAACAGCGCACAGTCGCTCTCCCAAATACATTGATACCACCACGCTGCAAGAAAAGTCATTTCAATTACAGCAAGTGTGAAGCATGTCATTGTTTCAATTTCACAAAGCCAACATAGATTTGATATTCAATGAAAACAAATGTCTAGGTTCATGCTAGCAAAGTGTTTTAACAATAGAAACAAAACTTCATTCAAATGTAACCACAGCCATATTTGAGTCTTCATCCACGTTTGACACATTTAGACACTTTATAATTACCAGTGATGAATTATTTTTAATCATCAATATTTCTCCTGATTACATGGAAACTGATTTTGGCTTTAATGAGTGGACTTGATGTCACACCTACACACAATTATGCACATAAAGCACAAAACACTAAAGCAGGCAATGGGCCATGGATGGAAGTCCATCTCCTGGGGGGGAAAAAAAAAAGATCAGAACATATCTGTGCAATAAAGAAGTGAGAGATGTTAAAGTATGCTTCAAAAAGTTGCCGTCTTGGTTGTAATGTTTTGCCAGGACTGCAGAAATAGTTACTAAAGACAAGGAGATGCTTCTTCTCAATTATTCAGCCTTTCTGAAGTTCGCTTATCATCCATTTGTTGTTTGGGAAAGCGCTCCTCTCCAAATAGTGGCACAAGCACACAGGAAATGTGCTAAATGATCAGCAACCCTTTCCATCCCTTTGATTCCTTCCAAATGAGAGTGGGAGAACCCCCAAGATGAGCACCTACGGGGGACGTTTCTCACCAGACGACGGACGTGCACCATTCATTCGATGACAATGCTTTGCAATGAATCAGACCGCGCCGCCTTGTAGAAATGAGAAAACAAATTCTTAGTGATCAAGACATGAACACTCCCCAAGGACCAGTGAGAACATAATGATAGCTTTCCCTTTGCAATTGATTCATATAGGATAGGAAATAAGGAATTTCGGAGATCTTAAGAACCCTTCAGTTCCTTCTTAAATCTCAGAAACAGCGGAAATTATAAAAGCTTCGGCAAAGTGCGTATCCGCTGGTGTCGGTCTTTTGAAGGGGGGAGGAGGGAAAATACTTGGGACTTGGCACTGACTTTGCACCGAGCGGGTTCTCCGCTTTATCTTCTCCAATTACCTACTCAAGAAGAGTGACTGACGAGCGTGTTTTTTTTTTCTCCCCTCCAGCCAGTATGTGCTGCTCATTTTAAAATTCTCATAGATGCAAAAAAACGACAAAGGACACGTTTCCTCGGCATCCCTTTTTGACGGTGATCAATCAAGGGAGGTGAAGACGCATGATTGCCGAGGCTCCCTTGTGAGAGCTTGCAATTCATCAAAGGTCAGCCTAGGTTCTGTTACAAAGGATCAAACCTTCTCTTTTACTTTCATGATGCAATGTTCTCCCCAGATTGGGGTGAGAGCGGGACATGGCGACCTCCTCCTGAGTTGTGTCGAGACATGGATGCTTGGAGAAAGGCAGCGAGGAGGGAGTCATTTAGAGGATATGCTTGAACGGAGGAATGTTTTTTATCTGCGGGGGGCCGTCCTCAGATGGTGTCGCTCGGTCACAGGCTGATTGTTTTCAGTCTAATGCACCTTATCCATGCTTGAAAAGTCATACATAATCAAAGGCTTATCTAGAAGCACATTTTGTATTTTGCTACCTGTTGGTGGTCCGTGCTGCAAATATCATCGGGTCGGTTCTGAGTCGGGCGGTCATTTAGATGGGCGAGATGAAGGTGGACTCCAGCGAGAAAAGTTCAACATCTCTCTTCACAGGAGACACCGCTATTGAGAAAGACAGCAGGATGCCCAGGGCCAAATGTGTGTGTCCTAGTGTGAATGTGTATTTAGAAATGCTTGCTCCTGCGCTGAAAACAAATCGACTCAAAAGTCACACAATGTAAGGCCCACAAAGTTTATAACCATATTCTGGAATTATTTTGGATGAAATGTTAAATATTAGCCAGGGATTGAGTGATTAAGGGCAAGGCTTCTTTTTCTACCAATAACATTATATTACTTTTGATCTACCTTATCCTATATTTACAGGAGAACAGTCCTCGGAGAGTCATCATGGAAGGGGACTGAGATTTGCAAGTGATGTTCATGTAAGCTTCCAATATTCACATTCATAATGATGAATCTCAATCAATGAAACTTCATTTCTAGTATTTGAAAAGTACATTTTAGTGTCAAAATATGGCCGAACACTGAAGCGCACTTTTCAATTCCTAATCTTGCCTATTCTGATTCAAAACAGATATATTTGAAGTCAAATTGGATTAATTCTACATTTTTCTATTCACAGTTTAACAGTGCTCCAGGCACAACAAAGAGTTTTTTTAACACATGACTTCCTTGCGTGGCTTTTAGTTGCAGTTTCTGGTGTTAATTGCAGTGTTCATTTGTTTTGTATCACATTTATATGTGTTGCCTGTAATTTTGTGAGACACTATATGCGCCTGAGGTAACATTTTCTCCGTAGGTGTAATGTGTGGGCTGCCGGTAATGTTCATCTGCACGGCTGCGTGTTATCATATCAGCCACAGATATGTGTTTAGGATTTTGGAAAGACGCCTCCAGTATAATCTGTCACCTCTGACATACAAATACCTTAAGAATTCTCTCGATCCTTTTGTAAATTTGCGCATTACACCAAGGTAATTAGCTCATGCCTGTGTTAAATAGCTGCTCCTACAGGACACTGACTTGGCTGGAATTGTTTCCAGAAGATGATGTCTGTCGCTGTGCTTCTCAGGGACTTTAAAGCACATTACATAGTGAATTACTGTATGACAATGATGAACGGATTCTGGTAGCACTTAAAGCACAGAGAGCTTCTTTGTAGAGATCGACATGCAAAGTCTGGGAGACTTCGTGCCAGTGGCCCAAGTTGTGGGGGCAAGTCACAACAGTCAGGAACAAAATGCCTCAAAGCCATTTTAAGCTCGTAACGAAAACTATTCCATAAGCAGCTCTCATCATTTACTCTGTTTCAATTATTTTTCAAATAAATGAATGTGAGGCTTTGTAAAGCACTTTGGACTCTGCAAGTAGTTAGCATAGAGAAGAAAAAAGTCTAAACAAACTCTTAATTATAAATAAATATAAATATACACAGGACGTACATAGTTTGAAGGTCAGTTCTTGATATGAATGCAAAGCATTACAAACGTGGCATCAAAAACGGTTTGTTTTTGTTTGTTTACATACCGCAGGAACCAATGTACAAAAAAATCTATACCAGAGATACATTATAGATGGATGGAGACGTAATGATTTAGTAGTGCAAGTGCTCACGGTCATCATTTGTTTTTTATCATTTGCGAGTTGCTGCTCTGACAGTGTTGCTTGTCTTCCTTCTCGCTTTTCATTAACAAAAGCACAAATTAAATTGGATGCTACAGCTAATGCCCCATGTCTGTTACATCATTTAACAGCTATTGTGGCTGTCGGTGCAAGTTACTATCAGCCATATGCAGAATATACGTGCCAAAAACTAGCATATGCTGCACCAAGTAAGGGCTGAGACTTTGGCTTGCTTCTACGTAATGGAGCTCCCAAGTCATGCTTCAGGTTCATGAGCAGGGCGTAGCACAAAGACTGACGTCACTGCAATTTAGTCGTCGTTGCCTCATAGTGAGACACACAATAAAACAGTTTTGGAAATGTTTTTTATTGCTCTCATGCTCAAGTTGACACAGCAGTTTCATGCTTCCATTGAGTTTTGATATGGAAGAGGTGGTGCTCCTTCTCGATCAGTCTGTTTGAAAAGAAATAGCTCGGATGAATGTGCACTTGCAATCAAACCCACATATGACTCTTGTAATGCCTGTTTTAACTGACGTTAACGCTGCAGAGTAGCCACACACGCAATAGTTGCCTCTTTCCCCCCTGCCTCAGGGCCAGAGGTTTAGTGTTTAGCTCCAGCTGATGCAGCAGTTCAGAAAAGGAGAAAAAAACTGGCCAAGCTCAAAAAAGAGAAATGCAGAGATGGATGGATGAATTCCCAGCACAGATACAGATGTTCACAGACGTGTTCGAAGCAGCATGTATAATTCTAAAAACTATCTGAGTCAGGGTGCATCATAAGATAAATGCTTCATCTGTGTGAGTCCCGATACCGGCGAGACATTCAAGACAAGACATCAACTCTGCTATCATTTGAACGCAATATTACATTCCTGTAAAAGCCTGCTGGCCATGTTGTCAAATGAAACAGTTAAAAGGCCTATTTTAAAACATATTTGCTGATATGGCTGCAGAGCTGATAACCACACACGGAGCAGAGAAGGGAATATTTGTTCCATCCCCTCTGCCAAACTCTCTTGATAAATAGCCTGAATAATTCTTCGAATCACTCTAGCATGTTAAGACAACGTAGCATATCTATGCACGCGGCCAGGTGTGCGCATCTGTTTCTTTTCCAGCCTCTTCACGGGGGGTCACGCTTCAGAGCATGAAGTTCATCAATATTGAAATGAATGTGTTGTGGTTCACTTGTCATGTGCGATATTTCAGCCCTGCGATCCACTTGAAGAAGCTTTTTGATGAATGGGCAATTAGTCGCCGAGTCCTCATGCCTGGTGGCTGACTGATCTCTTTTTAATGGTACTCTTCTTTCTTTGATAAAACACAAAATGAATCATCGATACTCCAAGCCCTGCGGGATCATGCAACCCCGAGAATATAATTGCAATTTGGTTTTGTGGCAGTTTGAAAAGACAACTTTTGTGATAATTGCGGTCAACCACAGTTGGATGCCCATGTTTACTTTGTCTAAGCTTTATACAGCGTATAATCCCCCCAGGGTGTGCGTTGATTATTATAAATCTACGTAGATCACAAACATTGATGTAATAAATGTTTCCTTGCGTCGCCGCAGTGTGCTGAGTGTCGTATAGCTTCAAACTCCAGCTGTGTCTCATTGTATTTAATCCCTCTGAGTTTTTGATGCTCTCAAAGGACGGTCCAATTAGATGTGGCAAGTCTCCCCTCTGAAATCCCCTCTTAAAACTTCCCTTTTTTCCTTTTGATACTTTAATCAAAAAGTCTTGTTTTTATGAATCATTAATGCCTCTAGAATAAAAAGACAAGATGAAATGCTCAAAGTATTTTTTTTTTTCTCTCCCGTTTCGTGGGAAGACGGATGTGCAGTACAGTTGAGCCCACCTGGAGCTAAGTGGCATCACATTTGTATACACGTTTGAATTTATATTTGTCACCCAAGGTCACCTACTGCATTGCTGGAATAAGCAAAGAGAGCAGGTTTGAAATGAGGTGATTAGTGTCATGATATCTGAGCAGATGAGCTTGGAGGGCTGGCAGCCTGGGACAATAATCTCCTAATATGACATTGCAGGAATATGTGTCTGCTTGTGTGCAATGGATACATTTTGGATGTTGACAGAGAGGGAACATGCATTTTTCACCCTGCAGTTGAATGCTTTTACAAAGGGGTCTTAATAAAAGCTTTCCCACATTCCTCCATCCAAATACATAGTGAGGGTTGCCATAAATAAAGTATGAAAATTCTGCTGAGTTACAAAATATTTGTACTCAGTTACTTTCCAAGACTGATATTTTACCCTTGCTGAGGCTGCTCCTTTTGAAGTGTCTCAAAAAATCCTAAAAAAACAACAGAAAAGCATACGCAGACACATTCTTTTATCCTTGTTGAACACACTATCGTGAGGAATGATGAAGTCTCTTTGGTGGTATCGTTGACACTGTGAAAGCATATACAACTCACACCAAAACAAATCCCAAGAAAACACAAGGAACACAAAAACAATCTGAACTGGGATCAGCAGCAGTCGAGCCATTTTGTCATGTCATCTTGTCCCGTTTTGTTTTGACTCATTGTTTCTTGAACTTCAATGTGAAACAGTCTGACAGTTAGCTTTGTCCTCCACATGCACAGTGTTTTGAGTTTTTGAATGATGTGTTCATTCTAATCGCAGAAACTAGAAATACCCTACAAACCTGCAAACTGAGCCGTGATTGGTCCTGGCAACTGTGATGTCATATCCGTTAAGTGGCAAAATGGCCGCCTCCTGAGATCGATAAAAACACGTTAATTTGGCTGCTTAAATCATATTCCACAAAAGCAATAGTAATCAGAATGCCACGTTTCGACGAGTGGGGGGCACTTATAATACACTGCGAAGAAAAGTTTGGGGTTGACATCCTCTTTAATCATCTTGAGTACACTGCACATTATAAAACCTGCAAGCACGCATCTTAAATCACGAGAGACTGGCTTTGCTAGATATGGGCACTAGGAAAGATGCAAAGAGGCATCTCATTTTGTGGATTCACACTTCATAAACATCATTATCATTTTTCTGACCTTGGGTCGTCGCTCCGTTGCGTGGCCCCAATTTTTGTCTGAAACCTTTAATGATGATGTACAGGGTCCCCTTGGCACATGGGAAAGCAAGTCAACAAATGAAGAAGTCTGAAATGTCTGCTTTCATCTGGCTTTAACCAAGGTTGCTTGTTTGTCTTGCTTTTTACCTGGAATGGCCAGGTTGTTTGTTGCCACTGCCGGATTTAAACAGCCCAAGCAACATTTTTGTAAGGCCCCACCCACTCTGAATACAAATTTGTTCTTGAGTGCTTGCCAAATGGCCTCTATATTTTATGAGCCTTCTCTCAACAAATGCACCATCTTGAGACTAATTATCACAGTCGCACTCCAAACACCAACTTGTTCATTATTGCACTAGCATCCCATTTGTTTTGACTTGGCCTACATGGTGAACACAGTACGGCAGAACAGGGCGCGAATCGTGTCTTAAATGAGATCGTGCATTCTTTAGATCTTTTTGTGTGTGTTTGTGATAAAGCAGCTTGGTGAGTGGTGGCACACCAACTTGGTTGTCAAGCTTTGCACATGCTAGTTTTTCTTCTTGGGTCTATCTTGGAAGGCCATTTTAACATCATAACAGTGTATGTAAAAAAAACTAGGACATGCAAGTAGCAGTATCTGTCATTCTAGAAAGAGTAGGGAAGTTTTTGCGACTTTCGAATCGTCCCATCAGGGATAGTAGCCCCAGTGAGCGACTTCACTTTATTCGTATGGCACAGTTTTCACATCGGAAGCCTTTCCTGATGCAACTATTTCTTATCCAATTCCTGTTTACCCATCTCTAATATTACCTTGTGGTAAGAATGAAATATGATAAAAGACCAATTTACATATCAACACATTTTCAAAATGCACTTCTCTGTAAATGATGAATAAAGAAGTACACAAGGACTGAGAAAAAAAGCGTGGAACATTCTGGGCAAGCTGCCAGTTTTATTCAAGTGAAACGTTGACACGCAATCATGCACACACACTCGAATTAACAAATACTGTAGGTTGGATTTGAACTCCAATGACATCATGGAAGTTTTCAAAAACACATTTTGCTCTCATGGCCTTAGTCAATTATTTTCAAATACAGGGAAATAAATCATCAGGATGTTGTATACAAAAAAATATTACGCACACGGTCAAAGTCGTCTCGGAACTTAAACTCCCAGTGGACATTCTGCTGTTTCACTTGATTAGCTGATGAGCCAACATCAGTGTTGATCATCATCCCATGTGTAGATGAGAGCGCTGAATAAACACTCGTACTTGTTCAACGAGCCAGTGAGTTTGACATTGCTGATAATGATAATGGCCATTGTTTCCAATAAGTCAACCCATCAGAACTTGGAAGACCTTGCTTTCCAATTTACTTTGAAAAGCCTACCTCTAGCCAGAATGGCAAAAGCTGAAATTTCATGGAAAAGGCATGAGTGCTGTCAGAAATGATGGCCTTCTGTTGACTTGGTCAAATGATGCACTCTTCTGTATTCCTATCATCTTTACCATTTTAAAAAGTGAGTTTCTGACCCTCACTCTGGCATGGGTACCAACAAATACAAGAAACCGACGCCATTAAAAACCCTGGCTTTTTACAACTCAGAGGTAGATGGGTTGCTAGTTAGCCAGCAAACAAGAGGGATGAATATATAGATATTGTGAAAGAAAAGTCTTTAGGATTTACTTAATTTGAACATGTGCATCGTGATTAAAACGGAGATGCAATTTTTCTGTTTTACTCAAAAAGAGATACATTTATATGTATTAATTTTTATTTGTAATTTATTTTAGTCAAAAATAAATGAACAAATGTTAATTTACTGATGAGTATTAATTCATTTTTATTTTATTTGTCAACAAAACAGAAAATTTGCATCTGTTGACCACATTCGAAACCTGTGCAACTGAAAATAAAACACATTTTTCGTCAGATGGACAGATGAGGTAGTCTTTATTGAATTTCTAATATCGCTTAGTACTATATAGTAGATCTTTCCGGTTACTGCCGCTCTGCCAGCTAGCGTGAGACTAATTCCTTCTTTATTGGAATGTTACATTAGCGAGAGATTGTTTACCTTGAAACGTGTGCGAGAGGTCAAAATTGCACCCAGTCATTAATACTTGTATTTAGTGGCTTCATCAGATGAAGCAATATTTAATGAACAATTAATTTCAGTGGAAGAAGGGCTGTGAATAATAGAAATTCATGCTTTTGTGCATTTGCTGGCCGAGTTGTCACGATGAGACGCTTCAATGTGATGCAGTCGCCTTCTGTTCAGTAGCGCACCGGCTGTGATGACGACAAAGCTTCCTCCTACAAAGTGGCCCGTGCATGTTGTGCTTTTTAATATCCCAACACTTTCAAGGCTGACAATATCGCCGATTTTTGAAGTGTCGCACGGCGCGGCCCTAATATGACGCTTTGACGTTGACTCTTTTTGGAATGATTTCACTGCCTTTGATTTAGTTAGGGCTGACATGTTTTCAGTTGTTGTCCCAACACCGTCAACATGACCCAAACCCCCATGTTCTTCATTCGTCACACTCTCTTTGAATGCATCCCTGCAGATATAGAATAGTGCCAACCATTATGGCAAATGTCACAATGATAAAAGTCTGCGTAGGAGCAGTTCCTTTTTTTTTGGATCTTTCAGGGAAAACTAATTTGCAGGGGAACAGCTGGCGATAAAAGAAATATGCGACGCATATGCGAGAGTTGCCGTGTGACACATCTGGGTAAAGCGACACAAGGGGGTCTTGACAGATATGGGCTGAGCAAGAGCCCGCTCTAACTCACTGAGACTTCTGCAACATGTTCACCTCCTGCCGTCGCTCCATGCCCCCGCTAGCTATCCGGAAATCTGATGGTACGAGCACGTTAATACGTGTACCATTTATTGCTTGGAAAGGTGTGTATGAGATTTTTGTTTTTTAATTATTTGTGGGAGACTGACAGATTGCCAGCACGTGGCACAAGGGAGAGAAAAAGATGTGTGACTTTTTTTTTGTTCATTGCATTTGAAATGGATCAAGTTGATTTGATGATTGAGAGTGCATCAGTGTGTGACCACCGAGATGACATCGCCGGAGTCAAGCCTGCACCATCTTGTATTAAATTTCATTCTGTATTTCTTGTGCTGTCAAGCTCTCCAAGGTTAGCTTAGAAGTAATCAAACAAGTAAGCGGAGTGTGTTGAAATCTAATATTTTGTGATTGCACAGAAGCTTGCAGGTGTGTTCCTATGCGTGTGCGCTGCGCCCACTGGGGATTGTATTTCGGTCAGCCAAGCCTGACAGATAGTGCTCAGCGCTGGTCACATCTATTATTGAGGGGATGAGAAATTGATCAGCTCTAACAGCGAGTGTTAGCGTGCGTCTCTTTGTCTTCTCACCGCTGGTGTGCTGTGTGTCCACCACACGTCCCTCCCTCCCTCCGTGCCCTTACTTTCTGCTTCCAGCCACTAAGCTTTTCACAATTTTTGTTTTGCCTTAGGGGTGTCAACTTCCTGCTCTCAGCAAAGTGGTGATACAATAAATGTAGTTGTAGTTCACTAAGAAGCAAGAGTGATTTTGCAATAATAATAATAATGATGATGAGAATGAGAATAATAATGATGAGCATAATGATAATGATGAGCATAGTAACAATGATGAGAATAATGATAAGAATATGATAATGATGAGAATAATAAGGATGAGAATAATAAGGATGAGAATGATGATATGATTGATGATATAATAGTGATGATAAAATGATAAAAGTGATGATAATAGTGATGATAATGATAATAATAATGATGATAAATAAAATATTGCACAATAATATTGATCACACATTTAAAGAGTAGCCAAGGTAAAAAGTCCCAGACTACATTTCTGGAGTTAAAATGTGAAACTACATATTTAATCTTGTAGTTTGTCACTTGAATATTTTGATGTGGCACCAGGTTGGCTGGTTTACACATCCACTTCCCACTTCTGAGTTGGCATGCCATGTTTGCATTGGTTTGGGCCAAGTATTGTGGTTTCCTACCACATTCCAAAACCATGTATGTTCTGTTTATTGAGGACTCTAATTGGTCTGAAT
Organism: Syngnathus floridae; assembly: GCF_059516105.1. NCBI lineage: Eukaryota > Metazoa > Chordata > Actinopteri > Syngnathiformes > Syngnathidae > Syngnathus > Syngnathus floridae. Next base: position 2,912,839 of record NC_142426.1, on the reverse strand, counting down.
ATGAGTGTGAATGGTTCTTTAGCTACATGAGCCAGTCCAGTATGTAACCTGGCACCTAGCCCAAAGTCATCAGCTGTAATAGACTCCAAATGTCTTCATTTGCTATTGAGTAAAATTACACAAAAATGACTCCGGAAATCTCTAAGGCAGTGAATAAAAGACCCAAGATGAATAATCTATTACAATCTAAAGCAAGCCTAGGACTTCCCCGCATTTGCCAACAGCGTGACACAGGGCAGTGCTCATTTTTCAGTGCATGAGTATTAAAGGAAAATGTAGTCTGACTTCTAGAATAGTTCACCGGCGATTAAACACAGGCAGCGTGGGTTCAGTTGATTTGCGTGAATGGTTCTCTTTACTATGTGCTTTGTGACTGACTAGCGTCAAATCCAGGAAGTAGTCTGGTGTCCCACGGCCTAGAACTGCATAAGCAGATGGAAGGATGGATTGGCTGTTTGGTCCTGATCCAAATTGGAATTGCTTGCTTGAGCTTATTTTGTGTACCTACCCCAAATGCGGACTGTGTTGGTTGCTGATTGCATGGGTGTGACTAATCAAAAGAACGACGAATATGATTCCAGATATTGCCATCCCACTTTTTGACTTGGAACACGCACGACAATGTAGCTTATCAGCAATATCTTGACGTATAGTTTCCTGTCAGTGCTCTGGTAACTCCTATTTTTGTTGAAGTTGTTGTTCCAGATGATCACAACACACCTGACAATCATCCTTTTTCCCTGCGCTCACGAAGAGCTTGAAATCGTGACTCTGGCTCACCTTTGATCGCTCTGGCAAGGAACTCTTCAGTGCACGTCAAGTGTTTTATCTATGTTGGGTGACGATTCACCCGGAAAAGACCACACACACGCTGCTAGTCAACATAGCTGTTGAGGACAAATCTGTTGTGAAGAAGAAAGAAAGGCTAATTTGACTTCAATTCATCACGCCAAGATTGCCTTGCATTTTTTTGGGGGGGGATAATTGCTTTTTGTGTCTTTGAAGGCTTGGTGTAAAACTGTCACTGGTGTAAACATGAGAGATGCAGCTGCTGCCGCAATTAACTCCTCACTTTCCCTAATGAAGGGATTAATCCACAAGCAAATCTCGGCTTCCTTTCAAATGCCAAACCTCCATTCATTGTGCTGCCTGTGAAGAAAAGGCGGACCGTGTCGAAGAAAATAGGACTCAAGCCAAAAGTCACATTCCTCAGCTCTGTCTGGTGTCACGGCATCATCTTTTACTACTTATAACAAGAGAGACCCTTAACCAACTGCTGTGTTGATCATTTCCTGCTTGCATTCTCTGAGAGTGGGTGTTTTTATTTATTTCTTTTTTTTACAGTACAGCACAGCTTCGCCTCCTCACCAATTGAGAGCTCAGAATCTTGCTCAAAGCATCCCCATAAAAGAAGCACATCTCTTTTCAGGGAGCGCTTTACTCTTCCTCGCATCGTCAGAAGCCAGTAAGTCTCCTGTTAAATAAGATGTGTCAGTGCAGCCAATAATGAATGACAGCCTCGTAAAGATGGAGGAGTGCTTAGGCCAAATCTTTGAGGCCATCGATCCGAGCTATTGATGAGGGTTTTTTTTTCCCTGCTTAAAGCGACAAGGGAACAGGTGTGGAGATGTGCAGATAGAGCTAATCCATGACAAAATGGCACTTGTCATTCCTATTAACTGCGCAACATTGATTTAAAAGATAAAGAGGTCTTGTATAGTCTTGTATAGTCTTGTAGTTTTTAAGTCTTGAGCGGTTTAGTTCAATTAAAACAAACTTAATTGCTCCATTTGGTCATTTCGGCATTACAAAATGCACAATACGGAAAGAAATGCGAATATCGGTGTCAATACTCTACTCCATGTTGGCTGTGTGGAGATTCTTCAAGATAAATACAGAAATTTGAATTGCTCATTGCAAAATAGCTCGCTACAAAATAAATGATGACGACCCCGTGACATATCCAGCAAGGTTTTTTGAGCCTCATCGTCCACTTGACTAGGCGCAGCTCAGCCATTCTGCTTTCAAGAAGCCGTAGTGGAGGAGATTGGGCTGGGCAGGCAGCCCTCGTTCCTCTCCTGTCCTTAATCTTCATGATTAAGCCACACAAGTCTAAGCACACACGGAGCAATACAGTGAAACTGCAAATGGCTTATTAAATCAATGGTTCCTTTGATTGCTCTGCTGTTACTTGGATAACGGTGGCAATTCTACAGCTAAGACTCCATGAAAAAGAGCCTCGCCCTCATTTTTTGAAAAGAAAATGTCGGTGATCTTGCCAATGATTTATTTTAGTTCTCGTGTTAAAGGAATGTGTGCGGCCGGATGCTAACACATATTGACAAGTTAACTGCGTGAAACGTATTCCATCTTCATGAAAGGTTTGTGTTGATCTATAGGCAAGAGAATCAGGATGAAGGTTTTGCTGATCTTAAATAACTAGGCGCTGCCTTTTTCTTTGCCGTTCCTTCGCTTCTATCTCATGAACTGATTTGCATTAGCTAGCCAATCACAGTGATTGTCCCAGACACCGTTCTGTGATTAGTGGCTCATTCATGGCTAAAAATACACCAAAAATATTCATAATTCTAAACACGGCTTTAGGCTTGTTCCTGCTTGTATTAATAATCTGGAAATGTATGCATTTTATTTGATGAAACTCTGACTGTGGATTGTGTGATTAACTTGTGTGTTGACTTGTCAGGCATTTTGATTACTACATATGGTGTGAAGGCGTTGAATTTAACATCGGCTGTAAGACGCAAGTGAAAATAAATTTAGGCACACATTTGAAGAAATAACACCACACCTCAAGATTGTATTTATCAGGATAAATCAAGAGTCGAATGTGGTTTAGAGCCTAAGGAGGAAAAAATTACATTTTGTTCGGAAAACCACCTTAGTGGATGGATTTTTTTTTCAATCTTATTGATTTAAGTAATAATTAATGCTTGTTCTTGCTTGCTTTGCAAAACCAGCAATGCCTTAGTGAATTGAAAAAAGAGCTGATCTTGTTTTCTTTTCTTCAGTGTTTTATTTAATTCATTTATTGTATGTAGGAAATCATTCCTATGCAACAATTGGTGCCGCTGTTTTCCCCATTCATTAGAACTTTTTTTATTTTCTGCTTAATTTAATTTCATGAAAACATCCCTCATTAAAATAATGAAACTTAATCCCAAAATACACATAAAGGTATTTATTTTTACTTCATTCTCCATCTGTTATGGATAATTAACTAATGTTTGTGAGGTGCTGTTTAAATTTGTAGAAAAATAAGAGAATCGTTATGACGTTTAGTTTTCTTGCAGCTGAAATCTAATTATGCTGTTTATTGTCAATCAATAGAGAAATGAAATAAGACACTGTTCATTCACAGAAGACCTACTGCATTGAAAACACTCTGCTGCGCTGCAAAAAATCCCCATCAAAACACGAAAAAACACTGCAACGCTACACATTGCAATGTTTTGCCATCATTTCAAATTGGTGAGCGAACTAGCATCATCCATTATTCCATTAAGAAAAATATAGAATCTCAAAAACATCCGTTTGAAGTTTGTGTCAAATCTTATTAAATGCATCTAGGAAATTGTTGATTGTATCTATTTGGAGAAGTGCTAAAGTGTGTTGTTATTTTGGTATATACAAATGATGAATATCTAGCAGAAACGTATTGATATGTGTATACAAATGGAGTCAAATCTAATCTCATATGACTCTATGCCATGGGTGTCGAACTCGAGGTCCGAGGGCCAGATACGGCCCACCACATCATTTTATGTGTCCCGCAAAGACAAAATGTGCATTAACTTTATGTGTCAATACTAAAATTGTCCAAAAAAAAAAAAAAATCACATACAGGCACGTTCATTGATTTTGCTGTTAAACGTCTGTTTTCTAAATAATGTAAGGTACTTCAAACACCAATTGCAGTTCATTATTCCGTCTGCTATTTCTGTAGCTCATTTTGATTCAATTTGCATACATCATCGAAGCCGTCTGTTTGCGTGAGCTTTGTGGTGTACGTTGCAAGTGAAGGACAGCTAAAGGGAAACGGTGAGACAAATCACCTTCTTGTGTGCAATTGGTTCTCCTCAGAGCAAATGAAGAGATCTTTCAAAGGGATTAAGTATTATTTGTCATCGTATTATCCAAACAGCTATTGTCTTAAACCCCCAGTTCTCTTTCTTTGTCTTTATTAGTGGCGCCATATCTCGATGTCTCCGCCGTCAATCCCTTGGATATAATCTCCTCATGTGACCACAGAAGTAGCCGACTCATTTTTCGAGGCCAAGATTACACAAGCGGCTTCTTCTCAATCTCTTCATCTCTCTCCTCACTAATCCAAGTATTTTACCGCTCAGCTTTGACTCTGCCCCAACTGTGCACCTAATTCTTCCATCCTTTCCTATCCTGTCTGGCCTTTGGTGAACTTCCCCCCCACCGCTTCTCCACGCCTTCTTGACCTTGCCTTTGTGCCATCTACATTACCCAGACGCCCCCCTCTCGTCCCCTTAGTCTTCCCGAGGGAGTTTATTGGTATGACAGGCCATCATCAGGAGGGAACTACTAAGCGTAATGGGTGCAAGCACGCATCCACACATGCATGCTAGCTTCAATAGTTCAGCACAGAGGCAGCCTGGCAGTGGGTGGACACGCACGCACGCACACACACACACAGACACGCGTGCACGCACACACACACACACACACACACACACACACACACACACACACACACACACACACACACACACACACACACACACACACGCACGCACGCACACACACCCACACGCACACACACACACACACACACACACATGCGCGTGCACACTGTCTCTTTCACAGCTGAATGAGCATTTACTCCATGCATGATCTGTTTTCCCTTTCTCTAAAGAGAGTGAGTGGCCAGCTCATACAAGAGCAGATAGGAACTAATGACTGTTTGATTAATTCATTAGCCTAACACTTTATTGCTTGGCTTCAAGAGTCATAGATGTGTTTTTTTTTTTTTTTTCTCATCGACCAACTTTGCTCTTTAAAATCGGTCTCTTTTGCTGTTTTCTTTTTTACTTTGACTCTGAGCTTGTATAAGTAAAATGCCCTGTGCTCTTTTCTCAAGCAAAAAAAAACAAACAACAAAAGTCAACTTTTGCATATATAAATGGAGAAATATGCTAATGGCCGTTTAAGGTTCTTAAACTTAAGGTGCTCAAATTAAAAATATGAAACAAGTCCAGTCAAATTAAAATTCAACATCATCAGTTCCAGAACACCAGTCAAGCACAAATGGAAGTCTAAAAATAATCAACTCATAATATATTTTTTTTTACTGAACAAACCAATTTTAAAAATCATAGACCATTCTGTGCTATGACTTAACTATTTCCAGCACTACAATTCCATTGAAAGTGCACCCCTAATGTGAGACTAATTCACCACTCAAAACTGAAATAGAGTTAATGGATTTGAAAAAAATGAATTGAGATGTTAAACTATAAGAGTGAGTCACCTGCAGAGCTGGATGCAGCGATAAATAGACAGATGAGTAGTTCGATACACTTTAAGAAGGGGAAGATTTGGTGACAGACAGCCAAAGTTTCTTCTCGGACCTTAGGCCTTCTTGCCTGCCTAGCATCACCCGCCCGGATTCCTCATACATACATACATACATATCTTCTCACTCAAGGGATGTTTTTAATAGAATTAGGCCGCTTGTTATCAGCCGAGCGGCTAGCCATGCAGCGAGTGAGGCGAGATTGAAACAGCGATTTCCAATTTGAGATTGTGTCACACACATCTCCCTGTGCCTAGATAGCATCGTTGCATCAGCGCCACCATCTCCCCCGACTCACTTAGCCTTTTTTTTTTTTCCTCCCTCAGCCCCCCTCGCCATGGTTCTGCATGTTTTAGGCCAGTGGCACATTCAAGGCAAACATCTCATCCTTTCTTTTGACGCTTTATCACCTTGTCTCTTTTGCTCTCGTCTGGGGCGCATGCAGAGCATTACGCTTAAAACCTCCAAATGCATCTCCTCCGCTGCTGCTTTTTTCTTCTTCTTCTTCTTCCCAACACTTGTCCTCAATGCAATTCCCACTCCTCCCACAATTGTTCATTCTTTAGCATCTCTTCCCTCATCTCGCATCTCTGCGTCCTCCCACACTTTCCGCACATCCTTGGCCCGCCTTGGTTACTTTCCACCCCTCCTTTCCCTTTTCATCTCCTGTCACTCGCTCTATCCCAACAAAATGACCCCCCCCGCCCCACCTCCTCAACTGTCATCGTCTGCCCCCTCGCTTCATCCACTCTTCCTCTGCCTCAAGGCATTAGATCCCTTTTGACTTGTCTTGTCAGGTCTCCGGATTTTTGTTTTACCTCGAGAGATATATCATTTGTGTGTGTTCATGCACTACAGTCCTAGTCGCTTGTGGCCATGCGTGAGTGAATGTGTGGGACAATGTCTGAGAGGCTGGAGTGATGCTTTTGTTGCTATGTGTGTTTTTTTTGCTTGGAGGGTATTCTGTGGCTTCTCATGACCATGGAGCCGACTTTCCTCACAATACTTCAACTCGGGCTTTTTGCTCAATAGACTTGCAACTTAACAAATGTGGTTATTGTCCTCTTCTATCTTCTATTGTCCGCTATGGTGTGTACACCCACATGCACACATGAATTTACATCAGCAAGGAAAGTTGTCTCCTTTATTTCGGGTTAGAGCTGTCAAAATGAATCGGATTGATTATCAAATTAATCAACAACACATTTTAAAAACAACACCTGCTTTGACTTTGAAAACGATAACAACACCAGTAACTGTTTGGTGAGTACAATATAATCCCTCTTGTGATATTTTTTCAAAATAAATATTTAGTTGTTTCTATCATTAAGCAATACTAAATAAACAGTAAATAAGAAAAACATTTTCTAATCAAATTTCACGCAAAACAAATTTTATCCGATTGTTCAATTAATCAAATAAATAATTGATAGAGTAATCGATTCTAAAAACATTCGATAGAGACAGCCCTAAATAAAGTGACACTATTATTCTTTGAGCAAAATTGGCTTGGATTCAAAGACATGCGAAAAGCATATACAATGATAAAAAAAGTTTTCATTTATATAACACAGTATGTAATTGTTATTGTTTTTGTCATAAATGCAGATTTCTTGACACATTTTTTTTTACTTTCTCCTAGTCCTCTACCACTAGCGGAATTTTAAACATGTTGTTAAATAGCTTTCATTGTGGATTCAAATTAACATAAAGATGATAAAGAATAGGAGATTGAAAAATACGGATTTCATTATTTTGTGCCATTGTAAACTTGTCTTTGGATATCCCTTTCAGATAAATGCGAATACTAGTTGTGTTGATTTGATGTTGTTGTTGGAAGAACAAAGCAAACCCTCTTAAACATGACCTTTAAGCCTAATTGCTTGCAACCATCTGCTGCCTCAAGAAACTTGGAACTCAAAGAATGCTTGAGGCATTATTTAAACATACTCCAATGTGAGGAGAATTTGCTAAATTGGTTTCGTTGCATTTAAGAGAGATTGCTCTGTGTTTGCAGCCTTTAAAACGGCAGGACCATTACGTTTAAATCTCTGTGAGCTTTAAGTGCGCCTGAGAATTCAGGCAATATATTTCCTTCAGAACTGTGCTGAAAGAGAAGAAGAAAAAAAAAAAGCCCAAAGCCCAAACTTTTGTGGTTCTCTATTGTCTTGCCACATAGTTGTTAGCGCCTTTGGATATTTTGTACAAGTAAGATGTTATTGACCGTGTGTCTGCTACTTTGGTTGATCCAGAGCTGGACTTCCTGCCCTTTGAGTGCAGTTCTGGAAGATTTGTAGCTCCATTTTTGACGACTTAGCCAGTTGCCAATAAATATGCATTGCAGAGATTTTCCATTTAATAAGTTCCGCTTTCAAATTTGGACTTTCTGTCTAGTCTTATTTCACAATCAATTCTTCTACTCGCACTAAAGTTATCGTTAGCCTAATAGTAGGATTGCTCAATACATGATTAATTTACTGTCACATTCAGCACAAATATAAAGGTTGAATTCAGACAGTTGGACTCTTGTTTGTTGAATTTGCTGTTTTCATTGTTTCTAACATTGTCCACAACATTCTGCTCAAATTTATGTATAGGCGGGCGCACTGCTTCCGAAGAGAGTTATGGAAAGCATTTTTGGCTTCACAATGACTGCTGAGGTGTGCAACTGATTTGGCGGTGTTGACGCTGCAGGTAGGGCATGCAGTGAAGTCTGACTTTTTCCTCAGCCTGTGGTTAACTGTGATCTATCCGCACCACCTGGCATCGGTTCAACACTTGCTGAGCCTTCTGAGACCTTTAGTCGAGCTCTACCGCTTCCCTCCCTCCCTCCCAGAAACCTGGGCTTGGCTGCCTGTATGCATCCAATCTCGCCTCCAGGGAGCTAAGAGCTGCGCCATATATACATGGATAATTATCCAGGGGTACAGGATACCTTTAGGGACAATAAGTAGCATGGGGGAACAGCAACAAAGGAAAAAAACCCAGCCAAGTCTTTTCCCACATCAGCCCCACACACTCGTGTGGGCCTGACACTGACCGGATTGGAAATAAAACGATAATCGTACGCATTGGACGTCAGCTTTTACGAAGGCTGAAGAGTGGCAAAAAACTGATAAAGTTGACATGAAAATTATAGCAGCTATAGATGCGCCTCACAGTTGCAGGGTAAAATAGCAGGTTTGAGGTCAGTTCAAGTGTGAACAGCCTAAATATTCATGTCAGTGCACTGTGGAGGCAGTCAAAGATCTCTAAGGCCAGCGCAGAATGTTCTTTTTGATATCCTCTCTGCTGTTTTATGGACTATTTCGGTAGAACTGCTGCTTTTCTCTAGTTGGAACTAGTATTGCGCTAAGTAGGATGCTGTTGCAGCCTCCTTTATTTTACAGTTCTCCCCAGGCTTTTCAGCCCCCCCCTCTTAGCTCCGCCTCCCACTAGTGACCTCCCGTAGGCACTGGATTATGACCCATCATGCGGGTCCTCTGTGCCTCATCTCTCTTCTGCTCACAGTTCATATCTCTCCATCTCCCTTTATCGCAAAAACACAGCTAGCAGTTTTAATCATGCCCTGAATAAAAGACACATTTCCAATTAATGGGACTGCTGTTTGTTAGGCACTGTGATTCTATAATAACTTCGATGGGGCTCAAGAAGATTTGTAAGTTTGAAAAAGAAAAATCAGTGCAAGTCAAGCGGGATGGAATGTCAAGTGTCTGCAGTTGTATCCAGGAGATCGATGCCTGTATTTGGTTCAAGTGACCCAATTCAGATTTTTTTTTCTCCTTCTTCAACGTTGCACAATACGGATTTGCATCACGGTAACATAAACAGATGAAAGATTTTTTGGGGAATCCTATATCCTCAGATTCCGATGCGGATTTACTCAAATGCATCCGTCCATATATTTTGTGGAGCGGCTGGGGTGCCTATTCCATGGCCAATTCCACTGACAAGTGTTGTGAATGGAAAATTTTGTGCAATTGATCCTCTGCTAGCTGGCCAAAAGTAAAACAAATACATTATTAAATGCGCCACAGAGTAAGCCAATTTTAGGTTATATGATGTAGAACTGGTAGTTACCCAAAACTTTTTAATTCTGAGTGGTTTAATGCATCATTATGTTGACACTTTTTTTATTTATGCTAAAACATATGATTTAAATAATAGTCGACAAAACAAGTGAGACGTCTCAAATTTCTGCACAAAAAGCGAGAATTGGTATAATTCAGATTGATCGTCCTTTTCAAAATGGTCAAATGCACCATTTATTGATGGAGAGAAATCTCTTTGTATAAAAACAACACCGTTGGAGTCAATCGTAAAAAGCTCACTAAACTATTAATCATGTCAAATTATGACTGATGGTGGCAAGTGGAGTAACGCAATAAATATATCTCTCAGAGACATCAAGAGTTACTAGATATGGTGGTTAAATTTGACATTATCACAAGTCCATTTAATTAGCAAAAGGATTTTTTTCCTAATATCGTTGTTGTTACATATAGGTTGATCCAGATATTCAAGTAAATTTAATTAGATTTACCCTGTTGGTCATTCAGTGAGCCAACCGACAGTTCATGACATGAGTTATTTCTGTCTGATTTTACAGCGATTATTTATTTATGTATTTTGGGCATCCTAGCACTTGCCGCCATAAACCGGGAGTGGCATTTTAACAATAAATGAAACTTGCTTCTATATTAGTGCGTTATCTCAGTGATATATTTCCCAGTGTACATTTATAGCTTTGGTCTCATTCCATCTTTGATGAAATCTCTCACTTTACTAGGATTACATAAATGCACTGTTGATAGAGACCTATATGCTGCTGCGTTAGCTTGTATTCCACTGAGTTGAGATATTGTACTTTATAGTCGCACTTGCAAAGAGTCCACATTTATCTCAAGACAATTGTTTGTGCCCTCAAGAGCCTGTAATTCAAATGGCTGCATATTTTTCCTCTCCATGTGCACGGCACAGCTTCTTGGGGGCATCTCATATTGGCTTGCCTCCCCCTCACTCCATCAATACGCTTGACACCAGTCAGTATGAATCCAAAGTGCATCAGTGCGTCAAGATATAGCGTTTTATTTCATACTACTCGCGGGAGACATGCTCTTTCAAATGGAATTAAAAGGAAATCATTTTTTTCCCCATCACTGACAGAGAAGGTTGAAAAAGTGTATTAACCAAAGGTAATTGAATCTAAAAGCACCGGAGTACAGTTTGGTGTTGAAATTAACCTGAGCATGTTTCTCAATTGAGGTCTGACATTGAGGCTAGGGAGCTTTGGTCATAGGAAATTGTGCAGATCATTTATTTATTTTTGCTCAGATGCCAGATAGGCTACATTCACAGTTCAACTGAGTTCATTGCTATTCATCATGGGGAAAAAAAAATCAACATCTTCTTCTATGAGCAATGGGCTTGTCTTATTTATTGACAGAAATGAGACGATGTGGATGCTTACGGGAGTTCTGTACTGCAAAAAAAAAAAAGCAAACACAATTTACATTTTTTCGAGACATATTTCACTCTAGTAGGGAGATTTTAGTTATCGTGGAGGAAATACAGAGCCATACAATAATTTTACAGAAATGAAATGCATGTTTTTGGATGGCTATAACTGTAATTGCATCATCAATGGGCTAATAAAATAAAAATACACACATTTAATACTTTTTATTGAAAACATTTTCATAATTACAATTCAATACAACAGTACCCTTCTTGGGAAGGAATTACGAGTCAAGAAAATCCGCGAATTGACATGTAATCGGAATGAAGTGCTTGAGTGATCGAGCATACTTTTGACAAAAGTCTTGCTGGCGGCGCATATTCAACTTTGGCAAATTAATAGGTGTCTGGACTCTCGAGAGAAAATCATACTCGGTAAACAGCATGGCGCCCGCCACTCAATAAATGTTTGGTGATATTAGTTGAATGTCACAGACTAATTCGCTAATCTGTCTGTTGTGCACCAAAAACAAAAAAAATGCAAATGAGCCTGTTATTTATATATCGTTTTAGAGGAGTTGTAGCCGGTGAATATGCAATACACAAATATAGCCCAACCAGTGGACGAGTCTAAAAAAAAAAAAAAAAAAGGGTAAGACAAAATGAATGTCGATTTTGATTCCAGTAAAGCTAGAATTTCATGAGCAAGCTGCTGAATTGCACGTCAATTCCATTTGCATAGCTGAGTATGTGTAATTTTTAATTCTTGTTTTATACTTTCTCCAGAACTTACTTTTGATAACTTCTGCCTGAACAAGCATGTTTGAACAAGTTTCTTTTTAAAGTTAGAAAGAAAAATGACACGAGTTGGAGCTAACAGGCTATTGTGAGGCAACAATGAACCACGTCAAGGCCAAAAAAATACAAAAGAAAGTAGAGGGAATAAAAATGAGGAGGTAGTCTGTGAATGAGGGAGAAAAAATATCGTATAAAATGACATTAGCTACTAATAAAAAGTGTAAAAAGTATCAATCTGGCTCCTGGCTAAAATGATGGTTTATTTATTACTATTATATGTAAAATATGATTTATGATTTGTTCCCTGACTCGATATGTTTTATGAAAGTACTTCCAGTCTAATTCAAATGATCAATGTTGTCTCACAGACATAAATGGCCGCAAATGCCCATGAAATGTTTACTCTCGCCATTACGCTGCATTTTAGCGGTCATTCATTCCTTCCTTCCTTCACTGATCCTCGAACAGAGTTGTGAAGCACTTTCCTCATTTGTGGCCTACAAATCACTCATCCAAAAAGCAAATTTGTCACACAAGAGTAGCTCTGATCTACATACAGAGTGAGAAACTGTGAGCGGAGAAGCATAGAGGGTAAAAGGAAGGGAAGTCGCTTTGGCCAGTTAAAGCTGAACAAAGTTGGAGAGACAGAGATTAAGAGGACTACTGAGCCTCCGTTTCTGCTGAACCACAAGCCCAGCTAGTTTCCACCAATTACATTCATGCCCATGTACATCCTGGATTCGGAACGTAACAATGGCCTCGAGGGGCTTCACTCTGCTGGTACACACTTGAACCCCTCTGCCACCACCACCTCCACTACTTCATCTCGCCTGCCTGCCAGTCTCGTATTCTTGGATACACACTCACGTCTACACACAGACGCAGTGTGTGCATATAAGGCTCTCCCATTTTAATCTCATCACTCCCTCCAGCTTTGTCTCTCTATTACCCACTCACCAACCAAGCCACTAAACACATTCCCACTCAACCCCCCCCCCCCCCCCACACACACACACACACGCAAATCTTTTCTGTCACTCCTCTCCACTGTCTTCCCATTCTATTCTTCTCACTCTTTCCTCCCTGGGCTTTCCATCCATCCACCCATCCATCGTTCCCGCTCCATGCACGGATTGAGCTCCGATGATGGTAATAAGGCCGGTGATTGCCGGGGAAGAGCGAGTTGAGGAATGGCATCTATTGATGATCATGACTGTGGCAGCACACTAGCTTTAGGGGGGCATCATTATTAGTGGTAACAATAACAGCAACACCCTGATCCCTTAATTAAATAATAGAGGCCACTGGCAGGCTGATCTGAGAATTGGAGAGGTGGGCTACTGGATGGACATGGGGCTTTGAGTGACGGCGAGGCTGAGAGGTGATGAAAGAGGAGAATGGAAAATAGAAAATGGGCTGGGTTTGGGGGGTTAAAGGGAGATGTGAAGATGTAATGACTTGGGCAGTGTTGTCACATAGCCACATTTATGCGGTGTTGAAAGAATTTCTCACACCACCTTCAGAGGCGCTGAGCACAAATGAGGCAGATTGCACAATTTTCGGTAACAGGTGAGCTGAAGGGAGAATTCAAATATATTAGGCGAAGCAGGATTTTGAATTTTCTAGCTGACTTGGTTGCAATAGACTTGATGGTGATGAACGGCAAACTGGTTATTCAAATTGTCATCATCAGTGTTAGAGTGAGGAAGCATGTTGTTATCTTTGAAAGAAGTTGCACCCAGTCTCTTCTGATCTGTGTCTTGATTGGCCCGACATTGGCTTTAGGTAGAACATCTGTTGTCCACGGGGAGGTGGAGTGGCTTGAAACGCCAATTTTCCATTCCAGCTTCTGTCTGATTCAGACTCTAAAAGAGAGTTGCACTAGTCTAATCATTATTGAGTCAAGCAGGACTTGGACTGTATCAACATGTATCATCAATCAGCAGCTAAGGTAGATGAGATCCCAAACAAAGGTGCAATTGGGATTACAGACTTTGTCACTAATAGCAAATTAAATCTTTTTTTTTTTTTTTAATATTTTGCCAATTATAAACAGGGATGTTGGCCGAACTGTCACTGACAGACATCAAACTTTGTTGTAGGGTAGTGAGCAAAACCTCATTTGATTTTGGTGTAAAATAAAATTTCTTCTGGATTTTTTTCTTTTATTAGACTACACCATCCCCAACGTTTCTGTTAACTTAGGTTGCTGGAATAATTAGTGTGTGGTCGTTTGTGGCCATTGATTGTTGATTCTTACAATTGGGTCGGACAAACAAGGCAGCTCAAATACGACGCTCCTTTTTATTGTCCACAAAACAGCCGATTGCAAATGGACCAACGCTAACCACCTTGTCGGAGCGTAATGACTGTTTGTCGTTTGAGCATGTTTGCATTTCTTCATACTGTCGCTTTGTATTTTGTGAGTCGGCACGTGATTCCGCTCGCTTTGTCCCTTTGCTGTTTTCTGACAGACTTGATTTAGCAATGCGATGGCTCTAATGGAAAGCTAGTGATCAAATTGTCGCAGCATACTGTGAACACGCTCACCGTGTGACAAGTCTGGAGAACACGCTAATGATGTCACTCATGTTAATAACATGGCATGCTTTCCTGATTCCTCCTATTTTTCTCTGTGGGTATTGAAAAAAAAAAGTGACATATTCATAGCCGAACACAATATTTGCATCTTGTATTAGCATTTGATCATTTCAAAAGGAATACATTCATCGGGGTCAAATTTCAGTCTGCCGGGAAGATGAGGCGAATAAACAAGAGAAGAAATGGATGAAGTTGAGAATAAAATACAGAGTAGGATATTAATACGCTCAATATCTCGAAGTGGAGAATGGGGGAGACGAGATGGAAGTGTTCCGCTGTGTTTTAATGACAGAGGGAAGCTCTCTGGAGGCAGAGAGGCCCATTCCCTGAATTTTTCATAGCAGGCTTCACGGTGAGATGACCAAAAGACACCTTGATACGCTCCCCATCTCGTCCTCTGAGAGCAGCCCTTCATCAGCCGTCTTGCCCACCTGATGAGATGAAGTCAGGAGAAAATAAAAGTCCAAATTGTTTGGGGAAAGGAGGGGCATAAGAAAGTTAACATTGCTGCTGATGGATTTTGCTGAACGGATTCACATCGTAGAAATGTGTCCAACTAAATTGAATTTGGCTGGGTATTCCCATGACCCCACGTATTCCATTTAATGGACTTAAACACATTTTGCACTACTGAGCCACTCCTTCATAAATCGGAATAAATAATGGCAAAGTAAGCCAAATGTTCTTTTTATAAACATTCGAAAATCTTGTAGGTAGTAATATTTTAACACTATGGCAAAGTGCTCATGAGCTCGTTAAGTCGAACATGCAGGTATGAGGCCAAACTTTGTTGTCGAACATGTCAAATAGCAAAGCACCATCCATGTCAATCATGAAACAAACGGCACGTTTCTATTTATAACCCAAGTGGGGAGGGCGAGGCAAGGAAAAGCATCAGCAGGATGCCTTCTGCTAGAAAGTGGCTATTTGACTAAATCATTTTTCATTGCTTCATATTAGTTAATGTTGTGTACAATTAATGGGTTGCTGTACTGTACATGTCATCATCTTGTAACAGTTTACAGATTGTGTTTATGAAGCTCGTTTGGAAATGATAGCCTCTCCTGATTGTACTTTTCCCACCATGTGTTATTCCCTAGCTAAATTGTTTAGGTATGTCATACTGAATATCACATAAAGTTTCATAAGTGCTATAAAATGACTGCCAAGCCTTGGAGACACAACCACAGCGGATGATCTGAAATCCACTTTGCCTGTGATCTCAGCTATCCACAAAATCCCTTTTGGCCTCCTTCTTATAACGACTGCAATTAGACGAGGTAAAAGGATCATGTTTTTCGTCTTTAGCGTCCCTTTGGTAAACATTGCCGTTAGGATCAATTAACCAGCGGCTAATGAGCAAAGTGGGGTTCTGTCCTAATATCGCACTGCTTTTCATTGGTATTTTTTAATGAATGACTTTTTAAGTCAAAATTGCCAAAGTTTTTAATTGTTTTTCTTTTTGAGTGAGTGTGGAGGGGGATCATAGTCTTAATTATAAAGGGCAGGGTTTTAAGTGAGGGGGATTTAGACTTTTAATTAAAGTGGAATTTGATGTAAGCAACAGGCTGGATTCATTTTCCGACAAAATTTCCCCTCTGCGGTTCCCATCGCTATTTCTCATCAGCCCAAATGGTGTCAATGTCTCCCTCCTTGTGGGCTGGTGCTGTTGGGAGACGGATTAGAGATCTTTGAGAATATCATTTTCAAACTGCTGGCGAGAAGGAGGGGCTTTGCTCGGGTTTTGGTCATTCCAAGATGGAATTGTTGAGCTTCAGATAAATGATGCTACGATGCTTTTCTTGCTCTTCACCTCCCCTCTCCTCCTCCTCCTCCTCCTCCTCCTCCTCCTCCTCCTCAATCCCTTAATAGCACATAAGGATGTTTTCATAGGGGTGATGAATTGGGCTGAAGTGATTAGTGTGGTGTGAAATGTGATTACATTCACTAGCTTTGCTGATTTGTTGAACAGATGCCCTCTGCAAGCTTGACTTTAGTATGTTAGTGTTTAACTAGTCATCCCCCAGAGCGAGAAGTCTCAATAGAGATTCACAGGTTAATTGGCTTGATTATGGATGGTGTTCCTCCAGGATCCCGGCAAGAATGCAATATGCGCTTCATTTGTTATCAGGGGAGTTGATATCACTCACTTACTTCATATAGTATATACGTATGCAACATAAAGATAGAGTTTGACGAGTTCTACTTTTTCCCATGAAAATGTCATATTGTTTTCATAACTGTACATGCACAGCTTGTTTGTGGATTTCAACTAACGACTAAAGTGCACTGTTTATCACGATTATCTTTATTGATGGCAATTTGTCAAACTAAAATCGAAAGAGTCGGAAGGAAAAATCCTTTTTTGAATTGTTGCAATCTGGTAAGCTGCTTTGCTAGTTCAAAATGCTGCACTAGTGTGTGCAGAACACAAAACAAATGATTCCATGCCAGTAGAAAGTAGAGAAAAGAACCAGCCAAGGGTCTATAAAAATATTAACTTTGCGATTATTTAATTTTATTATTTAATTTAATTTTATTTTTTGCTGTTGTGTTTTTCCAATCATAGACGAGACTCTCAAAACAGGTTGATTTCAATCAGGCATGAAAAGAGGCTTATGTTTTTTTACACCATTGAGGCATGGTTATTAAGATACTTGGGAAGTGTCTTTAATTCCGGGGGGAGGAATCATATGTCTCCTTTAAAAGTGAATAGCAGTCATAAGTGATGTGACGCTGCCTGTTGTCTTTCTCCTTCCGGTCCCGTTTGTGTGATTACGCCAATCACTTTCATTAACATGCCTTGCCATTAATGTCATTTCCCATGCTTTCTTACACGCACACTAATGACAAGCACTCAGCTGTAGGTTGATTTCGGTCGATCCAAAGTACATCTCGCTATTACTTGAAACCTCTGACACGGAATCAACTCATCTCATCACGATACAGTATTCATAAACACTGATCTTGATTAACAACAATCCAGCAGCATAATCAGCCATTTGAGTTGCTGCTTCTTTTTCTTGCTTTGCCCTGAATCAATTTCACAGCCCCACCTTTTCCTTATGTTTCTCAAAGAGGAAAACAATTTGGATTGGCAGACATCAGTCTTTCCCCTTTTTCTCCAATTTGTGTTCAATGTGTTGCTTCCCATTTTTGCACACTGCTTTTGACAATACTTAGTTTTCATTCGTGCCTATTGTTCCCTTCATCGTCTCCTTTCTCATGTGTCTCTCGGCTTTGCTTAACGTTTCCCTTCAGATGCACATTAACCGTGTACTTAAAAGAACAAAATGAGTGCAAGGGGACTTATGGGATATTGGCAGAATGTTGGTTGGATACAAGCTCTGGCATCAGATATGAAATCAATAGGGACAATTTAATAAAACAACGCACGGGATTTGCAATATCTCCTTTTCAAAGACGCTATTCTCTGTTTGGTGCAGATTATCATCTTTAAATGACAAGGAAATGGAAGGTTTGACGGTATTTATTTTTAGACGTGACAACAGTCAATATGTAGAATGTGCTTTTAAGAAGATAAATTCACATAGAGTCTATGTAAAAAGAAAACTGCAATGTTTTCACTGCGGCGCTTCTATTTACCATCTGCATTTTGCAGATAGCGTTTATATATTTTTTCCTTTCATGTTTAATGCAAATGCCTGCATTATTGGTCCATGCATGTGGGCTGCTAAAGATGAGCTTGATAACGCAAAGTGTCAATTTACCGTGACCACTAGTCTGTGACATTAATCAAAATGTCAACCCTAACATACACGGGGGGCTCCATTCCATGCTGCATTATATTAATAAATAATATTTGAAGAATGAAGTCATTAATATTCATAAGTCATTCACTTGGGCCTCTCTCTCAACCAGTGATCAGTGTATTTCTTGCGAGGTGGTCACGCCGTCACTTGGGTTACACAGCCAATTGGATGGTGTGGTAATGCTGCAAAGCAACAAAATTACGAGAATGATGATAATAATAGTAAATATGATTAAAAATAAATCAATAAATAATCATTTAGTATGATTTTTTTAGTATCAGTATTCCTGTACGCGCGTGTACCTAATTTTGTCACTTTCCATGTCCTTTCATCGTGAGCTGTTCATGCTCTTCAGTTTTTATTTGGTAGTATCAAGGTAAATAATCTTCTTAAGTTTTGTTTTCTTTAATTCCCAATGCTTACTGGCGCAGCCCATTTGTCATGATTAGGCTTACATGGCACCATGATAATGACAAACAGTGGAATGAATATTCATCCACTGGGACTTTCTCCAAATATACGCTAAATAGTCAAATGGAAAAAGGTGGCTTATACATTATTCCAGTCAAAGTTTGATTTAATTTGCAACTGCTGTGTTACTTTGTGAGTAATTCAAAGATGTAACCAACCATCCACCATACTGCCTCTTTGTGTTGGTAAACTTTGGATTGCTGCATCCTTCAAAACGTTTTCTTTCTCGATGGAATTGGCCAAGGTTATTCCCCACGTTTTGTATTTTCTTTTGTAGCTGGAGCTCAATTGAAAGAACTTGATTATACTTTTACTTTCTAATGCATTGCATTTGCTGCTACGCTTCTCTCAACGCTCCACTGAGGATTTGAAGTGGAAAATAACATCAGGTGTGCTTTAAGCAGAATAAAAGTCTTCATTTACGCGCACGGCTTTGACAGCGAGACGGCTGCATGTTCGGGAGTTTGAACACAAAATTGCATATTTCTGCTACTGGATATTGGTTAGAAGCAGGGCTGTGGACTCGGTCGGATTTTTGCACCGAGTCCGGCCTCTTGACCACCGAGTCCGAGTCCGTGTCCGAGTCCGAGTCCGGCTGTCCATTTTTTCTGCTAATTCATGTGACTGCTTAGTCTTTATTCAAGGCTAATTTAGATCAAAATCAAAATAATGATATAAGCTGGGTGACATAATCATCCTTGACATTGGTACATAATGTAAACATTAGCCTAAGTGCAACTCAACGTGGCCGCATTGATCGTAAGCAGGGCTGTGGACAGTATTCCTACGCGCATTCTCAGCAGCATGATGAAAATAAAATTGAACGTATTTTTTTTTTATTGTCGGACTCGGTGGACTCGGTCAAAATCAGCACCGAGTCCGGCAAAAATGACCGAGTCCGACCGAGTCCGAGTCCCCGAGTCCGAGTCCGAGTCCGGCAAAAATGACCGAGTCCGACCGAGTCCGAGTCCCCGAGTCCACAGCCCTGGTTAGAAGGAATACTTGCGGAAATGAGCATAGCCAGCTTTGTGTTTGGAGGCTGGCTTGAGTCTTTGGGTGTACTTGTTCCAATTCTACCCCACTTTGGTGCTTCATATTTCATCACTTCATTATACAAACTTGACATTATCAGAGTCCTTGATGCCTCTTTCGAGTCTTGATCATTTCGATTGTGCATGTTAGACCAATATGGCTGTGCTCTTGCATGGACAAGCGTAGCTTCAGTTCTGATATTTCAGTTCAATTTCGATAATGCAAGGTGGCAAGTCAACGTATGTAACTCTAACCATTCAGTGTATGCTGAATAGCATCCGGTCGTTGTATCTTCAGTCACATCTCGCACATTGGATATCCTAATGAAGGGCATTCAAAGGACTTGGTTGAGTCTTTTTGAAAGAAACCCGGAGAAACCTATTTATCTTCCCACTATCGGCACCTCTTATCCTGTGCAGGGTCAACTGGACCCCATTACGGCTGATGTCATGCAAGAAGTATGGTGCCCACTGGATAGATCACCAATCGTAGGTGAGAAGTTGGAAACAATTTGGGAAGACACAGGAGCAAGGCACAATTGACCTCTGTAGTTTGAAGTGACGCGAACCCACAGACAAACTTATTAAGAAAGCAGCCGGTGAGGGGAGTGAGACAGAGGCCAGCTAAGAGAGGAGACAGGAGGTAGATGCAAGAGATTGATGAGGGAGAGTGAGAAACTAATTCTCACTTCACTCTGGGCAGGAAGATTAAGGAAGATTAGAGAGATCGAGTGAGGAAAGGAGAGATGGACTGATAACTACCGCTGCATGCAATACAAGGAACTTTGAATGTCCACAGTGGGATGTAATGAAATGAAAATACACAACTGGGATAGACTTAAGAACACAGGTGACTTGCTCACAAATCAATCAAGTACAGAGGGGGGTTCTAAAAGCATTGATCTGCAAGTGTATAAACGTCTTTTAGCTCCGAGACCATTTCTGTTAGTGTGTTGAGATCCATGCCACAGAAGAGCGGCCGCAAAATCCAGGTAATCTCCATATCTCCTTTGGGATTTATCCTCTTGTAGAGACCAAGTCTGTGTGACGGTCTCGTTTACATTCAGTTTTTTAGCTTGTAAAAAAAAAAAAAAAATGGGTAAGGGGGGGTTAGGGGGAAACCTATTTTCCATTCCCTGCCACTGACATTTATTTATTCACTCTTAGGAGTGGAGCTGCAAAAATGTCAGTAGCTATAGGCAGCAGAAAATGTTTAAGGGGAAGCACTTGATAAAGATGTAAGAACCAAGTGCATTAACGTACACAACATATACCCACAAAAAAAAAAAAAAAACAAGGAAGGAACTATCTATAGGAAATAGAGGTACTGGTAGTCTCAATCCGTCATGCAGGATTATAGTGTAAACTTCTCCACGGCCCTGCCATGTGGATTTAATGCAAGAAACACACATGGCTTCTCTGCACACAGTGGCCTTATTATCCCAGCACCGTATTACAGACAAAAGGGTGGATGAAGATGCAGTGGGGTTCTTCTCCTGCCGTCGTCACTTTGTGATGTCTGCAATCCAAATCCCTAAAGCCTCGGAATCAAGGTCTTCCAGGGTACAACTTTGAGGGTGACTTTAACTTACACCTGTGTGGTGGAGGCGGGCTCATTACCGCGCCGCCACTGAGGAGGAGGTCATCACACTTACTGCCTGTCCCTTGTTTCCAGGGCCATTTTGTTCTTCATCGTCTTCTGTGTTCAGTGCCATTGATGGTTATAGATGACAAAGATATTAACTGGCTTGGCAAGGAGTGAGTTAAGCCACATTTTCACTTGCTCTGGATCCAGAACATTGGAAATGTATGAATGCACCCTGCAGAAAAAAAAAAAAAAGTCTGACACTGCCAAACTTTCATCTCAAATAGAAACACACCACTGAGTTAGGCAAATGTTGTTAAGAAATCTTCCCTCCAAACACCCCCACAGCCATCTTGGGCTGCTTTCAAACAGCAAGGAATAGGAGACAAATAGAAACAATGCTTCCGCAAAAAATATTGGAAAAAAAAAGAGGCTAAAATAAACATTTTGCCCACGTAGCAGAGGCTTTCACTTGATGACTGCCTCTGCAAAAATCTTCCAATGCTTTTTTTTCCCTCCATCTATCCAACGCTCATCTCAAGTAAAACTACTTGCATGGCGACCTTCTGGAGGTAGACAAATCGTTATTGCTGCCGAAGTTGACGGATAATAAATCAACACCCATTCTAGGTCATGTAATTAAGATGACAAAAATTAGAGGAGAAGGGTGACGGGGGTGTGTACTTCTGGAAGTCTGTGACTGACTGACTGACTGACAGTAATGTCACTGGTGTGACAAAATAAGCTCTCGGCCACGCATAATTCAGCAGTATTCAACCAACCTGTTGCTGTCCAAATAAGGGAAGCAACAGAAGGCGGGCAATTTTGTTTTCCTATTTGCATGAAGATGAGATTTGGTGGTCCAGCTTTGGTGGTTGAACATTGCAAATCGTGACCATCCTGTCTCTCTAGTATGCTCAACATTCGTTTCAATTCTGCAGACCTTCAGGGCTGCAAGGACCTATGACAGACAGGGGCCCTAGAAAGTCCTAGCTATTTTCTACTCACATGCCAGATTTTAACCCAGAACCTCTTGACTGTTCGGCAGACTCTCTCGTTGTGGATCGAAGAGTGATTTTTTTTCCCCCCCCTCCACAGCCAGGAATGCATTTCTTTTTAACAGCCGACAGGTAGTATAATTAGATGTGTTGGTGATGTCAAAGACGGTGGGGCTGCTTATTGATATACACATGAAAGTCTTAAATAATTTACAGTGGTTTCGTTGGTGAAAAGATTTTAACCCATTGTGGTTCGTTCTCTGTGCAGAGGTCCATGATATATTTTTTTTCCTTTGACCTCTTTTATTTTTGTATTGAACTGTTGTCGGCTTGTCACGGATCTATCTGTGTGAATATAGACACCGAGAGGCCATGAAGTACAGGAGTATTGCTCCCAGGCATGTTTAAGGTAAGAGTAAAAAGAGATAAACAACTTTTTCTACACAGAGGCCGAGTTGAAGTGCTTTGTTAAGAGTGAGGGGGTATTTTTGTGCTGTAAAACCAGGTGAAATAATAAATATATATATATAACGATTATTTTTATTTTACGTTAGGATGATGAAAATAATTCTATGATCAGAAAAGCCCAAAGGAGACATGAGCGAGGTCGTCCACCTTTTTTTCTTTTTTTATTATACCCATGTGAGGACGTGTCGTTCTGTACCCGTAGCTTAGGTCAACATGATGGTTGAGTCTCTCCACTGCCGAGTACATGTGAGATTGTGAGGCCAAGTCCGCAGCAGTCCCAAGGACTTGAGCTGAATGGCAGCCAGTGTGTTGAAAGGATCCCTTAGCTTTTTGAAGCTGCACATGCAGCCAGGCAGAAAAGGAGGCGAGACAAGCTTGTTAGCTTGTTGACAAGCATCAGGTGTAATTGCACTAAGGGCTTTGGCAGCACATGACTCAACATTTAGGGAAGAAAGAAAAAGAGCCTGATGTCCTACCAAGAAAGACCTTGGCAACCGTCAGAGTGTGTGCCCGACACTAAAACATCTACTGACCTTTGTGCATGAAGATCATTGATGCTGATGAGGCTCGTTTCTCATTAGGAAGGCCCGAAGGTGAAGACATGTCAGATGTTGTTTTTTTTTTGGTTTTTTTTTGTCATGATTGAGTCATGTAAGGTTTGTTAACATCTATTTTGATGCTCTATTCAATGATTCAGTTCAAGCTTCTCTTTCGGGAATGGTAGAAAGGGCTTTATTAAAAATTTTGCTTTCATATTTACCTGTAGGGAAAAATCTCATTTTATGATGGAAATATTTTTATTGGAACAATTTTTGTGCTTACACTTTGCAGTTGTGTACTGCATCAGATGTGTTTTTTTTTTTCTTCTTCAATGTTTGTTTTGTTTGGTGTGAACCTGTTTTGGACATTTTGGCCGTGACATTCTTTAGTGGAGATTATTGGCACTTGGGTCTGCGTGCACCTTCACCGACAACCTGTTTACAACAGTCCCACTGCGTCTCCCCTAGTTTTATTTTGGTGACTTGCTGGACCATTTGAATTTTGGTAGCATTTGGGCCATGCTATTTTATAGTGCGGTGATTATCAGCACGACTGGACCTCTGCAGTTTGTCTATGGTGATACAACTGCCAAGAGCTTTGCCCCAACTTTGAACCAGCTTGATGGCCCATGTCCTCCCAGCAAAGAGAGATATGAAGAGAGCTTACAGGCAACAAAGTAAAGTGATGCGAGAAAGAGGACTAAATGGGCCAGAAGAACTGAAACACTTCTTCTGGATGTGTGTTACTCGCCAGTGGACCAACTAACGACTGTTAAAAATCTGCAGTTTATTTACACTCAAATGCAGCTTCTAGCAACGTTTAGATTTATTTGTATGATTATTATATTTCTCGCATTTATTTATTTATTAGAAATACCACCCGCTTTAGAAATAACGTTGAGTAGAGTAAAAATATGTGAGGCAGAATTATTATTTTTCCTTAGTCCACAAAATGAAAATAGCCATTTCATATTTATAGCCACAGATTGAAATAAAAAGCCAGAAGGTAAAACTAAACATGCCACTTTGCATCCTCCTTCAACGGCTGGCACTAAAACCTAAACGACAATGAAGGTGATTTATTTGCAAACCTTTATGTGCTACTGTAAACACGTAAACTGGCTTGAAGGGTAATGTGTAGTAATAATAATTAACATTTAAACACGCCAATAACTGACATCGCAAGCATTCATAGCAGCATTGCTGTCATGATTGACATCTATTCCATTCAATGATGCAACAGAGGGAATGATGGATGATAGACTGTGCAGGAAAAAGAAACTGAAATGTAAATAAAGTTGAGAAACATCTTAATGAGGCACAGCTGTCAGGTCACCACAAAGTTCAAATAGATTGTGGCATTGTTGTACTGGGTGCTCTGGAAAAAAAGCAATAATGATGGTAATTGCACTCATAAAATTGTTCATAATATTAGAGAAGCAAATGTTAAACACCTCTCAATATGATCTTAAATTGTGCTCCACAATAATACAAATATTGTCACATCAAGTGTCAATTGTAATGAAAAATGAGTTTAAAAATGCTTGCTCTTGCAGCACAGTGGCAGATTGAGTGTTGGGTAGAATATTGGCATCATGTTTCGAATCAAACTTTTCTTCTTCTTGCTATAAACATTCCAAGTCATGCATGTCAGGTTAAGCTCAATTTAAAAATAGCGGGCAAAAGGTTTCATAATCCCCATTATGTTTAATATTCTCCATGCGGTCTGATTATTTTCATTATGTAAATGCATTTATGAGGCAAATGAAGCTTTAAATTACAAGCAATCACTGGGTCATAGTTGGTGTAGCCACACAGCGTGTCTGCATTGAATTGTTACAAGCACACAAAGCAGACTGAGAATGTCTTGAACTCGCGCCAAGGCAATAAAATATGGGCCACAAATGTTGTCCCTGTCACGACCCACTGGCATCGTGGTTCTCTCAACTGTCTCCTGTCAAGATTTATTAGATTTTTATTGCGTCTCTCACTTTTATACAGTGTAACCTAAGATAGAGAGGTAGGAGAGGAGCTTGTATTTGATGCAAAGAGACGGTTACATCAATTTCAAACCAGCTCAGCAGCAGCAGAAGCCAAAGTATAACTTTTGTCTTGCATAAGCGGATCAGAATTAATACTCAAGAAAAATGAGGAACTGAAATGTGCCTCTTATGTTTGTTTCGAAAATATATTTTCTGACCTTGCATATCCTGCTCATTTAATAATTCAATAAGTTTTTTATTTTGTTTCTTAATATTAGTTATAGCAACAGGCAATTATCTACATTCTGTACAGTAAGCATATATGTATTCTTGATATGTAAACAACATTTTGTAGAACTAAAGCATAGGTGTCAAATTCAAGGCCCGGGGGCCAGATATGGCCCACCACATCATTTTCATGTGGTCCGTGAAGACAAATTTTGCAACGACTTTGTGTCATTACTAAAATTACAAATTGTCTTCACTTTAAAAAAAAATAGATATTGCTTGCAATTTCTACTACCATCCATCTTTTAAAAATATTTGAACAGTTTTTACAAGTCTCTGATTTCAACTGTACTGTATATAGAAGTAACCGCGACAAAAACGAGTTTGACACCCCTGCACTTCACAGCTTTAGTGCTACAAATGATAGTTATACTGTTTACCACGGATTTGAAAAGGGCTTTTGTGCTTATTTGTGCACGCCGACCTTCCTATGGGCAAGCGCACCTGCTGTCAGTCCTTCAGCAAGGCTAAGACGTATTTGAATCAGATATTTATGCATTCAGAAAGGAACGAGCTCCCCCCCCCCCATCCTTGCTTACTGACAGGCTTACTTTTTATCTGACAAGGTTCAAGGCAAGGCCGACGATGCTTTGTACTTAAACATACCGCGTTGCTCTTCCAACGAGGGCCTCAACCCCCTTCCCCCCAAATCCATCAGAACTTACTTCGGTACTTATTTCCCGGAACCCTACACTTGCCCTTGTAAAGCCATACATAATTCTTTTGAGGTCCAGCCTTTCTTGTGCATAAGCACACTCCAGTTTTGTCTTGGACTTTTCTGAGTCCATAGAGGCATTCCCCTGGGCTTTCTTTACCTTCCCAAGCAGCTTGAAGGATTTTGGTTTGTTTGGAGATTTTCTGTTTATTCTGAGCCTGTTCAAAAAAAAATGTGTATTTGATGATGTAGCATTCTTTAGCATGGAAGTAGACAAGTAAGTATTGTTGGGCTTCCTTAGTGTCTTTCTCTGTGTGTCATTTTAGCCAAACTAAAAGAGGATTGACAGTGAGCAAGGAGGCAAATCGTAATTACAATTTCCAGTCTCGTTACTCAGGTGACAAAGAACAATCAATGGTAAGGATCTGCCTCCAATACTCACACACCCTGAGATCATTTGCGTTTTAAGTGGGCTGGGACTAGTAGTGGAAATTTAATTAAGATATTTATGGTACCAATTAATCAACTCACTGAGAGACCTGCTGCAGATATACTGTCCTTACAAAGATATGCACAATTGCAATAATGTATGTATTGGGAAAAAAAAAAAGACCTAAGCTATACATTTTCTAAAAGTCTCATTTAAGGAGTGCTCTCTTGTGTTTCCAACTCCTGTCATGTTTATTTACTGGAATTAATGGTGCTGGGTGTGCGATAACAAGCAAAATCTTTGCTTGGATATGAGAACAATATCAATGATTTTTAAGTTATTGCTAACTGTGAAGAGAAAATGTCATCTGTAATGCACAGGAGAGGAATTGGTAAATAAAAATGACATCATATACCGTGTTATTTATGTATTCAAATGTAACAGGCAAAACACAAGGGATATCCCGAGTTTGCTTTTAAAAATCCGCGATTATTAATGTTCTGGGTTCTTGGGAGAGGCTGTTCCACAGACGTAGGCTGTAATATCTGAAAAGTGCCTCACTGTGGCTTTTGGCTCGCTCATTATTATTAAAAGATGGAAACCAGATCACATGAGGGCTATAGAAGGCTCTTAAAAAAAGATTTCTATTGCAATCATTTGCTCCAGGGTCAAACGTGCAACAAGTGTAAAAATTTGCTCTTAATCTGTTTTTTTCTTGATAATACATTTTACAATAATACATAAGATCCACTATCCCAGGCCACATGGTTAGAAGGAAACAACCAAATAACCACATAGTGATTTCTTCTCCCCTGGTGGATAAATTCAAAGATAGCACAAAGTATATAAAGTGCAAGAACTCATTCTGTTCATTTCCCCAGGAAAATAAACTCGCTCAAAAACGGAATATTATTGCAGTACTATGTTTGTCTTGAATGAATGAATGGACAACATCAGTGTAATTTGTCCCACCATGTATCAATGTGTCCCAATAATAACAACATGTATTTGCATGCAAGTAGAATCCCTTGCGTTATTTATTTTTAAGATCACAGCGCACTGATTCAGTGTCAGACGAAATAACCACAAATATGGATGCTCGGCTGAGCTATGTTGATATGCTGCCCTACATCCCAGCACCTGCCCCAGGCTTGTTAACAAGGTGCCCGTAGCGATGATTGCCTGGCCATCAAAATCCCTGGCTGATAACTTCCTCTGGGAGGGAGGGAGGTAGGGAGGCAGGAAGAACGCCTTCGCCATTGAATTCACCCTGATCAGCACCTCATGTTGTACATTGGCAATAACACTCATCTAAATTTGACCCATGATTCCATTCTGTCAAATACGTCTGACATTTTGCGCTTACTCGGATGTCAATACCACTTGTATTCTTTGTGCCGTTTTCCCATCAGATTTGGATGCAAAATTATGGAGCGATAGCCTTGTTGTCAAGAGCCAAGACTCCTGTCACTTTCAATGTTGCAAGGCCCACCAATGATATTGGCTGATTGATTGAAGTGTCAGCGCTTAAAGGGTGAGGGACACGCTGACAGTCGGCTGATTGACACACATGAGAGAGAGATGGAGCTAGTAGGCTACTAAAACAAAAGCAGGCAGATAAGGACCTCCATGAGCTGAGAGGGTTGGGAGATGTGGGAAGCCAGAAGAGGGAGGGATAGCTAATCGTCTTCCCTGTTAATTCACTTCATGTTGAGAGCAGTTAAGAGAAAGATGCAGGCTGCGGAATGTTCCTCCCAGCTGCACCCTGACTTCAGTCATGCCCTGTGAGTTGCTGACAGGATCTGACATTGCCAAAAACCAAAGAAGTGTCACCAGCAAAAGCAGAATGTGGATGCAAATTGTGCTCCTGATGTGAAACGAAATGCCCAACGCTGTTAGAGATAACTTGGCAAGGGTTTGGCTTCTCAATGTCAGGGAAGGATTTTGCCAAGTGATCTAATCTGCTATCTGTTGAAATCTTGCTTATACTGCCTCTTTGATTCACACTGTTTTCCATGCAGGATGCGACCGCAGGCCAAGATTATTGCTGATGGTGCAAATGCACTGACGTGTCCAATGTCTATAAGCACTGATACTTCATTTAATATTGCTGAAATTATTTCACAAATGAAGCCCTTGTGGCTCACATGCAGCTGCTACCAACTACTACATCAAATTTGGGTTCCCAGCAGGATTGAAATCGTTTTAGATTTTTCAACATTTGTTGTTTGAATTCAGTTAGTTTTAATAACTTCTTGAAACAGATTTTCATTAGTTCATGTTTTTTTAAATGCTTAGTTTCATTTTTGGTTTTATTAGTTCCTTCTTTTTAATAATGGCTATTTGTCAGTGTGAGATTAAAAATGGCTACAATAAATGTTGTATGAAAAAAAACAAACAACAAAAAAGCATTTTTAAAAAAATGTATTTATTTACTCACAACTAACAGATGAACAACGATTCACAAACTGAATAAAAAAAGTGTCTCTTCACCTTCCAAGTGACCGGCAGAGTTGACCTTAGATTTGCTCCTTTGTTCCATATAGCTTGATCTTTCATTTTGTTTACACTTGCTATATTCTATTTGATTTGGTTGAATTCATACATTGATTTAGTTACCTTTGGTTTTGTTTTGAAAACAAATTCCC
Organism: Syngnathus floridae; assembly: GCF_059516105.1. NCBI lineage: Eukaryota > Metazoa > Chordata > Actinopteri > Syngnathiformes > Syngnathidae > Syngnathus > Syngnathus floridae. The sequence continues at coordinate 2,883,552 of NC_142426.1, read as the reverse complement.
TTGTGACTGTTACCTGTCTCATCATGTATTCATGACATCCACTGCTCATCAGTCTATTCATCTTGATTTCAATCTTTCTTGTCTCTCCTCTCGTCTTGGGTGTTTAGCCGCATGTCAACAGTGACTGAAGTTTCCTCTGAGTTTTACACCTCACTCTCCTGATTTATAGTTCAGTTTGTTATGACACGTGGCAAGCTCCACTTCTGTAGCTAATCATTTTAATCATCCAGTCATTTGAAACAGTGGCAACCTACTGCAACATGAAAACAACTTCATTTCACCATCCTGACATAAAAGAAAGGTAACACCAGATTACGACATGAGCAGATGATACAGAAATACCACTCTGCTCTATTTTATCCTAAATCAAGCAGACTGATTGATGTGTGACATTTGGATTCGTCTGCGGTGCTCCTATTATGAAAGCCACATGCTGAGCGTGCGAGTGAGTGAGTCAAAAGTGTCTGACAGTGACAAGAAAGTGCCTCAGCATCAATGGCTTTCATCTGTATTGACATACTAAGTGACTGATCAAAGTACAATGTTAATCCAGCTAATTCATTAAGCATGAAAAGGAAATGAAAAGGGTTTGGCAGTGTCTGCGCATTTTTATTCTGAAATGCTGAGAGCACTTTGTAACATTTATTGCACAGTCATGTAAAACAGAAGAACTGTGGAGCATTTTGTTCCCGCGCAGTGCAGTGATTTAAATTGACGTGTTCTGAGCCTTGTCATGTGAATTTTGATTGCTATTCTGTTAATGGGTCTGTCATATCCGAATGTCTTTGTTATTCTGCGAAGCTCCACTTTGAATTAACCTATTGCAATGATTAAAGTTTGAACACCTTGTTTCTTTTTCTCTTAGGATCTTCACCTCCCTTTTAGAAACTGAATGAGGATCACCGCAGGAGGGGTGGAATAAAACAAAACAAAGGGGGAGAGAGAAAGACCCCAGAGAGATAGACGGACATATTAAGTATTGCGGGGAAGAAGGATTGACTGATACCTGCCCTGCAGCTCAGTGAAGGGCATAGATTGAAAGCGTGACAGGTGGGGCATGAAAACAGGCAAAGCTGCAGAAAGAATGACGACAGCTGGAAAGCAAGCCCTGCCTCACAGCAAATCTTGCTCCAATTAGGACATCTCGCTACGAGACAAGATGATTACGAGAAATCTGCTCCTACTGGTTTCCATCTGCCTGTGGGACGACGGGCTGTTGGGATGGGCCTCGGCCAGCAAGGTTCTGCGGATCAGAGGAGTAGCTGGCTCGCACATGATGAAAATTGAGGAGAACAGAGCTTCAGATCATTGGGAAGGAAGCATGGATGCAAATGGAATGCCTGTGGTGACTCATAGAAATTTGATCAATCATGCACAGGCAGGTGACACTGGAGCTCTTTCTCACGCCAAAGCGCCGCCCAATCACGGCGCTCCATCTGCTGTCATCAAGGAGAGGCTAACTCTCAAGCCCAAGTATGAGGTCCAATCTGTCAACAAGAAGGATTTGAGTCAGGATTTGAAGAAAATCAAGAACAATACCAAGAATGTTGAGACCAAAATAGGAAAAGCACAAATGGCATTGCATCATAAGCTTGACTTGCATTCTAATAAAACTCGCATTAGATTAGGTTCAAAGGGCAAAAGCAGAGCCGATTCGAGTGTTTATTCAACAGGTGTGCCCGTAAAGGGACTCAACGTTGAAGCAAACCGAAAACTCAACCTCAGTGGAAGTTACGAGGTTTTGAAAGTGCTGTCTAAAGAGAACCTTGTGAGGATAGTCAATTCCCAAATGCAGAATCTTCCCATTCTTAGCTTTCCAAGCAAGGGGAGCCGGAGCAGGAAAAGAGATTTGATTGACGTTAATCACAGACAGTTTGAGGCGTTGAAAATGTCAAGACAAGATACGTCCATCACTCAGTCACACGCTGGATTTGATAATCAGACTGCATTTCCCAATCTAAATCTGGTCAGCACTCCAGAGCTTAATCGGGACCAGAGTTCTGACACTCGTAATAATCCCAAAGTGAGTTCCCCAAGTTTAAGTAAAGGCCAAGACATTTTGGAGCTACAAGTTTCAGATGGTGGCGATAGCAGGAAAAAACATGCTCTATTAACGGCAACACTTGTTGAAAAAGTCAATCTCATTTTGGACAAAGATGTAGCCATCAACCAAACGGAATCCCCTCTTCAATTGAGAAAATATTTTCCTTCGGAAAGAAATAGCTCCACTCCATCTGTGCTGACAACGCAACCCCAGGGACTACGATCTGGGAACGCAACGGCAGATTCCCACAGAGACTTATTAACAGAGTCAGTTCATGCTGCTCAAACAGAGCTCAGCTCAGCTCACTACTCAGTAGATGAAGACAGAAAAGTTGTCAACAGCAGCCATGTCCTGAGGCTTCACCCAGCTCCGGAATGGAGCCGCTCAGCTAAAGGTGATGGCGAGCAGTTGCCCGATCCAGACGACAGTGGCCTCGTGTTTGAAGAAGCAGAGTCTGGGGACGAGGCTGCCGAGCCTTCAGAAGAAAACAGGTCACGCTCTCGCAGCAGGAGAAGTTGGATATGGAATCAGTTCTTTGTGATTGAAGAATACGCTGGACCTGAACCTGTGCTCATTGGCCGGGTAAGTCAAATTATTTATAATTGACATCTTTTAATGAATATTTTGTTCATGCACAAGGTGGCACGTTTTCATTACAAGCTCCTTACATGGAACATTTAACCCCAGGTTCCCTCAGGTACTTATCTTGCAAGTTGCGTTTTGCATAATCCAACCTGCATTTTTTTTATTTTTAATATCTTGTTATAAACTTACAATTGGAATTGATTTCCATTGCTCCAGTGCAATGCATTGCCTTCGAGGAATCTGTTAAACCTTCAATGAATCAATTGTTAACTGAGGTGCAAGAAAATCCCAAGATTCCATCTGACCAAGAGTTTGGTCATGATCACTTGCAATCTACTCCTGCCTTTGGGGATTGACATATCCACAGGAATTAATAGCCTTACCTTCTCTCCTCCAACATTGATCCACAGCCCAAGGCAGAACACAAGCGTGTTCCTTCATTTCCCAGCATGTCAGTTCAAGTCCCACAGGTGCCAGTAATGCTATTTGGTTGGCCCTGATTTAGTTGAACAGGACTTATTCTCAGCACAACAAACAACAGACCATAGTTACAAAACTCTCCCGTGTCAGGTCTTACTTATTAATTGATCAGGTGTGCCTAATGAGCCACAGAATGAGAATCAGGTCATGACATCTGCATTGACGGCAGTTTTCCTGCCTTTCTATCCTACGACAGCGACAGTACAGTAGATGAGCTCATTTGTAAGCCTTTGTGGCTATTTGACTGAGCAAATGAATAATCATGAGCTGCATAGAACTGCTGCAGGCTCTTTTAAACTTCACAGTAGGAATTAGCTGCTTGTGATGGTTGGCTGGAAATGATGGGCAAAAGAACCCAACCGTGTTGATGAGTACTTCTAACAATCATTAAAAGGTCAACACTGTTTTATGGACAACCTACCAGAAAGTTGCAATAAATATGATTATTAGTTCAAGTTTATGAATGATCTTAGGGGCAGTAGCACAGCCACAAAATCCCGTTTCACTCTGGATGTGATGATTTTGTCGGCCATGTTTGAAATGAATGACCAATTAAAGTACGCTGCATTACAAATACATTATTCACATTTTATTTTCAAGTGCCAAACGATGAGTTGACTGGAAGGAATGGACTCAATTTTTCATATTATTTGTGAGATAAACTTCCAGAACAATATTGCATCCCGAGATTGTGTCACCAAAAGACACCACCACAAACCTCTTTCTTTCCTGGGCCAGTTTCATGGACTTTGGAGGCACAACAGTTGAGATTAAAAAGAGGGGCAAAAATTATTCAACACCTCTGACTGGTAGTATGAAGCCCTAAACTGCACGTTATGAAGAAGATGCAATCACTAGCAAAACACTTTTACAGCTCACCCTGCTATTTGTGGCTCTCTGAATGTATTTCAACCCATGCCCATATTATGATGCTGACATTTGGAGAACGCCCAGATCACTATTATGGGACTATTCTGGACTGGAAATGCATACGATTAGACCCACTTGTATTAGACAGTGACAGCACACAGGAGAGAATAATGCTCTTAGAAATCCTATTATGCTTATGAATTTTTAATCTCCTGATCTGCATCCGTGCACTATAGGTAAGGAGATAAATGTAAACGTCTTGGCCTTGTTTTTAACCCTGTTAGGTTTTAATTGAGAGACGCTAAGCCTTAAAAACTTAACACATACCTCTTACATTTACGACAATGTCGATGATACGCGAGTAGAATTTTTGTGTATGGAGGAGGACCGTTTTGAAAATCTGCACTCGAACATTGAATTACGGCGTTTTTGTGTGATCCCAGAAAATTCGGTCTGGATAAATCTCTACTGGAAACGGGAGCCAAGGCTATAATCTATGATGTCAATAGAGTACAAATGCTCCCTACTAAACCGAAAATGATCTAAGGGCTACCTTTGTGGAACCAGTGACAGCACCGAGCATAAATTTTAAAGGGCACTTCCTCTGCTTTCACTGTGCTTTAAAGTACAATAAAAAATTGATGTTAAAATGAAAAGAGGCAGCCACTAAGTCCTAAGATGCCTTTCCAAGTGCCCCTTGATATGTCCTTCAAGGATCAGACGTTTGTTTTCTGTGACATGTTGCTTCAGAATAGTTGGGCAGGTTCATAAGAATTGTGCAAACAAGCAATTACTGACATTGTCGGACTCCGGTCTACAACACCACTTTGAATTTGTGTCTCCGCAAAACCGCTAACAAATGCATTTATGCACAGAGACATTAGCACACTTTGTACATTTTTCTGTATTTTCTCACTATAATTGTGAAATGAATTGATGCTGTCACATGGTCTGCAATGGAATTTCAAGTGATTGCAGCAGCATGGGGGCTGCAGAGTTTTCTTTTATTAGCCGAGATGAGATTAAGAACATTTGTGATCAATTCTTCTCTTGTGCTTCACACATGACCTCTATTTGACCTTGACAAAAGTTTGTGAATTGGAGATAGCAAATTATTGAACGCCACAAAACTGCAATAAGACTACCTGGGCTAATAATCTTCAACATACTGAAGTGTCTGTGAAATAATTGGACAACATTCAACAAACCTACGTCAAAAGCAACGTAAAAAAATGGAGGGACTTTTGAGTCATTTTGCTTTTTAGATATGATTTGAATGAATAAGTCATCATCAGTGCATGAGATAAAAGTAGATGACAACATTGAAAGAAAAGCAGTGTTATTTAGCAAAATGTTGCTTTTTGGATTATGAGTTTAATAGTCATTGTCCTGGAAATTTTATTTCATCAAACTCTGACTGTGGATGCTCTGATTCAGAAGATTCAAGAGTTTTTTTTTATTCGCCATGTTTGAGCGTGCCAAACAAGGAATTTGACTTCGGTAAATCACAGCCTCTGTTCAACATTTAGGTGACTAACAACAACACTCAGGACATGTGAAAAATGGAAGATATTCTCAAACATCCCCTGATCTTAAACTACCAAGAGGGGAAGGAAAATTCAAAACTCCAGCTAGGAGAAATGAGAAACCTTGAGAAGAGACCACAGATGGGAGGGTCCCTCTTCTAGGATGACCAGGCTGCTATGGATGCAGAGAGGACACATAGTACAAACAGTGTAGACAAAAAAAGGTGTGGAGAGCAGGATGTTATTGCACAGTAATGACTCTGAGACTCTAAGAGTGGTGTGAGTTCATCAGAGCAACAGCCTGGGGGAAGAAGCTGTCTCTGTGTCTGCTGGTTTTAGTGTACAGAGCTCTATAACGCCGTCCGGAGGGGAGTAGTTGAAACAGACTGCAGCCTGGGTGAGAAGGGTCTGTAGAGATGTTACTTGCACGTTTCCTGGTCCTGGACAGGTACAAGTCTTGGATAGATGGGAGGTTGATTCCAATTATCTTTTCTGCAGTCCTTATTGTCCGTTGCAGTCTGTGCTTGTCTTGTTTGGAGGCCGATCCAAACCAGACAGTGATGGAGGTGCAGAGGACAGACTGGATGATGGCAGTGTAGAAGGTCTTCAGCAGCTCCCGCGGCAGGTTGAACTTCTTGAGCTGTTTCAGGAAGTACAGCATCTGCTGGGCCTTCTTCCGGACAGAGTCTATGTGGCCGGTCCATTTCAGGTCTCGAGAGATTGTGGTTCCCAGGAACTTGAAGGTGTCTGTTGAGAGAATAGTATTACTACGGATAGTGAGGGGTGGAAGTGGTGAAGGGCCTCGCCTGAAGTCCACTGTCATCTCCACAGTCTTGAGCGGGTTCAGCTCCAGGTGGTTTTGGCTGCACCAGTGGACCAGCCGCTCCACCTCCTGTCTGTACGCAGTCTCATCACCGTTCTGGATCAGTCCGATGAGAGTGGTGTCGTCTGCATACTTCAGGAGCTTCACATGAGAGTCACCTGCGGAGAAATCATTGGTGTAGAGGGAGAAGAGCAGTGGGGAGAGGACGCACCCCTGAGGGGCTCCAGTATTGGTGGTTCGGGTGTCAGATGTGATGCTCCCCAGCCTCACACGCTGTCTCCTGTTGGTCAGGAAGCTGGCGATCCACTGACAGGTGGAGGCAGGCACCGCGAGCTGGATGAGCTTCTGTTGGAGGATGTCAGGAGCGATGGTGTTGAACGCCGAGCTGAAGTCCACAAACAGAATCCTGGCGTACGTTCCTGGGGTGTCCAGGTGTTGCAGGATGTAGTGCAGTCCCATGTTGACCGCATCATCCACCGACCTGTTTGCCCGGTAGGCAAACTGGAGGGGGTCAAGTAGGGGGCCCGTGACATCCTTCAGGTGGTTCAGCACTAACCTCTCGAAAGATTTTATGACCACATATGTCAGTGCAACAGGTCTATAGTCATTCAGACCTGTGATGGCGGGCTTCTTGGCCACTGGAACAATGGTGGAGCTCTTGAAGCACGAGGGCACCTCACACAGCTCCAGGGAATGATTGAAGGTCCGTGCAAAGGTGGGCGCCAGCTGCTCAGCGCAGACTTTCAAGCAGGAAGGTGACACGCCGTCTGGGCCCGGTGCCTTCCTGATCTTTTGTCTACGGAACATCTGGCGCACTTCCTCCTCACGGATCTGGAGTGCGGGCGCGGCCTCTGCAAGAGAGAGAGTCGGTGACCACAGTGATGGAGGTGTGGACAGAGCAGTTGTGGGGGGAGGTGAGTATGTAGATTGTGCTGCAGGAGGTCCCGTTGTGTGGGAGGACCGATCAAACCTGCAGTAGAACTTGTTTAGCTGGTTAGCAAGCCTTGGGCTCTCCACAGGATGGAGGGTTCGTTTCTTGAAGCCCGTGATGCTCTGCAGACCTTTCCACACTGTTGAGGGATCAGGATTGGCAGAGAGGTGTCTCTTCAGGCTCTCCCCGTATCACCTCCTAGCTTTCCTGACCTCTCGGTTCAGTGTGTTTCTGGTCTGCTTGAACAGGTCCCGGTCACCGCTCCTGTAGGCCTCCTCCTTGACTTTGCGCAGCCTCCTGAGGTTCGGTGTAAACCAAGGTTTGTCGTTGTTGTACGTGCAGAAGGTCTTAGTCTGCACACACAGATACTCACAAAAACCGATGTATGATGTGACAGTGTCAGTGAGTTCATGCAGGTCTGAAGTTGCAGCTTCAAAAACTCTCCAATCGGTGCAGTCAAAGCAGGCTTGGAGGTCCTGCCTTGACTCCACTGTCCACTTCCTCACAGTCCTCACCACAGGCTTAGAAATTTTTAGTTTCTGTCTGTAGGCCGGGATCGGATGAACTAGACAGTGGTCCGAGAGTCCTAAAGCTGCACGAGCCACAGAGTAGTATGCATCCTTAATTACGGTGTAGCAGTGGTCCAGTGTCTGTGCCTCTCTGGTGGGACACGTTATGTGCTGTCTGTATCTGGGGAGTTCATGTGCGAGGTTCGCCCTGTTAAGATCACCCAGAACAATGATTAGTGAATTTGGTAGACGTTTCTCCATGTCTGTCACCTGGTCACCCAGCATCTGCGTGGCTTCACTCGCACGTGCGTGTGGTGGAATGTAAACAGCCGCCATGACGATCGAGGTGAACTCCCGTGGTGAATAGAACGGCCGGCAGTTTATGAAAAGTGTTTCTAGGAGAGGGCTGCAAAACTCTTTCAACACCATGACAATCAGTACACCAACGTTCATAAATGTAGAAACAGAGACCACCTCCCTTTGATTTTCCGGAGAGCTCCGCGCTGCGATCTGCACGCGTTAGCCGAAACCCAGCTAATTCCATGGCGTGGTGGGGGGTTCGTTCACTAAGCCACGTTTCAACAAAACACAGCGCGGCGGATCTGCTGAAGTCCGTGTTCCTTGAAGTGAGGAGCAGCAGTTCGTCCACCTTGTTCGCCAGGGAGCGGACATTCGCCAGATAAATTGACGGTCGGGCAGAACAGAACCCTCTCTGCCTCAGCTTTACGAGGGCTCCGGCTCGTTTTCCGCGTCGCCGCCGTCGCGCTAGCTTGTATAGCACCGCCGCTCCGGCTAAAATCTCCTACAAACAGTCTGAATCAGAGAGAACAGGAGAGAAAATACCACAAGAAGACCGACCGATGTTTAACAGTGCTTCTCTAGTAAAAGTGATCCGGATGGACAGCAGAAGACACAGAAAACACACAAAATAAGACAAAGAAACAGAGAGCCACTCACCGTGGCGGCCATCCGCGGCGCCATCATGACGTCATGATGAATGACGCAAGAATGCATGCATGAAAAATTGGTGGTCGCCAATTTGGTTTAGTAGCTACAAGCCAATATTGGCAAGTTCAGAGTGGTGGTAGCTTAAGTCAAAGGTCACATTAGTATATGATCCACCTAATCTTTATACCAAGTTCAATTTTCAAATGATCCCTATGCCCCCTCCCCTTTGCTCTCTGTCAAAGTGATACCTTGTCACCCTTTTTACCGTTGTCACAGTTCTCCGTGTTTGGCACCTCTGGGCGCAATGTGAACTTGCATAATATTATGAAAGCACTCAGGAGGTTGGCGACATGATGTAATAAAGTGTAAGAGGCTGTCACATAAACTTAAGGGCTTGTATGTTTTCCTCTGATGCTCATTCTTAGTAAAGACAAAGCAGCAATGAAAACGGAGTGCTATACACATTTTATACGTACATAATTCAATACATATAATGTGGATAAATACGCAGCTAAAAACTTGGGTCAGCCGTTGTAACACTATTTTATTGAATTGACCAGCAAGAATAACTCACAGTTGCCATTGACACACCTCAATCAGGGAAAGTCTAAATCACGTGCTGGGTGCTAATGTACGCCAGTCAGCCAGCCAGCCTGCCAACCAGCCTGACAGCCAGCCTGCCTTATGTTTACAATCAAAGCACAATCAATGCACTCACTTTTATAGCACTATTACAAGTGCAATGAATTCTGTGGTGAAAGCAGTAGGTAACTAATGAGAGCTGGGAGAAACAATTAAAGGAGTAAAGTTGAGAGCAGCCAAAGAGTTTTGTAACTATGCTGAGATGTTATGGCAATTAATATGTCTAACGTTACATTTGAATGTATGAATATTAATGAACCACTAGAACAAAGCACCTTTTACTCCTGCAATACAATAAATGCAATAAATAAATAAAAAGTCAATGAATAACATTTAGAAACTGTTATAGGATAAAGAAATAAAAAGTGGGTGTAACAAAAGTGTAAACACAAAGTTCCCGCGATGCAGCGTCTCAATAGGAATGTCATTTTTTCGATTTGCACACAGCTGTGATTCAACTCAACTTTCACTCTCTGAAGAAATCATTTGGCCTCCAGGTTTGAGCACAGTGGAGGCGTGACAGCAATTAGAGCGTGATTATATGGGCTTTTTCCTAGTGTGTCGGGATGGAGAAATAGTTGGCATAACTTGAGGCAAAGGCGAGAACCATTATCAGAGGATGAAGAAGGGTTAATGTGGGAGGGAGGGTGTGTTGAACAGAAAGAGGTTAAACGTGGAACGGCAAGCGTAAAGGTACATAGCAAAGGCTAAGGGGAGAAATCCAATGTACAAGGTCACAAAGAGTTAATTGCTTACAACTTGCAAAGGGGAAAGGTCTTGAAGAAAAAAGACACACCAAAGCTTATGACAAGAGGTAAACTGCAAATGGTGGCCACCAGTACAGAGATGGGCTTCATTTAAATGGAGGAAAGTGTGTGAGTAATGGAAGTGATGGGGAAAAAGGGAAAGCAGTTAAATACTTTCTTTTTACAACCAGATGCTGACCGGTGCATGATTACATAGTTAAAAGTTTCTTTCGTGCTTCTGATTTTTTATGAGTCAATCTTATGCATTTGGATACACCATTTTTTTGTGCGTGTTTAACTGAGATGTTGGTGGGACTGAGCTAAACAACAAATGAAGACACTGCAGTTTGGTTGCCATGTGTTTAATTGTATTCATAAGTATAGAATGCAAACTTTATTTACAAAAAGTTAAGTCAATCTCTACACGGACTGTAGATCCATAACAAACGCAAAAGTGCATTGTGTTCTAATAATAATAATAATAATAATAATAATAATAATAATAATAATAATAATATATATATATATATAATTAATATAATTTATAGTAAGAACAAAAATAGACATTCATCTCTAAATTCATTAATAAAGTATAATAAAAATCTAATTTACGGTGTTCCTATTCCAAAAGAAAAACAACTAAACCCTAGCTAAGGAATCTCTGATCAGCAAATATCACTTGAGTTTTAATAGCTGTGTCCTTGTGACCTTTAAGGGACACTTGTGCGAGACCTATTTTTCCAACATGAATGAGGCCAGCGACCCGAAGCGCGCACATCTGTGCAGCTTGTTGTAATGTCGACTACGTGTTTGCCCTCCTGTGCCAGTGAGGGAGCTTGATTGGCCTGTAGTCACACACCATAATGCATGACATTGCTACTGTTCTATTCACAGCACTTTATTGTTGATTTAAAGTCTTTCCTTGTATATGATGTTGGAAAAAACATTCAAAAGATGGAAGGCAGCCTTCATTTTTCTCTTTACACTGGGAGCCGTGTGATATCCACCTCCGTCGACGTTTGTGCTGCCACTAGTACTCTGATGAACATTGCATTTTTGGAATAAGAATTAAATAGAATAATTGCCATAGCACGTATTTCTCTGTTCTTTTAAAGAAAACAAACAAGCAAAGAAAACATATTGGTCAGGGAGAGCAACTGACTGTTGTCATCTGCTTCATTCATGCTTCACAATGACTGGCTCTCTGGGCTCCGCTGTCTTACTTGTAACCTCCAATGGCACTTACAAAGATGTGTATAGCTGGCACCCTTTATTATTTCCGAAGGCCAACCTCAGCTCTGCCTGCACTGCCACAACAATTAACTGTGGTCATTTTACACCGAGTTGTATTATGTCCTGTATGTTCATTATGGGGTGAACAGGCATCCTGCCAGATTCTGCTTGTCGCTGCATCCCAGTCGGGAGAAGTTTGGCAATCAATTTCATTTGGACTGTAACAGCAAGTCATAATTGAGCCATGATTAGAGCCGGTCTATCAATAATTGGGGCTATGCCATTCTGAACCTGTGTGGTGGTCTGTTGAACTACGTCCAGGTTGTCCTGAGATTTCAAGAACATTCAGTAGTTATGGTGGTGAAGATGGAAAAAGAAAAATGGAGTTTTTCTCCATTTGGAGTTGCTGCGAGATGCAGTATTTCTTTTTCACACCAGGAGGAACTGGTACCATATTGCATCATGTTGACTTTCAGCACCACAGGTGAGACAACTTCACCTTCTCCATCAGACGTGAGAAAATAGCAGCAAGTGAAGATGGAGCTTTTGGCACAGAACTTTAAAAAGACTACAGTAGTAAAGTGACTACTGCATCTGATTTAAAATATCTTTATTTAACCCAGGCACACATCCCATGACGCACCACCCAACAAAAATCGGGAAATATTGATCTCTTATCTCAGTTTAGGCAAACACAAAGCTGATACAAGGCATGCTGGGTTGGAATCACTCAAATTCAACATGTTTAATACCATGACTAACAAAAGCACCTGCTGTTGCCAACTGTTAGCGGCACGCTGTGAAATTCATGACATGCAACAACTTGCCCTTTAAATGTACAGCAAAGAGTTCAAACGTCCACTGACCTTTTCCAACCTTGCCTAAAATTATGTTGTGAAGTGTTTTTCACCAGAGCGGTGAACTCAAGCAATAAAGCACAAACAATCAACCAGCTAGCAAACAAATTCAGCCCCGCTCCCTTTCACTTCAGCCTATTATGATAATGACAAATACAATTTGCATTTTCTCCGTCTAAAAGCATCATTTTGTCCTGAATAATGTATTGTCTGATAAAAGGACGGTATTGCGATGCATGGAGAAGTCTTCCAATGCCATCAGAAAATGATCAATAATGATGCATGATACACTATTCGTTCCAATGTCCACCCAAGAACAGAATGATTTCTTATTTTGCATGCCTACCAGTTTTAAGCTTCAAATCTCAGCTCTGATCCTCCTGTTTGGTGGTTTGCATGTTCTCTCGGTGCTTGCGTGGGTAGTTTGGCTTCCTTCCCCATTCCGACATGTTATTTGAAAACTCTCAATTGTCCACGGGGCTGAATGGAAGTGTGAATTGTCTATATGTGTTCCTGAGATTGGCTGGCAACCAGTCTCGTCGACCCAACGTCTGCTGGAATAGACTTGGGCTAACCTAATGACTCAATCCTAGATAAAAATTCAATAGATGGATGCTTAGCAACACTGGAGAATACTGAACTACTTGTGTCTTAAAGGCCCAGAGATATCCCTTTTTTTTTTTTCAATTAGAACGGAATTTGATAGAATGTATAAAGAGAACACATTTGCCGCATTGGAAATTAAAAATGGACACCGATTACTAAGAATAAAGCTAAAATTAAATGCCAGTTTATCGATCGGGTTCCGCACGCAGCCACACTGGTGGCGCCATTACTGTGACGTCACAAGTTGTGCATCCGGATCTCAACAAACCCAAACAACATGGCAGATGATAGCGACAGCTCTGTTTCTAGCGGCAATATTAACATCATTTTATCCGATTCAGAATCCTCTTTTGACGCAGAATATGATGAATCTAGCAGTTCACTTGGGCTGAGCTGAGCACGTTTTCTGAGATGTGCCTCTCCCGTCACTCTGGTTGGGTTGGCATAGTAAAAGGTTCTCTAGGGGGCTTCAGAGTGCCGAGTTGACCACGGCGCATGAAGAAATGACCATCTACAGCGTTTGGTTTAGGTTTAAATCGCATTTTTAATTTTATTGCTTAAATCACATTTTCTCGACGAGCTGAGCACATTTTCTGATTTGTGCCTCTCCCGTCACTGTGGTTAGGTTGGCATAGAAAAAAGTGCTCTTGGGGGCTTTAGAGTGCCGAGTTGACCAGGACACATGAAGAAATGACCAACTGCAACGTTGGGTTTAGGTTTTTTGCGCTTTTTAAATTTTATTGCTTAAATCTCATTTTCTCGACGAGCTGAGCACGTTTTCTGAATTGTGCCTCACTGTGGTTAGAAGGAGGCGGCTCGGTGCAGTCAAACTCGTCTGCGCGGCAAATTTAAATTATATTTTTCAGAGCAACAGCTTCCTTTTCGTTGTTTCGATCATCAATATATATTTATAAGCCCATAAGCTAACTAAAACCGATTTATACATATACCGGTGTCTCTGGGCCTTTAAATGTCTTATTTCATTGTAAAACAGACCCCTAGTGATTAAAAAGGAAACTGTTTTGTAACAGAGATTTCTCGGAAGACAAAAAAAAACCTTTTCAATACTGTCTACTGAGACAGTGTAGGATAAGTGGAAAAATCTGAGTGAATTTGAAAAAACGTCAGAGTACAAAGGTGAAACGAAAAGTGCTCCCAAGAAGCTGCCGTCTTCCTCTTTTGTGCTGCTGTTGTCTCTGACTGAAGGTGTTTATATTTTTGTGTGCCTCAGTAGGATGAGGATGTATGCAGATAGATGTTCCCGTGTCACGCCTGCATGAGACACTAATTGCATATGATTCATGGTTGTTTTGTTTTACGTTACATTGGCTTGTTTTTGCATCCTTTCCTCCCATTAGTTTGTTTACCGGCATTGTTTTTACACGGACAGATGGTTTGTTTGTTATCGACACAAGTTGGATCACCTGAATAAAGTTTTCCTGCATGAATTTAACATGATCACTAAGACCTTGTCTCCTGCTTACTTACGTTAGCGTGTATATTGGTATTTCCATTTTCCCTGAGGTTGTTTGCTTTTAGAGCATGTCAATTTATGGAAAACAACATTTGTAACCGCCAATAAATGTTTGCCTGATTTAATATCCACTCTGAAGTGAAAACTCATGCCTTGAGTGACAGTGTCAAAGGGGTATTGCTTTTTTACAATATATAGTAACCTAAAGGTTTTTCTATTATATTTCATTTTATCCTTGTCATCTACTATAGTTATAGAATACAGACACAATTTAGTACGACTCATAGTAAAACAAAGTTTAAAATAAATATTTCATCCGTAGTGTATGGTTAACAATTGATGTTTCTTAAAATATTTTATTTTAGTTTTTGTTTTGTTTGGTAACTGCGAGAACATTTTTTAAAAGTCAGATATTAATTTATTTGAAAACGCATTGCTGCCATTTTGTTCTAACTACGGAATTGTTTTATTTTTTTTCCACATTTTTGGGAATCTCACCCTGCATTGCAACTGATAATGTTTGTGTTTTCCTCTACTCATTATAACTCATTCAATACTTTAGCAATGTTGACACGGATTGGGTCGTTCCAAACATCAAACATGACAGGAATCCCTCTTTAACAAGGCAGTACATGTTTTTGGTTAAAATAAACTCCATGACCATAAATGAGCAGATCCCAGGATGCTCTTCACCATTGATCCCTTTCCTGGTTATTGTTTTGGTTCAATTTTAAATCCATCTGCTGTGTGCTTCTATTTGCTAGTTAATGCAAAGCCTTGTCCTCGCTTGCTGCGGCGGCGGCGGTGGCGGCATCCAACAAAATCAAATTCCCTATGATGGCTGTTGTAACAACGTGACAGGCAAGCGGTGAAAAAGCTTTATAAACAAAAAAATTGATACACCGTCGAGCTGGGCTTTGTTGGCCGCCTCTGAAGCCACGGAGTCCAGAAAGAATGTAACTTTATATTGTTGCTGGTATAACTGTCAGAGGACAGTTGTAAACAAAACGGCACTTCCGGCGACGCTACTCCATCATCTCATCCGAGTCTGCAAATGATAAATCTATTCATCTGCCATTCCCAATTGAATTGAATTCAGACACGCTTTTCTGGTGTAGAAATTTGTGGAGTTCTCCTCAGTTCTTCATGGGGCCAGATGGGAATCCGGAGTCCTCCAGATGGGAGCGATTTGGAAGAAAATCCGATGATGGCAGGAATGATCACAGCGAGCCAGAAGACTTGTTGGCTTTAATTATGCTGCTTAGATCATGGCCTGAGCTTTGTGCTCCTTTATCAGCCAACCCACATTGTTTCTTTCTTCTCACCAGGTTGCATCTCGTTCTTAACACTCACCAGATACACAAGCTGACGCTTATATTCTTAGTCACGCTCCTTGTCTGCTCTTCAATGACAAGTAGATAGGGCATGGATACGTCTGAACCAGTACACTTTTTTTTTTTTTTTTTTAATTTTTAACCAAAGTGTCTTCCCTTAAAAGTGACACCTCAAATGGGCAAATGTATTGGGACACCTCACTATATCACCTGCTGTGCAAGAAGTTGATGCATAAGTATGGTACAAAATGACGCCAGGACTTGTTTTGTTTTTTTGCAAGAGGTTGATAATTGAGTTTAATCTTCCATGTATCCCTCAAATAGATTATCTCTGACATAAAGCCATTTGGTTTAAAGTTATTATAGTGTTTAATTTTTTTTTTTTTTTTGGTGGGTTGTCAAAAATGACCCCAGGCATTTTCTATGGAATATTGGTGGTTAAACCCTACGAACCTTTGAATTTTGTTGTTGTTGGGACTGCCAGGTATACTTTTGGTGATGAACCACTGAAGTTCTTCCACATCAGTATCATCCAAGCACACTTTGGAGTGAGACAAGCTTGAGATAACTTCTAGCACTTGATTCAGCTGGAACTAATGCAACTAGCCCAAAACCTTGTTGATTAATTAGTTGTTTTAAGAATATGAGTCAATATCTCAATCCGCCTTTAATTGCTTTAAGGAAATATCATTTGGTTATCTGGCCACAAGGCGTGATGTCATTTCAGGCTCCCTCGACTCATATAGGCATTCTCTCAGATGAATGTAGCTGCTTTCTCGAGACACCACCCCGACTTGGCGGACCTGCTGTAAATCGATGGGCTCTCGCTATTGCCCTTCTTCATGCTGCATGGCTTGAGCTGGCTTAGTCCCAGCTCTCTGTGATCCTTCAAGTAGCTACTATGGGGCAGAATTTGGAGAAGCCTGTGTTGGCTGTCCCATTGGCTTCTTTTAAAATCATCTAACATAGGATGATTAGTACCTTCAGATCTACAGGCTTACAGACGAGATCAGGGGATATGATCACCTGTGCACTCTCTAAGCTCTGTGCTGGCCTTCACAACCAACTGACATGACTGTAATTTCTTGAGAATTATTTTTTTTTTTGCCATTAAAATGTGGTGGTTTTGCAAAGCCCACAAAGGAAGGCCTGCGCAGGAATTCAAACCCAGAGAATTGATTTGTATTCATCTTCGGGGCCGAGACAATGCTGAGAGGTCACCGTTGAATAGATTTGATGCAGTCGCTTCTCCTGCTGCAGAATGAATTTGAGGAAACCTTTCGATCACAACTGCCACCACTCACTCTGGTAATGATGCTGGGCTTCATTAAGAAGCTCATTAAGTCCCGTCGTTAAGCAGCAGGGCTGTTAAGGCTTTGATTGGTAATGGCTCTTCATTCAGGGGCAAGAGAAACCAGACATCCCAGGAGGTTCTGGCTGGTCCAGTGCACTTTTATTGAAGATGGAGGATGAGGCAATTTTAGCAAAAAACATCAAGTCAACGTATATGATTTGCCTTCGTGGTGGAGTGAGGGCCCGAAAATGATGTGGCAGGCCGCATCTGGCCCCCGGGCCTTGAGTTGGACTCTTGATCTAAACAGCAACATCACTATGTTTGGGTCGACCAAAGTACAGTGAGAGATGGACTATAAAATGACATTTTTGGGAAAATGAATGAATGAAACAAATCCCAAGCTATCAGTTTTCACTTTAATGCAAGTGAGTTTGCTGCAAGATAGTGTGAGGGATTGATTCTGCACCAGAACTTCTGTAGGTGTCCACTGATGGGGAACAAGGCGAAGAAAAGAGAGATTGGACGATAGCTTTTACTGACAAGGTGCTGTCACGGGCCATTGGTGAGTGTTGAGGTGAGATAGCCATTGTAGACCCGGGAAGTCATTGGGCAATGGTGATAATTGATGATTATGAGAGATCGAATCCAAAACAAATAGGCAGCTACACACAATCCATTTAAACAATCAACAGTCAATTATGGGCTATTCTATGTTGAGTCGAACTGGGGACAGGAAGTACAAATTAGCCAGCAAAAATGTCTGGCCACTCTTTAATTGCAAAACATCATTTGATTACTGCAGACATAAGCTTTGGAAGATATTTTGCATTCCGTGTTGGAGGAAACTTATTTTTTGTATTTCTATATATGGCTCGCATGCTTATGTGAGTGCTGACGTGGAATATGATCATTCATAGGGATGACATGTTTCAGTGCAATCTGTCTACAACAGAATCTGTGCCATAAATATTGAGTTGATGTAGGTGGAGTGTGGGTTCCAGAAAACATAGCCGTGGTGATGATGAGACCCATGTTCAGAAAATAGATTATTAGTCAGCAGTGACACAATGTGAACAAATGTCTGGCGCACCTGACAGAGTAGCTGCCTGGGATGCAGTGATGACTGTTTGGGACAAAAAATACTTGTAATATTTGGAAACTCGGGCCCGGGTTGATCTAACTAGTCTAGTTATAAATGAATACTACTTCTTTTTTTTTCCTCCTCTTTGTCACGGATCGGATGGAACATGGAGCAGGGCGACCAAGTGCAGCTTGGACCAGGGTTTATTGAGGGAAAAGGGAAATGGAAGGAGGCATCGAGGGAAACAGACGAGAACTGGCAAACTAATAACATGAGAGACTGACCGACAGGGATTGCAAACAGAAACAGACTAGAAACAGACTCGAAACAGACAGGAACCACAAGGACAGCAAACGGGACGACATCGACGATCCGACAGGGAGTGAGGGGCAGACAGGACTTATATACACGACAGGTAACGAGAGGCAGGTGGGAATAATCACACTGATCATGGGCACACAGGAGGGGAGGAGCGAGCACACAGACACACGAACAGAACTATGACACGATCGGGGATGAGTCCTGACACTTTTGTGTTTGTTCAATGAATTAAAAAAAATATATAAATATATAGCATATACATGATAAAAATATATATATATAAAATATAAAATGAAAAATAAATTGTAATATAAAGTTTACATTGCTGCTTGAGATGAAATATTTGTAATTTAATTCTGATAGCGGTCTGCAGTACTTGTCTAGACAGACTTGCCCGGACAGAAAAATGATCATGCACGTTTGTCCTTTGCACAGAATGCTACGTAAGACTGGTACATGTACCAGATGTGATTTCATCAGGACGTTCTATGTTTGAAATTTGTGTTTTGAATTGTGAATACCATCCTGGAACAACTGCAAGAGGCTGCCTTGTCCTAATCTGACCAAGAGGATTATCTGTTTTTCCTCCAATTCAATTTCGTCATACATAGTATGCAAGCTTTCTTTATTTTGTTTTTTCAATGTGAATAGTCACATTCTGTGAAATTCTCATGTGATGCATTCAACCATCTTCTTTTTTTTGGGTGAAAATGCACAAGATGAATTCCAGTGGTCTTCATTGTGCAACGTATCATAGCAAAAAATACCTAAGGCTACCTCCATACATTTCAAAATGTAAATGGTGATTCAAAACAACCACTCCATTTATTATTTTTTATTTTTTTATAAGTACTGTTGCCATGCAACATGATGGACTTTCCACATGAGTTGCACATTGATACTTTCTGGCCACAGGTATGCCACTAATGTGCCCATACTGTGATTGAATGTGTGGATGATGTTGGTGAGGGTAAAGTGTTCCCTGAGATTGCTTTCAGCAGACGCCCTGGCCTGGCTGCTCCGTTCCGCTCCAATCCCACTAGGAGTTAATCTAATAAAACTCAACAGAAGGCTGAGATCGATACAGTTTGTCCCTCTGCCGTGCTCCCCGGACTCATCACTATACATTCCTATTAGTTAGGGAGTAATTGATTGGTCGACTGTTCATTATTCCTTTGATTTGGAGTTTTCATTAAAATGCCAGGGCACTCCATACGCATTTGCTGGTAATTTTCTACACTCAGTAGCTGCTTGGATGTAAAAAAAAAAAAAAAAAAAAAAAAGGTAATAAGGGGGGACGGCATGTGCTGTCAATAACACTGAAATGAAACTTTATGAACAAAAAGAGGAGCATGGCCATGCAAAGAAATTGTGTTTGTGAGAAATGTAAGTCTTGTGCATTATATATTTATTTCTGTATTTAATATATTTACTGGATAACAAGTAAAGAAGTGTTTATTCTTGTATTTTGTTTTTCTTGTCTATCTTCTCCCTCCTAGCTCCACACTGACATGGACCGGAATGACGGCCGCACTAAGTATGTCCTACGTGGCGAGGGGGCTGGCTCTGTCTTTGTGATCGATGAGAAGACAGGTAACATCCACGTCACCAAGCCACTGGACCGCGAGGAGAAGGATGAGTACCGTCTCATTGCCACGGCTACCGACAGGCAGACGGACCGTGCCCTCGAGCCCTCGTCACAATTCATAATTCGGGTGCAGGACATCAACGACAACCCGCCTGTCTTTGACGAAGGGCCCTACAGCGCCACTGTGCCTGAGATGGCAAATATAGGTACTCCTTTCTTTTCTTTTTTTTTCATGCAGTCTGTCAAAAAATAACACACATTTTGAGTGGTCGCCTTGGTTCCTTCATTATTTTGTTTTTTGCTTCTCTTCGCCAGTCACGATAACCAACATATCTTCCTTCTTCCAATTAAAACAATAACAATAACTGCCGTTGTCATTGTACTTTGCGATATTGTTGCCTCTGTCTGGTTCCCACACGTGAGATGAAACTTTAATACTATTATGGAAAAATATAAGCTATAAAGTTCCAAATGTGCATATTTGAGCTCTGAGATTTAATGTTTTGCAGTCGTAGAGCAATCATCCAAAACCATTTTCTAACTTAAATTGAGCTGTACAAGTTCCAGTGATCACTTGAGCCTGTACAGGTAACTGTGCAATAAGACAAAATATGCAATTTTCACTGTCCCAACTTCTCCTGAAGATGAGCAGTGCGCCTCTAATCTCTTTCTAATTTGACAGTTCTTCGTGTTCAGGTCCTGCATAATGTCACACTGCCATTTTTGCAGTTTCCAAGCAGCCTGAACCTCTCTGGACTTTCTCTACTCATTATTAAATGGAGCCTCTTTTTAAAGGAAAGGAGACGCCAATGTCATTGGCCAGAATTCCGACCTACCTTGACCCTGCTTACAAATAATATATTCCACAAACTAATAATAATTCTGCTCCAGTTCATCCCCTGTTGCAAGGCGCTGTGCTTTTGCATATTAACCCAAGAAAAAAAAAACGGCCTCACCCAGCTGTGCCGTTACCCTTTTACATGATATTAAAGCCTCTAGCAAAGTTTGTTAAACAATATACTGACTTGGATATTTTCCATCTTACAAAATACAGTAACCCATCCTCCGTCTTTATTTTTTTGGCGCCATATAATTTAATTGCATTCAAGGCAGAGTGGTGATGTCGTGGTTTGCGCGTCTCTCTCACAGTTAAGTGGTACTTGGATTGGTTTTTTTTTTTAGTATAATTTGACTTCCGCCCCATATTTATGTGAGGTGCGTAGAAAACTTGTTTATACTTGTGAATATAAACGTGAATGGCCTAAATAGTCTGCTTGGTGAGAGGCTTCAGCTCACTTAGGAATCTAATGAGGACAAGCAGAATGGCAAATAGATGGATTGACTGATGAAATGTTAATTCAATTTACTGCCCGGTAGGGGGGAAAAAAAATGTTTTCACTTGCAATGTACTGACACGGACATGTCAAAGCCAAAGTGACCTATTAATATTTCCTTGACCGCTAAAGGATCATGTAAAATATGACAAACGTACTTGGCATAGAAATGAAGAGACCAGGTGAGAGATAGGAGAAATATTTTGCACTGAAATTGCTGAGACATTTGGTGTGACAGGAACCGTTTTGAAATTGTAATTCCAAACGTGGCTGCAGAGAACCTTTAAATACTAAAAGTATTGTCATCTACATTTAAACTCCATTCTGCCGAAGTTCTACTCTGAGGGAACAATCTGGCAGTCTAAAATGTCATCATTTTAAGTGAGATTATTATTATTATTGTTTTAAATCTCACCTTTAGCCTTTGCAAACTGCCTGAATATTTTCGTACATGTAAAAGCGGTTTTCATTCACATTTTTCTATTTTTGTGCCCAGTCCAAGTCCAGCGTAAAGAGCTGTCCCTATTTTTATATATTATTATTATTATAAGATTGTTATTATTTATTTAGACGAGCTAAAAGCAGTTCTAAGTTGTGGCATAAGTGGTGCATATTGATTTTGGTAGATTTGAACTAGAAAAAACAGGCAGATCGATTATGAATAGTGTTAGGTTACGGATTTTAGTTATTGATCTGACTCCAAATTGCGATCAACACTTAACACATAAATTGCTATGTCCTAATCCACACACTGGCGCACCTGACAATTTTGCGAGTTCGTTCTGTCAAAGAGAAGACCAGTAGATCAATCAGACCAAATTTACCAATTGTTTATTCCTGACAAAGCGCACTAATACAGGCCTGGGTCCCGGGTCCCTCACACTAAAGCTCGTGCGTTTTTGTGACCACCAAAAGATGACACATTCTTCCGGGTTGCCCAGTTTTGAAGAAACACAATATGAATATTAAAGCATGCAAAATATTGTGAGATGATTGATCGATGGCCATCTCCTCCCCGTCCAGGTGTTGCTGAGGTCAGGCGGTTGGGTTTTCGCCGCGAAGCCCGGCCACATAGACGTGCTGTTGTTCTCGTTTCTCACCGACCTTGAGGTGTTCTCGTCTGGTACTCCCTATCTGGGTCTATTCCACAACACTTCGAAAAAAACAAGTTCACGCAGTTTGCCGGCACATTCTTCGCCACCCACCAATCCACACGAGCACTCCAATACTAGATATTAATATGATTATAAGTTTAACACAACCTTAAAAAATATGTTTGCAAACTCCCGAAAGCACATTTCCCTTTAATAGTATGACATCTTATTTTCTTTTTATTTAAAATATGACATCAGCGTGCCTCAAACCCTCTTGAGCATTGTAGAGATGAATTCATTGAATACATTATTATTTTTCTTTCCCATTCTTGTTTGATGTACAACTTGAGTTTCTCAACACTTCAAGGTCTCAGTTGTTATATTTTGCGCAACACATTTTCAAGTGGGAGACTTGCTGCAAGATGTCTCTGAAAGAAAAAAAAAAAGTAGTTTTGATGGCAGTTGCTGCAAACAGATGTTTTTTTGAGTATTTCTCAACTTTGCCAGTCTTTTGATACCTCTGCCACAGCTTTCTCTGAATGTGTCGAAAGCGTCAAATCCAAAATCAGGGATTTGCAAATCAATGAACTTTAACTTCATTGGGACTGAGACTTGTATATTTGTAATGTAACTTTATTAAATCAGCTACAGGATCAAACAGTACTGAATTTGGACATGCACACACATCTTTTATTGTTGTTCATAGCGCCATTCCTTCAATCAGATATAAAGTTGCAGTCGATCTCACAAATCCCTTTTTTTTCCTCCCACATTGTTTGGCTTGAGATTCAGAAATAAAAAATTCACTCATGCTCCAAAGTATAATAATAAAAATCATTTTTGTATGTGTGCTGCACTGTATGAATGCAAAACATCTGAAATGCTTTCTGGAGTTTATTTCCATTTTTTTTCCCGCAAACTAATTCAAAAATGCTCCTGCCAAATTGACACTCCATGAGCCGTAGAAAGAAGATTTAGGAGCGTAAGAGGGGAGGGGAGGGGAGGGGGTGAGGGGGGGGGGGAACCGTGAAAGCGGCAGACGGTCCGACTGAACGAGGGAGCAAAAAGAAATTGGAGACGGAGATGAAGAGAAATGAAGTGAGACAGTCGGAGGGTGCGGGGATGTTCACGCTAGCAGAGTGAGAAAGTGTGTTTGTGTGGGTGTTTAGATTAGCTGAATAAAGAGTTTGTCACACATTTGCGTCGAAAAAGATAGCAAATGCGTGTGGAAGAGGGTGGAGAGAGAGAGAAGATATGTGGCTACATAGCAAGCCATCTAATACACCTAAAACGCTGCTGTAGATTTTCCATCTTGCTCCAGGTATTGCTTATTTTGGCTGTGTATCTCAAGCTGAAATCCCTGTGTTTTTCTCCGCTTCATCCTCTCCTCCTTCCATCCACTTCTCTGCTCCCTGCAGGCACTTCCATAATCCAGGTGACAGCGACAGATGCTGATGACCCGACTTATGGGAACAGTGCCAGACTAGTGTACACACTGGTGCAGGGCCAGCAGTACTTCTCTGTTGATCCACAGACAGGTGAGTGTGTTTCTCTCCGTGTGTGTGTCAAGTGTGACTTTCCATCTCCTTCGACACCACTTGCAAAGGTGGAATGATACTCAGCCTGGCCTGATTTAGTCTCAATGCCGGTCTCGTTACTATTTGGACCATTCTCGATGCAGTTCTAGTTTTCGTGCACTGGGTTCGATCTAGCAAAGATGCAATATTGTAACTTTTTTTTGGAGGTAATGGATGAATGAATCCTTCAATTCCTTCAAATTCTATGAGTTAGATCAATTTAATTTTATCTACAGTACATAGTAGCAATTCACAACAGTAGTTATCTCAAGGTACTTTACACATTGAGCAAGTGAAGGTTGAAGACTTCTCATACATATAATAATAATAAATTGTATTTACACTGCCTTTCTACATTGCAAGATCTTAAAGGTCTACAGATAAAAATACTAAAATAAACAAGGCACGCAGTTTTATTTAAAACTAAGGTAAAAATCAAATCCAAATATTGACTCAGAAATACATCGTAGCAACTACAAGCAATTAAACAGATGCTATATAACACGGCTCAACATTTTCAATGCGGCTCTTGAACAGCACCCCCCCCCAAAAAAAAAGATGCACAAAAGATGAAGACGAACGCAGTGGTGCAATGCAAAAGCAAGTTTGCTCAAGATGCTCAATGCAAACACATATTTAAAATGCAAATAAGTGGATTTATTTAGTCAAGTGCACACAGCTTGTGGAAGTGTGGCTAAACACAACTAAAGCAACATACAAATCCAGGTGAGCATACAAACATGCTGTTGATGGACCACCACAAAAAAGCCAATACTTCCTGCATTTGTCTTTCTCATAGCCCAGCTCCTGCCATTTTTCTTCATTACTCACACACACACGAAATGACGTATTGCCACACTTGTCAGTCATCCATCTTTCCTACTCATGTCCGCTTAGCTCCCAGGCACACCCCCCCATAAACACACTAGTAACCCCCACAGGTTATTTCCAGTATGAGTTAGCAAAAATCTATTCTTGCTGTTAAGTGCAACAACCAATGCTTGTAGTGGTGCTAAATTTGTGACCTCTGGTTGAAGTCAATCAAAAAGAAATGTGTCAGCAGTGGTTTGTGAAGTGTTACACAGGAGAGATTAGCAAGCGCTCAAAGGACTTGTGTGCCGCTCGCTGTGTGTATTCTCAATATCCTTCCACTCCATAGAAGTCACTCAAGGACAAGCGAAGGTTCACATTAGTGGAGGGCACCTTGATTTTTGAATTTGATTGCTATCACCGTTTTATGGTCGTTCATAAGCATTTGGAGTGGATCACATTGATTGAATAACGCTCGTATTATTCAAGACAACATTTGGCTGCGCTGGTTAGTAAGACACGCTTTATTTTGCCAATATGGCTGGCAAGTTGCTACCAATATCAATTTTGACCAATTGATTACTGATTTCATATCGCCCAAAGAGCTCTACACTTTCTTTTGATTGTACCGTAATTGCCGGACTATAAAGAGCACCGGATTATAAGACGCACCAGCTAAAATTCATGGATCTTTCTTACATAAACCGCACCGGACTATAAGCCGCACGTGCACACAAGTTTTTTACAAAGAAAGACAGTACATAGAAAGCCTTTTTAACGTTTTAATAACATACTTGAACATGTCTTTCTAAACATTGCCTGTGACGCAGCAGTAGTACCGCTGCTACGCGGAAGTGTGCACGCGAGTTATTAGCAAAGAAAGACTGGACACAGAAAGTTTTTTTTAAAGCTTTAATAACATACCTTAACATTTCTTTCCAAACACTGCCTGTGACGCGGCAGTAATACCGCAACAACACGGAAGTAACACAGCAAAGTCACTGAGACGCGGCGGTAACACAGCAGCAACACGGTAGCACAGCACTAACAGGGCTGGTTAAAAAAAACACACCAGTAAAAGTAAAAAAAGAGCCGTCTTCATCTTCCTCCTGTGCACTGAAACCATCGAAGTCTTCCTCCTTAGTGTCCGATTGGAATAGCGTTAGATATCCTTCGCCTCACACTTTCTCAGTCTCTCTTTCGTCGTCGCTTTTATGCATTTCTTCGAGTGTGATGAGGGTCTGTTCATTCTAATCTTATTCATGCACGAAGCGCTAAATTACATTAAACTAGCGAGCGACACGTATAGCTTAAAAGCGGCATCACACGCATTTCTTTTGTCCCCCATAATGACGGTTTGTGTATAAAAGCTTCCCGTCTTTGTGAGTGCGGGTGTGTGCGTGATGCACGAGACGATCAAAACACAAACTGGCACATCTTCTTCGGCGCATTATCTCTTCTTCGTCTGTCTCGCTCTTGCTTCCTGCTAGAGCGCCCCCTGGAGACCGGAGGCCGTAAAAATCCATAAGTACGCTCCAGAGTAGACACAAGATAATGTCATCAACATCGACTGCCTTTGGCTTAAAAGCGGCATCATATGTATTTCTTTTGTCCCCCATGATGACGGTTTGTGTATAAAGGCTTCCTTTCAGTAATGTCCGTCTTGATCGCACTCTGCGTGATGCGTGAAATGTAAACACGAACTAGCGCATCTTCTTCGGCGCATTATTTCTTCTTCGCCTGTCTCGCTCTTGCTTCCTGCTAGAGCGCCCCCTGGAGGCCGGAGGCCGTAAAAATCCATAAGTACGCCGCGCCGCCGTTTACGGTTCAAAGTAACCTTCTGAATAAAATGCATTAAAAGTTCACATTCATTACAACTTGTTTTTGGTGAGCAAAATGTCAGAAGAATTGAATTTAAATGCTGATTGATTGGGTTTTAATACAATGCAGATGGTCCAAACAGCGCCACTGCTTTGTGTAATCTCTGAGTGACATGGCAGAGTAAGAGAAAGGGTTTAGAGCACAGGTGTCAAACTCAAGGCCCGGGGGCCAGATACGGCCCGCCACATCATTCTATGTGGCCCGCGAAGACAAATCGTGCATCAAATTCGTGTGTCATTACTAGAATTGCAAATTGTCTTCACTTTTAATAATATCTTTTTTTTTAAATATTTGACCAGTTTTTACTCGTCTGATTTGAAAACGAGTTATTTGTCAGTTTGTTTTGTAGCTTTTACTGTATATAATAGTGTTAAGAGTAAAAGTGATCAAGTCATCACAAAAATCACAAAAAAAATCTTAACGTATTTGCCGGTGTATTAGTCGACCTTTTTCGATCCAAAATCGACCGAAAAAAATCGACCTCGACTTATACACCGAGTCATAAAATTTAACTTCGTATTCATCGCTTCAAATGTGATGGTAACCAAGGCCGTTTCTCATGCATCTCATTGTGCGTGGGTGTGCATCCGTCAGGCTCATCAAACAGCGAGAAACTGAATCATTATAAAGCGTTCGTCGCTTTAACACGCATCCTCAGCAACAATTTCAAATATTCTCACCTCAATAACAGACATCGAAAGCCAGGCAGCGACGATGACTGCTAGGGGGAAGTACTGGGTATTGAGCGAATGTGCGAGTCATCGCGCGTCAAGCAACGACAATAACTACCGGTACGTAAACATTCAATCGCCATGTCTAAATGAATGTCGTTGGCACTTAGAAAATATTCGCCAAACTTGGCCAGACTTCCAGGGGAAGAGGCCGAATTTTCACTTGTTCTGGCCGACCGGAGGAACCAGCCGAGGCGGACACTTTACGGCGGTTGAGTCGTTGGCACTTTGAAAATATTTGCCAAACTTGGCCAGACTTCCAGGGGAAGAGGCCGAATTTTCACTTGTGGTGGCCGACATGGGGAACCAGCCGAGGCGGACACTTTACGGCGGTTGGGTCGTTGGCACTTAGAAAATATTCGCCAAACTTGGCCAGACTTCCAGGGGAAGAAGCCGAATTTTCACTTGTTCTGGCCGACATGGGGAACCAGCCGAGGCGGACTCTTTATGGCGCAAGAGCCGTTGGCACTTAGAAAATATTCGCCAAACGCTCTCGATGGGACAGAAGACAACCTTATCTGGGAAGAGGAGGAGGAAACTGAGGATAGAGAAGACCAAGAAGATGCCCTTTATGACGACAAACTAAACGAAAACGAATGGAACGAGCTTTTTGGAAATAGCGACGATGAAGACGAATTTTGAACTCTATGTACCGGCAATCACTTTATAATTATAATTTGTTGTTTCTTAACTAAAAATAAACCAGAGTGTTCATTGTTGTTAGTCTCTCTCGGCGCGTAATATCACAGGGTCATGAAGTAAATAATATTTAAAATGGCGTATAGATTGCTCGCTACAAACTCGCGAATTTGAACACATTTCGTCAATAAATTTCGCATATTTCTGATTGAATTTTGAAGTTTAATATAATGCAACAATTGAGCTCGACTTATACAAAGGATATATCATAAAATCGTAAATTTCCGTCGAATTATTATAATTATATTATTATTATACACCGGCAAATACGGTATATAAGTCGCACCTGACTATAAGCCGCAGGGTCCAAAATTTTTGAAAAAAGTCGCGGCTTATAGTCTGGAAATTACGGTAATTAAAAAGCACTTGATTGTAAGTAAAGAGCAATTCTCTCTCAATGTGCAGTAGAAGATGCGTTAATGTTTAGTATTCCAAACATGTCCTGCCTCTTCTCACTGCTCTGTCTCCTTTTTTTTTTCACCCTCATTCTCAATGGCTCAATCATTGGCAGACATATCACAAATGTATACACACTAAGCACACTTGAGAAAAATGCTTAAAAATGTTGACATTCTTATTTGTTGACAAACGCTCGTTTGAATATGACCGAATGTGATTTGCCCTGTCACAGGGATCACGGCAAAGCCTGCAATTTATGTGCCCACACAATGAGGTCATTTACGTAGAGGTGAATAATGTGTAATGCATCGCTCTGCCATTACCATATGAGAGCCATAACAATACGCTGTGCTCTCTGACTGCCTGTTTTTCATGGGTTGTCATTTTGCACCAACATCAACCAATACAAACATCTGCTTTTACTTTGGAAAACAATTGACATCGATCCTTCTTGTATGAAATTGCGTAGCTGTTGTTTCGTTTTTATTTCATCACTAAATAAATGAATAATAGTAATAATAATGTATTCACATTAAATAATAATTCAATAGTATATTATACCAAGTAAACAAAAATAATTAGTAACCAGAATTTTTGAAAAATACCTTTTGGTGAAAATAAAACTGTATCCCATATTTGATTCATTGATGAAAAATTTGAAAATATTTGATAGTGATAAAAGCATAACACCCCTCTTCAGAATCAGGGCCATCTGCAACAGTCTCTCTCTCTCTCTCTCTCTCTCTCTCTTTTTCCCTTCAAGCTCAGGTCCTCTACCAGAGGCCTGGGAGCTTGAGGGTTCTACGCAGTATCTTTGCTGTTCCTAGTACTGCACTTTTCTGGACTGAGATGTCAGATGTTTTTCCTGGGATCTGTTTCAGCCACTCCTCCAGTTTGGGGGTTACTGCCCCTAGTGCTCCAATGACCACAGGTACCACTGAAGTCTTAACTCTCCAGGTCTTCTCCAGCTCTTCTCTGAGCCCTTGATATTTCTCAAGTTTCTCATGTTCCTTTTTCCTAATGTTACCATCATTTGGGATGGCTATGTCAACCACAACGGCTTTCCTCTGCTCTTTGTCCACCACCACAATGTCCGGTTGGTTCGCCATTACCATTCTGTCTGTCTGGATCTGGAAGTCCCAGAGGATCTTGGCTTGGTCATTCTCTACCACTTTTGGAGGTGTTTCCCACTTGGATCTTGGGACTTCCAGTCCATACTCTGCACAGATGTTCCTGTACACTATTCCAGCTACTTGGTTATGGCGCTCCATGTATGCTTTACTTGCCAGCATCTTACACCCTGCAGTTATGTGCTGGATTGTCTCAGGACCTTCTTTGCACAATCTACACCTGGGGTCTTGTCTGGTGTGGTAGATTTGAGCCTCTATTGCTCTGGTGCTCAAGGCCTGTTCTTGTGCAGCCAGGATCAGTGCCTCTGTGCTGTCCTTCAGACCAGCTCTTTCTAGCCATTGACATTGACTCCCTGATCCACACTACTAGGATCTACAGCTCTGACATCGGAATGTCATTCGGACTTGAGAAATGTGGCCGCATGGTGACTAAAAGAGGAAAGGTAATCCAAACAGAGGGGGTCTCACTCCCAGAAGGAACAATAGCAGACATTGAGGACAGCTACAAATACCTTGGAATTCCACAGGCAAATGGCAACCTTGACGAGCGATATATATATATATATATATATATATATATATATATATATATATATATATATATATATATATATATATATATATATATATATATATAGAGCGGCTCGGTGGAGCGCTGGGTAGCATGTCCGCCTCACAGTTAGGAGGGTGCGGGTTCGATTCCACCTCCGGCCCTCCCTGTGTGGAGTTTGCATGTTCTCCCCGGGCCCGGGTGGGTTTTCTCTGGGCACTCCGGTTTCCTCCCACATTCCAAAAACATGCTTGGTAGGCCGATTGAAGACTCCAAATTGTCCCTGGGTGTGAGTGTGAGTGCGATTGGTTGTCTGTCTCTGTGTGCCCTGCGATTGGCTGGCAACCAGTTCAGGGTGTCCCCCGCCTACTGCCCGATGACGGCTGGGATAGGCTCCAGCACGCCCGCGACCTCCGTGGGGACTAAGCGGTTCAGAAAATGGATGGATGGATGGATGGATATATATATATTCTCTATATTTTAATAATAGAAAACATTTATTTGGTTGCTATAATAAGAATAATGCAACTGAACACAACATCAGAGTTTTCCATTTTTTAAGAGTATTTGAAAGGTTGTCGGGGAACATGTCTGTAATTACAGTCCAAAATCATAAAGTTCCTGAAAAAAATGTTAAACTTAAAAAGATGAGGAAATTACTACAGTGCTCATATCATGCTTTAATACATATATAAATGGCTTGAGATGAGAGGGAGGCAGAGGGGGCAATGGGGTTTAGTACATCATGCTGCCCTCTGGCAGTCCAAAGCAGTAGAACTAAGGCACTTTTTTCAAGGCAGCGTTTACTTGAAGATACAAACCTAACCCAAAAGGAAAATTGGGGATAAAACACAAACGGACCTTCCCTGTAAATGAAAGTAGAAGATTTTTCCCCAGGAGATTGGCCAAATAGTTGAAATGATTCCTTGGCCTTCTCACTTTTAATGACTTTAGGTGTTTGAATGGTGCCCAATAACATGGCTGACCTAAGCTAACATAACAAAAGACCCCTTCGCCTGCCTAAAAACATGCAATTCCCCCAAAAATTCTGGACTGCAAACCCCCCCAAATATATATAATTATCAAACCTTGACTGACTTTTTGAAATATTCTCCAGGTATTCTGCGCACAGCTGTTCCTGACATGGACAGGGAAACCCAGGACCAGTACCTTGTGGTTCTCCAAGCCAAAGACATGGGAGGCCACTTGGGAGGATTATCTGGTACCACCACCATCACGGTAACCCTCTCTGATGTCAACGACAACCCTCCGCGCTTCACCCAGAGTGAGTAACACAGGTATATTGGAGAAGTTTATAGAGAAATCCAGAATGATGACCTGCCTCACACCTCTCCCACAAACTGACAAGGATGCTCACAACAAGAAGTCACCTTATTAAAGCAATTACCATGAGATGGAAAGAATATGTCATGTTTGTGTTACACTTAAATGTTCATGATATATAATGCGCAGGAGTTTGCAAAAACACCCTCTCAGTGATGGCACAAACAATTTGCTTGTTTTCACTGGCGGCCAGAAAGGTTCTTGAAGCTTTCGTACTTCGTCAGAGGAGTCTTCTGCAGGGCAGCGTGCGGCCTCATCAAACATTCAGTCAGGGATTTTACTCTTCAATGAAATAATCAATTAGCTATTACCAGCACCACTTTTTAGACTAATTGATCAAGCTCCCTAATAAGTCTTATCTGTATGCCGACTAATTTTGAAGTTTTTCATAATGCATGATATATGAAATATGATGATGTGTACTACTCATTATTTTGAAGCAGAATTATTCAAATTTGAGTGGAAAACAATTTTAATCTTTTGAACATTTGGATTGTTAAATGTGATTGACCTAGTTGGAATAGACTGTTAAGCTTCTGTTAATACCCAGACGGAGGCTGATATTCTGGTTAGTGAATTCTCTTTAAGGTTTCTCGCTGGCACAGGGTTATATATATATTTATACATTTTTTTTTTCAAGTTTCAAGACAAAATATTTCTGAGCGCAAGACCCTAATAGTACTATATATCCATAATTTGGGGCACATGAAAGCAAACAATACATTTATTTAACGAGTAGATTTGCAATCATTTGAATATTGAATTACATCAGTCCACTGGCAACTATTGTTTTTGAATTTCAACTTAATGCAAATGAGTCAAATATAGGAAGCTTAATGTTGCCAGTTGCGTTTATTTTATTTGTATCATGAGACTCCTTTGATTTTGTGCATCCAAATTTTCAAATGATCTTCAGTCAAATATTTATGACAGTTCTGTCTTTATAAAGGCATTTGATGAATACAGTGGAACTATTTGTAGGGGCTGACCCACAAATATTGAAAATCCATGTGTAACTGATGGCCATTATGAATGCATTGGGAGAAAAATTAACCTCAGAAAATATTGACTAAGCAGAAATAAACTGCCCATAAGTATTTTCTACAAAAAAAAAACTTGGTTGTCCCCCTGAATAAAATGTGAAGTCAAATATACATTGTAATCACAGATGTCTCAAGGAGCCCACAGTTGATAATCATTCTCGACATCCCTTGAGAAAAAAAAAATATATACATATATATAGATAATATGCAAAATATATGCACAATATACAATAGTGTAGCATGTAAAAGCTAAAGTATGGAATTGAATTTTTTATGTCCATTTCCCTAAATACCTCACCCACATTACTTGCATCTTGGTCATTCTCTTCACGGAGATTGCCGAGGAAAAAAAAAAAGTGATGCTAATTACCGGTAATTCCATTATTAAAATGAGCACCGCATGACTAACAGGGAGACAACTAGTATGTTGAATATTTCAAATTGTATGGACAACCACAGCATCATGTAGTGTATGTTGAGTCAAGAGGAGGCTTGGCAAAGTATGACAACTCGGCAGCTTGTCTCCAGTGCAGCCGACTCCTGGCTTTAGTGCCAAAATTGGACTAATGATGTCCTGCGGTGGGCCTAGTGCTTGTCAAATTGAACCGCCTTCAAAGACGGGCTTTTGGAATGCAAAAGTTTCTTGGAGGAAATCCGGGCTTACTCTGATCACTGTGGTGGATGAGACCTCAAGTTGGCAAAAAAAGCAACAAAAATTCTTCAGCTTCCATGATGACTAACTATATTTTTGCATCTTGCAATTTATTACGATTTATTTGGGTTTGTGCATTTTTTTCCCAATTTCTTTTGGTCTGCCTCCATAGTTGAAGGCTTCTGTTTTTTTTTTCTGTGTTCACACACTATCAAAGCCAGTCATCCCCATTCCGCTCAATTACACACAGAGGCTTAAAATAAATAAATAAGAATAAAAAAAAGTGTCAGATCTTGCCTTCGTGTCTCCCAAGGTCAGCGTTGCTGATTCCTTGTGACATTTACAAGAAGGAGAAGAATACATTGGGGCATACAAACAAGCTATCAGCTGTTTTATGATCGCTTTAACAAGATGAAAATGCGCGTCCTGCTTTGTGGGCAGCAAGCTTGATTCCAGGAACTAAATGGGTTTGTTATGTGAACACTTTTGGAAATTATCAAGGGACTTCTTATACCCTAGAGGAGGTCGGGTTGCCGCAGACAAAAAGTAGGCTAGCGTAGATTGTTTTCAGTTAGATGGAAACGGTGGGATATTTTCAGAAGCTTCCTTTGGGTCTCATTATTAAATGCCATACATGTTGCAAATGTGTTTGGACAGCCAAATATTTTTGATGCATCCGCCCTGAGTTTCATTCCATGTTGATTTCAAATAACTCAGAAAGAAATAAAAGTTTAATTTCAGCTTCATCCATATGAAATGAGCTTTTAAAAGCTGAAAGCTTCTTTTGAACAGGTTCTGTGTGACAAATATTCAGCAGAGCAAAGGAAGCTTTTTCAGTGTATTATTTAAAATTATTCAAAGATTATTTGACGCCACTCTCCCAGAAATATCACTGGATTTGTGTTATTCTCTACTATTTTCAATAGTTGGCTATATTTCCCAATAGCATTTCATAAACTGTTATGTTGAACTGACATCCAAAGTGTGTTAACAAAATGGATGCAAGAATTTCGAAAAAGGGGAGTTTGTATTCCGCATCAGCTCACTGCCTGATTAGTTTCTTAATTATTGCAAAGCGCTGTTGCGGACAACACGCCTAGATAATTGTCAGAATGTAAGCAAGCGTGTTGGGTCTCAAATCACATTTCAGACTATCATGGTCTTGTTACAAAGCCGCGGCGTTGATGAGATCTTGTGTGGCTTCCAGCAATCCGTAGGGAAATTAGAATGATGGGACGTTCATGGTGTCGTCTTGCTTTGTAGCGAGGCCACTGTTGACGGGCAAAGCTGGAATCTAATAACTGAGTCATTTATTCAGACATATTTTCCCATGTTTACGATGTCTGAATAATTTATGGCGGCATCTAGTGTGTTGCTCAATTCCCTACTGGATGAATTGAAAGATACTCTTAGCATTGTATCTAAGAATAAAAGCTCACCTAATTCAATATAGATGGCCTTGGTTTATTATGTAGCAACTCTGAAAGTGGGTTATATGAAATAACCAGTTTGAGTGGAAAGTAACTAAGTAACACCGATATCAAATGTTTTTGCCCTTATTTGTTGAGTTCCTCTGTTTATGTCTTGTCATCAAGCCTTATTTTCTTGAGCAATTACCAAAGTGAACTTTAGGCAAGACATCAGTGCTTTGAAAGAAAAACAATGGGGGCAAGCAGATTTTTCACATCTAAAAAATGTAAAAACAAATATGACCCAGTTCTTGCTGGTGCATGGGAAAACAAAATCGTAATATCCCTTTTGAGAAAATCTGGCGCTCCATTGTGTGCTGAAGCTCAAGCGTCAGTATTTACCCAATTAAAGACAGTTTTGCTTGTAGTGTAAGCACTTTGATGAAATAGCACTAACAGAGCAAGATTGAAGTACAAGAAAAAAAGACTACATAACATCCAAATGACTTTTGGGTTGGGGAGTGAGACAGGTGTCAGTCCAAATATTAACCAATGTAAACACAAATGAAGCAAAACCAGTCATATTCAAAGTTAGAATTGGCAAAGTCGTTTGGCTAGTTTTAGCTAATGGCTTATTTCCCATATTTGATACCTTTCACATGATTCTCAAACTAGTCATTGCAATTGTATGTGAAAATCCCAGATTCAAATCAACTTAGTTTGAAATGAATGTGATGCAGATTTAAAAAACACAAGCGGTGATAATGAGATAGTAGGATCTCTGTATCTTCATTTCCAATCTTCAACGTGCTTGAAGAGAATAGCTCAATTTGAATAGTTCGCTTCATCTTAGGAGGATCTTGACTTTAAGCCGAAGCCCTTAATTAAAAATAAAATGATGATTCAGAACCACAGGGTAGTAAAATGTCACTCTTTGAATGTGTATGTGCTTGGTGAAATGTCAACATCTGATGTCTCCCCTGCACCAATCCTTGAGATTTGGGCTGTCAAAGGGTAAAAGTTCAATTGATTTCCTGGTGACAGTTAAAAGAGCTCTTGTTTACGCTTCATAACTACACACACAAATTCCTAGATGCTCCCTCATAACTTGCGCCCCTGCAAACTTGGGTTCTTCTACAAGAGACATGGGTGCCATTTTGAGTTTTGATGAGCTTTTCAGACAGCCTTGGCTTGCCAACACTGCCACATAAATATATTGAAGGAATGTCACCCTCCCAGGGGTGTGATGGAGGTGAAGATAAATGGTCTGGCAGTTGACTACATAGGTAGCTCTGATAAGATCAGTGTCATTTTTATGTGCAGAGGAGTCGAGCATGGTGCAGAGAGCATCGTGAGTAGTTTGATCAGCACCCAGTCATAAATATGTCTAATTGGATAAGAGAAAAGTAGGCAGGCATTGTTTAGGCATTGCTAAGTTAATATACTGCAGACGGTGCACTTGTTTTGTCAATTCATAGACTTGCAAAACGTGTGTTAAATTGTCAAAGAAGACGTTCGAGGAAAACAAAGGGAAAGCGGGTGATAAATAAACCTCAGGGGAAAACCCAGAGACAAAGTGTGGAAAAAAAAGGGGGGTTGCACCAAAGGAGTGGGAATCGGCATGGTCATGATTCAAATGTCCAAAAATGGAATTACTGTAATAATGTCTTGAGGAGGTGCAATTTGGAATCAGTTCTGTTTATTTATTTTTATTATCTATTTTTATTGATTTATTTATTGATTTATTTTTTAATTAATTGATTTTTTTACTTACTTTTTGATAACACAGCAGATCACCTAAATTGCATTTGTGGGCAATTTACCAACCTCAATGAATGGAACGCATGCTTCCAGAACATGGTCGGCTTTCCTGGAACATCATTCCTCCTCAGTGGACATCATCGTGTTACTATCTTTATACAATAATGCTAAGGGTATCAGTCATTGACATCAAGTCGCGTACCCTTGACCCCTAAGCCAAACATATAAATGCATAAATCTATTGTGTCATCAGACCTTGACCTTTACTCGACCCCGGTCCTAACCACTATTTTATTCACCACAAATCAGTTAGACCCCACATGTATAGTTGTCACAGCTGCTGCGGTCACGACTTATGTCCCCAATTAACTGGTCTTTGGTCTAAAATGTCTTCCACAATCACACAAACACACACACACACGCACACACACACACACACGCACACACACACACACACACACACACACACACACACACACACACACACACACACACACCAATGCTCAAAGACTCCCACAGTGTGTGCACACTCAGTCCCCTTGTGTGGCGTATCATACGCACTCCCCATCTGTTCCCGCTTTAAACATCTTCGGCAGCACATAACCATTTTAGTGTGGCAAGACAGTGTCGGTGTCGAGAAATCCCACTTGTCAAGCCTTTCCATTCTCTACTCTTATGTGAACTATATCAAATCACCTGGCAGTTAACATCAAAAGTGATGGCACAATTAAAAAAGTAATTGAAAAGTCTTGAAAAGTAAATGTGTATAGAGTGAGATTTGCACTTGGTGGACTGAGTGTCACTTATTTTCTCACCTTTTCATTTGCACTTGCTTGCAATGCAAAATTGTGCATAAATATTAACAAAACAGACTTTTTGTCATTAAGCTAAATACCGTCTTAGTTGAAAGAGGGAATATTGCAGTGCCATAATGAATTTGAGTTAAATGGCAAAACTAATAGATGACACGTAATGGGCTTGTTGAGTTAAGAGGGAGGGAAGCTTGTGGCTCGGCACTCTCGTTCCTTGTCATCCCGTCCGTCCGTCCGTCCCATGACCACGTGCTGACGTTTGCCATTGTTTGCAATGGCACGATAAGGGCCGGAAAGCTGCCACTCGTTAAAATGCATGAAAGTAAGTCCTGAGGGCAAGTGCAACAAAGCGTAAAGGAGGGAGGGAAGGAGGGAAGAGACAACGTGATGGAAGGATGGAAAGGCTAATGGAAAGAAAGGAAAAGGGGAAAGCTAATGGTTTGACAGTGATAATCAGGCGGAGTGAAACACACATCAATTTCACACAGAGTTGACTTGATGCTGGGAAATTGAACGGAGCTGGTTTTCATTGCTTTTTACAAGTTGGTGCAGATTGACGCATACACCTTTCTATATTCCATATACCGTAATTGCCGGACTATAAACCGCACCGGATTATAAGCCGCATCAGCTAAAATTCAGGGATATTTCAGTTTTTTTTCTTACATAAGCCGCACCGGACTATAAGCCGCACGTGCACACGAGTTTTTTACAAAGAAAGACAGTACATAGAAAGCCTTTTTAACGTTTTAATAACATACTTGAACATGTCTTTCTAAACATTGCCTGTGACGCAGCAGTAGTACCGCAGCTACGCGGAAGTGTGCACGCGAGTTATTAGCAAAGAAAGACTGGACACAGAAAGTTTTTTTTAAAGCTTTAATAACATACCTTAACATTTCTTTCCAAACACTGCCTGTGACGCAGCAGTAATACCGCAGCAACACGGAAGTAACACAGCAAAGTCACTGAGACGCGGCGGTAACACAGCAGCAACACAGCAGCAACACGGTAGCACAGCACTAACAGGGCTGGTTAAAAAAACATACCAGTAAAAGTAAAAAAGAGCCCTCTTCATCTTCCTCCTGTGCACTGAAACCATCGAAGTCTTCCTCCTTAGTGTCCGATTGGAATAGTGTTAGATATCCTTCGCCTCACACTTTCTCAGTCTCTCTTTCGTCGTCGCTTTTATGCATTTCTTCGAACGTGAAGAGGGTCTGTTCATGCTAATCTTATTCATGCACGAAGCGCTAAATTACATTAAACTAGCGAGGGACACGTATAGCTTAAAAGCGGTATCATATGCATTTCTTTTGTCCCCCATAATGACGGTTTGTGTATAAAAGCTTCCTGTCTTTGTGTGAATGCGGGTGTGTGCGTGATGCGCGAGACGATCAAAACACAAACCAGCACGTCTTCTTCGGCGCATTATCTCTTCTTCGTCTGTCTCGCTCTTGCTTCCTGCTAGAGCGCTCCCTGGAGGCCGGAGGCCGTAAAATTCCATAAGTACGCCGCGCCGCCGTTTAAGGTTCAAAGTAACCTTCTGAATAAAATGCATTAAAAGTTCACATTCATTACAACTTGTTTTTGGTGAGCAAAATGTCAGAAGAATTGAATTTAAATGCTGATTGATTGGGTTTTAATACAATGCAGATGGTCCAAACAGCACCACTGCTTTGTGTAATCTCTGAGTGACATGGCAGAGTAAGAGAAAGGTTTTAGAGCGCAGGTGTCAAACTCAAGGCCCGGGGGCCAGATACGGCCCGCCACATCATTCTATGTGGCCCACGAAGACAAATTGTGCATCAAATTCGTATGTCATTACTAGAATTGCAAATTGTCTTCACTTTTAATAATATGTTTTTTCTTAAATATTTGACCAGTTTTTACTCGTCTGATTTGAAAACGAGTTATTTGTCAGTTTGTTTTGTAGCTTTTACTGTATATAATAGTGTTAAGAGTAAAAGTGATCAAGTCATCACAAAAATCACGAAAAAATAATCTTATATAAAATTTTGGGAAAAAGTCGCGGCTTATAGTCCGGAAATTAAGGTAGACATGGCGATAAAGTAAGAGTTCCATTGAGATAAGAAAAAACATTTTTTATTCTATTTAACTGCATTTTTAGCATGTAATACTCCCACAACAACAGACATTTTGGAAATGCCTATCTGAGTGTCAGGCAAAATGATGGGGATTTGTTTGTATTCATACTAAAGACAATAAATAAAAATGCTGTGTAGAAGTGCACTCTGAATATGCAAATGCATCCTTGCCAAATCCACGTGATAACACTCACACGGTGTTAAACAGTCTCTCAAATAGCGCATGTGCATTTATATAAGCCTCCTACTCTTGGGGGTAGACATTGT
The DNA here is from genome assembly GCF_059516105.1 of Syngnathus floridae. Taxonomy (NCBI): domain Eukaryota; kingdom Metazoa; phylum Chordata; class Actinopteri; order Syngnathiformes; family Syngnathidae; genus Syngnathus; species Syngnathus floridae. The sequence goes on along the minus strand of NC_142426.1, from coordinate 2,844,062 downwards.
TCAGGCAAGAAAAGCTTTTCTCGACAGAAATTGCTCCCTTATATAATAACGCACAGTTGAGCCTTCCATTGCAAAGCCTTTGCCCTGGAGTCAATGGTGGGACATTACAAACGTCTGCTTGGATACATTCCTCAATGGCTGGGTGGGAGTGCTGCTGCTGTGTCCTATAAGAGCATGGGCGTTAAGTAGCAGGTCAATTGTTCTCATGGGTTGTAGCTTTTTGTTCATTACCCCCCCACCCCAGCCCCCTTTCTCTCGCTGAGCTTCCTCCTCGCATCCATCCGCATGCAGCATCGTTAGAGCTCCATTAAACGGGCAACTGCTGTGTGCAATCCAAACACAGCGTTTCTCTTCAATGGGATTTTCTTCCTCAATCCAATACAGCCTTTGAGGGGAGAATTCATCGTGCAGTAATCGCCGCATGCAACAAATTGTTTCCAATAGACCTACAATCGAGGTAGTCCAAGAGGGTCTTAAATTCTCCACACTTTTCCCAGATCCTTTACTTAGCAGCGCTGAGGAAAACCTGGGAAATGTTCATTAAACTCAACAAATGGAGCCAATTTTCTTCGAGTAGAATCTATTAGCTCACTTAGTAGAAATGAAGTGAATACATCACATATATTTTACAGCAACAGCCTTGGCCTTTGCTCTCAAAGAACACAGTGGATGTAACCATTTTGTATTTTTGGTCTTGCTTCATCTGACCTGGTAAGGGAGCGTGCCCTCTCACGCAGAGTAATAGGAGTTAAAGCCATTTTCTTTTTTGCCGAGGCATCAGTGAGCCACGGAGGCTTGCAGAAGAGGAAGTGATTTCCATGTTAATGGGATCTTTCCATCCTGACTTCCTGCCTGTTAAACACATACACAAGTCCACTTGTTCAGCAGTCCTTGAACGCTCACATCTTTGGCTCCTCATATTGGAAAGTTACCTTTCATCCTCAACTTGTTTACTTCTTTTCTTCCTTCTCTGACTTTCACTCTCTTCCCTCCATCGAGCTTGGTGAATGGAGTCGCCGGACTGAGAGCGACACATCCCAACAGGGTATTGTGGTCCACTGCGAGCTGCTTGTCATCATTGTGTGACTTCTGTTCATGTGTATTTGCTTTCAATTAACCTGCCTTTAGTTTTCTGTATTTTTCTTTCAGTAGAATTGGCTGAAATTGTACAATGTGGCAGTGCAGTGTGGGTGAGTCAAGCATTTTACCCCTAACCCATGCCACTTTTGACCTTTGAGGTAGGGCTGGTAGATTATGGGGGGGGGGGCATTAATCTTGATTATTTTTGGTTAATAATTAAAATAATGATTATTCAAACCATCATTTAGTTTTTGGTACAAAACAAGAAAATGTTTAATTGAAGAAAATATTGAGACATTTCTTTTAAACACTATAATATGTCGACTACATAATGTAGTTCTTTTGAACCAAGAGACATTTATAAATTTAATTTGTTTAAAATTAAAATGTCTAAATTCAAGTTGCATTTCTAATAAAAATATATAAAAAAAAAGAATTGGTAATAAAACTTGCTTGCAAGGTCTCTATTTTTTAAAAGTGAAGAAAATTTGTAATTTTGGTAATGACAAAATTTGTCTTCGCGGGCTAAATAAAATAATGCAGCGGGCTGTATCTCGCCCTCGGGCCTTGAGTTTGATATCGATGCTCTATGCCAACATACTCACAGAGGGCATCTTTAAACACTTTCCCTCCTGACCCTTCTCCCCCACCCATCCAAACATCTCCTTCCTTGGGATATGCTAAGTGGCTCCATCCATTACAAGGTCTCAGTCAGACAAACAGCAGTGGGCAAACTGCTCCTCTCCAGAGGTGCACAACGACCCATCTCCGTTTTGCCGCCTCATCCCTTTATACATTTAAAAGCATGCAATGATAAATATTCTTTTGCTCCTTTCTCATGAATCATGAATCCACCTCAACCGTGTAAAGATATGATTATTCAATGCATTGCTGTAAAGAGAACTTTTAGGATATGATGGCAGTCTGGAACCCGGGGGGGCTATTGGCTTCCAGCTGTTTACTGTGACCAAGAAGATGACTACTGTGTATGTTGTTTTGGCATGGAAATTTCAAGCTGAAGGACGGAAGGTCTATCCTGAATATGACCTCACTCAGAGTAGTAAATAAACTGCTACTAGTGTTCCAAACTAATCATGAATTCAACAACAGGATGCCGAGTGCGAGGAGACAATCATGTATGCATGTAAATGTTCATCTCTCTGCACCTACACTTTTTTTTTTTTTTATCCCTCAGAATCGTGCCAAGGCTTCCGCGTGGTATAACATGTTCTAAAGCCCTGCACTCGCAATTAAAGATTTCACTTCCCAGCGGGCTCAGAGAATGCAATTTTAGATAAAACACACAACAGAGAGTAGACAGTTTGGAAAATAGTTTGGCAAACTAATTTAACATGGTAAACATATAGAAATGCAAAAAAAAAGGGATTTGCTATTCATGTTATTCATAATCTGACTATCAAAACAGCAGCTGTTTTAATTTGTGCAAAATGACATCGTCTCCATTCACAAAGCATTAAGACTATTTTTACTGTTTGAAATTTTAATTTAATCCTTTGATAGACTAATTTGATTTTGTTGCCTTGAGACAGCAACATTGCCATTTTATGTCTATTGCTATGTCTCAAAACAAATCCATGCATCCTAATCTGCTCAAATCAGCTGCCGTCAGGTAAAATTATGTTAATTGAACTCGACCTCTCCATCGTAAAGTACAGCACAATGAGGGAAAATGGAGTGTTGTGATCTTCAGAAAGGTTGACAAATTTCTTTAAGCACTGTTGCGTGATCGCTCACTAACGATAACGATGTCGAATCAAAACATTTAGTTATTAAGCACTCATTTCGGATAATTAGAATTCTTTAATTACGTTTCCATCTTCAGGGCTAAATTAAGATATTGAGCAAATAAAAACAAATTAAAATGGAGCTTGCCAATAACGGCAAATCCTTTCATTTTCTCTATACAGTACGTCTTTCTGAGATCCATTAATCTAATGATTCAAGCGCTTTTTAGCATCATTTTAGCTCTCTCTTCATTTCTGTCATTTTCTCCCTCTCAGTCACAGGCCGGTGTTGTATTTTCTCCCTTTCAGCTCTCGCTAAATCTCTCTCTTGCGTACGTCTCTTCTTACTTCTCTCAGGTGGAGGCGGAGAGTCGAAACGGTTTAAGCCTGTCACAGACAGTTCTTTCTCCTTCTTGGTCACATCAGTCACTCATTCAGTCCGCCATTCTACCACTTTGTCATTTAGCATCAAGGCCCTTCTGAGCCAGTCAAGTTTTTTAAAAGCCTTTTAGCCATCCATCCAAGCGTTCATCTAGCCATCCATTCATCAACACTCGTGAAGGATGGCAATGCCACGAAGAAAAAGTGATTCCGACATGAAGTGATTTTACATCATTTTGTCCCCCACAGTCGCTGGGTTGTTGACATTTGAACACAATCAATATCAACAGAGCCCACGTATTACTCATATAGTAAAGTCTAATCTTGAGCGCAATTTGTTTCTGGACCCTGGTTGACCTCCATTTTATGAGGATTTCAGAGCAAGGTTTTTCACATTGGAAGGAATGACAATGAAAAAAATTGCAGTCAAACTGTCACCACAAGTGTACTGCGAATGTTTTTCATTCACCACTCAAAATAAGTTAACCACTATAAATAATGCAACTTTCTACTTCCATCTTATACTTACTAAACACTCCTAATAGGTTTGCAAAAAACAATTCCATAATCCCAGGCCAATCATACAGTAAATGAAATAGATTAATAAAAAAAAAAATTAAAAGTCGTAAATATAAAAAATAATAGTCAATAGAAAATGTCTCTTGATCAGACTTCCCAGCAAACAAGCTTGAGCTTCAAATAACAACCAATCAAATGATAACAGATGATTCAATATTTATAACTCCAAGACACCAAGTTGTTTGCAATCAGTGCTAACTCCAAGTCACCACCAGCATCCAGAAATGCATCAGTGGGCAAACCGTATATACATATGTGCCCGTACGTTAGCATGAGTCAGCTGAGTCGACGACAACAGTAATCGTCTGTCACTGGCAGCTGAAATGATTCCAAATGCGCAATCCACCATCACGGGGGTGCAAGACTTCCTAGTCTCGAGTGCAAAAAAGAAAAGCTGCTTCCATCTTTAGGAGATTCTGACAGGGATCGGACAGTTCATGGAAGGATCTGCGCAGCCTGAACGGTGCACAATTTTTCAGATCTAAACACACGGGAGAATATTCTCCTGTTCACTGGAACTCCCAACCTGATGTATTGTATTTCTTCACAGAGTTATAGAAGGAAGAGTTATTTGAGTTATCCAAGCAGCGTACAGTACTCCTGGTCCTCAGGGGAGACTCTATGGCAGATCAGAAGAGATATATAACATTTTCACAATTTGATGGCCCTCTCCAGGGTTTCTGGCAAGTTGGATCCACCTGAAACATCCTAATTATATTTCCCAAACCCTGAACTGCTTTGAGTTTTCTGAAACTTTATGAAGGATTGCTCAGAACAGAATTGCTCTTTTTCGTGATCATGTCATCCTGGTACTGTATCTTGCTCATTGTTCAAGATTCAAAGGAATTTCTGTTTAGGGGTTGGGCTGGCCATATTTAATTTAATATGGGCCCTTAATTAAGTGGCTATAAACAGAGTAAAGGACACACAGAGGCCCATTTTCAGTTTCATCCTCCTGCAAGTGACAGCAGAAAAGAGCTCCGTAATGACATCTGGATGCTTTGCAACACAAGGCAAGATAAATAGCCATGTTTTATATTGCTTTGCGCGGAAAATGAGAAAGAAAAGTGACTCTTCTTCATTATTAAAGCTAATAGCATTGCGATAGAAGTCAAAGTCTTATCCACACGCTCCAGAAATGAAATCATGTCTGGGCAGAGAATCGAGTTGTCATCTCTCATTTTGTTGCCCAACTGATCAGACACTCCCTGTAGCCACAATCGTCTCTTCCATCTGATTAGCCTTCTCCTTGAAGCTCCCCTCTTTTACTTGACATACAAATATTTTATTCCGGGAACTATTTCACGTGTATTTATGTCTCATTGGATTCATCTTCTTTGCCATCTAAGAGGCCAGTCTTAATTATGTTGTCTTCCAATGAAACTACCATGAGTGGATATCTCGACGACTTGTTTCTGAGGTCGTGTCCAAATACAGAGTGAAGGATGACATTCAAAATTTACTTATGGGTGAGCTCAATAACTTGAGGCATTGCATCTGTATGCCAGTCAAGTCTCTTTGCTGCTTTACCTGTGCAACAGCGGTAGAGGACACAACCCAGTCACTCTCAATTTGTATCGTCTTTGAGATTTTTATCTTCTTTGAGATTTTTGTCTGAGGCTCGTACTGCTGTTGTGTGTGCCAAATGGGATTGAGCTCCTTCACTGCCAATCAGCTTCTTACCGTTTATCCTCTTGTAGCCTGACTCTTTCCCTTCCAGTCCGTCACAGGTGGAAACAATGTGTGGCTTCTTTTTCAAATGGCTTGCCTCTTTGGAGCTGATAATTACTACTATCAAGCTTTTTTTTTTGTTTTTTTTGTTTGTTTGTTTTTTACATCATCAGCTTTTGCACTGCTCCGTCAGTGACAAGCGGCTCTTCACACTGTGTGTTTCCACAATTGCACACATCAATAGTGAGCACCGTCTCTGTCATGTAAATAAGTTTCCTAATTTGTAATCTCATTAGCAAAAGGCTTGTTTGAGTTGCTTGCTTTTTAGCCACGTCAATCCCAGATGGCGAGGGTGGTAATCACGCCACATAAAATAGCTTTTAGCTCTGATTTATTGTCACTGATTGTCCTTTTTGTCAAGTACACTGTGTACAAAAACATTTATTACAATCATGATTATGTGACATTTGCTACTGAAACAAAATGATTGAAACCAAATGAAATCCGGTTTTATAATTGCATCCAAGGACATGTGTAGAAAATCAGCTGCATCTGTTGAGAAAGAATATTGATGCCACCAATATATTTTCAAGGATTCAACTTGTTTAGACACCTGAAGAAGTCATTAATTTCACTATGCAGGTGCAAAAGAAACAAAGTAATTACGTCAGTCGAGCAGAAACGACTCAACTATTCTGACCTTGTCGAATAAATCAAATTAAAAGTTGAAACAAAAAGCAAATATATCTGCAGATATTACTAATCAATCAAAAGTGATCAAAAGTTCATTTGAACTGCCACTCAGCAACTCATTTTTACCCAACTGATATACTGACATTTACCTTGAGGGGGATTATTATTTTGTTCCACGTTTTTGGCGCAGTTATTTCACGTTATCTTGCCAAATAAATCAATTGTTATGACAAGTGCAGTATGACCTGATCATAACATGTCATTATCAGCCACGTACATGGGGGCCAGTATTCAGTGATTACATTTTATTAAAAAATATTAATTATCCAAAGCCGCTACAAATATGTATGCATACAAAAAATATGTCATGTATAAATCAAGCACCAAAAAAACCCAACTTTCATTTTTTTTTTAAACTGAGATTTTCTTCAAACAACCAAGCAGCAATTAAAATAATCAAACCACATAATCCCAAATCGATTAATTTGGGCTGCGATAAATTAAACTGGATTACATTGTTTTCGTTTCCATTTCACATATAAGAGGCAACATTTCCTTTTTCTGCTTCAATCAATCCGATACACCATTAAATTGCTCGTTTGACAGATGAGCTTCCTCTTTGTTATGTTGACTGCTTGATCCAATATGCAGAAGGGGGAAGAAAAAAAAAATGGACACAGAGAAGAATGTCAACACTGCATCTTCCTGAAATCGAGTTCTGCTTATGTTATGCTTTGGGTGGGGTTTTCCCGTTCGCCCAATATTTACTCACAGGAAACTTGACAACAGCATGAATCATAAACATCTTGAGGCAAATTCCAGATTTTCAAATGGGGCCTGGCACATCATTTTATGTGGCTCGTGAAAGCAAAATATTAAATATCAAAAATATTCCTAAAATATTGAAATTGAAAATTGTTGTCACTTTGAAAAGTGTAAAGCTATTTCAAGCCGTTTGGGTTAAACAGTCCCCCTTTAAAATAAATGTTATAATATTTGAACAGCGTCTTTACTGGCTTTCTATTTCAAACCTAATTCAGTTGCCGATACACATTTTCCGAACATCATTCACAGTTGCAAACCTTGCCTTTCAGATTCAACAGTTTAAAAAATAAATAAATAAATATCAAGAGCAACGCATAATAATTCATGCTGGTTTTGATATCTAAACTGCAATCCTGATCTTCAAAGTAAAGCATCTATCTCACTGGGGAGTCAGATTTACACAGTTTGTTGGCCCAGATGATGGTCTTGTTGAAGTGGCGGCTGTCAGCTCAGTATGTTTGTGAGACGGGCGTTCTCTCCCACATTTAAAGATCAATTGGACTTCCTCATCTTGAGCGGTAATCGACAACAACTCTGTTTGAATGATCCTGTCGGTTTTGTGTGTGTAACAGGGATGTCGGCACATGTCGATCCTCCGCCCAGCCAATTTCTTCCAAAGCCGCACCAAAAGCGTATTGCATCTTGGTTCCATACTGAGAAGATTAACTTTATGGAGTGGCAAAACCAAACAAAAGAAAGGAAAACGGCTGTTTCAGATATCATAATAAAGAATTCAATTGTTATTTTGAAATAGAATGTGTGACATTACATTTACTTGTATGGACATAAATGATGATTTTGAGCACATTGCTTTGATCCTTCGTTTTTTTTTTCTCTCAGTTCTGTCATTGCCACAACACCTAGTTGACGCCGTGCTGTCGATGCCAGATGCATTTGTTTGCACACCTGTTCAAAATATCCATTTGATGTGAGCCTGGCACAGAATCTAATAATACCAACTTTTATCAGAGTGAATTATCTGAGAAAGGAACAGTATCTCCCTCCCTCCCTCCCTTTAATAAACACAGCACAAGAAGTGGAAAGTACTCATAATGTGCTCTGCCTTGGTGTTGCATTGATATTAACTTTAAGGTCCATCCATGTTCCTCACCTCACCAATGAATTGTGGGTCATAAATTCATGTTCAATCTTTATATGTACAACACTTGTTTCAGCTCCATTGAGCTTGGTAAGCAAATAAAGTTGCCATTGCGTGTTTTTTTTTTTTTTTTAATATATACAGTAAATTTAGTTGGCATGAATTACATTTTTATTAAAACATCACTTTGGAGTGTTCAAACACAAGACTCGTTTTCTTTTATCTCTCTCTAACCCTCAAGTATGTAAAATCAAATGCTGTGTTAACTAAATAGAATTTTGTTGCTACGCAGCAGGGGCGAAGCATCATTTTGAAACGCTTTTCAAGAAAAATTCGGTGTTTATCTAAGATGTTTTTTTTCCCCCAATAATGAGATTCCCTAATAGTATTTTTCCCATTTTCTGCCTTAGGTATGTGGTCCTTCTCTGTCTCGGAGCTAGCCATCCCAGGTGCTGAAATAGGACGTATCTCAGCAAGCGACGCTGACCTTGGCGAAAACGCCAAGTTGGAGTATACAATCTTGGAGGGGGAGACGGGTGACACATTCAACATCACAGGAGTCAACCAAGAGGCCATCATCATATTAAACAAGGTGAGCCAAGGTTGACAGGATCTACTAAAATGCCTCTTTCATCAAATCAAAATCAAAGATGAAATTGCTAGTCTCAGTGAGCTTTGCGTTGACAAAACAGTTGTTTCTAAATACTGTAGGCACTTTCAGTCCAGCTATAGGAAAAAAAAATCATAAAATGTATTCCAAATGGGTTAGAATTATATTATGACAAGCTACAGCTGCCTTTCAGCCAGAGTTTCCATTTCGACTATTTTGTATGTGTAGAATGAAAAACTGCCATTCCATTCTGTGTTCAGCTGGCTAATAGTTCCCTAAAGTACAAAGATAGATTATGACCATTTTGAACAGTCATTTGCTAATGTGGCTGTCATCTGGAATAATTCCAGCTTCATGAAGATGTGTGGCTAGACGATGAGTGTAGTCACCTGCTCCTTACCATTACGGTTTAGTCAAGTGGATACTCACATCTGTTCCTGGATGGATAAGTAGGTCTCAATCATACATGTAATGTAACAACTGAGTGGGGGGATGGACTATATGAGATATTATGCAGCCACTCAAAAGTCTGACATATGAAAAATAGAAATGCTCACTTTATACCCTCACCCATGTATGTGATTTTAACGCGGGAACGCAAGCACAAGTGCATAAAGGCTGACTGCTATATTATGTCTTCTTTTGTGACATAATAACATTGGAACATGTTCCATTATTACCGTTAAAAAAGACATACAGTTGAAAGAAGTTGCCCCTCTATGCTACTATTAGTATAATATACTAATCGCAGCATTGAGTCAGAGAGAGCCTATGTAGTAATTAAAGATTCTGTCTTCACAAAGATACGAATGCTTAGTATTGAATTTTTCAGAGAGGTAATCATTTGAGCCTACAGTGGCACCTTCAATTATGAATCTTCACCTTTGGAATTAGTTGAAATTGCCATCAATCTGTTCCAGTCAATATAAGATCACTTTATGTTTTTTTCTTTTAATCAGGAACGTGAAAACTGCATTTTTTATTTTGAATGATCAAGTTTGAAGCAGGGCGGCTCGGTGGCGCGCTGGGTAGCACATCCGCCTCACAGTTAGGAGGTTGCGGGTTCGATTCCACCTCCGGCCCTCCCTGTGTGGAGTTTGCATGTTCTCCCCGGGCCCGCGTGGGTTTTCTCCGGGCACTCCGGTTTCCTCCCACATTCCAAAAACATGCTTGGTAGGCCGATTGAAGACTCCAAATTGTCCCTAGGTGTGAGTGTGAGTGCGGTTGGTTGTCTGTCTCTGTGTGCCCTGCGATTGGCTGGCAACCAGTTCAGGGTGTCCCCCGCCTACTGCCCGATGACGGCTGGGATAGGCTCCAGCACGCCCGCGACCCTCGTGGGGACTAAGCGGTTCAGAAAATGGATGGATGGATGGAAGTTTGAAGCAATCTGTAAATGATGAATTGCAATTGGAAGACCCCTTTTTCATCACCCAAATCAATACGCCCCTATTTCTTGTTGTGATGACTGGAAGACCTGAAAAGAATCAGTACAATCTGAAACACGTCATATACATGAATGAAGTTGGTAGTGAAACAAAAACGCTATTTCTTACATATTTATCAATAGATCTTTTTATTGAGATACATGTTCCACCCTCAAACACAAGATATTTTCAGTTTGTATAAACGTAAATAGAACGTGCATAGAAAATCCATTCTTTTGATTTGTCTCAGCTCAGATGTGCAGGATTCATGAAAAACAATCCAAACTTAGAGGAGATTTTGCAGAACAGGATTGATTGTTTTTCACAAATCTCCTTTGAAGTCAAGCAGAGAATTGAGAAGAGGGCAGCTATAGTACACCATGCTGGAAGAAAGAAATTGAAAGTTAGGCGCAGAGTGATGAGAAAGAAAAGGGATGAATAAAAAGTCGAGAAGATGAGAGGGAAGCTCAAATGAGGTCCTGTGAAGCAGTGACAGGACGGAACAAGGATGTTAGATAAAACTACGTGTTAGGACAGAAGGTAAAAGGTACAGAGAAGCATGGAGAAACCACTTATAAATCCGAGTCCAATAGAAAAAAAAACTTTGACAATGAGGTGATCTGAAAGCAGCAAGAGGCAAAAAAGTGATAAATTGCCTGTGAAAGTAAAATCACACTTCAACATTGGACCTGAGCCACATCCGATTTATTTTGTGCTATTCAACTGCAGTCTGTCAGACTGCTTGGGAGGGATGTTGTTTTGAGTTACTGTATTGACTTTATATTTGACTTCAATTTAATCCCACTTGAACTATAAAGTAGACATTTGCGGCAATGACGTGAGGTCCTATTTATTGTCGTCTCCATGAAATGGATCTAATGCCTGCGATTAGCAAATCTATCCAACAAATAGCACAACAAACCTGATTAGATTTTTTTGTTTGAAACTGCATTCATTTTTTTATTTCATTTAAGGCAATGATGAGCTGTGTGCTCCATGTCAATATCTGCAGTCAGCAGGTGTTGAATGAGATGATGTGTTTGCTCCCAACCACCCCCGAGAGTAGGAGAGACTTCCAAGTGGAACAATTTGTGTTGCCACCAAGTTGGCCTTGACCCCTGCTCGTCACCTCGCTCGCCGCTGTGTGTTGAATCTCTTCAACACAAAATCAAAGATTGCACGCATACAAATTCCGGACACGAGTGGATACGCACAACTGATAACGCACCGAGAGATAAGTGCACACAGGCACATAATACCACACACTTGACCTTGTTCAAACTATGAGGAGAGAGGATATGAGGTGAGATTGCTGGCTAAAGAAGGATGGAAGGAAAGATGCTGAGTGCGACTTTGCTTGTCGACCTCAGTAGGAAGATGTCACATGGCAGGTGCGTTCAAGCCAAAATAGAGAAAAGGAGAATAGAGTTCAACTGAGCTGGGAAGACTATAAGAAGACTGCAGGCAAAAGAAGTTGAGATGCATCCAGACAGCCAAACATGGGGAGGACATGGAAATGCGAAGGGAAACAGAAAAGGCGGGTCATTAAAAATCCTGCGAGTCTAGCTGGCGGCTGAAGCTGCCTGCTGCTTATCACTGCTTATTTACTTTCTGTCCCACAGCAATAAGAAAGCATCTATCTCTCCTCCTATTGTCCTCCTCGCCCTCTCCTGCCATCATCAACCCACTGTCTCTATGCATTTAGTTAGTCTCTGAACGATGTGCCGACAAAGACTTGAAACGCAAGCAGATGTAAACTCACATCTTACAAAAGTTACACAGTCAGGATTGTTGTCTGTGACTAATCCTTATTCTCACACACATTGATATACATTTCAAATGAATTCAGTATTTCTAGATTGATCAAATGTCTCTTTTTAATTCTTGTGTTTTTCTATTCATTGGTGAGCATGCAGCCCGCAGCCTGTTCATTTACTAAAAACGCTCGACATATTGCACCTAAGTGAGTTTTGATGGAGCATACGAACAAGACAAAAGTATAAGTGGAAGGTAATTGAAGAATTAGCATAGGCCTCTGTGGTGTAATTGCTCCTTGACTTTAGTAGTGCCTTCTAATGTGGTTGAGGGAAATATCTAGTGGCTGGTGTTCACTACTCATTCAAATCATCGAAAGTTTGAGAAAAACACAATCCGCTATCTCTTTACTCAAGTACAATTCATAATAATCTTTCAATAAACAGTCTGATTAAAAACGACATATTGTGCAGTATGATATCATGCAGTGCCATTTTCTGCATTAAATAAAATAATTTTCATCATTTTGGAATGAGTTAATTGTATTTACATTAGTTGTAATGGGAACAGATGATTTCAAATGGGTGTTTGGAGTTACAAGTGTGTTCATGGAACTAATTCAACTCTCATCTCAGGGTACAACTGTTTGTTTCGAGGTGTGCAAATTTATGCAACCAGGTTATTGGCTGTTTATTCTTTATCTTTATTTTTTACAAGTTATACTAGGTCAGATTAATGTAGAAGAGGCTCTTGGTCTGATTTGTTTATATTGCAAAAAATGTTTTCAGGGTGTTCAAATTTATGCAATTATTGGTTGTGTATTCTTTATCTTATTTATTTTTTATCTTAACCTTTATTTCCATTTTTTTTACTCGTTATAGGTCAGTTTATTGTGGAAGAGGCTCTTGGTCTGATTTGTTTACATTGCAAAAAGCTAGCATGTGTATTTTTCTATCCACTTTATAGAGATCAATCAAGCTAATTATGCATCATGATTTTTCAGGAGCTTCCCATTTGAGGTGTGTTCTATTTGAACAGCTGTGAGCTCTGCCAGCCTATTATTTATGCACCTTCAGAATCTCACCATATACGTACCTGAGGGACAAGCAAGCATGTGCATATGCCAGTTTAAGGTTATTATTTCCATATGCCCCAACTTAAAATGCTTTGCTAATCCACGGTCACACGCCAGCAGCGAGCCCAGGATTATCAGTGTTTGTTTTCTCGCGAGGAAAGATTGTGTTCATGTTCGCAGAGGAAGAAAGCCATGGAGAGAAAGAAGAGAGTGAGCAATGTCTTGGTCAAAAGTTGAAAACTGGAAGCTTTCCACATTTGAGAGCGGGTGGGGGGGAAAAAAAGGGAGATGCATAACACGAGTCCATCAGAGAGGAAGATTGAAGACAGCAGAGGAAGAACAAAGTCAAAAGGGAGATTACCAAAATGCTTTGGTCTCTCAATTTGTGGAGTTATGCTGATTGTCAGAAATGTCCAAAGCGCTTGTCATCACACAAATGCAATTTATGATTTTCATTTTGGATGTACAGTAAAAAAAAAAAAGAGACCAAGGACAGCAGGACACACACAAAGAATAAATGTGTGGTGCACACACTCTTTGGTCAGCACAAGGATTCTCTCTGTGTTCAAATGATCATTGATTCTTCAGTACATCATCAATTACAGAAGAGACAGCCAGGCTGGAGAACCACCGTGTAACATCTTGCCGAGCTCAGCGAGTCTTGTGCGTCGACTGTATGTGAGCCAAACACATGCACGCTGTAAACTGAGCATGTCTGCCTCTGGGTCAGCTTCTTCTGCATCATGACTCCAGCTATTTGCCTAGCTAATTCATTTTTCCTAATTGTCAGAAGCGTTAAAAATAGAAATTACACAGTATGATCCACTGGATGTTTCAGAATGTGTGAAAATACCCAGACATAAAAATATAAAAACAAATTCCCATTAGTCTTCTCTCTAGTTGGTAAAATGCATTCTGTTACAGCACGGGTGTCAAACCCAAGGCCCGGGGGCCGGTTCCGGCCCAACACATCATTGTATGTGGCCCGCAAAAGGAAAATAATGTGTCAACTTGATGTTTCCCGTTAAGATACCAAAACTCTAAATTGTCTTTCCTTTTAATAACAGTGAGTGAGATATTGCAAGTTTTTGGGTTATAATCCCAATTTTAAAATCATTTAGAAAATTGTTTTCTGATGTGTGTATGGGATAATATCCATTTCTATTTAAGTCATTAATAGTCCCTTGCTCAAGCTAGGGCCTTGGATTCAACTAGGGTGTCTACTCTGATACATTAACTTTTGAGTTCTCATCTCTACGTTGTGTTCTATTTCAATCTGGCCTTTCTGTCGTTTTCTTCTGCTGTGCCCTGTATAATTTCTTTCCATTTTGCAAAGAGTACAGTGATATGATTGTGATATGTTCTCTCATACTCTTTGGAGGTGGTCACTCATGGTGGTTTTGATGTCGAGTGTTCTGTAGCATCTACTAGTGGGAAGGAGATTAAGGTTCTGCCCATGATTAAGATGAGCCTGAGATTTTCTTGACCCGCTTCTTCGTCAGTGCAATCCTCAAGAGGGTGATGTTTTCTTTCTGCCATCTCTACTCTCCCTTGTCTTTGTCCTTCTCTGTGGCAAGACCAAAGCAGATGGTGATGGATGATCAGAGAAGTCAATCAGTGTCTGCTGTGTAGAAATGCCCCAACAGCTCCCATGTTTGCTTCGATGCTGCAAAGTACATCCTCAACTGGGCCATTTTGAGTCCATGAGATTTGACTCCACAGGAAATCAAACATCTCAACTGTTGACACACGGCAGATGGAAATTCCACAGCCTTGAGTGTGTTCTACTCCTGATTGTATTTTTTTGCCAACTCATTGCTGTCTTCGATGACTGTTGTGTTGTGCAAGCTTCAAGAGCTTGACGGGTGGATGCTGTTGTTTGTATGGCGAGAGAACACAGTTTTGCGTGTGCTGACGGTCTTGTCATTGAGAACTAATATATTTTGTGTTTTGAATTGTTAACCCCACCCCATGGACGATTATATTCGTCCGTCCGCAGCCCCCATTTGAACATTTACCAGCCTAGTGCAGTACATTGCCTCCTGTGTGATCTTCTATAACAACCTGCCATGAATTCCACTCTACAAAATGTTGTGTATTATTTTTTTTCCTCAGTCATTTTAATCCCTCATGAGGAAATTTAACGCACACTCAGCCGTATGTATATGCTGCGCACCTCACGGGGAAATAACCACTCGCCAGTCGGCCTGCTCATTACGACTCAAATAAATTGATAATCTTATAGAGAATGTCAAAAAAGACCCTGAAGAATTATTAACTCCAATAATGTTGAATTGAAAACTGAGGTGATAGAAAATGCGTCTAGAGGGTGTGGAATATAAAAATGTGAAAATGTGAACCGGCGGAACGTGTCAGTGAAAATGAAAATATTAATAAACGCCAGTCAAATAATTTATGTAGTGGGAGATAAGTGTTTCCTGTTAGGACGAATGAGGGTGAAGCTTTTGAGTGTGTGTCGTGTGGTTTGTTCCAGCTTTCCCCCCCTTTCACCGACACATTAGGAAAAAGAGATGGGTGGGCGATGGAGTGTGTCACAACGGCATGGGGGAGACAAATTGGCATGTTGGTGTGTGCCGGATGAAAAAAGGAGGGCGATGATGATGAGTGTATACTCACAGTGCAAGCGACACCTCTCCTCCCCTGACTGATTTTCGACTTCTTCCTGTAATAGGAACCATATTAAGAGAACTTTTTTTTTTTTTCCTTTCTGACACAATACACAAATACACGCCCACTGTCTTTGTCTTTGCCTCTCTCGCCAGTTTATTTTCAACACGTTTGTTTTGTTCTGTGGGAGTATCCCAGCAATTACTTTGTTTTCTCTCTTTCAATGTAACATTTCTCTTTTCTGGCCGAAAAGTGCTGACTTCCTGTGATGCAGTTTGCTGAGGTTTACAGCTCACGAAGAAGGGGATGTGGTGGAATAGAAAATGAGAGATTAGAAATAAAAAGAGGAGGAAGTAGGATATCAATATTCCCACTGAAGCCTGAATCCACACAATTATTTTTTGGGAATTTGATAGCAAATATTCGGCAAAGCCAGAGATCCTATTTCTTTTCAGAAATGATGCACGCTTACAGACATACAGTTGTGACAGAAGATCTAAAAGCGTACACACTGAAAAAGGGCCACTCGGAGCAACTCCTAAACACACCCACCCTCATTAATGTTTTCCACACCAAAACAATCTCCGATGCGTGTCTATTTGTCCACTCACTGTAACAAGCTGCTCTGCAGAGATGATCAGAGCTCATATTTTGTTGCCCACAATTACACGGCCACCTTAGGCAAATAAGTAGTATAAATAACAAAGTCATTTGGAACAAGCAACTATTACGCTAACAAGGTCCAATTTGAAACACAATGTTTGCTCTGGCATAAAGAAGGCTTTCCACGCAATCATGATGATCAAAGTAGATGAGTTGTCATGGTAATGTCTCAATTTATAGACAAGTAATTGTACCGAGGCAGCAACAGGCCCTTCTGTGTGGACTTTGCATGCTCTTCAATTGAGACTCTGCCCACTAATACTATCAATAAGTGTAATAAAAATAATATTGTAAGACTACATAGTCATATTTATGAATTAATGGTTAGCCTCGGAAACTGATATTTTATTCTGAAACGTCACAGCTGTAAATTACAATGCACGGTGAAATCTGTATTGCACAATCTTTTATAGGTCCAAAAAAATGTCGTTAGCTGCTATGCTAAAAAACGTGTCAAAAAATAATGTATATTGAGAGACACATAAATCCTAATTAATGAGCGTAATTAAATTTTGCAGTTGACCAGTGTAATTCTTTTTTTTTAATATTTCTGCTATTAATAGGCAAACAAACACTTGCAGTATTTGGAGGCTGAAAATAGCGCATAAAGGGAAAAAAAAAATCTCATTTGCATATTGATCCTCTTTAAATTGCTACCATTACAGAATCCATACAGCAATGGATTCAAAGCTCAAGTGGTTCATTTTCTCTCCTAATTTCTCTCCAGGCCGTAGACTACGAAAGCCGCAGTTCCTACTCTTTCTCTGTGGAGGTTCTCAATCCCACCGTGGACCCTCGCTTCTTGCGTCGAGGATCTATTAAAGACAGAGCTTCAATCAGAGTAGCGGTGCTGGATGCGGACGAACCTCCAAGGTTCTCCAGGTCACGATACCACATGGACGTTTCGGAAAACTGCCCTCCAGCCTGCACTGTGGGCCGAGTCAGTGCTGTTGACCCAGACACCGGTCTGACTAATAACATCAGGTATATTCCAATTTCATAGAAGTGTAGAGTGCACAGCAAAACTGAAGCGAAATATCTGTATATTCATACATCATTTTGTGATTTTGTTTGACGCACACGTCCATTTTTAAATGTTTTTTTCCTATTGCGTTTGTTTGAGAGTTCAAAGTGCTATCATTTCATCAAACTCCCAATTTACATTTTTTTTTTTTTATCATAACAGCACTACTGTATTTTTCATTTGATCTCTCTGAGGAAAAAAGATCACCATTTATTTCCAGCTACATTTGTAAATGGAGGATATTCAGCCCCTTGGCTTGGAGCTTAGCAACGGTTACTGCTAAACAAATTATTTAAGCTAACCAAAAGCCCACTCAGTGTTCCCCAGAGCCAGAAAGCAACCACAGAAGCTTGTGCAGATCCTAAGCTTCTTTGTTGCAGAAGGTTATTCCAACAGTTTTGAGGATGGCAAGGCGGTAATTTGTCTGCAACAAAATTTTACTCCCAATTAGAATGGGCAAAAGTGCTACAAGTAAGTGTGTGGGGAGGAACGATGTATAAAAGAGATATTCAAATGATCTGTAGCACTTCAAAAGACTCCCTATCAACTTTGATAATCTCCCTATATTAATACTTTGGCCATTTGAATGCAGACTTCCTCTTATCGCTCCCTTGCACACTGAGCCCCGTTTACTCCTGCTTTTTTCTCTTCCCTTCAGCGTCACTCTTTTGTTGTACTTTACCTCTCTATGCCCTGCTTTTTTTTGTACCTTACTTTCCCTCTCTTTCTCTCTCTCTCTCTCTCTCTCTCTCTCTCTCGCGGGCTATTTTTCTTATTTGCTTTTCTCCAGGTTCTCTATTGATCCTCAGTCAGATCCAGAGGCTCTATTTCGCATCACCCCAGACTCCGGCCTCATCACCACAGCCATGGAACTCGACCGGGAGCGTGAGCACTGGCACAACATATCTATCATTGCCACCCAGAGAGGTTAGTTGAGTATTTTTAATATTTAAAAGCATACGAAATTTGGATACAGCTCTAAGATTGGCTTAACTTGTACATGTGTATGGAATATGATGACTTGTACATTTTGCACCAACTATTCAGAAATAGACTCATTCATTTGTGAGCAGATATCCGGCTTGCATAAAGTTTGCAGACCTCAATATATTTACTGTGAATAAATGAAGCTTTAAATTTGCTTCATGAACCAGTTACTGTGTACACTGACTTGACATTTATATGAGTCATTTATTTAAACCAACAGTGCCATATAGAGCAGTTAACAACCGGTTCGTGAAGCAAATTTGAAGCTTCATTTTCTCATCTCGAATAAATACCAAATTCTCATAACAAATTCCTTCGACAGTTTCCAGAACTGTCTCACCCTGGATAAAGTTCACCTTTGCTCCAAATATATTCTGGACTTGCTGTGTGAATAGTGTTGTGTTGACAGAGGAGCACAGCAAGTTTCTGTTTCTAATAATGAGCCCCATCTAGTAAAGAAATTGTTGAGGCAGTGTTGACATTGTGCTCAGCGGGTCTCACGATGGCCACAGGCACACACTTCACCCCTATGGCTTTACAGTACAATATGAGCTGTTTTCACCAATGGGAAACCTTAATTTTGCTTCTCTTTGTGCAGATTAGCCAGAATTGTGTCACTATTGCAGCCTAAAATGCAACAGTGACTTTAGAATGCCCCCCCACACACACACACACACACACACACACACATTTGAAGCACGGCTGTGAGAGCGCGTTCAAGTGTGTCAATCCAAGCCAAAGAGCTACGGAAGACCCTCTGCTAATCCATTTGAACCCCACTCTTGCGCAACTCCATGCATATTGACTGTTCTCCGCATTGTGGCTTTCACACACTTCAGGCTGTTGTGCTTCCTCAGAATGGAGCGTTTGCTTTTATGTGTGTCTTGCGCAGTGGAAACATCAGATATTTTCCAGCTGAGGACCTGAGTGCTGCAGCTGCAGCAGCAGCCAAATCAGACTTTATATTCAGCAAAGCCACTAATGGGATCTGAGTGCTAAGGTTTGGATTAACACCAAAATGGTTGCGTTTACCCACAAGTACAATTGAGCCGATTTAATGGGGTGCGTATTGCACCTTTGTGTGCGTTCAAAGGGATGTTTATTGCTTCTGGGAATTTTGTTCATAGAATTTTATATTTGGAGAGCTTTGTGTGGACTTTGTGTTGTAAACAATCTGTCTCTTAATTGCTTTTTCAGACAACCCCAGCCAGGTGTCCCGGGTTCTGGTTGCAATCGAAACATTAGACCTGAATGACAATGCTCCGGAGCTGGATAGACAGTACACGACGGCCATGTGTGACTCATCAACCGTTGGAAAGGTATTCATATTTTCTTGCTCTATGTAGTGAATTACAATTATCTATAATCAAATGTACACAGTGTATTGTCAAACAACAACCAATCAGATATTATAATATATAATTTTAAAAAAGCCCGTTCCTTTTTTGCTAAAGACAAGATTAGCAAATAGGGGGTGGGGCTTACAGAAATGAGGCTACCTTGTTATGAATGCTTTTCCTTGTTAAACAGGAATTTGCTCGAAAATGTTCTTTTTGCATTACGCATTTGTCCGATTGATTCAAGTCCTACCAAAACTATCAATAGCATCTCCGTGCTCGCTCCTTAATTTCCACTTTTGTGTTGAAGCAGTTACATGACTGAGCATTAGTGAGACTACAGTACATTAAAAAAAATGTATGGTATCCTCAAATGGGTTGCAGTGTGTACACATATCTCAGTGTGACAAGTCATTTGTCACAACACAATCCAATATTCACACAGCAACCGATACCATAATGTGGCCATGCATACTCACTCACGAGGCATGCAAAACCTCTTGGGCTCTGCATTCCCCAAACGTGCGCTCAAGTCATCTCTAAAAGGATGTCTTGCATGGTAATGACTGGTGTTTTTCATTAAAAAGAAATTAGCCATCAGCTTTGGCTGATGTAAGACATCCTTTTCCATTCATTTTCTTAACCGCTGCCACTATGTGCAAATGCAGCGATGCTCTTACCAAATTGAAAGCCATATAGCAGCATATTTGTGCAAGGCCATTCATGTCAGCCAGTTATTCATTTGGTGTGTGTTACACTCGGTTGGCGTGTGCCGCTATACTAATTGTTTGGCTTGTTTTGATTTCTGCTGACGCCGGCTAATGGCTTATTGCTTGCTAAAAAGCAATGTGTGTGTGTTTCTCTCATTACTCTTTCTTTCTCATCTTGCTGCTTTTCCAACCCTGCCCTTACACACTCGCACACACGCACACACACCCCCATTTCTCTATCTCTGGGTTTCAGGTGGTGCAGGTGTTGCGGGCGATTGATAGAGATGAAGGCGGGAATGACAGCACTGTGTATTTCAGCATCCCTCCGGAGTCCAGCGCAGCCCTCAACTTCAGTGTCAGGGACAGTGGTGGTACGCACTCAATTATTATCCCCCCCCCCCCCCGTCATGATATTTGTCTCAATTCGTTCATTGATTCCTCACATGTTCTTTTCTTCACTTCTCTTAATTACACATTTTTGTGTGTAGCCCTTCCTAGACGGAGAAAAAAAAATAGGGAAAACAAACAACAAAACGGCATATTTATTCCAATTTGTTTTTCTTTGGACATTTACTTAATTGCTCAAAAGAAATCAGCATTTCATTTTTGACTCGGGGTTGTTTTGATTAATAGTTATGCTAATGATCAGGCTGCACAGTTCGTTTGGCGCCGTTAACATTTCTGAAGCCATTTTTTGTGAAAACATCTCAAATCCTAATAACATGATGCAAACCTGCAATAATGGATCAAACTCCATAACTTTTTTTTTTTTTTTTTTTGCCGTATACATCAGGATTGGTATCTGTTGAACCAAGAAAAATCCCAATGTTATTCTGTCAATATTTGAAAAATTGGGATTTTTTATTTTTTTTTCTGCAGGTACCACAGCAAGTTTGGTCCTGTTGTCTCAGCTGCAGCCACTGTCCCGTTCCCCGTCTTCCACCATAACACTTTATGTGCCACTGGTTCTAAGAGACGGGACATCAGGTCTCACCAGCACGGGCACTGTCACGGTGTCTGTCTGTCCCTGCCTGAGAGGAGGGGCGAAGACTCGAGAGAGGGAAAAGGACAAACAGGCTGAAGGTGAATGGGACTGGGAAAAAGAAACCGTTTGTCTCCCCCAGCACTCCACGTCGCCTTCGCCTGGCCTCAGCACTGCCGCTCTGCTGGCCATATTGGCATGCGTTGCAACACTACTGGGTAAGTCTAAAAGTCAGATAGTGAATGATTGTCTTTCTTAAACAAATGAATTTATACTTTAGTTATAGAAATGCAACAAAGCTCGTTGATGCAAATCTACATATCAAAAGACAAAGACTTTCCAGCCATTTATCCTTCACCACATGCTCACGTGCCAAATCTCCATATGAAAGTATGAAAGCGGTTGCGTGCATATTTCATAGTTAACTCGCAGCTGCTTGAATAGAAGTTTTTTTTTTTTCTTGCCAATCACTTGTAAAATAGCTATTATCCTTGATTTTCTTGGCTCGTGCTGTGAGTAGCCACACAATGAAATGTCACTTCCACCTGAGCAGGACTTCACAAATACTCAATTGAATAATGTCTGGCTTCTGAGAAAGTGTTGGTTCATGGCCAGCACGGTTGTCGTTTCTATTCACTCCGTTGAATCCCTGCTCATTCCTTGTTGATAGGGACATTATCATTCTGGATGGGACCTGTTCAATCACAAAAGGAGGGAGGGAGGCATTAATGTGTGATGCAGAGAGCCTTTGAGCGGATAAACAAGTTCAAGTATGGAAAATGTTTGAGCAATAAAGTCAACTGATTTCGTCCACACTGGCAAAGACAAAAAATGTCTATCAAATAAATAAAAAGAATAAATATTGTAATTGCGCATTTAATGACAAAATGGCAAGAATGATTTAAATTTTGTGACTTTTGATCAGAGTGTGGATTAGCGCTTTTACAGTGTGACACTGAACTGATTTTGGAAACCAAACTTGATTGCTCACGAGTTTCCCGGCATGTATTTCGTTTTTGGGGGGGCGCATTGGAGGGAGCGTTTCTCTCCAGACGGAAGTGCAGCACCTACTTTCTGCATTGATCAAAAATCCAGTCTGAGATTAAATGGAATAAAAATGCTTTTGAATTTGGGCCGATTCCTTCAAATTCCTTCAAAGTGGTGTGGAGACCAAAACTCATCTCGACTGGCTCTGTTCCACTGTAGCTCCCCAGCCAAATGTACTAACATCAATGAAAATCCATCAAAATTGCCGCAGTGTGTTTTCTTCGCCATCAAACGCTGTTGTGCATTTTGGAAGCGCACGGTCATGGGAGAATACCGTAAAGCTTCCATTTGCCTGGCTGGAGCTCAAAGTCAATTACAAAGTGGTGGCTTGCAGCCTGCTGATATGATACACCTGCCCTCTAACCCAAGGCCGCCTCTGAATTTGTTTTGTCTCACCCCTTTGTCTTCCTTCATTTTCCTCCATCTCCCTCTCTTCCTCCTTATTTCCCCTGTGACCCCCTTTGACCCTTTTTCATCATTCTTCTTTTCAATTTCATCCCTCAATTTTCTCTCTGTACCACCACCACCGCAGCAGTGAGTGCCCTGTCATTGTCATTGAGGCGTCAGAAGCATGACTCGCTGTCACCACTGGAGGATGATGACGTCCGTGAGAACATCATCACATACGACGACGAGGGTGGCGGTGAGGCTGACACGGCCGCCTTCGATATTGCCGCGCTCCAGAGCGCCCCCCACAGTTCACGCTCACGAGGCTATCGCACACTGGACAGCAGGAACGTGTAAGTTGATATTGTTCATGTTGTCCTTCTTCAAATGTGTTAGGATTGTAGAGGCGGAGCCAAATTCTGCCTGGAGGGTAGACTGAGTCTAGTTTACATTTCAACAGTGGATTATTATGATGACAAATAGATATTTAAGGCGATGAGTCAGTGGAACTATTTGTTTGTTCTGCAGTCGGAAGCTCATGCATCATCAACACACCTTTGTGCGGTGACACTTATGGGTTCAGTTAATTGCGACAGCCCTCGCTGGTGACTAGCTGCTTTTCACACTCAGAGGATGCCTGAAAAGGAACAATTTACTGCTTCAGAGTGGAAGCTTTAATCTTGGCCGGTACAATAATTGATCCACTTTTGGAAGCAATCAAGCCACAACTCCCAGGTCATAATCAGGCGCCATCAAACTGCTGATGTATAGTGCTATCAAGCCCGGCAGTCCTGGTGGACCACAATGTTGTTCTTGTTTTGTTCAAGCTTGTTTATGGCCTGCTACATCAATGACTTGTTTGCACCCACTTTGATGTTGCTTGAAACATTTTATTGCCTTTGGTCTAATAATGAGTTTCAGTGAATTCATGCAAGTCCTATTGAGAGCCCATAAAAAGAAGGAAGGCTGGTTTTAGTTTATCAAACTTTAATTATTTATTCTTTTGCAATTTATGGAGGTAGACACAGGAACATGAAACGCCCTCGCCAATAGAATGCAATTGCCTGCAATGGATTCCACTTGCCAAACAAACTTATTCAGTTAGTGTGTGTAAGGCTTGAAAAACGTTGCATTTTTTATCGTCACCGCTTACGTGATGATAGTTGAGTTGATGTTGATTAACAGATGACGTCATTAATATGTCATTTGGTTTCTCCTGCTCTTAATTGCCTGCCTTAAACCTCCAAATAGAAGTTCTGAAAATGTGCCTAGAAACAAAAAGCAGTTTGCAGTGCAAATTTAAGAAAAAAAAAATAAGATGAACTGGTTGTTTGTTATTAAGTGAGCTGAATTAAATAAAAATTAAGTTAGTTACACAAATACATGATTGTTCTATAGAAGTTTTAGTAGGTTACTTGAATGCTAAAATACATTATACTAGCTACAATCAACCTCCTCCTTGTATGTTTACTGTTTGGAAAAATCCTTGCTTCAGGTCCCTAAGATTATCTCGCCCAAAAAATTGCTTCACAAAATAAAAACGTATTTGTTCCTCAAATGAAGTCAATGATTATCATAATTGCGCCTAGGTTTAAAAAAAAACTCATTTCTAGCCTGTAGTTTTGTGTCTTCCAGACGTTACAGCCAACGTGGCCAGGATAAAAGTCGCACCTGCAGCTGGGCTCAGAATCCAGTTGTTGAACACAACTACTCGGGTCCGGGAGGACCCTTTTATGGTCGCCTCTGCTACAGCAGCCACACCTTACCAGTTCTACGTCGCACACCAGGCGAAACATTTGAACCGGGTCTGGCAGAGCTCGGATACCGCTTTCCCGGAGGCCAACCGGACCACTCATTGGTCATCCAAAACCAAGGTGCCATGGTTGGCCCAATAGAGTCTGGTGCCGTGTACATAACCCCCACAGATGTCAGCACAGGAAGCCGAACAGGAAGTCACGCGGGCAGCCGTGATGGCACTGCAACCCAAAGCGGGGTGAGCACATCGGATGAAGGAACACCACGGACTAGTGACAGCCAGGAGAAACGGCGAGGGATGGGAACATCCAGCAACTGCACTGAGGACAGCAGTGAAGACAAAGTCAACCACAGTCATGACATGGACTGGGTAAGCATCTTTTTATCAAGCTCAGACTATCCGTAGCGATACCTATCATCTACCGTTATTTCAATAACGGACTGTAATTACTTGCATTTTTATTTTAGGAATGAATCAAATCTACTGAATAATGAGTGAAATATGAAATAATCATCATTGAACTCATTGTCATTTTATCTTGTGCAATATGTCCAAGACATTCAGGACAAATTTATTTCCTGTCATTCATTATCTTTTGTGTGCCGTATTTATTTATTAGGCCAAAGCACATGCTCTGTCGTCATTTCATTTTCAAATATTTGATCTCTTAATCATTCCAACTCGCAGGGCAGTGTTCAATGAATCTATCCACTTTTTTTTTTTTTTTTTCTGTTTTGCTCAATGTCTGCCTCTCATTTGGTCTCAATTGATTTTGCCATCACTCTTCTTTGGCCATGTTTTTGTCTTGTCTTACTAAATAACCCTCCATCCATGGTCCATCCATCCTTATAGTACTTCACCCTACTCCAAACCCGGACTGAAACTTCTCATGCTCACCTACATCCCATCCAGGTGCAGTCGGAGACACTACCGAGGGAGCATAACCTGGTCCTGACACGATCCGGCTCCATGATTGGCCAGGCTCATGGGGTAGGAGGCTGGGTGTGCGATTCAGCCACCCTCCCCGCGGCGGGGCGCAAGGCTTCCCGTGCCGGTCTGTCTTCAAAAGGTCCTGAGTTTGAATGCAATGGAGGGAACGGAAATGGAAGTGGTCCACCCTCCACTGACGGACAACAGAAAGCTACCAATGCTCGCAATTACGCCAGCGTTTTGCAGGCGGAGGTACGCAGGCAGAAGGAGTCCCCTGGCAGCCTGGAGCGAGGAGGACTGGAGATGGGGAGCAACTTTGTAGTGGCAAGGCCAGAAAGAGAAGCTGGTGGCATATCACTGACTGGCAGTCCACCTGTCTACCCAGAATCGCCTGGTCTGATTGGAGACTGGCGAGATCGGGTGACTTTGGGTGGCTATGTTGTGGCAAGAATGGATATGACTCCGCAGCTATTGCCCTTCCCTGGTCAGCCTCGAGGAGCTTATGGGGGAGTGCTGGGCATTGGCCCTGGTTGGGTTCCAGGTATTGAGGCGGCCAGAGCAACACCAGGGACTGGAGGTCCCCCTTTGGCTCTGAGAGTGGGTGAATTCTTACGCCTACGTCTTGCCCAGGTCACGTTTGACCCTTCGCAACCACCGTATGACTCGGTGCAGATCTACGGCCTGGAGGGTACCGGGTCCCGAGCTGGATCCCTGAGCTCGCTTGAGAGCGAAGGAGAGAAGGATGCAGATAAGGAGGACTGGGGTGCCGGAATGGAGGAGTGGGGGCCCCAGTTCCACAAGTTAGCTCAACTCTTCCGAGACCGAGAGAAAGAGAGCGAAGAAAAGGAAAAAGTTGAAGACAGTCCCAAAGAGGAGAAGGAGGAGCCAGATAAAAGAGAGGGGGAAAGGAAGAAGAGAGGGATCGATATGAAGGGGAAAACCGAGGAGTGATAAAAATAGGGCTACAAGGGAGGGAAGAGAATGATGAAAAGACTACCACAACTAGACTAATGTGAAGAGAAGTTAAAGGGGAGAAAGATGAAGAGGCAAAGTAATAAAAAGAGACAGAGAAAAATGAGCCCAGGGAGGGTGAAGAAAGCCAGGCAAGGAGAGCGAGTGATTGATGTAATTTCAAGCAATAAGTGTTGAAGCACTGATATGGTCCAGCACAGACAATGCAGAGGAGAGGATGCTTCTGCTGGCTGGCTGGCTGGCTGGCTAGCTGGCTGGCTGACTGGCGGCGCCAACTATTTCTTCAAATTTAGGACAAAGTAAAGCAACCCAGATAAACAATACACAATTGAATCCAGACAAACAGGAGGAAACACGGATTGTCCTTTAAATGTGTGGTTAGGTCAGTGACAAAGTGGGAAGAACCTTGTGATGGTCTTCTGAGCATACCTATGTGTGATTCTCCAAAATAACTGGAAGATGATGAAAGAAAAATAATATACAGTGATACCTTGACTTCAAACGTTTACGTTCTGTGACCGCGAATCAACGGAAAGGCCAATCATTTGTTCCGCTACCCCAGAAATTTCCATCAAAATATTTCCATAGGAATAAATACAATCAAATACACTCATTCATTCATAAACTAAAAACAGAATCAAATAGAATGTGGGAAAAAACTTTTTTTCATCATGTCATGCTTTAATTCAGTGGACATTGTGTTGTTTTTTCCAGCGTGTGTGTGCCAGGCGCAATATATGATTAAAACCCAGATGATAAAATGCAAAGAAAACGGCTGTAACTACGCTTCAGTAATATATGGTTTTTCAGAGCATGAAGAATATATGTCTGTGATTGGTGTGAGACACCCTGTCTGCATGTGTTGCTGCGCCATTTGTGTTCAAATATCATTTTTTAAATGTTTATAATGACCATGATTGATGCTAATTTCATTAGCTTGGATACAGCATTTCCCATTATGTGTTGACAGCAAGATTGCGATAAAGTTATGTACTTTGGTTAAATATACGCCTTGTAATTCTTTGTTGTTTAAGATTTAGTTTGACAGTAGACTCTGACTGACAGTGGCAATAAATCGAGCAGTTACTTGAGCTTTCGCATTTTGTTACGAGGTTTGCCATAATCATTTCAAAATGGAGTGCCTGATGCTCCCTGGTCTATAAAAGAAAAAAAGAAAGAAAGAAAATTGTTCTTACCGCTGTCTTGAAATTCAAAAACTCAAGTTGGAGCACTTGTAATTTAAGGTATCACTGTATATTGTAATGTAGATACATTGCAAAATGTGATTTTTTTTCCCCCAATCTTTTTGACATAAGAATCAAAATAATACAGTTTTTGCCCTCAAAATGAATGAAAGTAAATTTAACATCTCTATTGTGGCAGGTGAATGAAATATCAAACAAGTTGGTCTGCCTTGCCACAAGGTGAGAACGGTACTTTGCAAAAATGCTTTTAACAAATCAGTGCATACTTTACTCACTACAATGTACCTGTATTACATACTCTTTTTCTTTCCGATTTGTTCCTGGGCTACTATGAGATATGATGTGCTGAACAGAGGTTTGAATATATCATTAAATATAAAGTTGTAACAAGAGATGAATATGTATAGAGAGGTGGTTGGGGAATGAGACCACTAGAGAAGAAAAAACACACACAAAAAAACTTTATATTCAGTTTCCAGTGGCAGAAGGGTCAAATTTTCAGCTTGCTGCTTGACTCTAAATGAAAATGATGAATCATTCACATACTATGAAAGACTCCTTTCAGCCCTCAAGGAAAACATTGAAATGATTTTCGGATGTGCTCGCCCCCCCACCATCACCACAACTCCCTTTCATTTCCCATCTTTGAGTGTTCCCAAATGGAACTCATTTACACTCTTTGATTGTACGAAAGTCAGTTCTAAAAAGCAAACACATCTACTGTATGGAGTAATGATGATCCCATTGCTAATATCGTAAATGTTTTATAGAAAAACAATTTTTTATGTCTAACCAACAGCTCTGTTGTCTGGCTCGATGCGTCTTGAGGACAATGACTGCATGATTTTTTTGATAAAAGATTTCAAACAAAACACCTTGTCAAAAAATCCAACTTTAAATCTCATACTGCCCAAATAAACATCCTTGTAGTTTAAAAAACACCATGATGGCTCTTTTTTTAATTTTCTTGTAAAAGGTCAGGATGCAACTGTTTTTTTTTTCAGCTCCAGTGCACTTTCATATTGTGTCGGATGCTGATGATTTATGTTCAAGATCACCGGTGTCTTTATAAGATGTGGATTCAAGAATTGATACAATATTTGACTGTATGTAAAAACAATGTAAATAGTGCTGGATATCATTGAAGAAAGAGACAATGACAGATGACATTTATCTTAGCTTATTATTGGTGTCCAAATGGATCACTGTTGGAACTGTAGATTAGAATCAACTAAACTGGATTCAACAGCCGTTTGGACTGAACACAGTGTATTCTTTGTTTGTGCAACGTGTGGACAGGACTGGATTTTGTTTTGTGGCAACTCTGAGCCACTCGCTGGTACTGGCCACTGAAGTTTATTGTGCAAAATATTAGTCACTGGAGGCTTCAGCACGGTCTGATCCCACTGAGAAACCTTTTTTGATGAAAAGGCAGTGAAGTGGATAGAAACTCTATTAAAATGCTAAAACAAAAGTCCAGTTTAAAGAGTTTTTCTAAAAGTGCATAACACTCTGATATGGAATTAAGAATTGGTTTGGAATCGTTCATAGTTCACATCTTGAATGCAGTTTGATGTTCACGAGGCCAGTCATATTGAACCCAATTTATTTTGAAAGGAGACACTGAAATGTAAACACTCCTTTGTGATTCTACTTGACAATCTAAATTTGGACATTAGTGCTTTTCAACATCATAAAGGACTAATATTTATGATAACTTGCACGATCTGTTGGGAAATTACAGTCATTTTAATCTATCAATGGGTATCCACACTATAATTACATGCATAATGAGTCATTTAAATTGAGTGCTGTATCTAATATTTGGAATGCTGATTTAAAAAGGGAGCACGCACAAGAATGATAGAGTGAAAGCCTCGAAGGTTAAAAATGTCAAAATAATCCCCCCAAATTAGAACTATATACACATATGTATGTATTTACAGCTCATTTCTTGCCATGGTGAAATGGGCTTGTGCATTGTTCCAGGCCTCATTCCGCCTACATACAGCTTGCTGAGTTAATGCCAAGCTTGGCTTCTGTTGGATTTCTACTGGCATGAGGCTGCTTCCTCACCTTCCTCATGTCGATAGCAAATTTTAGTCCAGAGTGTGGACATCATTTCAATCACTGTGAAGCCAAACAGTGCATGATCGTGAATAATGACTTGGGTTTATGTCATTTCTCATTGATTTACAATAAATACAGGTTCTAAACATTCATCCACAATTAATGTTGATCTCCATTTGACACTGACACAAACAACAATAATTGAGGAACACCAATCACAAGGCAATTAGCTCAACTGACGTATCAATGACTTGAATTGCTGTTTTTACACATAAATCAGACCACACATGCTAATTGGTCTAATTCGAAAGCCGCCACTGTCTGATTGGTCCAAATCAAAGCAATGAGCCTCTGGAGTAATGCAGCACTACAAGAAATAAAACCACTTGACAGAACTGATTATTTAACCTTGAGATCGAGATTAATTGATTCCATCAAAGGTGTGATTTGAGTTCCACTGGATTAAATGAAAGAACACAGTCACTGCAGCTCCCCACAACTCCAGTTTATTAGATTGTCTTGAAAACGGAACAAAGTCAGGATTCCATCTAAATTTGGAAGTTGTTATTTGAAGGTCTTAATGTAGAGCCTTTTAATGCAACCTTAATATAGAGATCCAGTAGCCCCCCCCCCCCCCCCCCCCCCCCCCCCCACCACCACCAATTGTCATGATTCCCAAACAATGTTAATAGAGTTCTACAATTGCGTGCTGTACAAAGTGTATTTATTTTCGTTGCACTTTTTCTTTTTTGTAAATTTGAATAAAAAGAAAGTATTTCAAAGAGATGAATCAGCCCCACCTTGTGCTTCTTCTGCTGTCTCATGCATTTCTGGATAATCAGAGTTCTGCTGCTTAAATTTGGAGTGTGTACGTGTGTGTGCATGTGTGTGTGTGTGTGGTTTTGCAAGTTAAATGAGAAACATAGCTGTTTTGATCCACCCAGATTCGGGGATGTGAATGCTGTGATAGAAGGCAGACTTCTACACATCATTGAGGCTTTAGGATGAAGGTTGAGGTTGTTCGTTTGTTCAATGGCACAATGGGGGAAAAAAAAGCAAGAATTTAAGTTTTTAAACTCCACAGGCAGCAAATACAGCAAACGTGTAGAAAGGAAGCTTTCATTCCAAATGATGGCTTGGGGGGGATGTGTGTGTACCATTGCTGTGTGACTGAATGGCTGGTTAAAAAGATTTATTAAAATAATCACATTTGAAGGGGGGATTATTTCTACATGATGGTTTAGAAAATGATCGTGTTAGCTGGGTCTCCGCTTGATTACAATGATAATACCCGCCTCAAGTCAGAAACAAGAGGCAGATACAGAGAAGCATATTAACAGTTCATATGCAAGAATATCACATCGCTAGAAACTGTATTGGTGATTAGGTTTGAAATGATACTGCACGAGGCAAAAGAAACAGTCATTATTATATTGTGACAGAGACAGGGAAATCTCCTCAATAGAGAGACGGCGTGTCCAAAAAAAGTAATTTAGAAGCCAAACAGAGCTTTGCCTTCTCTGCCCGGCTTTTGGCTACATTTGCGCAAACCTTGCAAGCAAACCGATAAAAACATGGAACCAAACAACCTTCTTATCGATTTACAACTCCTATAGGTATGTTTATCCATCAGTCTCCCTCAAGCATCAACATTGCAATGCAGCATTTGAGGTGAAGATATGCTGTCATCCATGGCATTGTCAATAATGACTGCATGCATAATTGATCCTAGCATAACGGCACCACTGGAGATAGATAACATGCATGTACTCTGCGTACAGCTGGGAATGACACTGTAGTTGTGCCTCAAATACACACGCACACTTTCATGGTCCTGCTTGATTGCATCACAGGAGTCTCAGGTTGCTGCGTGCACTGAGCACATAGCAATTCTTCATTCTGTTTGAACCTCACGCTGAATCCCTCTGGCAATTCTACACCGGGGAAATGCACGCATGTGTGTGCTTGTGTGTTGGTGTGTGCCTGTACACATGATGTAGCCATTCATTTTTGGGATTTCTCTGATCATTCTTAGCTTTCCAGGTGGCTTTCAAGCCATCAAATTGACACATTTGACAGTGAACTGAACACCTGTCAGGTACAAGGTTGAATGTTTATTTTAGAAAGACACAATATAGCCAGACAGCCAAGGTAGTACGTTGAAGCACACTTGCAAATAAATGTCATGTAAATATAAATGTATATATGTTTATAGTATTTTCCGCACTATAAGGCGCACCGGATTATAAAGCGCACCTTCAATAAATGGCCCATTTTAAAACTTCCATATATTGTCCATATATAAAGTGCACCGGATTATAAAGCGCATAGAATATATAACTCAACGTTGCTCAAACGTTAATGCAATCACAATATAGTAACACTCGGAATAGTGAAAACAATAACAATATATCAATAACTCAACATTAATTTTACACAACAAACAAAATAAACACGTAAAGCTTACTTTAATAAATTAGTCCTCATCCACGAATCCATATTGGTCCATATATAAAGCGCACCGGATTATAAGGTGCACTTTTGAGAAAATTTGAGGTTTTTAGGTGCGCCTTATAGTGCGGAAAATACGGTATACAATATATATATAGTATGTATATATTTTTTCTTGTATTATAACTGTGAACAATCAAATTCCTCAATAAAGTTTCTTCAGTGACAGTGACAAAACTTGACAGACCTAAATGAGTCACTGTGTTTCAGTAAATGACCTCAGGTGTAATATTGCTCCAGTGGTGGTCACTTGGTCATCCCTGCTGTTCTATCCTCACTCACCTCCACTTAGTCCTGCTTCCCCATACTCTCTCGCTCAAGCGTTTAGCTCTTATAGAGTCCACGGGCTCATTAGAAGTGGAAAATTAAATCTTCATTAACAATCTTAATTAGACTTCGATCTCTCCATGGAAAGCTGACTGGGGAATCTATAGTGTAACAGGGGGAAACCTGGAGTTGGTTTTGGTTTGGTGGGGGAGGATTAGAGGGATCATTAGTGAAAGGGAACTTCAGAGTAAATAGTTTAAACCTTCCAAGTATGACAAATGTATTGAAGAGGTCAATAATGGAAGTGGACCCAGTTGATGATTAAGGAGACAGCCTCAGTTCAGCTTTCAGTAACTTTAAAAGCACCATTACTCTTTGAATAATTGTTTTAATTCACATGCCAAATTAAATTGTATGAAGGAAATTCCAACTGTATTACGTGCGCTTTGACTGACATAAAGGCAGCAGTACAGTCGTTTACTTCTCATTTTTCTTTATCCATTGCTGCCAGTGGTTTCAGCGCTATTGCTCTTCTGATTAGAAAACATCAAAATCCCAGAGGCTTCACATCAGGAACAAGGTTGGGAGCCCAGAAGCTCAGCTCCTGCAGTTCACAAATCCCCCCCAAATATTTATTTTTTTCCTCATAGTGAGCATGATTTTTTTTAAGCTGTCAACCTTCTGCTTTCTTCACAGTAAAAGAGAAAAGATACATAATGGCCAAGGGGTGAGGACAGGAGATAGTGTCTGGACCTTAGTTTTATTTATCTGCTTTGCGTAGCTCCCATGGAGCCAAGCTGGTCCATTGCTTCGAGCTGGCTGATCATATCTGAGCTAATGTTGTGGCAGCTGAAGACTTGGGAATTGTGCGTGCATGTGTGAAAAATCTGTCCTTCAAATTTACATCAAATTTTGTTTCGAGAGATGTGCTGAAAAGCTAACGGAGAATAGAGAAACCATGGATGCAACAACAATCCCTTTTTAGAATGTTGTTTCCCAGTTAAAAGACCGACAAGTCGGGGCAGTGTCAATGATATTGACATTCCTGCACAAATCTGTTGAGGAGATGAAAGAGCGGAGGAGGAAGATAGAGCTTTCAATTTACCACGCAATTAACATTCCAATACTGGTGGTTATGACCAAGGGGTAATGGCCGAAAGAATGAGATTGTGGTCACTAGACTAAGCCTTGGAGGACATCCACAAGGCCTTTCGGTTTCACTAAGCAATGGTTGGATAATGATAAGCCACATTTTTGGCAAGTTGGAAAATTCATTTATTTTGCCACTGTGTGCTTTGCATTTACTCAGCACTGATTTATTTTAAAAAAGGCCATCAACGTCTTCCAGAACCATTTAGCATATATATCAGCTTCAAATGGCAAGAAGTTCATGACTTCACATTTCTACCATGGCCATTTTATTTTTAAAGAGGTTACTCAGGTTTCACTGCAAATTATTTATTCCATCCATGTAGAGAAACTGTGTCATTCTATAATCTGGGACAATCAGTAATGGCGTGACACTGTTCCGCTCTGTTTCTTTTCAATAGCTGATACGGAATCATCTCTCTGCTTAATGTATGTGCTGTGCTGTATTTGTGTATCTGCTGCTGCCTGCTGGTGACAGCAAGTACTGCATTTATCAGCAAGAAATGGGATAAAAACAAGGGGGAACTAAAAGTAATGATCAGCAGTATAAAAGTATGTGGAAGCAAATTATTGACGAAAATGACTTGGAAGGATTTATAAGAAAAACTCAAACAAATCAAAAAACCTTTCCTGCATCTATAGATTTACAATATTGAGTATTTTGAGCCAAACTAGTAACCAGTAAAAAATCACAATAAATTTCAATACCTAAGTAGAAAAACAAGCTTGAAAGGTTACAAATATTTGAGATTTGTTAGTTATTCTATGCAGTGAAGTGGTTCATTACACAGCTAATGATCTCATTAGGGCAATGACTCACATTCTCAACTGACATAATTTAAAATCTTGCCTTACAAATGGGGGAGAATCATTTGGACCCCAAAAGCTTCAAAAGAATTCAAATTTTTCAAATATATGCGTGAACGAGAACGTTTGAATATGTTTGGAATAAATGTGCATGTTATCAAGTAGTATTTTGTAGTATCGTAAAAGTAATAAACATCTGCTTGTTCTGAGAAAACAAAGCTATCGGATTCTATTTTTTTACATCAAATGTCAATGTATTTAATTGCAGAAAAATACTACTTTACAACTTTTTTTTAAACTTTTAACCAAAAAAAAGAAAGAAAAGGTTTGTGTTAAACATCTATGGACTTCTATGGCCAAGCTTGAAATCAGCTATAACTTCTGGTATAAAACATTTCATTGCTTTTGCAATATCATTGACGCTGTCCATAAAAGTTTAATGAAACCAGCATACGTATGCTAAAATGTCACTTTCAGCAGTGGATAAAATATATGACAACTCCCACTTAGATCTAATTAAATGTTCTCACTAGGAATAAAATGATATCAAACACATTTTGGATGATGGGGTTGGCTGTCAGTCTGAGAAAATACAGCCCTGCCAGCCCAAAAAAATGAGAGCAACCTGAGGGCAGATCATGGCAGGAGTCTGCCGCACAGATATCAGACAAAACAACATAACCTTTGAAAGTCACCACCTACTCTAGGCAATATCTCTGTGAGCCTGTGATGAAGAACGCTAAAAATGCCCTGTCATAATTTCAAAATAATAATTCTTATACTGTGCAGCATTGTAATGAAAGTTCAGTGGTTTATAAAAGCTACACCAATAGCTAAGATTTTCCACAGCTTCTTTCAGGGGACCCCTAAATTATGTGTGGCTAAAAATGATTTATTCAATGTAATGGAGTGTCTGCTTCTCTCCATCTGAATGTTCCCATTTTGAAATAATTGTTTTCTATGGTCGCCAGAATGTATGCAGTCAAGTGTCATTCTGGGACATACCAAAATAAAGGCCTACGTTTTCTCTGTTTAGCCAGTAGAGAGCAGTATATACCAGCTTTGACACAATGAATGTCCTGATGCATTTGTTTATATTGTCAGTCATCCAGGCAGATGTAACAAACAAATCCGGGATTAGTCATTAAAAAGCCTGCCACGCTTTGGCTTTAGCCACGTGCTTTTACTAAACCGGCAGGTTAATGACTTTGTTTACCAAATGCACCATTGCATCAAATTAACAAAACAAAAACAGAATCATTGTGTGAGGGATATTACCACATGGCATCAGAAGAACTTCAGAAAATCACTGTCATTTTACAAAATGTGTCGTTATATCTAAATGCAAGTTGTAACTTTTACCTTGCAAAGTGCAAGCCATATCTCAGCGACACCTGGAAACGCCACTGGCTCCTCTCAGATGGGTTTCACAAATCATGGCCTTTCTGTCCTCCAGGCCAAAGAGGAAAAAAGTCCATCCAGGGTTTCATCAAAGCAAAGTTCAAAAGCCAGTATCAGTTCTAGTATGAAGGTGTGTTATTGCCCATGCTAGGTAACTTGGAGACACCATTAATGCTGGAAGATACAAACGAGTTTATAAAATAAAATAAAATGCCTTTTTGTCATTGTACAACAAGTATAGAACAAACTTGGGATGATGTAACAGTCCCCAATGTGTTGCAGGCATTTCAAAATGAGTGAAGCTTATCAGTTTGAGCATGATCTTGTCTTTGTAGTGTATCCATTTGCATATATAGGTTGAAAAGTATTTTCACATCGATATTTTCACAACTTCATTGAGATGCAAATGAACCGTTGACTCTGGGCCAGAAAGAAAGTGCTGTCCCATTTTGTGTCATGTATTTGTGCAGGCTTTCCCGTCTCAATAAGACTTTTTTTTTTCTGCTTTAAACGAATTGTTTACTTGCAGAACTTGCAGCAAGGACATTCATCTCTGACACTATTGTACCGAAACACATTCATTCACATATAGCTACATAGACAGACATGTAATCGAGGGCCTATTGAATATCGCAGTTCCCATCTGTGAAACGCTGCACTGATGAATAAATAATGCTTCATCCTTTCAAGTGCATCTTTGAACATTGCGGAAGTTTTTAACCCCATACAACTCGGAGGGGGCTATCATTCCCCAGAATACAAACGTCCTATTCTTGCCTTCTTGGCCCTCTCTCCGTTAATACCTCCAAACATTGCCTGGAGTATAATGTCCCCACACCCCCCACTTTTTTTTTTTTCATCTGCGTAAAATATCCGTGAGACACAGACACAAAGGTGTCTAACACATATAGAATCATGTCGCGCACATTGCACTGTTTTTTTCTCAAAGGACAAACTGATAGCATGAGACAGCTGGGCCTCCTCATGATGAGCACACATTCATCTGCATTTTGAAGAGCGTGCTTCTCATAGAATGAAGCCATCCCTGAAAATCTGTCTTCATTGAACTCAGGTCTATAGAAAAAGAGCCGAATTGAGTTACGTAAGGCATGGCACCATTGACAAGTGCTCATTCTGATTGAGTGGATGAATCATACATTGTTGTCATCATCAGCTTGAACCTCTTCTTCTTCCCAAATTGTATCGTGGACATGCGTGATCCACTCTAAATTCCAAGCAAAAAAAAATAAAAATACTGAATATAATTACTTAATATATTTACTTAATAATTATTTGAGTATGTTGATATTATTTCTGCTTGATTGGAGTGTTTGGTTTGTTAAGCCAGAAACAACTAAAGATAAATGCATGAAGCAGATGTGTTTGTGACCTTCTGCAACCTTGAACAAACCCTGATGGGGAAAAATAAAACATTCGCTATGTTTACTATGAGATATGAGCTAAAGAATGTTACGGTAGCACCATCATGGCTATTAGAGCTTTGTTATCATCTGTTTCAAAGAGCACAAAAACAATTGCATATTTCAGTCAATTATTATGTTTGAGGTCCAAACTTTAATAAATCACAAAAAAGTTTAACTAACTTATCCATGATATCACAAATCTGCTTAATGGCAGTTTTTTTTCCCCTTAAACTCAAATATGAAAGAATTTTTAAAGACGCTTTCCTGCAAGTAATATTGAAAGGACAGATCCAGAGGACACACATTTAAAAAAAGGTTCAAATCTATGCTGATCTATGCATATAAGGAGGAATTTGAGCGCATCTGATGAATAAATTGATCCTGATTAACCCCCCTCTACCACCCCCTGGAGCTGGCTCTCTTTCACTCTCTCTCTCTCTCTCTCTCTCTCTCTCTCTCTCTCTCTCTCTCTCTCTCTCTCTCTCTCTCTCTCTCTCTCTCTCTCTCTCTCTCTCTCTCTCTCTCTCTCACTCTCTCTCTCTCTCTCTCTCTCTCACACTCTCTCGCCCACCACCAGTGCAAATGCGAAGAGCGTGCCACAGCGTCTCTTCGCTTCACAGCTCGCAGTGGCGCAAAGGGGACAGACCGACCGCAAGAAGCACGTCATTTGCGGACAGAGTTGTGGAGGATCAGCTCAGCCTACGCAGCGAGCTGCGCGCGCGCGCGTCATGGCCTCCAAAGAGTGCACAGTGTCGGGCTTTGCAACGATCAGCAGGGAAATGACAGGTGAGCTCCAAAGGACTTTTTCCCCTGCGTGTTGTTTAACCTCACCATCACAACGCCGCTCCGGAAGCGAAAGCTGTCAAGCGTGTTTTGAAGGACACGATTAGTTTGCATGCTTCTCTAATTAACAATTACATCCACAGGCAAGCACAGAAAACGTCAAATTTCGAGTTCATGGGATTTGCATCTCGTTTTCCCCATTTTTATCCACTTTTGGAGTGATTTAATCTTGATTTATTTCTGTGTAAAGTTTGCACGCACATAATGGCATGTTTGCATGCTGAAGTGTTGCACAAGAAAGGCGTCTCTCATTGCTAATTAACCTGACGGGGTTTGCCACTTTAATCTAGCTGTTAACCAGCTCATCCTAGCCAAGCCCCTTCTGTCTGACCATGCTGCATTAAGTCATTAACACACCTGACAGATTCCAACCCACCGATGCCAAAAAAGGTCTCCTTGCTTGATCCACACCTAATTTCCTTGCAAGAGCAAACTATTTTTTATTTTATTTTTTGGGGGACAGTTATGGCTCTATTTATAGAGCGGATGCAGAACGGCTTCAGCAAACAACAGGCCTCTCCACATTTCCATTAGTCAGGCCACTGGAGTACACTTCCAGCATGATGTTCAGACGTGCATCTTTGACGCATATATATTGTGTGTGCATTGCTATAGCGAGTAGGTGGAGGACATCAAACTAGCTGTGGCCTTTCCAGTCCTCACAGCATCACATCACAGCATCTTTCCAGGTTTTACTGGAGTAAGCCGTGTTGTTTCCTCTATTGGGCTGTGATGCTAAAAATAGCCCAGATACAGTAGGAGTCCTTGTTTACAGCAATGTGTGCTGGCTTATAGCTCACAGTCTTTGAAACTCCGGATAAATGTGAAATATGGTTTCAATGGTTGGACACATCTGCTTTGTATCTCGTTCATAATTGAATCTGCTGAAATGAGTCACGGGCGTTGCTAACATTATGACAAATAACAGCTGCCAAACATAAGAAAATAGTCATTGGAATGGAAATCAAGTTAAGTGATGCATGATTCATTGATTTTTTTCTTGATTTAAGATGCCCCCCTAACATTTATCACCACCATAGTTATTATTAATACTTCTGCTCTATATTTGTTCATGTTTCTTTTTAATAGGGTGCTAAAGAGAGACATTTTCTTTATAATAATCGTTGCTATTCAACCCCCCCCCCCCCCCCCCCCCCACGAGTTTAAACACAGTTAATATTGCATTTTTTGGAATATAAATGAAGCAGGAAAATCCACCCAATTTTATCCTGGGTGGCCATTTTACAACTTGCTGTACTGGAAATGACACCACAGCTCACAAATCTGCATGTCGCTAGCATGACTTACTCCTGATGAGTATTACTAAACATGAAATGTATTTTTTTCTTCTAGCATGAGGAGTGAAATGCAGCTAACTGGCTCATTTTTTTGTTACTTTTAGCCTAATTACAGTATATGAGGCATTATTGATTTCCTATACCAAACCAAACTGAATTGGAGATAGAGGGACTGCGCCACAGCTTCTTTTGTCAAGTTTTAAAAGTAAGCATCATCAAAGTCATGAGATAAAGCCAGAGAGGGATGATTTTTTTTTTTTTTTTTGATTAATTTCAAGGGTCTAGACTGGACTCAAATGTTAAGATCTGCACATTTGACATACCTACATTGCGTATTTATTTTAGTGTCCAGCTCCAGCAGAGAACAGTACACACTATTCTTTGAATTCAAACAGTGAAGCAATTGTTTTACTTTCCCCAAGTAAGTCAATAACTCATATAAAGGTTATTGATTTATTTGATGTCTGAGCTCATTGTAGCCGCTTCAATGATTTTCAGTTTGTTTCACAAGACTGTGATTGAATTAGTGGATTGTTTACGCTGTTTTGCTGCTAATTAGCAGCAGCCAGGATTTGGAAGGTTTTCTAGATGGTGTTTTTCATCTGGGTCTCAAGATTTATTTTTTGGCTATGGATCTGTTAGTTAAAATTTTTGGGGATATTTTTGATTTATTTTATTTATTGCTATCTTTTTTAAAAATATTTTGCATACCTGACTTTTCTTCCTCCTCCCAGAGAACATCAAGAAGTTGTTGGAGAAACAGACCATCAAATTTATGAGAGCCATCAAACTGGACACCAAAAGCGGGAAATCGGAAGACAGGGTTCTGGTAAGTAAGAGAGTCACTTTCAGCCTCCCTTATTACTCTGCCCTCATTTCAAATCATCTGAATGAGCTATTGATTGCTGATTGCATCTTTTAGGTGCGACTTGATGAATAAGGACTTGAATGACACAAACTTCTTAGAAGCCGAGCAGAAATCAATCGAGCTTGATTGAGACAAATTGAGAGACCCGTAAGAAGTCACAGATTAGGCATGGTGCCACACGAGACAGACGCGTTGAAAAACAGGGCTTAAGGCAGATGCTTCCTAAGCAGAGCAAAGTGGACACCGTGTCATGGCCTACTGAATCCAACCACAGAATTTATTAGATGTGGCAGGATGGCCTTAATGCCACAGGCACAAGTTTGCTGTGTGTATCTGTGAGCCTGACATTGTACTGTACACTAGGTCCCGTATTATTTATATTTTTATTTATTTATTCTTACAAAGAATCATCCCAGATGAGCTGTGATGCGTTCAAGGTACAAATGATGACTTGGTCAGCCACATGAGCAACTGATCACATAATTATGGTTGCATGGCTTGGTTCTTTTAAAGAAGGCAAAAGAAGCTCAAAATGATCATAGCCAATTCTCAGTAGGTTTTTTTTTTCTCTCCACATCTTTCGTCTTATGCAAACCCCCCCCCCCCCCTTTTGCCCCTCTCCACAATTCGTGTCATGTCATCTCTTTGTTTCATGGCGACCTCCCTCTTTCCCTGTCATTCCAATCACTTTCCTCCTCATCATCGCCCTCGATTGTTCTCCTCCCCCCGGCATGACGGTTGCCTCTTACTTTCCGCTGCTTCTCCCTTGTGCCCTTCCCTCTATCTTTAATACAGCCATTAAAAAGTATCGGGGTCCTCTTTTTTTATCACAGGCAATTCAATTAGTTCCAAGATTTTTTAATTTTTTTTTACTGTCCATATGGGCCTTGGCTACTGCTCTAGATTTATTCAAGGAGGAAAAAAGATGAAGGGATTCATTCTTGTTTCAATCTGGAAAATGGTTCTACTTTTGAATATCATATTCCAAAAACTTGAAAACTAAGCATTAATGAAGGTCTGTGATGGTTGTTCCCCCCTAAGCAAGCGGGGTGGTTACCTTTGAGCTGAATCTCCAAGTTGATTAAGTTTGCGGATATATTTAGCACATGATTTTATACGTTCCAATTTGCTGTTCTCTTTATTGCCTGGCCCCTTTCTGTCCCTGGAGATTGATGCTATCCAGCTGTCTGTATGTGTTGAGTGTACCAGCCATCACGCGTCCACATCCACATGCTTGAGCCACCACCCCCTTCCTATTCCAGACACAAGCAGGGTGTAGCATGGCAAACAAGAGCCACCCAGGGCAAAATCCTTTTGTGGAGCATCCACATATATGCTTCAGTGACACATTCTTCCCCTCCTTATTAGATCACCCTATTTGAGGACAACTCTAAAAACAAAGCACATCTTCAAAGGCAGAGGGGGAGGTTGTGATGGTGCACAAGGGTGGAAGGCAGAGTAGGGATGATTCCATGTGATGATGCCCCAGTTGTTGATTTGGCTCTTCCACCACTTACCGTAATTTCCGGACTATAAGCCGCGACTTTTTTCCAAAATTTTGGACCCTGCGGCTTATAGTCAGGTGCGGCTCATATAAGATTTTTTTCGTGATTTTTGTAATGAGTTGATAACTTTTACTCTTAACACTATTATACACAGTAAAAGCTACAAAACAAACTGACAAATAACTCGTTTTCAAATCAGACGAGTAAAAACTGATCAAATATTTAAAAAAAAAAAGATATTAAAAGTGAAGACAATTTGCAATTCTAGTAATGACACACGAATTTGATGCACAATTTGTCTTCGCGGGCCACATAGAATGATGTGGCGGGATGTATCCGGCCCCCGGGCCTTGAGTTTGACACCTGTGCTCTAAACCCTTTCTCTTACTCTGCCATGTCACTCAGAGATTACACAAAGCAGTGGCGGTGTTTGGACCATGTTCATTGTATTAAAACCCAATCAATCAGCATTTAAATTCAATTCTTCTGACATTTTGCTCACCAAAAACAAGTTGTAATGAATGTGAACTTTTAATGCATTTTATTCAGAAGGTTACTTTGAACCTTAAACGGCGGCGCGGCGTACTTATGGATTTTTACGGCCTCCGGCCTCCAGGGGGCGCTCTAGCAGGAAGCAAGAGCGAGACCGGCGAAGAAGAGATAATGCGCCGAAGAAGACGTGCTAGTTTGTGTTTACATTTCGCGCATTGCGCAGAACGCGATCAAGACGGACATTACTGAAAGGAAGCCTTTATACACAAACCGTCATCATGGGGGACAAAAGAAATGCATATGATGCCGCTTTGAAGCCAAAGGCAGTCGATGTTGCTGACATTATCTTGTGTCTACTCTGGAGCGTACTTATGGATTTTTACGGCCTCCGGTCTCCAGGGGGCGCTCTAGCAGGAAGCAAGAGCGAGACAGACGAAGAAGAGAATGCGCCGAAGAAGACGTGCCAGTTTGTGTTTACATTTCGCGGATCACGCACACACCCGCATTCACACAAAGACAGGAAGCTTTTATACACAAACCGTCATTATGGGGCACAAAAGAAATTTATATGATGCCGCTTTTAAGCTATACGTGTCGCTCGCTAGTTTAATGTAATTTAGCGCTTTGTGCATGAATAAGATTAGCATGAACAGACCCTCTTCACACTCGAAGAAATGCATAAAACCGACGACGAAAGAGAGACTGAGAAAGTGTGAGGGGAAGGATATCTAACGCTATTCCAATCGGACACTAAGGAGGAA
This sequence comes from Syngnathus floridae, assembly GCF_059516105.1. Classification (NCBI taxonomy): domain Eukaryota; kingdom Metazoa; phylum Chordata; class Actinopteri; order Syngnathiformes; family Syngnathidae; genus Syngnathus; species Syngnathus floridae. The sequence goes on along the minus strand of NC_142426.1, from coordinate 2,801,101 downwards.
GACTTCGATGGTTTCAGTGCACATGAGGAAGATGAAGACGGCTCTTTTTTTTACTTTTACTGGTATGTTTTTTTTTAACCAGCCCTGTTAGTGCTGTGCTACCGTGTTGCTGCTGTGTTGCTGCTGTGTTACCGCCGCGTCTCAGTGACTTTGCTGTGTTACTTCCGTGTTGCTGCGGTATTACTGCCGCGTCACAGGCAGTGTTTGGAAAGAAATGTTAAGGTATGTTATTAAAGCTTTAAAAAAACTTTCTGTGTCCAGTCTTTCTTTGCTAATAACTCGCATGCACACTTCCGCGTTGCTGCGGTACTACTGCTGCGTCACAGGCAATGTTTAGAAAGACATGTTCAAGTATGTTATTAAAACGTTAAAAAGGCTTTCTATGTACTGTCTTTCTTTGTAAAAAACTCGTGTGCACGTGCGGCTTATAGTCTGGTGAGGCTTATGTAAGAAAAAAACTGAAATAGCCCTGAATTTTAGCTGGTGCGGTTTATAATCCGGTGCAGTTTATAGTCCGGCAATTACGGTATTTGTCCTCTCTTTTATCCAGTGCTGTTCCATTGCTCCAAAATATGGTTCAATGGAGGTCCTGCTAGTGAGGCTTCAGATGGGCTATGCATGAGCTTAAGTGTTGAATGCTTTGTGGTCTTGCGCTACGCTCACTTGGAGTTCCCACATCATCCTTTTGTGTGATTTGCTCAGTTCCAGATGCTTTTGTTTTCAGGGCCTCATTTATCGACATTGATGGTGTAAACAATATGTCAACAAGAGAGCGAGCTGGAAAACATTAATTGTAAAGCTGCGTGATGAAAACCTAATCCGACTCATTGCACAGATTGGCTACGCAAGACAGCCATTCAAAATGTCATAAAAAAATCACTTCATTTGCATAGAAAGTTAATCAAAGAACACAAGAGCAGCAGGTTGTAATGAAACCAATTGGAGAACTGTTTAAAAAAAAAAAAAAGCTCAGAAACGGCTGCTAGTGACATTAGAAACTACTTAAGTAATAAAAGGCAACATTTCTTCAGGTTGGAGTATTCTTCTTGAACATATAAAACAAACGCTTGCCCTGGATTTAAATGCATCTGTGCGTGGGTGCTACAAGACAAAGGGAAAGAAAACTTCTGAATTTCAAAAGCAAGTTTGCACCTTTATCATAGAAAACGAGGTCTTTCTTTCAGTTCCAGCTGTGGAAAAAAAAAAAATACAAACATAGAGCAATAAAATCAGAGACAACCTGCACGAGCGGCAGAGTTGCTGGTTTTCATGTTTGCACCATTCTGTCAACACTCCATTTCTCGGTCTTGTGTAATGGTGTGTGTATTAGCACTCACTTCTCTGTTAGGATTGGCGCTTCCACTGCGTGTGATGCTTTGCATGAAGTCCCACTGTGACCATCCATATTTACCATCTGACAGTGCGTGATATCAGCCCTCAGTGCTGTAATTAGAATTTGGGCTTAACATGATTAACATGTTGGTTGCCCCTGGCGGTGAGTCTATGAAGTGTGACTGCTGATCTTCTCTCGGTCTCCCCCCCATGAGGAGACAAATAAGTGTTGCCCTGCAGTCCTACCCATACACACCAAGTATTTCATCTTTTATCTCTTAGTTGTTTCCTTTCATTTAGTTGATCCTCACTTTGATGGAATTTTTGGAATGTGGGAGGAAACCGGTGTACCTAGAGAAAACACACGCAGGCAGGGGGGAACATGCAAACTCCACATAAGAAGCCAGGATCTGGGATCGAACCCTACAACTCAGAACTGCGAGGCAAACGTGCTAACCAGTGCTCCACCGAGCGAACTTTTGAATTGCTTTTGTACAAGTCAGGCCTCGAGGGCATTCCCACATGCGAGTGAGCAATTTGGAATTGTGACATCACAATTACATAAACCACCCTCAAACATAGTTTATGAATTACTGCCAATTGACAAGTGTGTCATGTTGAGCCTTCACAAGTTGAAATGCTTTTGTTGTCCGGTCGCAACCTATTTTACAGGTCATAATAGAAATGAAAGACGTACTCGCCACTGGCCTAGCACTTTATAGGGTGAGCTGAGCCCTGGCTTGAGACTAGACCGGTCCTTTGAAAAGACAGCAATGTTATTATTATTATTATCGTCCAACCCTGTGCACAAGAGGCATGTTTTTTTGTAAGCTCGCATGCTGTACCAAAGCAAGCGGCCATGTCAGATCGCTCCATGTTTTGTGTGTTTCCAATGTGTATGTTTGCTATGTCCTTGTGCTTGAGCTCCAAATAGCACAAGTGACCAAATGTGGCTGTGATCTGCAGCTTTCGCTGCAATGTACAGACGCTTAATGTGATTTGCACCATGTCGTTTGAAGTACAGGAAGCGGATCCTGACACTTTATGATTAATATTCCCACCCCCTTGCCCTCAACTGACTGCAACACACACGAGAGGAACCATTATTTCTGTTTACAGCTTGTACTTGCACTCTAACATTGCCTTGACAGTTGGTTATGGGGCCTACCGCTTCTTTAAACTCGTGCAATCTCAGCAAGGGCATGACTGTTATCTCTTCAGCACCTTCATCTTCCAGCTCCTTATTTGTATTCATCTTTTGGTTACACAGACGCTGACGTGGCGTGTCTGACTGAGTTTGGTGGTTCAAAAAGTAAAAAATAAAATTAAAATAATTCTAATCGAGGAGAATTTCTGATGCAAAACTGAAGCTTTTCAACCTGCAATAATGAATTCAATGTGACAGGATGGGAAATGAGACGCAAAGTGGTGGCTAAATATGCTCTATGGAAAATTTTGACTTTGATACTACGCTTGCATAAAGTACCTTGATACCGGTACTGAAATGGTGAAATGGTACCTTGACAAAAATTAGAAAATCAGTAAAAAGTGCAAAATAAAAGTGGCAAAAGATTACTTTTTTTTAATTAATAATTCAAAATATTAGGGTAAAATTAATCTGAAAAATCACAACACAAAAAAACTGCTGAAAATAATTAGCATTAAGCCGTTTTATCAAGGTACAGTATCCCACGCAAAACGATTCTCATGCGAGGTTTATGTGATCTAATATACGTACTTCATGGCAAAGGTCTTGGGACACAATTCAGTCCTTTCAGATCAAATATTGGATGCAGGCTCAGACACTTAAATTTCCCATTAAATCTTAACTCCAGCTTTCAGCTTGGACAGTTCTTTGATCCTGACATTAAGGGAAGGCCCTTTTCTATTCCAGCATGACTTGTCCCAATGCACAAAGCAAGGTCCAGTTAGGGATGCTTGAATAAGTTTGTTGTGGGCAAAACAATTGAAAGTCAGGACATCTTCTGACCACACAAATGTTCAGCAGCATTAGACTTGAGGAAGTGACTACAAGAGTGCGCTTGTTGATCGTTGTAGGTAAACACATTGTATTGGAAATTATAAAGAATAGTGCAGAGTTGTTGGAAGTCTATGACAAAGCTTGCATATCAATGCAAAATTGCCATATTACTCACATGTCCACGTATATCGGCTTATGTCTGAAAAGAATTCCTGCCAAAACACACAGTTGATCAAATCTAACTCATCTGAAGGCCTGAATTATTGATGCCTCTGTTAATACGAGGAGGGCTGCCAGATTGGAGGAAGGAGATTCCCAGTTGGTCTCTTGTTCTTATTCCGAGGCATATGCCTGGTTTTATATTGGTGCTGCAAAGGTGCATTGTTGTAATCGAAATGACATGTTCTATACCTTTCTAATTGCCAAGGTTTTTTCAACTCATTGCTTGGATGTATCAATAAAAGTTGGCTTTCTTGAGTCCTTGGTAGTGGAAGAGAATAAGTAAGGCTGGCTATATTATCAGGAAGCAAATCTCTCCCTCCCACCCTGTCTCGCTCGCTTTGTACATTTCGTTTTCTTTCTTCTTGTAGCCACCTCTCAGCAGGGCGCCATTAAGCATTCAGTCCAGGGAGGACATGAGGAATTGTAAGCGACAGAGCAGAAAAAGAATAGAAATAGTCAAGCTCAAAAAGGAGATGGGGGAGTTGAGAGAGAGAAAGGGAGACTCTGATGGTAAGGGTAGGAGGAGATGCAGACAGGACACTGTCACACATTAGGAGATGGAGGGATTAGGGATTAGGCCTCAGTAAACCAATTTCCATGGGAATGAAAAGCGAAATCTGCCGAATGACAGAGGGCACTATACTTGGGTTTTACGCTCAAGACAGATACGAATAGATACACAGAACATGGAGAAGAGACAAAGTGCTATTTGTCTGTGGAGGGATTATTGCATACGAGTTTTGCATTATGAATTAGGTCAAGACTCATGACTGTTCTGACATGATCAGTGTGGATATGTCGATACTGCGACTCCAATATTACTTAAGCAGACATATCTTCCAGGCAGGTGTAGTTGGAGTGGAGATACTGGAATGTAAAACAACTGTGCTGGCTGCATATCATCGGCAAAATGAGTTTCTCCAGCTCAGTCGGGCTCAACAGCGAGCGGGGTTCTGTCACCAAACCGAGCGAGGGCTGGCACTTTAAATACAGTGACAAACACTTCACTTCTCCTTTCACTTTTATTTTTTTTACCTGTTCTTGAGAACACTCAATAAAAACTTGTACTGGATTACATGCAGTGAAAATTGAGCCCGTTTCCAGATGAAGCCATGCAAGCCTGCACCATGATCCTATTTTTTATCCTTCCTTACAATTCTCATTGAACTGAATTATTGTTATTATTGTTGTAATTTTTGGGAGCATTTTCTCCCCACAGGTCCTTGCGACATGGAGACTGTATCTCTTTGCTGTCAAAGTGCCTGCAAAGGTAAACATTCCTCCTCTCGCCCTTGAATTTTATGCCTTTCATTCTCTTACCTTGATCCGTTGATATAAATTTCTGTTTGAAGCAGAGAAGATGATAATTAAAATGACTCCAAGGCCTAAAATGGCAGCTGGTTGAAATCATTTGGGCCAGATTTTTGGCAACAAACTAAAGTGGCTTTTGTTGTTAAACGTGGGTGCAATTGAATCCAAACGATATGAAGCTTCAGTCATCTGCTGTTAATCCTCCCATATGTTTTTTGCTATTTAAAAAATATGTCAGTCTGTTCCGAGTCTTCCGTAGGTGTCAAACACAAGGCCCGGGGGCCAGATACGGCCCACCACAGCTTTTTATGTGACAATTTATGCATTATACTAAAATTATAAATGGTCTTTTCTTCAATTTTTATGACCACTCATCTTTTTAAAATATTTGAACACTGACAGTCACAATGGCCCTCCGAAGGAAACAATGACGATGATGCGGTCGGTCCGTGATGAAAATGAGTTTGACATCCTTCTTGAACACAGTTTAATCAGTCTTCATGCTTTCTACTCAATCCTTGTAAAAAGAGCAATCTGATCATGAATACGGATTATAATTACCGTATTTTCCGGACTGTAAGTCGCTCCGGAGTATAAGTCGCACCAGCCATAAAATGCCCCAAAAAGTGAAAAAAAACATATATAAGTCGCTCCGGAGTATAAGTCGCATTTTGGGGGCAATTTATTCGACAAAATCCCACACCAAAAACAGTCATGAACGAGCAACAACAGGCTAAACGATAGCAACAACAGGCTAAACGATAGGTATGCTAACGTGACAAACACAAACAAAGAGCTGAGAACGGGCCTGACGTAACATATAGAGTGATTAAGGACAACTATTACATGAATAACATGTTTATAAAACCATCAGTGTCACTCCAATTCATTAAATAGCAACAACAGGCTAAACGATAGGTATGCTAACGTGACAAACTCAAACAAAGAGCTGAGAACGGGCCTGACGTAACATATAGAGTGATTAAGGACAACTATTACATGAATAACATGTTTATAAAACCATCGGTGTCACTCCTATTCATTAAATAGCAACAACAGGCGAAACGATAGGTATGCTAACGTGACAAACTCAAACAAAGAGCTGAGAACGGGCCTGACGTAACATATAGAGTGATTAAGGACAACTATTACATGAATAACATAATTATAAAACCATCGATGTCACTCCAATTCATTAAATAGCAACAACAGGCTAAACGATAGGTATGCTAACGTGACAAACACAAACAAAGAGCTAAGAACGGGCCTGACGTAACATATAGAGTGATTAAGGACAACTATTACATGAATAACATGTATCTAAAACCATCGGTGTCACTCCAATTCATTAAATCCATCGATCGTTCTTTGTCAACAATGGGTGCGCACGGCTGAGGGCGCTTGCACTTCAAAATATTCCACAGGCTCATATAACGATAGATAAACTATATTTAAAATAACTATAATACAAGCCAATAATATTATCAAACCATCCGTGCACTTTAATTCCATTAAATCCATCGATCAAATTCTTCGTCCTTTGTCAACATCGCCGCGCGTGCGCCCTGACGTCAGCCTCGTCTTTATTCCACAGATCTACTATATAACTATATTGTAGCGTTAACAAAGTACAAGGATAGACGTGGGTTTGGTAAACGGCTCTTTATTAAACAAAACAAACTTCCAAGCGTGTGGCGGCGTGGACTTCCAGACAGACCGGGCGTGCGTAATGGCCATGTCCGAGCCCCGCGCACCGTTCGCGGACAACCACTCGGCCGAGCGCCGGCCCCCGACTCAGTAGAGTAGGACCGGGCGTGCGTAAAAGCCATAATAGTTTTTCAAACCTTCTATGTCACTCCAAATCCTTAATTCCTTCAAACTCTTTGTCCTCCGTGTCACTTAGAAATGATCACCGCTAATGATGCCGGTAGTCCCTGTGTGGGCACGTTTGTATGTAAACAACCACCGCGCCGCGCTACTGACGTCACTTGAAATAGTAATCCATTGGTACATCACGGTTCTCCAAACTTTCTTTCTGCTGCTCGATTACTGTTTTCAGCTGCATATTTTACAACTTGAAGTTTGTAACCTGCAAAATATGAGTTTCTTTTTGGTGCCATTTTTCTTAAGCCCACCCAGTTGATGAGTCACGGTCAACGGTGAAATTTAGAGCGTCCTCATCCAGTTTCGTCTGAAAATATAATTTTTTTTTGGTTGTTTTATCAAAGTCAAAGTCTGCTTTATCGTTGATTTTTTTTTTATATACTAAGACACGCAAAGAGATTGAAATTACGTTTCCACTATCCCTCGGTGAGATAGTACACATATGCATACAAGCAACACAAAAAAAAAACAAGGCACAAACAATGAATAAATAAGAGTGTTGAATAAATGATAAATAAACAAATAATAATAAATAATAATAAATATAAGAGGAGCAAAAATGGAGCAAGTGTACATACAGCAGAGAGTGGACTTGGATATGGTGCTTTAAAGTGTTAATTGCTTTATTTGATGTTTTCTCTATTTTTTATGTTTTGAATATGTTCAAGATAAAGATATAAAAGCATGTGAAGTGATCAACTATACTAAAAATAACATGGGAAGTGGTCAACTATACTTGTAAGTAATGTCTTAATGATCAAGTAAAAATTTGTGAAAAAAAAACATATATAAGTCGCTCCTGAGTATAAGTCGCCCCCCCACCCAAAGTATGAAAAAAAACGCGACTTATAGTCCGGAAATTACGGTAATTGACTATATTTTCCCTATCATAAGGCATGTGAGTGTTAAGAATATATTGCAGCAGTGGTGGAAAATAAAGAACAACGTAGATTCTAAACAATGTGACAATAATCTGCTCTCTTCAAGGTGGAGGTCACGTTCAACTTCTTGGAAATACGTGCAATGAACACTTATCAAGAACATCAGGTACCTTTTTTAAATTCCTCCTTGGCCTGAATAAAGATGAAGACAAACACGATCTTGTCTCCATCCTGTAGGTTATAATCGATACAGACAAGACCACTTATTCGCTGAGACTGGAGAGCCAGGACCAGTTGGATCACATGGTCAGTCACATCAACTACGCCCTCTCCCGAGTCTTCAACAACTCCATTTATGCGTAAGCATGAAAGTCTTCCTCTTTTTCTGTTGTGTAAGCTGAAAAGTAAAGACAAGTTGTGCTCGACAGAGCTTTGGGATGTTGGCAGCTTCACTTTTGGTCGGCTTTCCGCTTCATCAGCCAAGTGAAGCCTTGTATGTCTGTAGTTTGCATCCAACCCATTTTGGTGGTGTCATACTACATTCCAACACCAAGCAATCATTGGGAATAATTTATCCGGCTGACACTGAGGAGCTGAGACCTTAAGACTTGACTCATGTTTACTAACTACAACAGACTTGATGCTTTACCTCAACATCATATGTGGGGCATCCATAGAAGATTGGCTAAGAATGGATCAATTGTTCTTAGCAACATTGTCACTCATGATTAGAACGATTAATATGGAATACACTTTTTTCTTTTCTTTTACAATTCTACGCAATATTCCACAATGACAGCAAAACAGCATTTTTTACAAACAATGAAACTTTACAACAAATACAAGATGCTAACTAAATCTTATGTACATACACAGCCTTTGCTCAATAGTTTATTGATGCACCTTTGGCCTCAATTAATCTGTGTGAATATGATGCCACAAGCTATTTTTACCTACTAGGCAGTTTTGCATGGTCCTCTTTAGCTGCACTTCTTAAGACCCATCAGGTTCGATAGGGGAGCTGCACAGCCATTTTCAAATCTCTTTGGAAGCTTTCATTTGAATTCAAGTCTGGCTGGGCCACTCAGACCACAGGCAGCCTGAAACCACTACTCTGATAATCTTGGCCGCATTTCACCCAGGATTCTCTGTACAGTGTTGCCTATATATCTATCTATCTATCTATATATATATATATATATATATATATATATATATATATATATATATATATATATATATATTTTTTTTTTTTTTTTTTTTTTTTTTTACATATATATAAAACATTGATTTATTCACCATGCATTTGTAGTCATGTTAATTGTAGTCCATTCCCTTCGGTATGCATTGCAGTTAAATTTCAGCTCCATTTCCATTTTTTTTACTTGTTTTGTATGCATGAGGATAGTGTTCATACTCAAGGCGCACCAGAAGAGCAATTAAACTTTCCTTTCAAGCAAACTAAACATGACATGTGTGCAGTAGGCCATTTATCGCAACTGCGGTTGTCTCGTACCCTTCCGAACCTTTGGCACTGAACTCAGAATATTAAATTACATTTATTTTTATATCACAACACACAATTTATCATAGAACATTAAGAAGTCAGTACTGTTTTTTTTTCAATTCTTTAATATAAAACTATCAAATGAAAATTAGCATGTATGATGTGCATATTACAGTTGCAACTCTTTCATTTTTCAGCCCACCTATTTGTCGAGCGGAAGGAGACATGGCTGATGGAATTCACCAATATTCACCAATTTCAGAGTCATCGTTAGACCCCCAGAAAACCTGTGGTAAGTCACTAATCTCTTTTTTTCTGCTCCAGTACGTGATAGTGTCTGATTATCGGCTCCGTGAGCCAGTAAGTAATCAGATCATTTTTAGATATGTAATCGTTTCAAACTACAAGCGACAAAAGTCAGTCACGGTGCACGCACCTCTTTGTTTATAATTGTAATCTGTTTGCTTTCTTCTTTTTATCTTTCCACTCTTTGTGCTCGGGAGTAACTTCTTCTTATCTGTTTCAGGAGGTTTTTCCGAGACGTATGCAGCTCTTTGTGACTACAATGGAATTGGGTGCAAAGAGGAAGTGCAGTGGGTAAGGAAAATGTACAGGAGACGTCGTTTGCATTTTCAGTGGTGCTTGTCATTGATTGGCTCCCCTTCATTGTACGTAGCAGTGCAGTGTTATGCATTGTTTATATTTGTTACATTTCAAAAATGATTCTGTGTGTTGCTCATGCATGCACACAGTACTCGTATGTCTATTGAAATACTTTTGTATTAGCAGCTGGTATTGTTTTTCTGTCCTCTTGTACTAAGTGATTGTAGACATGTGTAAAACCTTAGCCCGTAAAATTCCTTCCCCACTGGTTTGATATTTTTAAGATTTGTATTGTCCTGTTGGATAACATTTCTGCAGTGAGAAATGGCTTTTTACTAGAGATGGCAAAATAAAGCTTCGAATTAGCATAATGAACCAGTCTTGAGATGACAGTTGGTTTTAATAAAGGGGTCAGTGAGCTTTTACCCCAATATTAAACAGAGCGTGCCGATAAAAAAATATTACTGCTTCATGAAGCAAATTTGAAGCTTCATTTTCCCACCACTGTCTTTTACATGGTAACCTTTCATTAACATGTTCGTTTGTCATAGTATTAGTAGTGAGTGAGTGCGTGAGTGAGTGCGTGAGTGAGTGAGTGAGTGAGTGAGTGAGTGAGTGAGTGAGTGAGTGAGTGAGTGAGTGAGTGAGTGAGTGAGTGAGTGAGTGAGTGAGTGAGTGAGTGAGTGAGTGAGTGAGTGAGTGAGTGAGTGAGTGAGTGAGTGAATAAATGGTATTGCCGCCTACTCGTTGTTTGTGGGAAGGCCACCTAAATGTTGTTTCTTCTTCAGGATGTTGACACTATCTACCACTCCCAGGATAACCGGGAGTTAAATTTGTTGGATTTCAGTCATCTTGACAGCAGGTGACACAATTTTCCTCTCTGCGTGTAATGTTTGTTCGTTTGAATAGATTTTCATAATCCACTATGGTGGAAAGGAAACATGAAGTCATTTGTTAATTATCAAAGCCACACTTTTATATCCCATCTAGCTGGTGAAAATCCTATGGAGCCCTTCAGATTGTGAATATTTAAAAAAAAAAATTTCCAAAACGGTTATTTGCAAGTGTTGTTTCAGTGCAAGAATCTCATCAGCTGTCACTTGGTATCCTACATCGTCTTACGTTAAGTGGTTGTCTAAGAAGCCCGTTGCAGGGTCTGATGTTGAGTGCATTAGTCTGTCATTTCTTTCTCGTGCTGCTCAATTCCAGTTCTCCTTTTTATTCTCTTGTTCCAGCCAATCGCTAGGGAGGAGGATGCTTGCTTGCTTGCTTGCTTGGTTGGGGTGATAGGGAGATGAATGATATGCTTGTCAATGTCTGAACACAGGAAGGGAAATGTCATGTCTTCACTTGAGGTATCTTTTGCCCCAACCCTCCCTAAATAAAAATATGCAATCATTCAAAATGTTAACAGACAGCAGCTGAATTACAAAAAGAGCTTTCACCTTCCCTTTTTTTGCCCTCATGATTGAAAGCAACACTTTTTAATCTAGTGCACCCAATGCATTCAAATTTTTTCAAATGCTTACATAATCATTGGGAGGACTTGCCATGTGGGTATACAACAAAGCCATTCTTTGAAGCACAATTGCAGCAATTCATGCATATATTAATGCCTTAAATGGTGAGCACACCATTTGAATGTTTTGCCCCCAATTATTTATTTGGTATAAGGCTTTTCTGGGGGAAAGTTGTTGGCAGTCACAAATTTTCAAGATCCCTCTTGATTGATTTGATGTGTCACAGTCTATTTCTAGCACATGAACTTTTTCTGCCCCTTTTGAGTCTTTCCAAATTCACATTTCCTTCATGTCGCCATGATTGGAGCGATTTGGCACTTTATTGCAAACTACAAGGTGATCATTCTTTGGCTGACTGATGACAGAGCAAACGGCGTCAAAGCTCATTACCCTTCAATGAATGTGCAGGCTCTTTTCTCATCCATTTTCGATAGCGTGTCCTGTTTTTCCTCACCTCATCTCCTCCGTCCTTTGTCTCTGAAACACCGCCTGTGGTGAAACTCCGAATGCTGTCCTTTGTACAGAAAATTCTACTTTATATTTCTATAACTGTGTTTTGCCGCCGCTCGTCTTGGCCAGGTCTCTCGTAGAAAGAGGTTGGACTAACTTGGTCGAATTTAAATAGATTGAATCAAAATAAAGATTCCTCCCTTGGTCTCGCTCTCTTTTACCCGCAGAGAATACGTTTGAATATTGTATTGTATTGTATATCGATGAATATGCTCCACTTCAAGAACAAGATGGACCAACAGACATCAGAGGTTAATTAGACACCCCGCTGTCAAAACATAAATCAAGAGTGAGCACCGATGATAAATCTTGACATCACCCATCCATCCATCATGTTTCACATTGAGGCTCAGCTGTTGTGGTGTGGTGTGGTGTGACGCACGGCCTGTAGCAACAGGGCCGCCTCTGGCTCCATGGCACTTTCACTCCCCTTTGTCTTTGATTCTGTTAGCTTTCCTTGTCTTCCTCTGGGCTTATTGTCTTGTCACTATTTGTTGGCACAGTGATGTACAGCAGGTATTGTTGGACACCTTGGGGAGGAGGGCCGGGTGAGCGGGCGGGGCAGGGCGTATTCACATGGACAACACAGACTCTGGGAGAGATGGCCTCTCCGTTTTTTTGATTTTGTTGTTTTCATGTGTGCAGGATTGTGCTAAAAATATTTTAGGGCCAATGACCTTTTGATACTGCTTAAAATGGAAATCCTGGATCTACGCTGTCTATTTCGATCTGCATTGACATGTGTATTTAGACCATACTCTTGGTCTTTCAAATTGTTTACATGAATTATTGATCCTTAACATACACAATCCACACGTGCAGAGTAACAAGGAGTTTAGCTGCAATAATCTGACTGCATGAATCTGTGACTGATGTTGGGAGGAGATTGATTTGGCCTATTTATATGTCTGCTTTGTGTGATGTGTGTTCCAGGGACCTGGCTGTGATTGTGGCATCCATTGCGTACAATACTTGGTTCACCAAGCTCTACTGCAAAGACATGCGTATTGTAATTATTTTTTTAAATTATTATTATTATTTTTTTTTAATAATTATCATTATTGATTTTTTTTTTTAACCAACAGTGAGCAGTGATGCTCTAATCAAGTGCATACTCTTTTACTTTGTAGGGGTCCGAAGTGGTGGACCAGGTCCTTCACGCAGTCAGCAAGTCCAACAGCCTGGAAGAACTCACTCTGGAAAATGCCGGACTGAAATCGTAGGTTTCTCATTGTCCTCCTCCCACCTGCCCGGTCACCTTTGGAGGAAAAAAAGTGCCTTTGTTTGACTACAATTCCTCTTCTTTGCACCCTCACGCTTCATAGAATTTTTTTTCTTTTGTCTTCCCACTGCTCCCAATTTTTTTTTTCTGTCCCTATTTTTCTCCTTTCTGCTTTGCTCTTTTATTTTCCATCTCAGCCTGGCCTTTCACCTTCCCTCATCTCTGTATGTGACATCAGCAAGCACCTTCCTTTCTCTTGGCATGACCTTTTTAGTCCCATTTCTTTGTGTGTTCTACAAATTTCAAACCATAGTATTGATGTCATACCTCCCCCACCTGCCTGCAGAAGATGGGTTGTTTTTCTCTTGAAATCTTTTGGCAGAGGAAGTTCCACATTTTGGAATACTTCAAATGAAATGGATGTCTCGGGGAAAAAAGAAGTTGAGATGCTTTTCACAAGCTAAAAATATCATCAAATATGCTTTCACATCTTCGGATGAAAAAAGTATGACTTGCGATAATACTTAAACATGAAATATAGTTGGAATAGGTGTTTTTTTTTTTTTACTGCATGTTTTTGTTTTCCATTGCAGTTTACTTAACAAATCTGTGGAATTTTTCCTTAATGTTGTATACAGAATTCCCATGAAGTTTTTTTTTTCTTTCTGCTGAGTAGCTTCATGTCTGAGCTACAAACACATCACAGCGAGTTGTTTACGTATCATATTTAGAACTTGTCAAACTCTTTACCAAATTTGACATGTTGATTTGGTAGAAACATAAGAGCAATTTTTTTTTCAATTTTAAAAAGGAGATCAGTATAAAAAAATACAACCATGCGTAAAGAAGATAAATAATAAAAGTTTGGAGTGTTAATTTGCCCATAGTTAATCAAAAAATAAATTACAATTATAAATGATTAAAAAATTAAATGATTCATGGATGGAACTGCCTTCTATTTTTTGTGTTTATTCTTCCAGAGATTTCCCTCAGAAAATGGCAACGGCCCTGTCAGAGAACCCAGCCTCTGTGATTCACTCTCTCAACCTGGCACACAACACGCTTGATAACCAAGGTATCAGCCTGAGCTTCTCCTCCACATCCCATTCTCTTGGGCCACCTCTAATCTTTTTACCTCATCCTGGCTTTTGGATTCTTTTGAAGAATTCTAACCAACTGTTCTCAGTGAGCCCTCATTTTCACCGAGTACTTTTTATTTTATTTTATTTTTTTAGCTGCTCTTGATGCCCCACGCGTTGATGCAAAAGTGGTCCCACTGGTTTCTTTGTGAATCTGAACTCATCATATGCATCAATTTATTGCTGACATATTACGCAACACTTTTCAAGAGTGATCTGCTGAGCAATTACAAAAAAAATGTCTTTGGTTTCATCAATGAAACCCACAGCCAAATTTACATCTTAACCTTAACTTTCTCGTGAGAGCGAGCTTTGCCGTAAGTGAACCCTCTCCCTCATGATCTTCAAATTTCTTATTATCTCATTGTAACTATGCATGACACCATACTTCCCCTAAGAGGCCAACGCGTGCACAACAAGAATTTTATTTATTTATTCATTTTGAATTTTTTTTTAGGATCTCCTAACTTTGTAAATAATTTTGTGGTTATTCTTTGACGTTCTATTTCAATTTGAGTCTTCAAGGATTCAAGTCATTTCTGTCGTGGCGCCAACACACATTTCCACATGACACGGCATGAAATACGATACCCGAGGTCCCAGGATAGCTCGATAAGTCCCAAGATTTGTGAATAGGAAACTAGACCAATAAAATAGGATTAAATAAATATGATGTGAGGACAGGGGGGGGATGCTTATTCACGGTTTGAATGTGTGCAAAGATACATGCGGCAAAAATGTTGCTGCAGTAGAGTGATAATGCAAGAAGTGCTCAATCCACGCTCACCAATTCTGTATCATCTTCGAAAAAGATGCGACGCATGAAAAAGCGCTTTTAACATCTTTGTTTTTGTTTTTTTTACCATGCAACACTCTCTGATGATTGTGCATCGTTTTCACATTTGTTTTGTATTTGACTTTTTGGCAATGTGTGTTGTGAGGCAATTTAGTTTGATAATAAGCAGCAGAGATGTGCGTGGGCTGCTATTTTCATAGTATGATTCATTAGTGGATGTTGTGATTGTTGTTTTTTTCGGCGGGGAAAAAAGGAAAGCCATATTAGTCACCCTCTTGCTGTTTTCTCGTTTATTTCCACAGCCAAGCAACTGAGAAGTATTGTTTTAATTGCTCTTTGTTATGTTAGCGGGATTATGCAATAACCAAAAACCGTTTCCGTGAAACATGGTCTGGCACAAATATTTGTTTGTTTTGGCGGTAATCTCTGATTAAAAAATGTGGGTGGAATATTTATTTTTCTCTCTTTTTGTTGTTAGTAGCAACAGAACCATTCCTGACTCCAATTGTTTGTGTTCTGCACTTTAACGTTGTTCTTGTCTTGCCTTCCACCAGGAGTTTCCAATCTGATTCAACAAGTGTGCCGTCTAAACAAGGGCCTACGCCTTCTCAATCTCTCCAAGACTTCGCTCGCTTCCAAAGGTAAGAAGCAATGTTTAGACACCCAAATTCACCACATAAATCGTAATATAACTTGCTGCTAATTGGTTTGATAACTTGCTCGTCAACCACTTTAAGTCAATTATGGCATCTGTGTGGATTTCTCTTTATATCTCCGAGAGTGGGATCATTTAAAAAAAAAAAAAAAAGTTTAATTTACAAAAGAGGCAAATTTGTCATCGTAGCTACCATGGTTTTGATTTGTTCCTAAAACTAGACAACCTACTTTATTTGTGCTCATTCTCGTCAGATACTGACTGACACAGAGCCAACTGCAACGATAAGCAGGTCAAAATCCTAAATTGATCTTTTTTTCCCTGAAATCCCACATGGGTATGAAAGGACAGTGTCCGATTATTATTGCTTTTATCCCAGACAATACACAAATCTTTTCATGTTACAGCTGATTTGATTTCAGCCACTGCCAGTCAAATGTCACTTTTTATGCAGTGAGGAGAACAAAATAAATTCCCTCATCAGCAAATGCTCTCAATATTTAAGAGGTCACTGCCATTTTCAGCTTTCAATTCTCCCAATGACCATCTCAAACAGCTGACCTTGAACACTCAAGTTTATTGACTGTCCATGCTAAATACTTTTTTATAAGTATCCACATGATGTCTCTCATTCCCGCCCTCCTCTACTTCAGATATACTCATCTGTACGGCATTTTTAGTCTTTCAGACCATCTGAATCTTACACACCGGATGTCATTTTACAAATCTCTGCTTCTAGAACGGATGAGTCGCTGATGTATAAAGAGAGTATTACACGGCCCCTCATTTCATTTTGAATTACTAAAGATAAAGTAAACGCACGCAGACGCACACATACACTTATTAAGCTCAAAATAATGATTCTAATTTTTTTTTGCAAATCAATGGCTTCATTTTAAGCAGAACATTTAAAAACACAGTATTTATTTGTTTATCTGCAAATGAATCCCAGGGAGCTGGAGCGAGGGTTTTATTTAGCAATACAAAGATGACAATTATGTCAAATCTATTCCCTTGATTCAAAAACAAGATTTCAAATTGACAGTGGTTCTTAACCTTGTTGGAGGTACCGAACCCCAGCAGTTTCACCGAACCCCTCTTTAGTGAAAAATAACATTCTTTTTTTCAAATTCAAGACATGGATGTTTTTTTACTGGTGCACAAAATGAGCCATGCATGAACATCACCTTGTTCAAAGAACAAAAGCAACATAATGCATGAACTCACAACAAATGACACACTTAGAAATCTGTGTGACTTCTGCTGTTGCCTTTTGCGAAATATGCGCCATTAGGTGTGTTCGAACCTCCACAGTGGAGGCTCTGCCGAACCCCCGAGACTAACCGATCCCCTCGGGTTTGATCGAACTCAAGTTAAGAACCACTGGCATAAACATACATGACACATGAACTGGATTGGGCCATAGCATGACCGGAAATAAACAAAAATATTGATTGTTGTCCTCCTGAGAAAATACTAATTAGTCATGCATCATAATGATTGATATAGACCCCTATCTTGCTATTCTCTCATTATATTGCTACATTTATTCCGCAATGCACTCTTGTGGCTGGAAGATCATTTTAATGAGCTCTCTCATTGGTGCTATGTCTTGTAATGTCAAGTGATCTCCATTGAGAGAATGCTTTTTCTTTGTTCCAGCTTTTGAAAAGAGACAGGATAGGGACAGGAAAGGTTTGGTCGGCCTCTTCCAAAAGCCTGTTTAATATTAGCCTGCTGTATGAGGTGCCACAGAGCTTCTCCTCCAATACATGGTCGGCTAAGAAGTTGAGCAGATGATTTCAGATGATTCATTGAGTGAAAAGCCTTTGCAGTTTGCTCACTCTAAGTCCCTCTCCTTCGTCTCTCCCCACAATAGGTGTCGTGTCTCTTTCCCAGGCATTGTGTTCAAGTGACGATTACTCCAATTCTTTGCTGCATCTGGACCTTAGTAAAAATCCAGGCGTTCTGTCTGGAGAGGATGCCACGGTGAGACCTCTGCATGAACGTAGAGTTAAATATATTGTTTCATTTACAATGTTCTCCTGTCTGTGCAGAATCTGTACCTCTTCCTCGCCCAACCCAACTGTCTCGTCCATTTGGATCTGTCTGGGACGGATTGCACAGTGGACTCGGTTTGTACCCTTACCAAGCATATGCTGTCATTTTGATTCAGGTTAAAAAAAAAAAAAAAAAAAAAACAGACCAGGGATGGCAAGCAGAATATAAAACAGTAACTTACTAAAAAAATAAATAAAATATAGTATATCTCAGAGATGGACTGAAAGGCTCAATGGACTCCACTCAGGCTGTTTCAGTGGCCATCTTAGTTGAGTGGTTGTAGCCCATTGTGATAAGAGCTGACTGGGCAGGCGGCTGCATATGTTGTTTATGACCAATGTTCTAACTTTACCATGAAGCTGACATATCACACTGCGGAAATGAAGGATAGAGATTCACAAAATAGAATTTATCCTCAGCGCCGTGATATCCGTACTCTCACTGGCCATAACATTAGCCTCATCTGCAGATTATTGTAAGCTCAACAATAATTTCGGCATCAAACGTTTTTTGTCTTTTATAGTATTTAGAAGAAATGTTATTCACCAGTGTTTAGTCGTTACACTGAACAAAACGCAGCACTTGTTTTTGCTCCCAAGTTTACGAGCTTGACTCAAAGATAAGAGCCCCATTACGCCCCATTGGAAGGCGTGTCAGTGAAAATAAGAAAGTCTTGAACTTTTTCAAATGATTAAATTAGCCCTTAATTTACAGTATTGGGAACTCACTACTTGTTCAAAATAGAAACAGAGTTATTGACTGAATCAAATTACTCGTTACCAGGGAAAGTGTTAAAGCAGTTAAAAAAAAGAATGTACCTGCATTTTCTACATTTGGATCCTTGCTACAAGTACTTTGCACTGTTTAAACAAAATAACTAATGACTGCACTTTTAATCTTGACAGGACAAAAAGCGCCACAGGCCAAACACAATTCAATTTTTAGCCTTTGATATATTTGGACCAGCAAAAATTGTCTGCAGTGAACAAAATGGTTAATTTGGCAATTTGCTGAATCAGTCATCCAAATAGCTTTGCATCAAGGTGTACTTTTTTTAATGGCTATAAGAGATGACTAATGCACATTTGCACCCACTTTATGGGGTTTTCAACTGAAATAATTAAATGGACACCAACCTGCCACCCCCCGCCCAGAACACTTTTAATGCCCCTTGAAATGGATTCTACAAATCTGGAACGCTGCTCCCTTGCTAATTTGTTTTGTTTATCTAATTGTGAGGAATGCGGTCAAACACGGTCCATGAAAACATCTCATTTACAGTGTAGGAGTGTTACTACTGTACTAAATGCATTCATGTATGTATTAATAAGTGGAATAATATCGCCTAATTAAGATTTCTTTACTTTTACTTATGTCTGAGAATCATGCACTTCTCCCAACGAGATGAGACGTTATTGCTTTTATTATTATTCCCATTACTTTGAGATCACCCTAGTGCAGTTGGATTATGAACAAAATGGCGCATAAACTAATTTGACTCAGGAGAGACTCCCGATAGCTTCGGCTCACTTCATCAGGGTCACCCTTTCTGTCCTCTCTTGATTACTCATAATTATCGGAGACACTTACTCATTTGTTCATGGTTTGAAGCCCGCTGTTGATAACATGAAAATGACAAATAGTCGTTTTCATCCTGACTATTTTCAAGGTGCCCTTGAGAAAGCCACTGATCCTACTTCTTCTTCACTCTTTTCGCATCACTTCACTCTGAGAGCACTAGTTGATCGCGTATGCAGGTGCACGCATCCAGGTTACTGCGGGAAATTATTTTATAGTTTCAAAATCTGGTCAAGAATCCACTGCAATTTGCCCATCAAATATTAAAAAAAAAACATTTTTGGCACATCTTTTTTGTAAGCAAATTGTTTTTTTTATTAAGTCATGCACACGGGTCCTTTCCACAGAAGGCTATGTAAAACTAGAACATGTAGCAGATGTGATTTCATCATTAAGTCACGTGATTGAAATTTGAATATTATCCCGGAATGACTGACTGCAAGAGGCTGCCAAGAGGATTATCTGTTTTTCTTCCAATTCTATTCAGTCATGTATATTACAGTGTGCAGCCTGTAGAACAGTGAGAAAACCTGAATTTCACTCGTCTGCATTTGTGTTGCAATATTATTGTGCTAAAATTGCACAGAAGAAAAGAGTGTGAACATGTCTGTGCAGTTATTTGGGGCCTTGCTGAGAGGCTGCTGCGCTGACCTTTCTTACCTGAACCTGTCCAAGAATTGCTTCTCCAACAGGTGGGTGTACCCTCTGCAACAGTCTTTGCCTCTACCAAGAAAAGAGTTTTGTTTTTTTTCCTGACTCAGCAAACAATCTTTGCACACTGCGTTTGAGTGGCACTTGCATGCACATACAGACTGTATTTATATTTTCTATTTTTTTTTTTGTTCCTTTTTCTATTCAAATCCATCCAGCTGATTGATCATGCGGATCTGTATGTCTATTGTAGAAAAAAAAATTCCTTCAGAACCTCTTTTACATGGTGATAATTATTTGGGATGGAGTCGAACGTAACATTTGTGAAGAGAACGTCCTTTTTTTTTTTTGCTTTTTTTTTGTTATTGCCTCGTCGTGGTTCTTCTTCCTTCAATCCAAGCAAACCCAAACGACCATTAAAGTTGATTCAACATCTGCCCACTTAATGGTGCTTTATGATGGCCCTTTTTATGATTAGGGGCTGTTTAGGTTCAGGCACAATGTTTTAAGTGAAATAGTCACATAATGAGATTTATATGTTCCCTTGCTGTGTCTTAAATACACATATGGGTGCTTTTACTTTGACAACATGCCTGGTTAGTTTCTCGAATAGACCGACATTAGTGTTTTATCTCGGTTAATCCCCTTTCGGGTTTCTCTGACGTATTTGAGAATTTTATACTATATTTATTTCTTCCTCACAACCAGATCAGCATCGACTGGTATTACATGCTGCAGGTTGTACTGTTGCAATATTCTGGAACAACCTAGCCGAAGCTTGAAGTGAGCTGCTAAGCAAGCGGCTGGCTCATGACTAAGGAATAGGCCACCTCGCCATCGCACCAGCCGCAGCTTGGACACTTACGAGAAGTAATAAACAGTGACACAGGCTGGGTAGTATGTTGCTGACGCAGCTCGTAAGAAAGGCAGGCACCCATGCTGGATTGGCTTGTGCGCTATCTGCAGAGGTTTCATAGGCTCAGTCCTAATTAACACAAATGGGTCAAAGATGAGCTGTTGGCAGACAGTGCAAGCCTACGTCAGCAATAATGTCGGGCGGGACTTTCATGTAGCGGACTGACCTTCCCTCACTAATTACTATCATCACTTCCGTTTATTTTCTTATCTTTTATTTTTCACCTCTCAAGTATATATTTATCTTGTTGTGAATGGTGTGACTTATGTTTGTTCATGTACCCGAAGGAATACTCAGAGCACTATTATGCAACATCTTCATAGGTCTGAATTGGTCCTTTTGCTTTCTACGATCACGATATATTTGTAAAACATCACCTTGATCGATTTGCTTGATTTCCAGGAAAGCGAGAGATTCTCTGCCAACTTTCCGGCAATTTTTCAGCTCAGCATTCAGTCTGACTCATGTCTGTCTGGCCTCCATGAAGGTTCCTCCTGATTGGCTGAGGTGAGGTGCCTTTCGGATTAAATATGGTAAAAATGTGCATATCTTGTGTAGTATAAGTTTTGTTGTTATTTTAAGATTTTGGTGGGATCACAAATATCCCCCCCCCCCCCAAAAAAGAACACATTCAGCGCTTGTATGCCCTGATAAATTTTCCACTTGGCAACAGAAACATATCGCCAAGTTGCTCATAGATAAAATAATTCAAACTATTATAGATGGATGAATGATTGCCAATAAACCAGATGATGCTTAAATCTAACCAAATCTTGGAAGTAACTTCTGGCAAGAACCATTCATTTTCTTGTATCACAAAACATTGTTGGCAGCCATTTAATTCAATACCATCGGATCAGATTTACAAGGACTGAACAGATTTTATGGTTTTAATCGCAGCATGATCATAAATAAGGGTTGTCTACTGTGGTTTCTTGCTTTTTTTTTTTTTTTTTTTTTTTTTTTTTTTAAAGTTCTGCTCAGTTGCAATGCATTGAGATGGAACACCATTATATATATTTTTTTTGTCATATCACACACATACAGGAATATTTCAATTCTAAACCCCGGCCACAAGAAAAATTGAACTTAAGCACCCGAGGGGCACTTGGCTCATTGTTTATAGCTTGAGCTCTTGAATAGCTAAACCACAAGGAATAGAGCTTGAAATCACACCACGGCTGAGTGTTTTTCCTCGTGGCTGGCAAGATGTGATACTCATGAATATTAAATTAATAGAGCGCTGTTTAAAATAAGGACACAGATGGACGCTCCTGTGTTGGTTGGCATGACTGCATGACCAAATGTGTTGCAAGATAAGCTGTGTGAAAAATGACTTTCCCTACAGACATAGACTTTAACATTACGGTTTTGCCTGCAGTTTTCACACAAAGTAAATAAGGAAAGCCACACAGCACCAAAAGCTGAGTAACATACTAAACTGCCAAAAGCTGTGATGGATTGTGGAGGCAAAATGGGAAGAACAGGCTCCCCACTTAAAAATACTTTTCAGGACCTCATCATATAGCAAGTGACCAAAAAAATTTTACCATTTTTTTTCTCGATTTCTTTTAGTGTTTCTTAAAGCTAGTGTGTCCATTTGAAATTACTTTAGTTTCATGTCTATAATCTTTTTTTTTTTTTATGTATTCTGAGTCTACTGATTCTGGAATTTTTTGCCAGGGGGTGTCTATGGCTTTTCAAATGAATCAAAAAACTGGATTCATGTATCTATTATTTTCAAGTGCAGAAATTCTAACCTGCCATTTCTGTTTGATTTTCAAATGTCTATCTCTCTCCAGAGCGCTCTTCCTTGGTCTGTCTAATAATCCCCATATCAGCGATTTGCAGTTGGACATCAGCGCCTGTGAAGTATGCTCTCTGTCAGCCTACGCTGTAAAGGCTAGATTCATTCATGTTCTTGGTTATTGATGCTCGTGTCCTTCCTGTCATGTTCCACGTCTTTGTCTCTTTCCCTGACAGTTAAGATCTGCAGGTGCTGGAGTTATTCAGGAGCTCTTTCCCAGGGTTTCATGCATTGGGACTTTAGATATTTCTGATAATGGTAAGACATACTCACAGGAAATTCATGCTTTGACTCACTTAAATCATAATTTATCTATGTCTGATGTTTACATGATCTGATTTTTGATTATTTTATTTATTTTCTTATTTAATCTTATTTAAAATTAAAATGAGAAAACAATGGGAAAAATATATTTTTTAAATTATTGGACAACTAAATTAAATAAACAAAAATTGAAGTGATTTAAACTTATGGAGGTGCACCTGTATGAGTTCAGTAAGAAGCACAATGTTCTCTTCCAAGGAGACCAATTAAAGAAAGAAAAAGTATTTAAACTCCCAAATATCTTTCCAGGCTTGGATTGTGACTTGCAAGCTGTCATCCCAGCATTCTCCAGACACCCCTCTCTCAAACACCTGATGCTGGGAAAGAACTTCAACATCAAGGGCAGGTATGAACCTCGCTGTGCTGGTGGTGAAGACGATAGCGACGATGAATGCTTTCTTTTTCCCCTGTTTCCTCAGGTTGCTGGATGAAATACTGCAGAAACTGGTTCATTTGGTTCAAGAGGAAGAGTGTGTGAGTTGGATTATGGGACATTGCACACAAATCTGCCGTAGCATCACTATCAAAATGCATATGCGCTAATTCAGAAGCTCACGCCACAAATATGAGCTTGTCACGATTTATAAAATTATTTCCTGGTGTGTATGATTTAAACACAATCTCCCTGTCACATGTATACAAAATGAAATCATCTGTGGGCCCAACAGATGATTAATCTGGTCTGGTTTTATTTAGCCCATTCCCGGCGGCCTGCTTTCCTCCTCACATCATGAGTGAGAAGTACATTAAGTATTTACTTCAGTGATGTTGAGCATGCCTCTAAGCACATGTATCTTTGACTTCAATTTGGCAGGAATTATTTTCTAACACGAGACATTTTTCTTATCCCGAAAGTGCGTGCATGCATTCACCCGGCTATCATCCCACAGGTTTTGCAGTCTCTCTCTTTGGCTGACTCCAGACTACGCCAGCGAGGCACCATGTTTGTAAATGCTCTGGGCTCTAACACATGCTTACGGAAAGTGGACTTGAGTGGCAACGGACTGGAGGATTCGGGAGCAAAGATGCTTAGCAAAGCACTGCAAATTAACACAACACTCAGGTAGGAGCTCAAATATTTACTCTAAGGAGGGATGCGAGGATCATTATGGAGGTTTTAGAAAGAAGAATAAGGTCAAAGAGAACAATATTGTGTTTGAAAGTGTTTGAAGAGATGAGCTGAAGGCCCTTAGAGGCGGAGCTGGGAGACAAAGAGTGAACAATGCTGCAAATAAGTTGCCGTTCGGCAGTCGGGCAAAACTCGGAGAGAAAGAGAGAGCTTTGATGAATGATTGGGAGCCTTGTGACCTTGATTCTTTTTTTTAAGCCTTCCCTCCCATAGTCGTGCAGTATGGTGGATCTGTATGTCGTTATTATGCTGGATTTTCTTTGAGCTATAATGCTTGTGGTTGTTTTGTGATTTTGTGATTTTTCTAACGTCATAGTAAACAAATATCGGTGTTGAAATTGGATGAGTGATTGACAGGCACTTTTCAAGGCAGCTAAATAGGGGGACTACATACGGAGCCCAATTGTTTTTCCCTGATTACATTTCAAGGGCATAGATGGAAGTGGGGGATGGAAAAGAGGAGTTGAAAATGACAGCTTTATTCCAAATCAGGTGGAGCAAGTGTAGGTGGAAGATCCCGCAACAGAAGCTCATTAGAATCATGGCAGTTGCTTATGCATACCATATGCTGGGATATATATATGAATTCAGTGGAATATGCATAAAGCAAAGAAAAATTGGGCATTTCTATACCTCACATATACTGTGTTCCTGTGATTTTCATCGTCATCCACTGTGTGGCTGTTTTTTTTTTTTTTCTTTCTCTCAAACCAATGATCCCCCGCAGAAGTGTTACATGGGATCGCAACAACACCACGGCGACGGGCTTCCAAGATGTGGCAAGAGCATTGGAGCAGTAAGATGAACACATTAACATATGTACACCAAGCATAGTTTGCTGGCAAGATAAAGCAAGGAGTCCACATTTGAAAGACACATCGTCATTATTATGCAGCAGTCTTACACAATATTTCATCAGTATGTATAAAAAAAAAAAGTGAAGTTTTTGATGTTTTGTCAGTGCAAAGATGTGTGGGAGCACAAGCTTACATTTTTACACCCAAAACAAGCTCCAGGATGATTCAAAAATGTAATAATTATTTGCCAAATGCCGCCCACAGCGTGCAGCACTGTAATTCCCAAAGGGAATGCTCTCTCTCTCTCTCTCTCTCTCTCTCTCTCTCTCTCTCTCTCTCTCTCTCTCTCTCTCTCTCTCTCTCTCTCTCTCTCTCTCTCTCTCTCTCTCTCTCTCTCTCTCTCTCTCTCTCTCTCTCTCTCTCTCTCTCTCTCTCTCTCTCTCTCTCTCTCTCTCTCTCTCTCTCTCTCTCTCTCTCTCTCTCTCTCTCTCTCTCTCTCTCTCTCTCTCTCTCTCACCCTCTCTCTCTCTCTCTCTCTCTCTGTCTCTCCAATGCTGTCACTTTTTCTTTCCAAATTGAAAGCTCATCCACATATTCACGCAGTCTTTACATCTTTCCCTTTTGAACAGATCAAGCTCTAATTGTAGTTTCTAAAATCGTTACTCCAATTGCCAGTGAAAAATATGACTCCTTACATATGTCCCCCCAAAATAAATCTACATGAAAATCAATTGAAAATGAAATGAAATAGATTTTTCTAGTGTGGTAACTCAATTATTCATTGGTGAAACGTCTGTACTTTTCAGCAACTTTACACTGCAGTACATGCCCCTCCCCCTCAGTGATGCCACACAGGCATACCGCAGTACCCCCGAGAAGACCGACCAAGCTCTGACCAAGGTACGGAGAGAGAGAGAGAATGACTTGAATTTATTTTTGCATTTGTAATTAAGATGAAAGTTTGCCTCTTTACACCTTTTTGTTGACTCATTTGAATTTGAATGACTCATTCTTGCACAGCACTAATATTTAAAATTGGTACGTAAATATGTTTCTGCTATTCTTTTCTGTTATTAAATACGAAATGTTTTTAAATACATTAGTTTGGCCGGTAACAGTAACACTTTTTTTTTTTTTTTTTTTGCATTCAACCACAATAATAAAAGTGTTTAACCTTGTTGTTAGACAGTTTCGTTAACATTGATAATTCACAAAGTTTAAGAGACTCCACTGAGTCTGGCACAGTTTTCAGGTGGCTTTTGCTAATTATGATAAGACGCAACAGGAAATTAAACACTATTCATTATTGCCCAGCTATAATGTGTGGATGCTGTCTAATTTCAAATTAAATGGCATAGAGCAGTAAACATTTTCCAAGTCTTGATTTCAGATATGCTCAATTTGTTACACTTGCCAGCACAGCAGTATTTGCTCACAAATCATTTCTTTTAACAATATTCTGCTCATCCAAGTCATTTTGTTCATAAATTAAGTTTTAGTAGCAGTGATTATTTTTGGGGTTGTCACTTTATCCACCACAGACTTGAATACATTCCAAACAATGTTTAAATTATCTTCCAGGCAATCTTTTCTTTGGTAAAACTCAAAATATAGTTTGTCATTATTTAGCTCACTTAGGATATCATTTGGCTGACATTCCTTCCATCTGCAATTACATAATTCTATTAAACAGCAAGCATATCCACCTACGAAAAGGCTCATTTGCAAGGATCAAAGTTCTTCTCAGTCTCCTTATTACCATGCAAATTGCCTTTTTTTTTTTTCCTCTGTCACAAACTATGCTCTGTAAACAGCTGCTATCTTCTGTGTGTGTGTGTGTGTGTGTGTGTGTGTTTTTTTTATGACAGATCCAGCGCGCTCTGCTTCGAAACAACCAGACACAACGTTTCTCACAAAAGCAAGCTCTTAGGCTGCAACAGGGTCTGGTCACCAGTACGGCCGAACAGGTCTGGATTTGAGTAACGGCTCCAATTGCAAGTCTGGGTATCAGCGATCCCAAAATAAATACTCATGTTTTTATTCATGTAGGTGATGGAACGTTTGTGCGTGCGGGTGCAACAGCAGGTTGGTGTTCTCAAAGGCTGTGAGGAAGCAGAGGAGGTCCAAACAGCCAGGCAGATTCTTAAAGAAGCCAGAAACTCTAGAGCTGTAAGTGGGAACAAGAAAAGAAAAAAAAACAGCATTCAATTTGAAGCCCTTTTTCCCTTGATCCACATTTTATTTTTTGCCATCATTGAATCTCACCTTCTCTCTCCTTTGCCTTCTGCTTGTTAGCTGTATCCTTCCCTATGCGAGCTGGCTCATGTGTTATCAGTGGATGGGCCAGTCAGACAACGACTGGATACTCTGGCCGGGGAGCTAGCAAGGGCTGCTGACAAAGAGCTGCAGGTAGGCTAGCTGTGAAATGTGGCATTTATAATACAACTAGTTGCATTTAATTTTCATAAAAAATATATTTCCTTCCATTGTGTTCCTAATAAATGGGATGTTGTACACCATGACGAGCTTTTGGATCAGCTTTAAATTTCACCTTGCAGAAATTGCGAAATGAAAGTATGATCACATGGGAAACCTCAAGTGCCTGATCCACAATATGTTCCCAGGTGGTCGTAGACTCGATGGTGTCTCTGTGCCGCGAGTTGTGTCCCATGTCCTGCTCAGCCGCCGAGAGACTCAGCCCACCCCTGTCGTCCATCTCTGAGCAGGTTTCCATCCCTCGCTCTTCCATACGCAACGCCCTCATGGAGAGAGCATCCGAGGATATTAACATAGCCCTGGAGTAAGGAGCAAACTTTATTTCAAACTATTTGCTCTCCCAGCATTATCTCACTCTTTCTCTGTGTTTCAGGGAGGTCAAGTTGTCCGTGGTATCCTATTTAACCAACTCCATCGTAGATCAGATTCTACAAGAACTCTACACCACCCATAAAACACTGGTACTGGTAATATCACTTTTCTGCATGACTCCTTTGTCGAGCTCTAGTAAGTTATGTGTTATATAATCATATACTATCAATTTATGAAGGCAAATTATAGAAGCAGTCAGTTCAACTTCAAAATACTGAAGTTGCCAAATAATGTACACTGCCAAATCTATAAAATATTGTTTTCTTCGTCAAAATCATCCTGAGTAATAAAATGTTGAAGAATCAAAAATCCATTCATAGAAATCTCCTGCTCATACCGCATTTGGGAGGGTGAAATAATACATGACACTGAAGTCCAAGAGACCAGTTTCACATGCATTCTACAACTAAAACATTGCACAATTCGGCATATTTTTACAAGCCTATAAACATGCAGAATTATTCAGGACTTTTGCACACAGAAGGAGAAAATATCCAATTAATCTTCCCAGCATTGCAGCACTTAAGAAGCAATGTGAGTGTAAGAATTATTCTCCGGTCTAAGCAATAACACATTTTATTGATTACCCTACCAGAGCTGCAGTACAAAAAGTTGCTTTTAAAATAAAGAGATGGCCTTGCTTTACTGTTTTTAAAGCATGCACATATTTTTCTGTTGATAGGTGAAGCATGTCAACTTGTACTGGTAACAAGCAAGAAAACAAAAAGATTGGCAGTGTGGTCAATCAAATTTCCCAAACATTTTTGCTTCAGTTAAAATGATTGTATTAAGTCCCTTCAAGTATACCTCAAGTTAGCACAGACAATTTGTTTCAATGATTTAATGATGAATTCTGCCCAAATTTGGAACTCTGGTGGTAATACCTTCCTTTTTTTGCATTCTGTTCACTCTTTGCTTGCCTTATAGCTTATTTTCAAGTGTCTATCTATCTTCCCTCGTGATTCGCACCCTTTTGATTGTCATGAAATTGCTTTTCCCCGTAGGTCAGCTCAACAGCAGTTTTGATCATTACCCTTGTGGGCAGATTCAAATCGTGTCATTCCAGTTGCTACTAAGGATGTAATGATATACTACAGTATTGTGATGTTTGCATGTGTTGCATCAGCTGCGGCAGGTGTCCCAGGTGAAGCGTTGGGATGAGGTGGGACAGACGGGAAGACATACAATCAGACATTCCAGAGTTGTGGGGTCTCTGGAATTCCCAGACGAAGAGGCAGGTGTCAACCTGGGAATAGTAAGTGTACAATAGATTGATTACAGTGACAAAACAAAACATAGGTTTGAATTTGAAAGATGTCTACCAATTTGAATTGTGAAAAGCCTTATTTTCTTATGTTTTTATTTTGGTTGGAATCCAGGTTCTCCTTATGATTTGATCGACACTAGTTTTTAAATGTTACAAATAAAATTAAAGTGCAAATACAATTACTTTAATTAAAGAATAAATAAAAAATGTAATTAAATATAATTAAAAATTAAAAAAAATATTAAAAATGATGAATGTTTGTAATAATCTGTGTGTTTGATCCTTTTGTTTTAGTTCATATTGAAAGATGATGCCCTAATCTATGTTTTGAGTTTCAAACCACGCTTTTCATGATGAGCAATGAAATCGGTTTGAAAGAACATACTGTAACTGTGCGTATTAATAGTGAACAAAAATGACTTGTGTGAGTAACTATTGCAATTGAACCGCAAATTGAAGACACAATTGTTTGCCTCAAGGACACCATGGCTATAAAGAAGCGGAGCTCCAGAACCAGAAGAATCCGTCCCGTCTCCACCAGACCAAGTGAGTCTTCTTTGTGCCATTACTGATTTGTGTTAAAAATGAGTCTTATGATTTCAATGTATTAGAAATGAAGCAATATACTGAATTCCTGTAAATATTAATTTACAACAATGAGTTTGTTCCAACTTTGCTTGATTGTAGATCTCGGAGACGAGCCCAGTTCCTCCCCCACCCCTTCTGCTCCTCCACCCTCCACCCATCTCTCTCACTCTGCATCATGGGAGTGTCTCTCCACCCTTCCCACCAATGGCTCACCTTTGCGCCATGTGACCCATGTAAGGCCCCGTCCTCCACGGAAACACAGAGCAGTTCACCTTCCCCCAGAATCTGTGAGTTCATGGCAATTGACATGGCAGTGACCTTTCAAACTTGATTTTTAACTTCAATAAGCTTAAGACAGCTTTGCCTTGAGATTCTTGCAGAATGAAGGGGAATCATCATCATCATCACTAATCTACTGTGTGGCTGTTGAATGATGTTGAGCTGTGCACAGCGTCTCTTTCCACAGGTCCATTATCGTGAGAAAATGTTGTTTTGCTAGCTTTGTGCTGAATTTGCAGAAATTCAATTCTGGGTGCCAGTGTTGTTTTCAAAGAATGAGCTTCTTTTGAATTCACAAGCTGTTGCCAATGTCATTGTGTAAGTTGTTTCCTGGAAGCCAACGGGCAGCTTCTAACATTTCAACCCAAATCACTTAAAATTTTGTTAGGCCTTCCTGATTCAAGTTTGTTCCGAAAATTATTATTTCATTTGATTTATTTCTGAGTTGGTTTTGTTTGCTTAGTCATGCTAACAGGAGCTTTTCAGCTGCCAAGGTTGTTCCTTTGATATGTTCTTCTTTCTTTTGCTTGTAGCATTACTTTGAAAATGGAGGCGTCAATACACTAGAGGATGGACTGCCAGACTTCTACAGCAAGAGAGTTCTCCCTGACAGGTGCATTTTTTTTTCTGTGTGTGCATAAAGTCATTCAAAATGTATCATAGAAATAAAATGATTTCAAAAGTAGTTATTCGTCAGTTTGTTGACTTACTGGATGTAATATAAGGCGTTGACAGTCATAATGGCCCTCCCGAGGAAATGATTACAATGTGGCCCGTGACAAAAAAAAAGTTTGACACCCCTGCTCTAAGGTAATAAACTAGTTGGGTTTGAAATGATTGCTCCCACCGCTGGTTGCTGCCAGGTAATGAACTTTATTATGCCTGCAATGCTTCAGGTTCGGGGCAACTGGATGAGTGATTGTGTGCCGCGGTACATTTGTGTTCCGTAAATTCCACTTGATGGATCCCTTTTGTTTCAATTAGCAAGGTAACACATTGTAAATGACCCCTTGTATGTTTGTCTCATCCTCTTTCAGTCAACTGTCATCCATCCATCAGGCCCAGTCACTAAGGAGGAAAAAAAGACGCAGCGTGTTGTCCATTTTCTCTGGTTTCCGCAAGAACCGCAGTTCCACCATATCGAACCAGGATTTAGAGTAAGGGCGACACAGCGCAAGGCATGACTGAATGCAAAAAATACTTATCATTCACTCCATAGCATAGCTTGCATGTTATTTTGTGCCTCCATAAATATTTTACGAAATACTTTTCCCTGTTTCGCTTAGATAGCTCTTAGGACATTTGAGTTGCGTAATGTGGCTGAAAATCGGGCAGAAATACGGCTCGTAATCTGTGGCAAGATAATTCAGAATAATAAATGATATAGATTAATAATGGAAATGAGGAGAATCACTTGAAAAGGTACAACTATAAAAAAAAAAATACATGCATGCTGATTAATTCAGTCTAACTCGTTTTCCTGTCTGTTGCAGCAGCATGTCAGAGAACGTCTACTCGATGATTCAGCACCCGAAGGATGCCGGGAGAGCCGATAATTCTGTGCATGGAGCAAACGGGACCGTGCCCTCACCTCAGGTCGGACAAGGTATTCCTGTGCAAAGCTTGAGGCCTGCCAGCCCCTCCTGCCTCATTCAGAGACAGGTACAGTAGCTCTTCCCAAGGATGCATTTATGGAGTGAATTTGTTGCTTTCCACCACTGGCGGTCTAATCTGTCTTCATCTTTTGGGTTAGTCCACAGATCTGGTTAGTATGGTGTACAGCTGCATCAGTGCTGACATTGAGGAATCGGATGCCAGCAGCACCTGTGACACCAAAGCCACGGAGGAAGTTAATGACAGGTCGACGGGCATCTCTGAGGCACCGACAAATAATCACACCAACAGACACGAGGCGGCGGCAGCGGCCAAGCAGCAAGCAGAAAGGCTGCTGCCGGAGACGGGCAGACAGGAGAGGATCGTACCTCTGTCTGGATTGCGGACTGACTCGGACGAGGACGCTCAACGGAGCGACAAAGGTACAAGAGTGAGGCCTGAGCCGCCGCCGCAGAACGCCAAGCCAAGTATTGTGGTCATGAGGCAGAGACACCTTCAGGAGAGTTTAGGTACTGTATCTGCTGTGTATGTGCTCTGTGAAAGTAGGTCGTCTGTCGTTTTGATGTTTGACATCGATGTTGAATGTAGAAAAAGAAATATTGATAGTTGTTGGTTTTTTTTTTTTTCAAGTGTGTAAATTAGATGGATCAAAATCACACGGGGATGGGTTAAATGCAGAGGACAAATTTCACCACACCCAGATATGTGTGTGACGATCATTGGGACTTTAACTTTAACTTGTTGTAGAATTGTGTTTTGAGGTAAAATTATTTCATAGTACTTTTATTTTTGGATCTCCAGTCTATATCTACACACTCCTAGCTGCGTATGAGGAGTTGGTTTTTGTTTTGGATGCGACATTCAACAATTGACTTTATTTCTTAACACGTGCAAACCGCTGTGTTGTACTTTCTTTGTGAGAGCTGTTTTGTTTTCCAGCAGAGGCAGGAAGGTTGGAAGTACAAGAAGAGCGGAATGAAAGGAAACGTGAGGAAAAAGACAAGACGCGAGGACCCGAGGGGCAGCGTCCCCTCATTCCTGTCAAGGTGTGTGTTTACTTTTTTTTTTTTTTTTGATGTTCCTCCTGCTATCATTCCACCAAACATTTAATCCCACATTCAGCCTACTCTTGAAATTGCAAGAGACAAAGCCTCTCCAGAAAGCGTCAAGATTTCTTCCAAAATCTCAGCCATCAGTCAAGAAGGAAGTGATGCCCAAAGGAGTGTGCCTCTCGCTGAGTCTGTCACTCACCAAGACGTCACCAGTAGAGAGTGGAAAAGCCCGCCAGCAACTGCCAAGCTTGGAATGGATTCCGATGCAGAAAGTGTTCTTGCTGCAGGTATAAAAAGTGTTTCAGAAATATAGCATTCCATATACTAGTCAAACTACTGATTATCTTTTTATTAATGGCCGTGGTTACATTTGTGTAGATAGGCTGTGAATTGTTGTCATGAAAGAAAACTAAATCCAAATCAGATGAATATAATTACGTACTTACCACACTTAATGGTCACGTTTATCTAAAAGCTATTCAAGCCCATTCAGGCAAGCAATTGTCTTATTAAAGCCCCATTCTGTGGTTCGAAGCTGCTCCCAAAATGATACATACCCAAATAGACAGCAGCTTCCTGCTGCTTTCCTCAGGCTTTTTGCATTAGGTCAAATTGCCTTACAAATGTTTTTGTTTTTTATGTTATCCAGTAGTTTTCTTACTGCAGGTTTTCTATGAAATCAAAATGAAACTTTTAAACGGAGATGGATTGTCCGTGCATTTTGCTATTGGCACATACCTGGCCCAATGACCATTTCATTTTTTGCCATTTTGTGGTGGATTTGTCTCCAGAAGAAAAGCTCTTTTTTTTTTCATTTTAACACTGCATGAATTTCTTGATCATAAGAATTGTCACACGTATCAGGTCAAAATGAAGAGCGCAATGGATTTCCAGCCCCATCACGTGGCACGAGAAAGTCCACCTCATTTGACACAGGTATTGCTTGTTCAACACTTTAAGTTAATTGTGCATTTTATGTGTGTGTGTGTTTTTTTTTTAACTCTCACATTTATAAAGCATTTTGGCTGTGTCCCATTCATGTCATTTCCCGTCAGGCATGGAGCGGGGCAGTCACTCTGACCCAGAGAGGTTTTCAGATCCCAGACTCCCTGTAAACAAAATTAATTTCCCCCAGAACAGAAACAGATCTTTGGACTACCCCGCTAGGACCAAGTGTATGTATGTGGCATTAAAAAGTTGCTTGTGCCACAAAAACGTTTTCTTTATGATTTACCATCGGAGTGATTCCTATATAATGGTTTCAGTGCTGCAGTGGCAGACATACTTTGATGATTTGCCATCACTAAGCTGTCAGCCCGAGAAGATGAAAAGCCCTCCGCAGTAAAATTATCAGGCAAAAGTATTGCAAATGATCTCTGCCAGGAATCTGAAAGTACGCATGCAAATGCTGCAGGGAACTCAATTAGCATTAATTAGAGAATGATGAGAGTCGACATGCCGCAAAGGGTGCCGTCAAAGCTGTTATTAAAGATTGTGTGGAACATCCCAAGCGATGCTCTATCAAGTTCCGTTTTCTGTCGGGTGATGTTTGTGGTTGGGCCCCCACTTTGTACTAGAAACTGAATATTACATTGACGTTTGTTTGTTTGGCCTTTTGGGCAATGCAAAATGGACGAACATAAAACTCCTCTTTCAGTTGAAAAGAAAGAAAAATCAAAGAAAAAGAAAAAGACAATTCCATCTGTGGTCGACTTGTGGTCTGGTTTGATCACAGGTAGCAAACCCAAGGCCTGGGGGCCAGATCTGGCCCACATTTTCTTATGTGGCCCGTTAAGGCAAATCATGTTTCTTGCTTGTTGTCGACGCACTGAGATGAACACGGAGATGAAATTTTGCAAGATTTTTGTTACTGCCCCCCGCCCCCCCCCCCCCCCATATTAAATGGAAAAGTAGAAATCGCTACAAAAACTAATTTGATGCATTTTGAAGTCAAATGACATTTTTACCCCAAATGCAACTCCCACTGACATTTGATTTGTTTTCTAGGCTACGAAAGTCCCCCTCACGGTAACAACGATGCTTTATGATGTCACACAAGGACCAGGCAAGATTTGCATGGAAAACAAAGGTGGAAAACTGAGGACTGGAGTGAAACCAGTTTTTAAATGGCACTGACAATTGTTTTGATGAATGCAAGGATCTGTTGCAGAGTGTGCATGTACTGTATGGTTTTTAGTTGAAGGCAATTGTTAAGTGTCATTTTAAATGCACCTTTAATACAACAGAACAGTTCCATGTCTCCCATATTTGCTGCAACTGTTCTTTTATGCACTAGCGCTCAATGATTTCAAAGTATCCTGTATTCGTGTCCCCCTACTTGATCTTCACAGACAATCGTCTCGAAAAAAAGGTTTGTACTGTATTTATTCAAATGGAAATTTACGTATTTAATATAAATCTGCACTAACCTTTGTGGCAAATCTACCGGTGAACAATCATGCATTTTCTTTTTTGTGATAATTTTATCATTTCTTACATGTGATCAATACGCGCTACTGTATGCAAATGATTGCGAAATGTTTTTAATGCACTAACAATCCCATCCATCTCTTTGAAGCGATGAAATCATTTAGATCAGTTAGCCTTTGAATCTGATCTTACCAGAAGGGAAATGTGTATTTTTTCTAAAGATGCTTCTGTTAATCAGAATAAAGACTTTACACACGTGAGGATTCTCATGCTTCATTTGCATTTAAATCATTGAATGTTTACGATCTAATTAGTATGTCCTAAAGCATGCGCGTGTGCATGGTTGTTTGAGGATATTCAGAACAGCAGAGGGCAGCAGAGTCTCAATGCTTCCTACATTTCTGTTATAAGTGAGGACTGCATGACCATTGTGTTCTGTATCCGCAGATGAGCTCATTGGAAGGTGGTTGCCTTGGGAGAGCGGGGGCCAGCAGATCTCGAGGAGATTTACTAATGAGCGAGATGATTGCTTAATTGTGTGCCTATTAATTATTGCTGTCGCTTTGCATGTCAAGTGGGGAAATTAGGCTCTGTTGGATGTTTCCAGGGCTGCCTTGTAAACAGATAAGTCAGGTTTTGGAACGCCCTTCAGCTTTTACAAAGAATGATAACTTGTAACCTGATCATTCGCATTGTCATGAGTACATAAAGGCGAGAGATGCTGCAGGTTTAGAATAATCACTGATCCCATGCAGGATTTTTCCGACCCCCCACACTTAACAGAACATCATATGCCCTGTTTTATCACAGTACACCATTAGTTCATGTGCATGCTCATTTCCTGAAAGATTCATCCTGACGTATAGAAGGCAAGTGCACGCACCCTTGTCTTATCTCTTGCACCATGTCTCCACTTGTAGAAGCGTGTGTTGTGTCGCCTGTGGATGCATACTGATGTGTATATTTTGTGTGCACAGCACTGGCAGATGGGTCAGCAGTAAGCCACTTGACTGCTGTGTCAACAGTGGAGGGGTGCTAATGAGTTGATATGAGCCTGCACGCGCAACACTGTTCCCGCTGAGAGTGAGAGAAAAAAGCATAGTTTTACTTGGAATGGTAAGAAATAATTATGGATTCAATCTTGTCATGGGGTAACGCTGTTGGAGACGCCTTAGATTAAAGTGAGGTGGATTTACATAGAACGACAATTCAATGATGCTGTTATGCGTGCTCCAAAGGTGTCTCATGGACACTTGGACAATTTGTAGAAGGCTGCAAATATTCCAGAGCGGGCTCACAATGTTAACCTTCAGGGCGTACTCGCACAAGGCCAGTCGTAAGCAACCTCAATACTCTGAGCCAGTTCAGATATCTACCACAGCCCAAAAAAAAAAAAAAAAAAAAGACCAGAAGTCACAAAATATTTTGAACTTGTAAAGTGACCAGCGATTACTTGCCAGGTCCTCTTATCTAACAGACACTGCAAATTTTGAAGACGGCACGTTTAAGCCGGATCATGCTCTTTGTGTGGAATGGCCTAAATATCTTTTAGTCCATCTGTCATGATTCAGCATCAGTTGAAAAACATATATATTTAATCTATATTTGTGCATCTGCTGGACTGCAAGTGACAGTGGAGCAAACAAAGCATTAAATTAATTGGGCGAATGACACGCCGTGTCGCATTTCGTGTTATTTGGGTTGCCAATTGAGATGGATTGGTGATTAAGGTTCCTGCACAATGCTGGCAGTAATTACCATCTTGGACATGTTGTTTTTGTGACTAGCGTTTATTTGGTATTATGGCATTTACTGAAGCATTAGTGGCTTGTAGAAATAAATAACACTTTGGACTTTGACACGTTGAGTCACATTGCGACTGCAAACATACAATGTTCAAAATGTAGCATGCAAAGGCCCTTTTCTAGAATGTTTCTAGGTTCTGAATGTTTAATGCTGAAATGATATGTCAAATAACGTTTTTCTTTGTAACGTTTCAAAGAACAATTTATCTAAATTGGCGCCATTTCAACATTGAGAGGCAGGAAGTTCCAAGTTGCCAAGGAAACAGCATGTCGTGTTTTGAGGACTCTTTAAAGCAGAATTCATGATTTTAAAGAAAAAAAGTGAAAAGTGGATGAGCTTTAAAATAAAACTTAATATGCTCAGTTTGAGTGACACACTTAGAAAAGTGAGAAAAGTTGTCATTGCTGAGGAGACATCATATTGAGAGCTCTGTTAAATGTCTGATGGAGCTCAATAAGGACATTTATTATTTAAAAAGCTTCAGTAAAAAAAAACATTGTCTTTGTAAAAGCAAAGTAAACAGTTCTCAGATCAGAACTTATAAGATTGTGTAATTTTACGGCTGTCAAGTTTATTTGAGGCAAAGATTTGAACTTTGCTGCGGCTCTCTTCTCATATAAGCTGCTTCTATATCTTCAACTGAAGCAATGAACCAAAAAACTGTCCCAGTCTCTTTTTTTTTTCTCCCCCAAACAGCTTATTTTTTTGTATTCACCCTTTAAAAGGGAAGGAATACGAGACGCAAGCGAGCAGCACACACTTGACAAGTTTCCTCCGGCTCCATTCTGGGTCCCGCTCGGAGTAGATGTTTTATTTCCTCCATTGCGATTCATAAAAGCTATCTATTCGCTTTTTTTGTCTTCTTCTATGTGAGGAGGCGTGCTATGATTGAGCGGCAATAGTGAGGTTGTGGAGCCAGAAGCTGAGTCAGAGTGAGATTGAGTGGGTGTGATAGATGAGACATTTTGCAGACAACACATAGCCGGATGGCTGGCTGAGGTGGCTAAAAGCAGACACGAGGGTTATATAATGAAGATGCAACTTTGTCATAATTGTTTAGGGGGGAAAGAAAAAGGTGGTGATTTTCTGCTATGACAGCCTCGAGACTTTCTCGCTGTTTTTTTTTTATCCACGCTTTGGCATTTGACTGCACGAATTTGCTCCTATTCATGGTCGAATACCTTGGTAAGGTCATGGCAACTGATTGTGCATGGCATGAAGCATCCATACATTCATTTGCTTTCCTGTTCATTAGGGTTGCGGGTAAGCTGGAACCAATCTCAGCTGTGGGTCGTACACATCGGCGACAACCTCCATTTACTCTTTTCAGAGATAAATTAGGGGTGAAAAGGTTAGCCCACATTAAAAAAAGAAAAAAGCTATATTCATTAGCACCTTGTTTGACAGAGTCACCGTTCTTTCATGAGCAGAATCACCTAGCTCATTCTATTTGATCAATAACCACTTTTCTCTTCCAAAGCATCTCTATTTATTCACTGTCAAACATCCACCTCTTGTTTTTGATTGATATTTTCTGCTTCGACTAATTTAATCTGGACATACTTTATTTGCTTGCAATTGTTTGTCATATCAATATGTTTGCAGTGATTCTTGGGCCTTGAAGCTGTGTATGTTTTATGTATGTATATAAAGTATGTATTGTTATTATAAATGTATGTTGAAAAATATTGCAGATGAAAGGAGGCCAGGCTTAGGGCAGCAATAAGCCTGAATGATTGCATGTAAGTATATTTGTGTTTTTGAATGTTTTTTGTATTATGTTGGTGGATTTAATTTATTTTTTATCTTTATTTTATTTTGTTATTTAAATTTATTTTACTATATTATAATAAAATAAATTTAAATAATTATTATATTGTTTATTATATGTTTTCTTTATTTTAATGTTATTATTTAAAGATGTTAAAAGGAATCCCTTAAAAATTAGATAATGCATCTCAAGGGGATATCCTTTAAAGGAATAATCAGGGAAAAAAAGATAATACAAAGATGCTAGTTAAAATTCCAAAGTTGTGAGCAACTTCAGAGACAAATCTTTTTTTGTTGAGTATAAAATTACTGTTTGTGTTTGACTTCAGGATGTGAGGTTGCACTGCATTTGCTATCATCTTTACCATCAGTTTTATTTGCACTCTTTTCTCTAACTAAACCTGTTAGCGTCAAGGTTTTATACTCAGGGGGATCCACAAGTATTAAAATACTTAAAATAGAAAGAAGAGGCTGCACAGCAGGTGAAAGCTGAAGATTGCAGTGTCTTGTTTATCTTGTTTTATTGTGCCCTCTGGAACAAAATCAATTTGAGCATCTAATTATCAGACAGCAACTCAACCTCCTGAGCTATGTTGCCATTACATGACCAACAACAAGTATAAATTCAAAACAATTCCTTAAGGATGCGGCTTAGAATTATGAAATATGTGTCAGTGGAATCTAAATTTGAATGGGCATGAAATAAAGAATTGTTAAGCAAAGAGGAGGAGCACAGGTTTTCCTCTCTTCACCCATGGCATCATGTGAGGGTGAGCAGAGGGATGTTCCTGGGAGCAGATTACTGGGCACAGCAAGTGAGGCGCACTTTTTCAATCTCCCTGGACCAACATTTTGAAAGCCGCAATTTTAAATCCTATTATTATTTATATATATATATATATATATATATATATATATATATATATATTTTAATTTTGCATTGCCCTGTACAACGTTTGTTCAAATGAATTACAAGCATGAGTTTTTTTGAGACACCAACTGCAAATTAGTTCAGCCAGAGGCTTCTGTCTAAATTTAACTCCGCACAGGTTTTCCTCTCTTCACCCATGTCATCATGTGAGGGTGAGCAGAGGGATGTTCCTGGGAGCAGATTGCTGGGCACGGTAAGTGAGGCGCACTTTTTCAATCTCCCTGGACCAACATTTTGAAAGCCACAATTTTAAATCCTATTATTATTTTTATATATATTTTATTATTTTTTTTAATTTTGTATTGCCCTGTACAACGTTTGTTCAAATGAATTACAAGCATGAGTTATTTTGAGACACCAACTGCAAATTAGTTCAGCCAGAGGCTTCTGTCTAAATTTAACTCAGCCTTTGGCCTCATGCTCACTTTTTTTTTTCCGTGTCTATGTTCCAGGTTGTCTTTAGAGGCCTTAAAATTAACCATAGACTTTTCGGCAATGTAATGAAAAAAATTCATCAAGAGTCTTTCACCCCAGATGACAGTTTGGTGTGGGTTGTGTAGAGATGGACTTTTTATTGTTCTATTTTTATGTGATTTGTTCTCTGTGTTAAAAAAATGTATGAGGCAAAATGGACTAGTTTAATATAAAAGTTAAGTGCCCAAAACTTTAGGCTTATTCAAATGAAAAATAAAATACCCAGTGTTGGATTCTGTCCACAATTTAGGGAGCGCGTTATCTGCGCCTCACGGCAAAAGCCTTTGCCAATCACCTGTTATTCAATTTACTCACTGCGTGCTCGTTTGATTTCTTCAGATTTAGGAAAATGCAAAGACACTGAAGCAGAAATTAGACTTAGACAGCTTGGTTGAGTTCAATCACAATTCTTGTTCAAAAAGCTCTGTTTTCAGGAAAGTGCAATACAGCGCTGGGCCCTTCAAGAGCGGAAAGTCTCCATTCATAAAAGGCAAAGTCCAAGGTTGTTAGATCAGTTTTATATTCAGTAGCACATTGTGGGCTGGGATTGATGGGCGATGAGTCTTCGGGGTGGGGCAAGTTCGAAGGAGAGTCTGCTTCCATGGGAGTGGTGCTGGTTATGGGCGATTCGGTGTGTTGGTGGGGGGCTGTTGGTGTGTGTGTGTGGAGGGGGCTGTTGTCTTCCATCCCGTCTCTCGGCCTTGGCGACCATCTTTGGCCGAGTTCTCGGGTGGCTCCTTCTGGCACCCACTGGTTTTATCTCCACGTGACCTTCCTGTGAACATTCTTCTCCAATCTTGGACATACACTGTCGTACCGCATTCAACCGTATCTTTGCTTTGCTAGGCAAACTATTTCCCTCTGTGCAGAGCGTTCAGTAGTAATCAAAAACTGGCGTCTAGCATTAGTCAAAACATAAGATACAATCAAGTACTGAACGGTCAAGACGACTCTGGCCGTGTCCATGATTCAGAGAAAAAACATCAGGCATGCATTCCACAGTTCCTTAAGGGTCATTAAGGTATTTAGGCAATATATCAAAAGTCATTTGTTATTTCAAAGTCCCCAGAAATATATATATCAGATCATAAAGTTATAAAAACCTTTCTCATCACCACTTATCAAAAATGTCTAATTATGTCTTCTTTATTGATTTGGTGTGTAGGTATAATTATATGCTTCAAATGTTTCTTTTATTTATTTAATATGTGAATATACTTGTCTGCTTATGTACTTTATTCAATGAGGTTTGAGCATATCTGTTTTTGTAGCGAGGCAGGACTTTTTGTATTTCGACCTCATTCCTTCACCAGTATTTGAATATTGAACCCACTCTATTATTTTATTTTATTTTATTTTTTGCTGTCATGTTTACCCGCATATTATTCATCAATTTGGTTTCTGAAAACAAAACAAACAACTGTGTTCCAGGAAATTGTCCGAAATAAGCATTTGAAAACAAAAAATAGTTTTTTTCATCAACTTGCAGTGTGTAAGACAAGAAAAATGGCTTTAAACATTTACCTACTCTTGATTCGTTTCGCAACAGTCAATAATGACATTTCATATTTGTATTTAAAATACAGCACATAGAGCATAATATTGCCCTCAATAATTATAATTGCACATTTAATCACTCTGGTTAGGTTTCACTGACTCAGTAATGTGGACTGACGGACCAGCAGAAATATTAATGTGCAGATTCCAATTTAGAAAATCCAGAGCCAGTTGGTGAATCTGCCTTGCTGACTTTTGCCAAGTCCACATGCGTAAAATGAAAGGTACATGATGAAACGGGGAGTTTGGGCTTTAATGAGTGGCTGCAGGACAGGCACAGATGGGTAAAGAACAAAACAAAGGTTTGTTCATTTTGCTTGTCCATCTGTGCCCCACACACAGAGACATACTTGATCAGATTTGGACAAGTGGGTGTAATGCAGCCCACCAATACGCTTATCATTTTAACATTTAGATCAGTTGTGAGCAAACCTATGCTGCTAATAGAAATGCTAGTATGGTACTAATCCGACCAAAAAAAAAAAAAACCCATTAGGCACAGCATTTATAATCTTCTTCACAACATCCCAAAGCAACGTGATTGTTTGTGATGATAAGACATGAGAGATGTTCCATCTCATTCACTATAGATGGATCAAGCCCATGGTAACATGAGTAACAAATGACTAGCTACTGCAGGTTTGTTTATTTACTTGACTCATGGGGAAAAGGTTATGGCAGGCCGGACTGTGCTCGGATAAAGATGAGGCAGCACCTACTCAGCAACTTTCACTTACATTTGGAGGTTTGAGGCTCTTTGACTTGACTAGAAGGGGATGATGCTGCTCAATGTTTTTTCCAAAGTAATTTTTTTTCTTGTCTGTGCATATTGACAAGCTCCCCCGCCGCTGTCTTTGAAAGGTTCCCATTGAGGTGAACTACCTTGTTTGTGCGGTGATGCAGTCCCAGTTGTTCATGTCTCCAAGGGTTTGCTTGTCTCCTGAGAGAGGGAAAGAGTTGCGGCTAGACCGTCACATCTGAATCATCAGGCCTGACAGTCATTGCCGACTGAGCGCAGGTGATTTCGATGCCAAGTAGTGCAACTATTATCCTCATGAATAATGTATGAGATGAGTTTTCCAAAAAATCGGTGTGGCTCTAGGAATTTGATCTGGCTTGTTTGCATTACATTTATATTTGTTGCCTATTATGCTAGTTTATCTTTTGCTATCTCTCCCTTATGGGTCACTATAAGATGGCGGCGCGTGCACACGCAGCGGCCACTCTCTGTCCCGTTCGTTGTTTTGTGAGTGTTTACTGAGTGTTTGTCCGGCAGTTTTGTGTGTGTTTGTTTCGCGTGATACGTCGTGCTACTAGTGCGGCGGGCATGTTCTGCTCAACATCGGCGGAAGTGGGTTTTATGGCGTTCTGGACTTTGGTGCGGAGAGATTAAGGGCGCTCGGACTGCTTCGTCATGGAGCGACGCCGGACTGGCCTGCTCTTCCTCCCCCGGTTGGACTGCGTCGTGAGCTCGGACTGCTCCGTCCTGGAGCATTGTTGGGATGCGTCGGCAGCGAGTCTGCGAGGCAGCGGAAGAGGGGCCAGCGCGAAGACGTCGGGCCAGGCTTGCGGCCAACCCAGCTCGCCCAGCCGTGCCTTCCATTCTCCTGGCGTACGTTCGTTCGCGGGACGACAAGATGGGTTGCGTTCGCCTGATAGGATCCACGAACCGGACAGTGCGTGACTGCTGTGTGCTCGTGTTCGCAGTGGCCTGGTTGACTGTCATCTTTCCGGACTCTGCTGTGCATCGGGAGCGGCTAGCGTGCTATCACTCTTATATGTTCATCTTCTTGTTTTATTTTTCCTGTGTTGTTTACTTGTATGTGCGTTGTGAACTCTGTCTTGTCACCCTGGGATAGTGAGAAACGTAATTTCGATCTCTTTGTGTGTCTTGACATGCGGAGGAATTGACAATAAAGGAGACTTTGACTTTGACTTTGACTAATAGGTTCAAAGTTTGCTCCTACATTTATAAAAAAAAAAATCTTTAAAAAAGTCTGAGTCGGTTCAGGAAGCACATAAAAGCTTATTTTTCCACAAGTGCATAAGTTTTTGTTTTTGAATAACCTAAAAGAAAATCCCAGAGAAGAAAACATGAGTTGATGCCACAATTGCATGAAAGAATGATTGATGGGAAAATGAAGCTTCAAATTTGCTTCATGAACCAGTTGTATTTTTGACTCCCCCAGATGGCATCCTGTGCACAACATGGGTCCGAAAGCCCACTGACCCACCA
Source organism: Syngnathus floridae (assembly GCF_059516105.1). Taxonomy (NCBI): domain Eukaryota; kingdom Metazoa; phylum Chordata; class Actinopteri; order Syngnathiformes; family Syngnathidae; genus Syngnathus; species Syngnathus floridae. Next base: position 2,757,403 of record NC_142426.1, on the reverse strand, counting down.
CTTCTCAAATCTCTTTAATTAAATCAACGCGCCATCTATAGGAGCCAAAAAATACAACTGGTTCATGAAGCTAATTTGAAGCTTCATTTTCCCATCTGTAGCTGTGGTTGTGTATAATCCGTATCAAAGTAAGAAATGGGAGTTGATCGACGTACAATTGTGATTGTTTAAGCAGTTTTGCGTTGTGTGTGTGTTTTTTGTGAACATGAACATTTTTTCCAAAGCAGTTAACACATTGCGTTTGATTCATTTCTTTTTTGTCAAGTGTTGGCTTTTGCATTCTACTGTATATATGTATCACAGTTCTATTACTATGTGAAGCCCTCTTGTCAGTCCTCTCTGTGAAATTGCTAGATAAGAATGACTTACTTTCCTGTGCTGCACAAAAACCCATTCCTTTCCTTGACTTCTAAGCTATCTGTCATTGATTGCTTCTTTTACAGGAAGAAGGTTCCTTCCCCACACCTGACCTCCATTATGCCCGCCATCGTCAATCTCCTTTTCAATGTGGTCTCAACCAACACTACCATCTCGTTTAATGAGGTGTTGCCCTTGGTCAGCCTGGTATCTCTCCTTTGGGGGTTGGTGGGTCACCTTCTCCTGTGGTTGGTTCTGATCAAAAACCGGCGAAGTCGCTCAAAGCCGAGCTCCGTCCTGCTCCTGAACCTAAGCCTGGCAGATATGGGTGCTCTGCTCACCTTGCCCTGTGTGCTTCTGAGTGCTGCTTTCCAGGATTGGCAGCTCGGGGATGCCAGTTGCATTTTGCTGGGATTCATGACTTCCATAACAGTGGGAGTGGAAATTTTCAGCCTAGCTACTTTGTCTGTGCTTCGCTACCGTATTGTTGCACCGGGGACAAGACGACCTGTGAACTTGACACATGTGTAAGTATCTTGGAGTTCAAATTGATCAGAAGCTGCTGAAATTGTTTTCATAAATTTAACTTTCAGCATAGAATATTTGAGTCCAGTTCAATTAAGGTTAATTCATCTGTTTTACTAAAACCTTTCTATAAAAAATAGGTCCATTTTGCATTAAACGTTTTTGCTCAAGTTTACACATCTATTAATGGAGAACAAAAAAAGCAGCCTGTCTTTAATGCTCTCCTATTCTCTTCCACAGGATATCAGTCGTTGCGGCTATTTGGCTGGTCTCAGTAGCCATGGCGTTACCCAAAGTCACCTACATCGACTTTAACGGCGGTTGCACATGGTCAGTAGGCCGAGATGACTGGCTGTTTTTTCTGATCCCGGCTTTCCTTGTCTATTACGTCGGGCCTCTCCTTTGTATTGCCATCAACTGTGGCCTTATCATCTCGCACCTCCATGGCTACAGGGGGTCTTTGGCTGCGCACAGGCGTAACAAAAAGGCTACCGCTCTACTAATTGCTTCAACTCTCGTATTTATGGTGAGCTGGTTGCCCTATTATGCACTTGAGTTTGTTAATGTCATGTCTCCTCATATTAGTTCAGTAGCCTCTCCCCACACCAGATTTCCCCATGAGTTTTTCACTCCTTCATATTTGTTAGTTACAACACCTGGGCCGAGTATAGAAACGAAGACAAATGTCTCCCTGCTATGGGAAGTGTCATCTTTGACCGCCATATTGTTAGTATGTCTCGCACCATGCTGGAACCCGCCACTTTATTTTCTGTTATCTCGGCCTGCCGTGCGTCAGCTTCGCGCTCTGCTGCCTTCTTTTTTCCGCCAGCGTCACCCCAGTTCCCAAATCAGCCCCGTTCCCTGCACTCATTGGCAACCCCGGCAGCCTCCTGTTACTGAGTCATTCAAAGTTAACAGACAATGTGACAAGCTATTCACGGCAAGAAAATAAAAACTATTACAAACACTTAAGTCCTCGCCTTACTGCAGTAAATGTGAAAAAATATTCTGTTGTTTGACAGGTAACCGGGCCATTTGGAAAATGCCATAAAAACAAATACCAGACTCACTAAGCAACACATCTGAGTAGCTCTTTTAAGTTGAGAGCATACCTGAAATGATGGAATGACCTTAGAACTCAATGTATACAAGCATATTTTTTATTTGCATAGAACAAACACATACTACATCATTTGTAAATCAAGGTCACTGATCTCTTATAGTGATGCACCCCCCTCCCCCCTCCCTGTTCCACCAGAGTAAACAACTCTCCACACAATGTTTAAACAACCTTCCCAGAGGCATTGTTAAAAAAAATGTGTAAATACAACAGAGAGACATAACTTGGACGCAGCATGAATACATATGTAGTATATGCATCTCCCCTATCTGACAAAACATTCATGGGATTAATAGGGTAAAACATAAAATCAAGGGCTTTCTATGCATTACACTTATTATTATTATCATTATTATTTTCATCATTCCTATTATTATTATTATTAGTGTTAAGTCAGTCTATATTAAAACAAAACCATTCTTAACTCAACAATATATTGATTCTACCAAATACCAGAATCTAAAGAAAAAGTCAATTCTTAAAAAGATGCATGCAATGCCAATTTGTCACCTTGATTATTATTTTTTTATTTTTTGTAATGCTCTGCCAAATGCAGAAACAAAGGCGACAGACACTGCTGTCCCCAAGCTATCTCTGCAAAGCAATTGACCATCCCAGAATGTAAGACTGGAAGATTTGAAAGCAGACTGAGTATTAAATATAAGAATCAAATCAGACAAAGGCTGGGAAATGACTTTTTAACAAGTGGAGCCTATCTACTTTCAAGTGATGGTTCAAATAGGGACAGGGTAGGTTATGGAAATGTCTTTGGCCTTTGTATCTCATCTATTCAGATGAGATTCCTTTTGCTTCATGATTTGACTGCTTTCGATCCATCCTCCGGCAAACCTGCTGGATTCAAATAAGCTAACTCACGTCAGCATCCTTGGGAGATATACCATTAAATTGGTATAGCAGCCAAGAAATATTACTACTAGTAGTAATACTTAGGTACTCATCAGTCAGTCAGTCAGTCAGTCAGTCAGTCAGTCAGTCACAGAGCTGCCACACTGAAAGTCAGTCTGAACATTCACACATGAATCGGGTCATTGTCGGTCACCCATCCATCAATTTTCCATCACGCTTATCTTGTTCAGGGTTGCGTGCAGCTGAAGCTTATCGTAGCATACTTTCGGCAAATCGTAGACGATGCCCATAGCAGGTCACAGGGTCAATTTAGAGACCGACAATCATTCGCATTAACATTCACAGTGTACTGCGTGGAGAGGGATGTGAAAATCCAGGAGAAAGGCCACTTTAAATTGTATATTTCAATTTATTTAAATACATATATATTTTTTTGGATGACTCAGGCATTTTGCATACTATGACAGAACCAGGCATGAACACCAATTGTCGGTCTTCCTTTTCTTTTTGAATTTGTACTCTAAATGCTCAGATGTATTATGGATGATCATTTGATTCATGAGAGGGAGGGTTTGTGTGTCTTGGTTGGAAATACGTTATGAAGGTTATAATCTTCAGCAGCACACAACCAAGACATGGACGCCCTAATGAATGACGCCGATGTACTGGCACATGATTTCCGCGTTTCCCGGCTGACCTTGATGATGGCTGATCATTTGAATTAAGTGTGTTGCCGTAAGAACAAAGATAAAACAGGCAGAATATAGCTCTCGTGGGATCCTGTTTTAAATGGGGAAATAACTCATGTTGTTCAGGGGAAAAATACCAAATATTTAACTGGAATTAGAATTGATTCAAATGCGTCTAAGGAAAACAATAATTGAGGTAAATCTCAAGAGCCGTCCACCAAAATGCCCACGAGTGACGAACAAAAGCCGTGCTAAAAGATGAGAAATACATTTGCAACCAAAAAAATGTGAATTTCACTTCAATTGGGGCGACTCGTTGTCTATTACTTTGGCTCCCTCTCCCGGTAGAGAGAGAAAGAGAGAGAGATAGAGAGAGATCGAGAAAGAGCGAGAGATGGGTGGAGGGAGGTGGAGAAGAGAGAGAGATGGATGGAGGAAGGGAGGGAGGGGGAGACAGGTAGAGAGTATTGTCAGAGGTGGGGAGGGATGCATGCTTGCCGTCGCTCGCTGGGACACATGAAAAAGGTCAACTAGAAGATGTGATGGATTGCTGATGGCTTTCTCTCATTTCCATCATCCTATTCCATACGGTGGAGAAGCAGGTGCTGTCTTGTCTTGCCTACTCCAAGCTTCCCTACCGCGGTCTCCACGCGGCGCGGCGCCGCGCCTTTCCTACCGCCAGCGGATTTTACGCGCCGTAGTAGGAAGAAAGACATCATGATAAATGAGACGTGGAGCGTCTTTTTATTGCACCGTGCGATGACGACGTCGCCGATGATGTGCTTGTCTTATCGGGACTGCATTTAAGAGCAGATGACTTGAATTGGTCCGGTCCCGCAACTACTACAGCACGCGTTTCCTCCAAAGATCATTCCTGCAAACCATGGCTGCTGACCAGGTAAGGCGACACTTATTTTGCATCCATTACATACCATCAATGATTCAATCATCTTCTTTATTGGTAACCCGCGCGCACGCACACGCACATTGTCTTAAGGTGATAATTAAACTAGTTTATTGTGTGCATCTCAAGATGAACTCATTTGTTCATTTTTTTTAAAGTACTCCTATATAACTGTTCAACTGTGATATCAAACCGTCAATAACAATAAATAAAGATAATAAATGCATTTTTCCCTAGCACTTATTATACAAAGCAGTACATGGCTGCCTTTTGGAGAGCTCTAGCTGGCTGTGTAAAAGCATAAGCACAAAAACATTGGCTGGAGAATTAAATTTGCATCACGCACTGTTGTTTGGCCTAGTTTCTCTCCAGCCTGCAGAGAGAAGCAGATTAACCCCTGACAAGTGGCTCAGTCTGCGGTCAGGGTTACCTTCGTCTACACGTAGGGCTCCCCTGAGCCTGTTGACAATGGAGGCCATGCTTAATTGATTAGCGCTTTCAATTAACGTAATTGAGGCAGCTGAGTAAGCCTCTCCAATAATAAATAAATCATATACTAGAACTGTGGAATAACTTAATGCACAGCACCATATTGCACAATACTATCATTTACCATACTGTACTGTGTATATATAATATATCTGTTATTGTATTATCTAACTTTATAAAGCAATATAAATCAGTGTCAATGCGGTGCCTAATATTTTAAGATGCACTATAAATAGAATACAAAATAGAAGGTATGCAGTACTAAATAATAGTTAACACCCGATACTTGACACAAGGCAGCCGTTGATTCAATATTGTAGTGTATAAGTAAATGATATCAGGTTCCATTTCCTCTAAATGAAGTGTCACTAGAGCATTATAGGCAAATGCAGTTTCACACACAGTTTGGTGTTCTGCATGACAAAGATTGATTTTTTTTGGTGTTAATATTGATGAGCATCTTCTTTGCCTGAGCTGCAGCGGCGTCACATACTACTTTTATATTAGCATTTTTTTCACTCATGATATCATTTTGGAGGACAGTAGCGTGGTATCACACAAATGTCTATTGTATAAAGTGAGTAAGGCATCTTTTTTTTTTTTTTGTACCTGTCTAGTATAGTATGTTTCTGAGCACAGCCCCACCCCTCCGCCGAGGAAGCACACCCCTTCCTGTCAAGCACCAGCTGCGCAGAGAAGAAGCTGTGTCTGAGGACTGCGATTGGATCCCGGGACTGGAGGAACCTACCACATTGCCTATCAGTGACACATTACCTCGTGATGAATCGTTCAGTCAAACGTCAGCAGCCCAGTCTACCTACCACAGTCACGGAGGGGCACTCAAGATTGTGCTACTGGGACAGAATGGCGTTGGCAAGTCATCCCTGGCCTTGTCACTGGCTGGCCAGTCAGACAGATCCCTCTCTGTAGACTCAGAGACCCAAGCTTGTGGTAATGCCTCATATATGTATCACTTTGCATATATGTTCTCCCTCAGATCACATTTGGAAAGGATTTGCTAATAAATTGCAAAAAATCAATCTCCAAGGATATGAAATCATTCACCCAGTTTGTACCCAGAAACTGACTATGAATCTGTAAGATATATCTTGCACATATCACTGCCTAAATTATTTAGTGTTCAATTTCCATTCTGGTAGACACGCTGAACCTCCTTCTCCAGTGACCTCACTTAGTCAATAGAACTGTGTTGTCAAAATTTATTGTTAATCATTAGTCCCAGTCGTCCAATCCCTCCATCACTGTCACTGAAGGGCATCTACCAACTTGCACAATGCTCACACTCAAAGCATAAAGCATTTTTTACTTGAAGCTTGATAAATGGACACATTTCAGCTTCATCGATGTCTTTATCGATTTGGCTTCCCTTCTGCAAATGTGTTCTGGAATGCTCAGTCTTCCTCTGAGCAGCATAAAGAAACAGCAAATTGTACTTAATTATCAGTTTGCGATGACTGGTGTGCCACCATATCAGCTTTGTGAGTGAATTAACACTTTCTGCTAATTAAAACGTGGCCTGACCGACCAACTAATTGCCAACACAAGTCAGCAGTGCTTAACAGCAGAAGGTTGAACCTAAAAATAGAATGTATGTCATGTATGTATATTTGTATGTATGTATGTATGTATGTAGTATGTATGTATGTATGTATGTATGTATGTATGTATGTATGTATGTATGTATGTATGTATGTATGTATGTATGTATGTATGTATGTATGTATGTATGTATGTATGTATGTATGTATGTATGTATGTATGTATGTATGTATGTATGTATGTATGTATGTATGTATGTATGTATGTATGTATGTATGTATGTATGTATGTATGTATGTGTTTAACAACATAACAATCTAACCAATTTCTCAAATTTCAGTATTGTGCAAAGAAGGTTAATGTCACTCAGCACCTCCCTCCCAGTTGAGATATTATCACATTATTCTGGCCCAAGTGACAAACTCTCTTGAGAGCATATTCACTCCGAATGCATTCACACCATTACAACACCAAATTTAGAATCTGACGTTTTCTTCTTTTTTTTCTTTGTTTGGACTAAGATTGGCATTTTTGGAAATGTTAATGCAGCCTGAAAACTATTGTTTTCATATAGCAGATGAGACAGTTGACATTTCAGTCAAGTTCAAATTCCTTTGTTTTGCTGGCTATTATTTTGTATATTGACATTGGGCGGATATTCACTGCTTGCTTGAATATTTGCTTGCAGGTGAGGGCTACGAGAATTCAGTCACAGTGGACGACGAGGACAGCAAAATCATCATTTTTGACAATTGGAAACAGGTCAGTCGTACACTTTTATCTTAATATACCACTTTTGGCTTTCCCCAACTGAAAATGTCCTTTGTTCTTTATTTAACAAGAACAATCAAATTAACAGCGACGTAAAAAAAGGAAACGTGAGCAAACTGCTCATTTGTACAATACACCACATTTTAAGCTATTATAATTAAAAATTAAAATTATTAACGTTCTAAATTCAACATCTGTTTAATTAGTATGTGTACAGTCTGCTTGAATTAAAAGAACCGAACCAACCAAGCTGGAAGACATCAAAGATTTGCAAAAAGATTGACCAGTGAAATGATGAAAAAATGAAAAAAGCATGAAAGTATCAATGCCGTTTAATAATCTAATTAGCAATTGGTATGGATAAATCCGTACGTATCCTTGTCCAGATGTCCACTCTGGCCTTCAGGGGATTCCCCTTGAGTAGAAATGCTTCAGCCTTGAGAACACCACTGAAAGCACGCTGGCTTTGCCTTCCGTCCGTCTCTCTAATTATTTTGACATTCCTTCTTCTTGTTGCTCTCCTCCCCAAATCAACTGATACACTTTGCAGCTTGGTTCCGCTGGCCTTTTTCTGCTGTCAACCCTCACTGGGTGTTTATTACATTCATTATTCTGTGCGTGTTAATTCAAGGCCAGGGTATTAAAGCTCAAGTGACAGACGCGGGGGGCCAGCAGGACGCATGGACAGACTCCAGAGCCTCAATCAGTTGGCGGGCGAGGACCGGATGGTGTCCTAAATAATCCACCAATGCATGCTCATGTTTGTTTATTTATTTATTTATTTATTTATTTATTTATTTATTTATTTATTTATTTATTTATTTATTTATTTTGATGGGCAGCAGTGCACATGTATAATCCCAATTCACAAACAGACAGCTACGTGAGGTAGATACTGCACAGCTGCACGACAAATGACGTGGCCTCGACCCACATGCCGAAAAGTCCCTGGGAGCGAACTCCATGTGTGCTAACCCATAGGTGTCAAGGTCCAGGGGCCAGATGCGGCCCACCACATCATTTTATGTGGCCCGCAAAGACAAATTTTGCATCGACTTTGTGTCATTACTAAAATTACAAATTGTCTTCACTTTTAAAAAATAGAAATGTCTAAGTCACTTAGCAACAGCCACACACACGCACACACACACGCGCGTTTACACAAACACACAGAATACAAAGCTGGCTCAATGATGCGTAAGCTCCTGCTCATCATCCAAATCTTGACTGTATTGTAGGGTGTCATTTTCTCCCAAGCCAGCGTGAGCAGCACCTTTTCTTGCCATGTAAACTGCAAACAGAGATGGAAAGCTCTCAGATTGTTCCTTCCACTACTTTCTTGGATAGTACTGCTTGCCAAATGAAGGCAGCACTGTAGCCAATTATAGTTGGTGGGATGACACAACTAAACACTTAACGGCACACGTGTGTGCATGTATAAGCAACGCTGGCATCACTTCAATGGAGGTCAGTCAGAACTGTGAGCTGCTTTGAGTTTTGTTGACGTCACAAGGCGGGAACGTTTTTATAAGTCATCTATCCGTGAGACTAAAATAGAAACAACAAGGCCTGGCCTTGACCCGGCCAGACAATCTTGTCCTCTTGCATGTAGTAGATTAACTTTACTGGTGCGATGTCATTCTTCAAAAGAGAACATTTGTTATGTAAAGAAATTGAGGTCACAGAAGATCAGAAGGGTCCTCGACTGTGTTTGTCTCTCATTCGCATTATCATCATTTGCCATCGTTTATAGTTCTGTACAGTGTTCAGATTCCTCCGTTCATATTGGATGGATTCGAATTGCAATATTTATTTATGCCAACTAAAAAGGGACAGCCTGAGTGATGCTGATTTGAAGCAGGAGAGAAGAGTAGAAAACTAATTATCTACCCTTAAGGACCAGACTGTTCATTCCGATGAAGACAATTACATTGGGTAAAGGCAGAATTTGGAGGGAGTTAATTGTGGCTTCAGTGCATTTTTTTGTTCTTTGGGTGGAAATAAAAGAAGAAAAAAAACAAAGCATTGTTTTACCACTCGGGGCAGGAACAAATTGTGCATTTCAAATGTCGAGGGAGTGCAGTCTTTGGGCATGGTTTTCTTTTTCCTGCTTTGCATCTGACTTGATTTGAACTCTCCAGTTTCTGCCCCTAATCCACAGAAACTACTACACTTAATCTCTTTGTCTTCGTCTCAAATGGGAGGCTGAATCTTTCCACTTGGGTTTTTTAAATGAATTTCAAACAACCATTTGTGTGTTGTTTAAATTGTCACAAAATATTTGAATTTTAGAGATAAGGCAAAGTAAACAGTATTTGTTTAAAGCCAATGGGATACATTGGAGATTTATTTAGGGCCTTTCTTCTTTTTCTTTTTTTCTTTGCCATCCCAAATGTTAATGCTTTAAATGTTAATACGTAACTGGTAAAACCGTAATACCTTGCACTAAGCTTAAGTCAGCTTGACCCAACCGACACTGTAAATGAAATATTTTATCTTTCTTCAAAGCTCTGGTGTTTTCTTGTATTATGGGGTCAGCATGGTTAAGTAGTGATTTACAGATCTGCCTTACAGTCGAGGGCTTCTGAGTTGGAACCTCTGTATGGGGTCTGCATGTTGTTTTTTATTTTGCTGACTCTGAGTCTGGGCAACATTCTGGTCGACTGGAGACAATAACTTGTCCATTGGTGTGAATGTGAATATTGTCTGCCAATGACTGGCGACCAGTCCAGGGTGAACCAACGCTGCAAAAAATGTGAACCGGGAACAGGACATGCGCTATAGAAAATGAATAGATTGAATTGAAATCCACTTGAAGCTCCTTCCACAATCGAGCCAAAGGTCAATCATCCTTTGTGATAGTAGTAGGGATTTACTGTTCCTGCAGGAAGATGGGGGAGGGAAGGAGGGAGGGAGGGCAGCTGATGAGTCAGTGCAGGCCAGATGGCCTGGAGCATTATACTCCCTCAGGGGGGTGTTTTCTCTGCAGCAGTAAACAAGACAGAGAAAAAGAACAAGATATAAACTCAAAGATTTGTCATCCAATTATGAGATCTTAGCTGTGTGAATACGGCATGAGCCTCTTCTCAGTTGGGCTTCTTCTCACTCCTGATCTTTCTTTTTCTGCATTTCCACCCTTGTAAACTTAATTCACATCTTTTATCACCCTCACAACTTTTTTGCTTTTTTTACTTTTTCATATTATCTATATTTTTATTCTTATTCTTATAATTATTATTATTATTATTATTGTAGCTGAATGATGGTTAGTCTAATGAAGGAATTACGTGGAATGCAAATGATGTCAGCTACCGTAATTGCCGGACTATAAACCGTACCGGATTATAAGCCGCACCAGCTAAAATTCATGGATATTTCAGTTTTTGTCTTACATAAGACGCACCGGACTATAAGCCGCACGTGCACACGAGTTTTTTACAAAGAAAGACAGTACATAGAAAGCCTTTTTAACGTTTTAATAACATACTTGAACATGTCTTTCTAAACATTGCCTGTGACGCAGCAGTAGTACCGCAGCAACGCGGAAGTGTGCACGCGAGTTATTAGCAAAGAAAGACTGAACACAGAAAGTTTTTTTAAAGCTTTAAGAACATACCTTAACATTTCTTTCCAAACACTGCCTGTGACGCGGCAGTAATACCGCAGCAACACGGAAGTAACACAGCAAAGTCACTGAGACGCGGCGGCAACACAGCAGCAACACGGTAGCACAGCACTAACAGGGCTGGTTAAAAAAAAACACACCAGTAAAAGTAAAAAAAGAGCCGTCTTCATCTGCCTCCTGTGCACTGAAACCATCGAAGTCTTCCTCCTTAGTGTCCGATTGGAATAGCGTTAGATATCCTTCGCCTCACACTTTCTCAGTCTCTCTTTCGTCGTCGGTTTTATGCATTTCTTCGAGTGTGAAGAGGGTCTGTTCATGCTAATCTTATTCATGCACGAAGCACTAAATTACATTAAACTAGCGAGCGACACGTATAGCTCAAAAGCGGCATCATATGCATTTCTTTTGTCCCCCATAATGACGGTTTGTGTATAAAAGCTTCCTGTCTTTGTGTGAATGCGGGTGTGTGCGTGATGCGCGAAATGTAAACACAAACTAGCGCGTCTTCTTCGGCGCATTATTTCTTCTTCGTCTGTCTCGCTCTTGCTTTCTGCTAGAGCGCCCCCTGGAGACCGGAGGCCGTAAAAATCCATAATTACGCTCCAGACTAGACACAAGATAATGTCATCAACATCGACTGCCTTTGGCTTAAAAGCGGCATCATATGCATTTCTTTTGTCCCCCATGATGACAGTTTGTGTATAAAGGCTTCCTTTCAGTAATGTCCGTCTTGATCGCGCTCTGCGTGATGCGCGAAATGTAAACACAAACTAGCACGTCTTCTTTGGCGCATTATTTCTTCTTTGCCTGTCTCGCTCTTGCTTCCTGCTAGAGCGCCCCCTGGAGGCCGGAGGCCGTAAAAATCCATAAGTACTCCGCGCCGCCGTTTAAGGTTCCAAGTAACTTGTTTTTGGTGAGCAGAATGTCAGAAGAATTGAATTTAAATGCTGATTGATTGGGTTTTAATACAATGCAGATGGTCCAAACAGTGCCACTGCTTTGTGTAATCTCTGAGTGACATGGCAGAGTAAGAGAAAGGGTTTAGAGCACAGGTGTCAAACTCAAGGCCCGGGGGCCAGATACGGCCCGCCACATCATTCTATGTGGCCCGCGAAGACAAATTGTGCATCAAATTCGTGTGTCATTACTGGAATTGCAAATTGTCTTCACTTTTAATATCTTTTTTTTTTTAAATATTTGACCAGTTTTTACTCGTCTGATTTGAAAACGAGTTATTTGTCAGTTTGTTTTGTAGCTTTTACTGTGTATAATAGTGTTAAGAGTAAAAGTTATCAAGTCATTACAAAAATCACGAAAAAAATCTTATATTAGCCGCACCTGACTATAAGCCGCAGGGTCCAAAATTTTGGAAAAAAGTCGCGGTTTATAGTCCGGAAATTACAGTAATTGATATATTGTCCTCAATTCAAGTTTGTGCTTGGGACTTTGCTGTGGATCACTATTATTTCCAAGACTGTATTTGACCCCGGATTGGAAAGAAAATTATTCTCTTACATTTGATAGTCTTCTTTAAAGCTGGGAGCGACTGCAATGCAGCAGTGACAAGAGCGTCTTCCTTCAAGCTTATAAAAATGTAAATATTCGAGTAACCACTCATTTAAAAAGTCTTTTTATTTCTCACAATGACAACATTGATGTTTTTCTGAATATCAAGTAGAGATTCATATATTTTTTAAATATGTTCTATTATAGCCATATGGTCTATTATAGAATATAAATACAGTGTAAATAAATCCTACACTGATAGAAAAGATTGGCCTGTCTGACTCCAATGTGAGCCTTTCATTATGAGAACATTTATCTTCAAATTGGAAGGCCAGAACAATTTCTCCATAATGATAAATAGAAAAGAAAAAAAAAAAAAACATCAATCTATCTTGCTATGGCCTGTATCGATTTGATACCATTGGGGACTGTAGAGCATTGAGCAAACTTCAAAGATTCTATTCAACTACATTTCAATGAAACACTCGCACAGTTTGTCTTGGCCACTGCTAATAATTGATGCATTCATTTGGAAAATATGGCCCAATAATCAGCATTTCAAGGCATAGCAGCAATTTTCTTGAAAAAATATGATTTATTCAAAGAAGTAATTTAATGCAGCCGCTGTATTGCTAACCAGAATGTACTGGGAATATGTGAAGAATGTGCTAATAAAAAAATATGAAACCTTACAATTATTACATAAAGTACATTCAATAGGGAACTCTAACCCCATTTCAACAATAAAAATTTGGATCATACATCTTCATAAGAGAGTAAAATCAGGTACTGTGCGATACACTCTGAGTGACCTCGTTTTTTATTACTGCACTGTTTCTTAATGTAAAGTTTTTTGGGGTTTTTTTCCTGTCTGTGAGCTGGTTCTTCATGGGGGAGTAGTCGCTGACAGATGGCCTGCTCTTAGTGAACAGAGAAAAGGTGCTTTATTAAGATAAAAAATATGCCAAGTGTTGGCAAAGTCTGAAGTTCCTCTGCCTATGATTGCATTTACTTGGCTTCCTACTGAGTGCGCCATCAAACTCTGGTTATATTTGTATATTGAAAATGCACACTGCTTCATCTGTGTGTGGTTCCCTTGGCTTAGCTTGTTTTCATTCCTCTTCCTCCCTCATTGAGACTGTGACAGGTGGCTGGTGGCTCCATCCATCCATTACTCCCTCCCTCCCCTTCCTTTTGCTCCTCTTGTCCTTTCTTGTACTCCATCAAACAGATTGCCAATACACTCCCCAAAAATATCCTGCTGCGGGGTCTGATCTGATACTACTTGGCCATTTGGAAGATGGTGAATTTTTCAGACGTCAGGAGTTCTCTTGTGGGCAAGAATTTACCTTGGGGACTACGGATGTAGACCAAGGGCAGTTACACACTTATACAGTCAAAATGCAGTCCAAAGCTTTTGTTTTCTCCGCTAAGGATGATAGATTTTTATTATTTGTTTGTGTTTATTTTTAAAAACTTGTTCAGTAAGCAAAGACAGACAGCTTTTACATTTTGCTTTCCTTGTTAACATTTCTCATCTATGTTTGATTGTCTAGTGCAGGAGTGTCAAACTCATTCAACAAACTGATGAATATTTCGTTTTTATATCCGAGAGTACTATAATATTTTTAAATGATAAACGGTCATAAATACTGCCAGCAATATATATATATTTTTTAAATGGACAATTTTTAATGTTAGTATTGACACATGATGCACATTTTCTCTTTGCCGGCCACATAAAATGATGTGGTGGGCCGTATCTGGCCCCCGAGCCTTGAGTTTGACACCAACTAGACTCTAGTGGGTTTGAAACTTGGATCCAGCCCTCTTTTATGGATTTTGCCTGTGTGGGTTTTCCTTTCTAAATTACCCTGAATATGTGTGTGAATGGTTATTTGTTCATAAGAATAATGTGAATATTGTCTGGTGTCCACCGTCTAAGTCAGCTGGGATACGCTCCATTTCACTCATGACCCTAATGAGCAAAAGTACAAAAAACAGATGGCTCGATGAGTGTGTCAGGTGTAAGATTTGATGCTGACCCAAATTAGAATTGCTCAGCCTTGACCAATGTTTGTGTTTTTCTATGCGAGTCTGCTCCGTTTGTATCATTGAAGATATCAAAGTGTTTATGACAATTTGAAAAGGGTACGAAATATGATGTGATTGTTTTTGTGGAGTCTCCTCTCGGGTTTCCATCAATTGGAGGAAATGTGTTTGCATCGACCGTGATGCTTTGACAATCATTTGAAGTCAAAGAGGAATTTTCCCTTCTGAGGAAGAGAAATAGATGTTCTGGCTAAATCCTCCATGCATTACCAAGCCTGATCTCCTATTCCTTGTCGGCAGAGGTGAGAATGAGTCATGTAATGCCTGCTATTCATCAAGACACCAAAATAAAGTGAAAAAAACGCTCCATGTCTAGGATGTCATATCACATCCAGTAACATGTTGACATGATCATTTATTTATATCTAAGTAAAGAGAATGTAGATGTACTGTTGATTCAGTTATGTGTTAGTCATCTTGAGTTGATAGCAGTAGGCAGACTCATGAAGTCTTTTCATGTGTTGGCACAAATCTGTTCAAATGAATTTGATGAGCTCCAAATTTGTATGAACGTACGCCACGTGTGATGATGATGATAAGGCCCCTGGTGTTGCTGCTCCAAGACAATAACATGAGCAAACGGCCCGCTAATATACACCTACGTTCAGTAGCTCATCGATTCAGTTCCAGAAAGCAAGAAAAATAGCCTTGAGCAAGTCCAAGATGTTGTTTCTGCTCCAACTATTCTGGCTAATTGAACCTCAGTGACAGGAAAGCCCATCGGGATGTTAGCGCTTACTGCTAAAAGGGTCAGGAGATTCAAAAGCAAGCGTGATGCTTGCACGCTGTCAAGTTGAACAAAACTTCTTTTGCCCCTTGACATAGCAGCAGCAGCGCTACAAACTTCAGCACCACCCACAAACCGCCTTCCAGTGGCCAAGTTCTAATGAAGCAATAAAGTCAAGGCCAAATTTCCAATTACGCTGATTGCTTTCATGAGATCTTTTTACAATACGTCTTAGCCAAGTCATATTCTGCTCATATCCATCTGCCACATTCCCTTTATAGTAGGCCTACATCATGCTAATCATGCAAACTTGCATATTCACAGGACCTGTCCACTCTCCAGTGTGATGTGTGCATCCTGGTCTTCTCCGTGACTGACAGGCGTAGCTTCCATCGCACGGCACAGCTCCGTCTTCTCCTCAGGGAGTCCCAGCCTCACACGCCAATCATCCTGGCGGGCAACAAGAGCGACCTTGTTCGCTCTCGTGAAATCAGCACCGAGGGTAGGTACAGCAGTTGGAATCTCTTGCGTCTACCGACACACAAATGCAAAAAGACACCCCTCCTGCTAAAAGCCATTATCCAGCCATGGCTTAGTGTGGTATCTCTCTTCATCCAGGCGCCTCATGCTTTGTTTATCTCCACATGTAGCAACAATGCACATGTTTTTTGGGTTCAACAGATACAGATTTTAGAGGAAACTGGAACACATAAAGTACATTTATAGTCTTTTTTTTTTTCTCACTGAAAATGGCCAAAAACACAAGTCTGTCCTATCTGCAATCTTCCCTCCTGTATTACTATAACACAATTACCTCTTTGTCTAAATTAAACGATGCTATAAAGTGTGCATCGGAGGTGTTCCTTAATAGAGCTCTCATTGTGAAATGAGACCATAAACAAGTCAGCTGGTTACTCGTGAAATCTACCAGTAACCTTTATTTCATCTCTGTCTTTAAAGGCCTAGAGACACCGGTATATGTATAAATCGGTTTTAGTTAGCTTATGGGCTTATAAATATAAATTGACGATCGAAACAACGAAAAGGAAGCTGTTGCTCTGAAAAAATATAATTTGAATTTGCCGCGCAGACGAGTTTGACTGCACCGAGCCGCCAGCCGGAAGTGACGTCTCATGACGTCTCAAGTTGTACGCGTTTAGCTTCAGTGAATGTAAACAAAGAGAGAAGAGGGGCCAGCGCGGAGACGTCGGGCCAGGTTTGCGGCCAACCCAGCTCGCCTAGCCGTGCCTTCCATTCTCCTGGCGTACGTTCGTTCGCGGGACGACAAGATGGGTTGCGTTCGCCTGATAGGATCCACGAACCGGACAGTGCGTGCCTGCCGTGTGCTCGTGTTCACAGTGGCCTGGGTGTGCTCGTGTTCACAGTGGCCTGGTTGACTGTCATCTAACAGAACACCTGTCTCTGCTGTGCATCGGGAGCGGCTAGCGTGCTATCACTCTTATTGTTCATCTTCTTGTTTTAATTTTCCTGTGTTGTTTACTTGTATGTGCGTTGTGAACTCTGTCTTGTCACCCTGGGATAGTGAGAAACGTAATTTCGATCTCTTTGTGTGTCTTGACATGCGGAGGAATTGACAATAAAGGAAACTTTGAGACTTTGACTTTGAAAAGTATGTCGAAGCGTGACGGGAGGGGCACAATTCAGAAAACGTGCTCAGCTCGTCGAAAAAATGCGATTTAAGCAATAAAATTAAAAATGCGCCCAAAACCTAAACCAAACGCTGCAGATGTTCATTTCTCCATGCGCAGTGGTCAACTCGGCACTCTAAAGCCCCCTGAGAACTTTTTACTATGCCAACCTAACCACAGTGACGGGAGAGGCACAATTCAGAAAACGTGCTCAGCTCGTCGAGAAAATGCGATTTAAGCAATAAAATTAAAAATGCTTATAAAACCTAAACCAAACGTTGCAGGTGGTCATGTCTTCATGTGCCGAGATCAACTCGGCACTCTAAAGCCCCCAAGAGCACTTTTTACTATGCCAACCTAACCAGAGTGACGGGAGGGGCACAATTCCGAAAATGTGCTCAGCTCAGCCCAAGTGAACTGCTAGATTCATCATATTCTGCGTCAAAAGAGGTTTCTGAATCGGATAAAATGATGCTAATATTGCCGCTAGAAACGGAGCTGTCGCTATCATCTGCCATGTTGTTTGGGTTAGATAGTTTGGTTAGATCCTTATATACAGATCTACACTTTTTCACTTTACTTCTATGACCACTGATTGTACTTCTGCTGCTGTGTATGTATGTGTGTGTGTGTGTGTGTGTGTGGGGGGGGGGTTGTGTGTTATGTCTGTATTATTACACACTGTGTGTGTGTGTGTGTGTGTGTGTGTGTGTGTGTGTGTGTGTGTGTGTGTGTGTGTGTGTGTGTGTGTGTGTGTGTGTGTGTGCGTGTGTGTGAATGTGAGAGAGAGTATTTTATTGTATAGTATTGCACATGTCTTATCAGCATGTTAGTGTTTGAATGACTGCAATGTGTAAGTGTGCATTGTCTGTGTTTATGTTGGAAATGAATATGTCAGAGAAAGAATTGTAAATTCAGTATGAGTAAGTTAGCTGTGTGTTGTGTGTATGTGTGTGTGTGTGTGAGAGAGAAAGAGATTTATGTCAATGTCTTATTTAAATGTTCTTAGTTAAACTGCACATTGGAGACTGGTCAAACGCAATTTCAAACTTCTGTGCTAACCCTGTTACATAGAATTTTTGACAATAAAGTAAACTTGAACTTGAACTTGAACTTGGGTTTGTTGACATCCAGATGTACAACTTGTGACGTCACAGTAATGGCGTCGCCGGTGTGGCTTCGTGCGGGACCCGATCGATAAACTGGCATTTCATTTTAGCTTTATTCTTAGTAATCGGTGTCCATTTTTAATTTCCAATGCGGCAAATGTGTTCACTTTATACATTCTATCAAATTCTGTTCTAATTGGGAAAAAAAAGGGATGTCTCTAGGCCTTGTCTTTAACACTCACCAGACTGAGGGGGACGCAATTATATTGCTCTTGGGGAAATCTAGTGGCCATTTAATATCTGGCGTCCATATTAAGTTTTCAAATCAAGACCACTGACAAGTGTTTTCATTGTGAGGCAAATGAGTAAGAATGAACCCATATGCATGTTTGTAAAGAATAGTTTATGAATTAGTATGTTGTCAGAAGTTGACTATTTGTAGTCAGCTATTTTATTTTTTTTGTTTGTTTGGTATGACATTAATTTGGTTTGAGACATGAGACAGAATGTGAGATGTTTGGCCCTGTTTCATTTCGTATTTCTACAAAATCACAATGTAAATACATCTTTATTGCTAAACATTGGACATTTCCATCACTCAAAGATGTGTCAAACAAATTTGCTTTTATTTGGTAGTAGTTAGATAGTCCTGTTCTACGTAGTACTTTCTTCCACCCTGGCTGGGTTAATTGATGCTGTTACAAGTGCTTGGTGGATGGACCCATCACTGTAAATCTTGTTAACACACAAGGCGCTCGTTTCCTTGCTAGCCTAGTAGAATTCTGCCATTTCTCTTTCTACCCAAACTTAATTCCTGTTTCGAAGGAAGACGTACAGCGTCAATCTTCTTACACTGGCGTCTTTGACTGCTCTGGAGAAAAAAGAAAAAAAAAGCACTTCCACTGAACAGATGAGCAGATGGAGCACTGGCACAAGCAATTACGGGATAGATAGCTGTCACGTTGTTCTTTTCTTTTTTACTCTTTGGTTAGTTATTTCCGTGTTGTTTTTTTCTCTTGAGATGTATCGAGATGAAACTTCATTCCTCCAGACAATAAGACAAATTAGGGAGACTTCTTTGCGATTAATCACGGATGAGCCGAATCAATGTATTTCTGTTGGCGAGACAAATCCCAATTCGATTAGCTGTTGGGGTAGACATTCATTTTATCTAAAGAATTAATCTTCTCCTCTCTGAATGCTCATCAATTTGGCAAATTAGTTACTCAATTAAAAGTTGGCATTGTTTGCCTCAGAGGGAATCCAGCCTCTTCGAGTCTGTTGCGTATGTTTTTTTTTTTCAAACAGAAAATAACAAATGACATTTGACCAGGATAAGCACAAAGTGCCTTCCATTATCTTTTAATTTGATTGAGAAATAAAAACATATCTTTCTGCGGGTGCAACAATAAATGTCATCACTATTCACTCCACCCATTTGTTTTTCCCTTCCAGATGATTTCCCTCATTTATGAATGTTTGTGTTCATGGCTATGTGCACATCTGTCTGAGCCTATATCAGCTGCGAGAGGCAGGATATGTACATGCTGGCCAATCAATATTGGTATTGACAAACCAGCATCTCTCAAGATTTGTTCACATTTGTTTTTCCAACCAATGTACTAATGCTGATTGGTAGGGGGGGAAAAAACAAGTGGCATGAAAGTGTTTGTCTTTAAACATATCAATCTTTGCTTGAATCATGCTTGTTTTTGTTTTTTGTTTTTTTAAAACCTCAACAGCGCTTGGAGTTGCAAAATGTGGCCATTTCTGTTGGTCTTTGTCAGTGGAAGCTTTGGTGTAACTTCAGTGGAGCAACGTTAGATTTGAATAATGAGAAATGGCTTTACCGTACTCAGCATTTTCGCACCACTAGAAACTAAAAACAACCTAGGCGCATGAATGAGGTCAGCAATATGAAAATATTCTTTCTGTATTCCCTTGGCACTTGACAAGGAATGTTCTCTATGTTCTCTTAGGGCAGGGGTGCATTGTAGTCATAGCTTTTTTCGGAGGGCCATTATGTCTGTCAACCCAAATAAATGTATGTGCACCTCATATACAGCAAAAGCTACAAAAACAAACTGACAAATAACTCCTTTTCAAATCAGATGAGTAAAAACTGGTCCTATCTTTAAAAAAAAAAAAATATTAAAAGTGAAGACAATTTGCAATTCTAGTAATGACACGAATTTGATGGCCGTATCTGGCCCTCGGGCCTTGAGTTTGACACCTGTGTCTTAGGGCAACGTATTACCGTATTGATGTGTGAGTGTGACACATTTGAAACATCTTCCTTACGGAATTATTGGTCAGGCTAGAAGAGCTGAAGTCATAAACTCTATTTATGGCATGCACAGTGACACTTTTATTCGGTCATACCATTGGTCTCTTCTCTCTCCCTCATTTTAGCGCATGGCCACACACACACACACACACACACACACACACACACACACACACACACACACATTTATCATTGACTCGATATGGGCTTTGATTAACTTGTACTTTGGCTTCATGGGCTTAGTTGTCATTCCCATTGTCTGTCTCCTTTCTTGTCAAAACCTTGTGATTTCAAACAACACCTTTTCTATATATGTGCGAAGCAACAATTTTATTTCTTGAATTCACACTGTCATTTTTTTTTTTGTCCAGAAACATTTTTGGTGGGGCAATTTCTAGGGCAGCTGTGTTCACTGATGTAGTTTACCATGAGTGTGAATGTATCAACAATGCATCTACTGTGAGCGCTTTGAGTATACTACAGAAAAGCGTGATATTATTAATGGGCTTATTCCGAGCCTTGCCATTAACACTGTCCTCACGGGGTCTCACCCCGGCTCTAAATTGATGCCTTTCAACTGTCGTGTACAACCTGCTGCCGAGAGCATCGTTCTAAAATTGAGTCAACATCAACTCATTTCTCGTTTGTTGTGCCTGGCCCAGGGCTGTCGTACACCAGTCTGGACTCAACACGTCTTTTTGTTCTTTCTGATTTGACTCGTTCTCCTAGGCTTTTGTCTCATTCCACTATTTTGAATCCACTCGACTGAGTCCAGCTATGTTTTTATGACTGAAAATGAACAAACTCCTCCAGAAGAAACTTGACATAAAGCTTATCAAAATATGTCAGCCATCAGCAGGGTTATTAAATGTGATTTTAGTTGGTGTTCATTTATTGTTTGAGTTCCACGCTGTTTTGTAGCTGCCTCTCACCACTCGGTGCTCCCCTGTGACCAATCTCGTCTCACCAATAATAGAGCAACATTGTTTTGGAAATGCTTTATGTTCTTTATCTGCACACATGATTAATGAACATAAAATCGAGACTCAGCCTTGGACTCGGTCGGACCTTGTGGACTCGGACTTGACTTGGGCTCGGAGCATTGTGACTCTAACTTGCATTCAAACGAGTCAAACTTGACTTGAACTGGATGCCTGCCTTTTTCCCTCCACTTGCCAAAGATACGCTTTCCAACATAGGAGACATTTTTGATCAATTAACACGACTATCTGTCTTCTCTCGTCCTTCATTTTGTGCCCTTCTATTCAGTTGTCTTGTCTCCACCCCCAGTTTCATCTCCCTTTAGCCTTGTGTTTCCTCTTTTGATTTCTTTCTTTTTCACTTCTCCACCCCCTCCTACTATTCTATTCAACTCATCAATGTTTGACTCCTCCTTCCCTTCTATATTCACTTTCCACTCCAACAATAAATCCCAAATGCTGTTATCAACTATTTATAAGACCAAATTCAATTGAATCAGCTCTCATTGATACTAAACCCAGCCAATGAGGTTTGGGATTTTCCTTCCCTCTATTAAGTGCTGCTGCTGAGGTTTGACAGCTGCTGTAATGCTTCAATATTTAACAGAGATTAAGATTTATTCTTTATTCTTATACTTGTGGTACTTACTGGGGGTGACTTGTACTCAGGAGCGACTCATGTGTGAATTTTTTCACAAATATTTACTTGATCATTAACACTTTACTAGTATAGTTGATCACTTCACATGTTATTTTCACTTTGAACTGCATGAGGACGCACTATGGCTGTGGATTAATTGGAGCCTCACTGACTTCCGAAGTCGGAAGATTTAATGATTTGGAGTGACACAGATTATTCGATAAATTTATTTATGTTATAGTTATTTGATACATAGTTTATTTAGAGTAGCAACGTGTATGTTGTTAAACTAGTAGTTTCCGATTTTCTAGGGAGGCCGTGAAGGCAGCAGGGTGGGAAAGGGGACCGGAAAAAGCGATCCAGAGCGCTTACTTGTGTTGGCTCACATGTTGAGCTCTTGATTTGTGAAATAAAGAGCCGGTTACCAAACCCACGTCGTATCTGGTACTTTGGTAACGCTACAATATAGTTATATACGTAGATCTGTGGAATAATTGGAACCGCCAACTGACAACGAGGCTGACGTCAGCGGCGCACGTACGTCCGGTGTTGTGCTCGATTTGGTTCCCCCGTGAGATTTTGTTCCCCCTGCCGCGGGAGCGCGCACAGCTTGTTTGGAAAGCGAAAAACCGATGCCGTACGGCGTCGTACGGCGTCAGCACTATGTTGTTTTCAATAAAAACATGAAGAACTCACGTTTGCGTCAGTCAATTTTAATTTTTATAAGGGATTATTGTCATTTGATGTCTTTAAATTCATCCGCGTTCTGCCATTGAAGCGGGGTGCATTCAAAGACCTGTCGTAAAGACGGAACACTCACTCACTTCACCAAAAAGCAAGGATATAATTACGTGAGCTCTTTGCATAAACCTCGATGCAAAGAAACTCCTCCTTTTGGGTACCGTTACATGCTACAAGGAGTATATATTACAAAGGAGACTTTATTCTTAATTGTAATCATCATTCATCCATCCATTTTATTACTCAGGTATTTTCAAAGCAAATTAATATTGTTGCATTTATTAATTTGCTTTAAAATGACAGCGCAATATAATTAAAAGCTGACACTCTAGCAATGTCAAACGTGTTAGTTTAAGAAAAAGCCAAGATTGTGATCAAATCTTTCATAACGACAATGATTTGAGTGAATTGATTTGAATGAATAATTGAGAAGACATTTCAGTTCTGAAGGCTCCTTTTGTCCCAAGCAAAGTGAATGGTGGTGGGATAAAAATTGTAACAGGAACGCTATAAAAAATGTCAAGCAAGCCGTGAATATTTGTGCCCCCCTCCCATTTTGAGAACGGTGAGTCCTGGACATCGACTGGCTTTTTTTCTGTCTTCCTGGGGGTCTGCTCAGGTAGTGTGGCAAATTTGAACAAGTTCCCTCATTCCTGGCCCAAGTTACAGGGGGGGAACAAATCCTCACGGGTGCCCCGTGAGGATTTGTTCCCCCCCCTTATTTTGAGAACGGTGAGTCCTAGACTCCAGCTGTTTTTTTTCTGTCTTCCTGGGGGTCTGCTCAGGTAGTGTGGCAAATTTGAACAGGTTCCCTCATTCCTGGCCCAAGTTACAGGGGGGGAACAAATCCTCACGGGTACCCCGTGAGGATATGTTCCCCCCCCTTATTTTGAGAACGGTGAGTCCTAGACTCCAGCTGATTTTTTTCTGTCTTCCTGGGGGTCTGCTCAGGTAGTGTGGCAAATTTGAACAGGTTCCCTCATTCCTGGCCCAAGTTACAGGGGGGGAACAAATCCTCACGGGTACCCCGTGAGGATTTGTTCCCCCCCCTTATTTTGAGAACGGTGAGTCCTAGACTCCAGCTGTTTTTTTTCTGTCTTCCTGGGGGTCTGCTCAGGTAGTGTGGCAAATTTGAACAGGTTCCCTCATTCCTGGCCCAAGTTACAGGGGGGGAACAAATCCTCACGGGTGCCCCGTGAGGATTTGTTCCCCCCCCTTATTTTGAGAACGGTGAGTCCTAGACTCCAGCTGTTTTTTTTCTGTCTTCCTGGGGGTCTGCTCAGGTAGTGTGGCAAATCTGAACAGGTTCCCTCATTCCTGGCCCAAGTTACAGGGGGGGAACAAATCCTCACGGGTGCCCCGTGAGGATTTGTTCCCCCCCCTTATTTTGAGAACGGTGAGTCCTAGACTCCAGCTGATTTTTTTCTGTCTTCCTGGGGGTCTGCTCAGGTAGTGTGGCAAATTTGAACAGGTTCCCTCATTCCTGGCCCAAGTTACAGGGGGGGAACAAATCCTCACGGGTACCCCGTGAGGATTTGTTCCCCCCCCTTATTTTGAGAACGGTGAGTCCTAGACTCCAGCTGTTTTTTTTCTGTCTTCCTGGGGGTCTGCTCAGGTAGTGTGGCAAATCTGAACAGGTTCCCTCATTCCTGGCCCAAGTTACAGGGGGGAACAAATCCTCACGGGTGCCCCGTGAGGATTTGTTCCCCCCCCTTATTTTGAGAACGGTGAGTCCTAGACTCCAGCTGATTTTTTTCTGTCTTCCTGGGGGTCTGCTCAGGTAGTGTGGCAAATTTGAACAGGTTCCCTCATTCCTGGCCCAAGTTACAGGGGGGGAACAAATCCTCACGGGTGCCCCGTGAGGATATGTTCCCCCCCCTTATTTTGAGAACGGTGAGTCCTAGACTCCAGCTGTTTTTTTTCTGTCTTCCTGGGGGTCTGCTCAGGTAGTGTGGCAAATTTGAACAGGTTCCCTCATTCCTAGCCCAAGTTACAGGGGGGGAACATATCCTCACGGGTGCCCGGTGAGGATATGTCCCCGCCCCCACTCATTTTGAGAACGGTGAGTCCGAGACTCCAACTGTTTTTTTCTGATGATTTGTGCAGTGATACTGTTATTAATGCACTTTATCAATGTCTTTGGCCTTATTTTGGTCAAACAACTTTGTTTCGTTATCATATAACATACATCAAAAATAATGACTTTAAACTTTATTAAAAAACATTATTATCTATTTGTTTATTTATTTATTTAACATCCAATATTGTAAAGTTATCAGTGCACAAATCATTTATTTACATTTACACCGTTTTAAATGGGGGGGAACATATTCTCACAGGGCACCCGTGAGGATATGTTTCCCCCCTGTAACTTGGGCTACAGACTCAAGGTCTGTCTGTATTAGTACTGTTTATTGAATTATATATTGCAAAATTATCAATGAAGTTAAGAAGTTAAATATCTTAATATTGTTGTCGGGCCAATTAGTGGACCAACAACTTTATTAAGACATTATAACTGGCATAACTCAATTGGCATTAATTTTGTTCTTTACACATTTTATTGAAATTATTGAAGTTGTCAAAGTTGTTTGACCCAAATAAGGCCAAAGACGTTGATAAAGTGCATTAATAGCAGTATCACTGCACAAATCATCAGAAAAAAAAACAGCTGAGGATATGTTCCCCCCTGTAACTTGGGCTAGGAATGAGGGAACCTGTTCAAATTTGCCACACTACCTGAGCAGACCCCCAGGAAGACAGAAAAAAAACAGCTGGAGTCTAGGACTCACCGTTCTCAAAATAAGGGGGGGGAACATATCCTCACGGGGCACCCGTGAGGATTTGTTCCCCCCCTGTAACTTGGGCCAGGAATGAGGGAACCTGTTCAAATTTGCCACACTACCTGAGCAGACCCCCAGGAAGACAGAAAAAAATCAGCTGGAGTCTAGGACTCACCGTTCTCAAAATAAGGGGGGGGAACAAATCCGCCCCGTGAGGATTTGTTCCCCCCTGTAACTTGGGCCAGGAATGAGGGAACCTGTTCAGATTTGCCACACTACCTGAGCAGACCCCCAGGAAGACAGAAAAAAAACAGCTGGAGTCTAGGACTCACCGTTCTCAAAATAAGGGGGGGGAACAAATCCTCACGGGGTACCCGAGGATTTGTTCCCCCCCTGTAACTTGGGCCAGGAATGAGGGAACCTGTTCAAATTTGCCACACTACCTGAGCAGACCCCCAGGAAGACAGAAAAAAATCAGCTGGAGTCTAGGACTCACCGTTCTCAAAATAAGGGGGGGGAACATATCCTCACGGGGCACCCGTGAGGATTTGTTCCCCCCCTGTAACTTGGGCCAGGAATGAGGGAACTTGTTCAAATTTGCCACACTACCTGAGCAGACCCCCAGGAAGACAGAAAAAAAGCCAGTCGATGTCCAGGACTCACCGTTCTCAAAATGGGAGGGGGGCACAAATATTCACGGCTTGACATTTTTTATAGCGTTCCTGTTACAATTTTTATCCCACCACCTTTCACTTTGCTTGGGACAAAAGGAGCCTTCAGAACTGAAATGTCTTCTCAATTATTCATTCAAATCAATTCACTCAAATCATTGTCGTTATGAAAGATTTGATCACAATCTTGGCTTTTTCTTAAACTAACACGTTTGACATTGCTAGAGTGTCAGCTTTTAATTATATTGCGCTGTCATTTTAAAGCAAATTAATAAATGCAACAATATTAATTTGCTTTGAAAATACCTGAGTAATAAAATGGATGGATGAATGATGATTACAATTAAGAATAAAGTCTCCTTTGTAATATATACTCCTTGTAGCATGTAACGGTACCCAAAAGGAGGAGTTTCTTTGCATCGAGGTTTATGCAAAGAGCTCACGTAATTATATCCTTGCTTTTTGGTGAAGTGAGTGAGTGTTCCGTCTTTACGACTGGTCTTTGAATGCACCCCGCTTCAATGGCAGAACGCGGATGAATTTAAAGACATCAAATGACAATAATCCCTTATAAAAATTAAAATTGACTGACGCAAACGTGAGTTCTTCATGTTTTTATTGAAAACAACATAGTGCTGACGCCGTACGACGCCGTACGGCATCGGTTTTTCGCTTTCCAAACAAGCTGTGCGCGCTCCCGCGGCAGGGGGAACAAAATCTCACGGGGGAACCAAATCGAGCACAACACCGGAATCGGCAGCTGAAATTCTGGTGGATTTAATGATTTGGGGTGACACGGATGGTTCGTTAAAATTGTTGTTTATATTACATTTATTTGATATATCTAGTCTGACGTTCCCGACGCACGTAGTCTTTCCGGCGTCAACAGCTGTCTGTTGTTGTTTTGTTTGTTTGTTTTGTTTGTTTGTTTGTTTGTTTGTTTTGTTTGTTTGTTTGTTTGTTTGTTTTCCCAAGTGACACGGAAGACGAAGATTCTGATGGATTTATTGATTTGGAGTGACACAAATGGTTCGATAAAATTGTTGTTTGTATTACATTTATATCTTATATCTAGTCTGACGTCCGCGGCGCACGTAGTCTTTCCGGTGTTACATGTCAAGTTGCTACCACGTTATCTTGCTCCCCGTCTCGAGTTACGACTGTCATTGTAAGGTGAGTTGCGCAGTTTCGCGTTTCGCGACTGCAGATTCGTCACAGCGACTTGGAACTTCCCTGATTCCAAAACTGTTCAAATTCTCAATAAAAACGCTGAATGAAACGTCTCGTTTGTCTTTCCGACTGGCTGCAAAAAATAGCAAACACTTCTAAAAAATAAAAAAAGAAAGTCAGTAACGGGATTTGAACCCGTGACGCAAAGAAATAAGAATAATTCATTAGGCAGAGTTTTAATCGCTGAGCTATAGTGACATGCAACCTCTTAGCTAGAAAATGTTCAATATAGCCAACAACACTAAATTAACCGGCGAGGGCACATCAGTATGGCGAAGAATTGAACTGCAAACGCATCCAAGTCACGAGTGTAGCAGAGTTAATGCGGATGACTTTGAGTTCATCAAGTCCCTGGTTTGTTTGCTTGAGCTGCTCCAATGAACCATATAGTGTACGTACATTCCGTGCAGTTCATGCCAGGGTTCCATAGTGCAGTGGCTACTACCCCGGTCTCTCACCACTGCAGTCTGTGTTCAAATCCTGGTGGAGCTCAAATATATTTTATCATGGGCAAACGTGCGGGTCTGGACCTGCCCTCACACCCACTTTCTGATTGCCTCTTTGATCTGTGACGTCACTCGGACACACTATTAGGTATACCGCCATTTTCAGGTGTTCCTAATAACAGGCCACTTTATTAGGGAAATATCATGGTCAAAGGTCACAGGTGTCAAGCTCTAGTCCTCGGGGCCGCGTTCCAACATGTTTACCAAGTGACCCTCGTTAAGCGCAGGTGCGTGAAAAGTTTTAGCTTCTTTCACGTTCAAAAGGAGCTAAAAGTTTTCACGCACCTGCACTTAACGAGGGAATCACACGGACACTCCATTAGGTACACTGCCATTTTCAAGTGTACCTAATAACAGGCCACTTTATTAGGGAAATATCATGGTCAAAGGTCACAGGTGTCAAGCTCTAGTCCTCTGGGCCGCGTTCCAACATGTTTTCCAAGTGACTCTCGTTAAGCGCAGGTGCGTGGAAAGTTTTAGCTTCTTTCACGTTCAAAGGAGCTAAAAGTTTTCACGCACATGCACTTAACGAGGGAATCACATGGACACTCCATTAGGTACACCGCCATTTTCAAGTGTACCTAATAACAGGCCACTTTAATAGGGAAATATCATGGTCAAAGATCACAGGTGTCAAGCTCTAGTCCTCGGGGCCGCGTTCCAACATGTTTTCCAAGTGACCCTCGTTAAGCGCAGGTGCGTGA